>NC_046650.1:9451577-10077827 GCF_900324485.2 Mastacembelus armatus | reverse complement strand
GATATAGATTTTTTTTAAGTGACTAAATTTGACTTTGTCTGATTTTCACTGACCTGTAGGTGATTTTTGTCTCTATGAAACAATCAGAGTCTCTGCAAACACTGGACGTGGTACAGTATAAACTTTGATTCATGTGAAGCTGTCAGATTATATGATTATTACTGAATGATCAAAATTCATGTTGCATTATAATTTCAGCTCAGCCAACAGATGAATCCAGTAATATGACATCTTCAGTTCAGGCTGGAGGTCTTGACGAGAGCAGTAAGTCCACATGAAAGACTTTATAATAATAATGAAGTCACTGATACTGCAAACTGCAGTCTGATTGTAGATAAGTGTGTGTTCAAATCCATTCATGTGATCATCTGAACAGGGGGATGTGACGACACAGAGGAGAACTCTGACTACTATAATGTGAATCCTGCTGCAGCCTCAGGTACAAATATCACCACCACAGCCACTGAGATATTACTGCTCATATTATTCCATTATTCATAATATGAACTAAACTAATACATTGTGTATCTGGGCTGTGGCATTAGAAGCCAAATATGTCCTAAGTCCAGTCCAGGAGTACAGAGTAATCTGAACTACGTTAGTGTTCACATGCAATACATCAAACACAATATTTCCAGACCACTTCATTTAGAGATTAAAACTGTTGCTGTTCTTTGTGACTATCTCACCACAGTCCACAAACAGATGTGCTGTTATTTTGTGTTGATCTGATCTAGTGGTTCTCAAGCTTTTTCTGTCAGGTTCCCCTTTGGAGAAAGAAGAATTTCAGGGCCCCACCAACCCCAGCAAAACTGCAACAATAGCACAAATAAAACTTCGTTTGAGAAACACTGATCTGAACCAACCATCATATCTAATGAATGCATAGCACTGTCTAAACATTTGAATCACTTACACACATCAACAACTTTGGCACAAGACAGTTAGAGAGCAGCATCACATCTACATTATGTGTCTGTTTGTCAGTGACATTTACTGTGGTTTGGTTTCAGGTCCATAAAGAGAAGTGCATCATCAGCAAAACATCAGACATGTGGACAACAACATGAAAAACAACATTTATGTAGAAACAGATTTGACAACATTTATATGCTGTGTAACTGCTGTGTACATTTTAGCTTTCCAAACAGCAGATACACAATATTGGTGGTCCTGCCAAACTGCACTGGTTCAGGCTCTTCCTCTCATGAGTCCTGTGATCCTGGGCTTCCAAGATCCTGCACTGGTGCAGAGAAGGTAAAAGTATCAAAAAAGAGGAGCAAAAACTTGTCTCATTTGAGCAAAATGGTAGGTGTGGTTGATATATATTAGGTGGTGGTAAAGTCAAACTTGGTCACAATCTGTGGTCAGCAGGCACAAGAAAACAGCTGGCTGGAAGATACAGTGGGTACGGAAAGTATTCAGACCCCTTTAAATTTTTCACTCTTTGTGTCATTGCAGCCATTTGCCAAAATCAAAAAAGTTCATTTTATTTCTCATTAATGTACACTCAGCACCCCATCTTGACAGAAAAAATCAAATGTAGAAATTTTTGCAAATTTATTAAAAAAGAAAAACTGAAATATCACATGGTCATAAGTATTCAGACCCTGTGCTCAGTATTGAGTAGAAGCACCCTTCTGAGCTAGTACAGCCATGAGTCTTCTTGGGAATGATGCAACAAGTTTTTCACGCCTGGATTTGGGGATCCTCTGCCATTCTTCCTTGCAGATCCTCTCCAGTTCATTCATCTTTCCTTCAGTTGCAACCAGTCGTCCTGTCCCTGCAGCTGAAAAACACCCCCACAACATGATGCTCCGACCACCATGTTTCATTGTAGGGATTGTATTGGACAGGTGACGAGCAGTGCCTGGTTTTCTCCACACATACCTCTTAGAATTAACGCCAAAAAGTTCAATCTTGGTCTCATCAGACCAGAGAATCTTATTTCTCATAGTCTGGGAGTCCTTCATGTGTTTTTTGGCAAACTCTGTGAGGGCTTTCATGTGTCTTGCACTGAGGAGAGGCTTCCGTCGGGCCACTCTGCCATAAAGCCCCGACTGGTGGAGGGCTGCAGTGATAGTTGACTTTGTGGAACTTTCTCCCATCTCCCTACTGTATTTCTGGAGCTCAACCACAGTGATCTTTGGGTTCTTCTTTACCTCTCTCACCAAGGCTCTTCTCCCACGAAGGCTCAGTTTGGCTGGACGGCCAGGTCTAGGAAGAGTTCTGGTCGTCCCAAACTTTTTCCATTTGAGGATTATGGAGGCCACTGTGCTCTTACGGACCTTGAGTGCTGCAGAAATTCTTTTGTAACCTTGGTCAGATCTGTGCCTTGCCACAATTCTGTCTCTGAGATCCTTGGGCAGTTCCTTCGACCTCATGATTCTCATTTGCTCTGACATGCACTGTGAGCTGTAAGGTTTTATATAGACAGGTGTGTGCCTTTCCTAATCAAGTCCAATCAGTTTAATTAAACACAGCTGGACTCCAATGAAGGAGCAGAACCATCTCAAGGAGGATCAGAAGAAATGGACAGCATGTGAGTTAAATATGAGTGTCACTGCAAAGGGTCTGAATACTTATGACCATGTGATATTTTATTAATTATTTAATGTGGCTTAATTATTTAACTATTTGCTGTCTTTTATTTGAATTTTTGACGTCTTTTATTTCTGTAAAGCACTTTGAATTACTTTGTGTATGAATTGTTCTATACAAATGCAGTAACACATCTGTTGTATGTGTGAAGAGAAGCTGAGATGTTCATTTTTCAAGGTGACAAGTTGTATTTGTAGTAAAGTAATCTAGTATTTGTAAAGTGGATTCATTTTAGTAATTCCATCTGTTTATTTAGATGATATATCATATTTTTTGAAATTCCATTTGTCAGATTATTATTATGGCCTGTTCCAACTAATTTGATCATCTGTAAACAGCTTGTGCTTTGTGTTGGGTTGATGTTGTTGATGACTAGTGTGGCTGGATTGAGTTATCTGAGATCATTGTGTCCATGCTCTGGTTTAAAATAATTTAATTTTCCTAATTACTTTAATCTGTTATATTAGAACCACCAAGGGACCCACAAGAAACTGGGAACAAGTAAAGGTGAAATATAAGAATATTCTACAAAATGCTAATTTTAACTACATATACAGTCTTTTGTCAAAAGACTGAAATGATGTGCTTGTTTGTTTATATCAGCAACTAGGAAAAAGGCAGAAAAAAAAAAAAATCCCTCAGATTTTTCAGACACTGAAATCTTCCCTTTAGTCGCCCAAAGGTCATTTCAATACGTGCCCTTGTCCTGGCTAGAGCTGCAATATATATGTGTGCACAGCATGTCCACCCAGCTGCACCAGTGCTTCATGTGTCTGCTGTGGAGGCGTTCAGGGACCATAGTGACTGTGGGTCAAAACACAGTTATTTTAAGACACCAGTGTCTGATGGCAGGGCTGTGGCAAATAAGGAAATTCTTTGACTTTAGCGTTTGCTATTGTTTTCTACATGTTCATTTGTACCACAATATAATAATTAATGCTGAGAGAGGCAAAGTGTCCTTTGAACATACTAGTTCTGGTGAATGCACAGTCTACTGTATGTTCGTGCTATTGCAGTAACACATCTCTGTGGTGTGAAAACAAACTGTGGTTATTTTTCAAAGTGACAAGTTGTGGTGTTTTTCTTGTCAGTGTAGCTGTGAAAAATAACTTGATGGGGAACATCACACATCACACTATGTGTCCAGCCCAAATATGCTGCTACGTTATCTGTGAAATGCAGCTGTACCATTTCTACTTTGTGTTTTATTTGACAACACAAATAAAACACAATAATGTTCTAACTCACATTAAAAAGTCAGAAGCAGAAACATTAAAAAAACAGAGGACAGAGAGGAGGAAACAGGGAGAGAGACAGACATAAACACACAGTTTGGACACTTGGTCACTTTAATCTTGGTCTAACTACAACTGTATGTGTTATACTGCAGTTTAGCTTATATTCTATATATTTAGCAGATGAATTACTTATTAGTACCTGTGGGGATTTACTGTTGATTTATACAGGTGGTACTTTGTCTCCAGCTGGCATCTTGATAAACTTTGTACCTTTGTGAATTCAGTTTCTTTGCTACTGTGTTCATTATCTTCAAAATGCAATATTTTCCGTTTGTTTCCTCCAGAATAAAAGTCAAAGGCTAACGCTTGTCCTCAAACAACAAATGCAAGTGTTACTAAAAATAAATATGGCCTGTTCCATCATATTTTTATTTGGTTCTGTATTTGTGTTTTATACCTTCATCTTCTTTGGTAGAAAGAGTCGACTTAATTTGTAGCTGCAGTGGCCGAGCAGAAGGTGTAACTTTGTCAAAGTGTTTTGTGGTCAAACCCAGGGCAGAGGTGTGAATTAGGTGGAAAAGAGGAAGTGGGTTTGGGTGACTGAGATATTAAGAGGTTATAGAAAACTCTTATGTGTCACTGAACTAGTCTCTTGTGCACAGTTCAGTGTTTCTCTTCATACGCTGCAGTTTGAAGTTTTGCCTTGAAACAAAGTGGAAATATTTGTCAGAGGCAGAACAACAGAGTGTCAGTGCTGGATGTGAGGATGGGACACACTTTGCTCTGTGTGCTGTCGTTATTCTGTGAGTACATCACTGACTTTTACCAACATGGTTGTTTTGTAGGCAGGATATTGGCTGGTGACTGGGCTCAGTTTGGATCAGAGAGCTGTGTTCAGTCATCACACAAAGATAATGTTGCTTCATCAGCAGTGTTCATTTGATGTAAACATTATACATGTTCTACATTGTTCAGCCATAGTTGTCACTGATGACAATAGAGGGGGGATTTCAGAAAGTTGGTTTAGTCAAAACTCAGAGTAGTTTAATCCTGAGTTGAGGGAAACTCAGAGTTTGTGTTTCCAGAATCACAGATCATTTAAACTCAGAGTCAGTTACTGTGTAATTTACTAACCTGCTCTCTGACAGGTTTTCTTGAAGAAACTGAGTTTCTGTGTCTCCTTCCTGTGGAGTCTGCAGAAGCTGTCAGACCGTTTCATTTCCTCAGTCATACAGTTCATGTTGAAGTGTTGATCAGAGCACATTCATTTTCAGACATTTGCACCAGGAGAAGCAGATAAAATCCTGATTAGACAGTAGTTAATAATACTCTCATTTAGTTAGTAGAGTTTGCCTGTGATTTTTCATTGTTTTTTGTGGAATAAATCTCTGACTTCTCCTGCACTTGGGTCCTTTCCCTTCATTATTTCAACACTGCTGTCGCTGTGTTGGTTTTGTTTCAGAAAATATGTTCATGCGATCAAGATTGATTTGAGTTTTGTAAAATTATTTTTTCATTTGTTAGACTGGTATAAAATTTAAGTTGATTTTTTTTATCCATGGAATATCTGATGGACATTTGAAATACTGACATATTTTTCATTTTGCAGAAGATTTTCAGATTCCACTTGTTTGACAAACCTTTTTTCCCTGTTGTCATGGTGAATTGTTGTGTCTGACCTCCACTGATGATGACTTTTCATAGTCCTCCTGCACACTGTTAATTCAGGGTTAGTCAAACTAATCCTTATGTTGAATCTCTGTATGTGTCCAGCTCAAATATGCTGCTACGTTATCTGTGAAATGTAGCTGTACCATTTCTACTTTGTGTTTTATTTGACAACACAATTAATGTTCTAACTCACATTAAAAAGTCAGAAGCAGAAACACTAAGAAAACAGAGGACAGAGAGGAGGAAACAGGGAGAGAGACAGACATAAACACACAGTTTGGACACTTGGTCACTTTAATCTTGGTCTAACTACAACTGTATGTGTTATACTGCAGTTTAGCTTATATTCTATATATTTAGCAGATGAATTACTTATTAGTACCTGTGGGGATTTACTGTTGATTTATACAGGTGGTACTTTGTCTCCAACTGGCATCTTGATAAACTTTGTACCTTTGTGAATTCAGTTTCCTCCTTATAATAATCAGTTATGGCCTGTTCCATCATATTTTTATTTGGTTCTATATTTTCTCTTTTGTAAAAAGAGTCGACTTAATTTGTAGCTGCAGTGGCCGAGCATGAAGTGACAATCACGTGTGTGGTCAAACCCAGGGCAGAGGTGTGAATTAGGTGGAAAAGAGGAGGAAGTGCGTTATTATATTAAGATATTAAGAGGTTATAGAAAACTCTTATGTGATACTGAACTAGTTTCTTGTGCACAGTTCAGTGTTTCTCTTCATACGCTGCAGTTTGAAGTTTTGCCTTGAAACAAAGTGGAAATATTTGTCAGAGGCAGAACAACAGAGTGTCAGTGCTGGATGTGAGGATGGGACACACTTTGCTCTGTGTGCTGTCGTTATTCTGTGAGTACATCACTGACTTTTACCAACATGGTTGTTTTGTAGGCAGGATATTGGCTGGTGACTGGGCTCAGTTTGGATCAGAGAGCTGTGTTCAGTCATCACACAAAGATAATGTTGCTTCATCAGCAGTGTTCATTTGATGTAAACATTATACATGTTCTACATTATTCAGCCATAGTTGTCCCTGATGACAATAGAGGGGGGATTTCAGAAAGTCGGTTTAGTCAAAACTCAGAGTAGTTTAATCCTGAGTTGAGGGAAACTCAGAGTTTGTGTTTCCAGAATCACAGATCATTTAAACTCAGAGTCAGTTACTGTGTAATTTACTAACCTGCTCTCTGACAGGTTTTCTTGAAGAAACTGAGTTTCTGTGTCTCCTTCCTGTGGAGTCTGCAGAAGTAGTAATATTCTCATTTAGTTAGTGGAGTTTGCCTGTGATTTTTCATTGTTTTTTGTGGAATAAATCTCTGACTTCTCCTGCACTTGGGTCCTTTCCCTTCATTATTTCAACACTGCTGTTGCTGTGTTGGTTTTGTTTCAGAAAATATGTTCATGCGATCAAGATTGATTTGAGTTTTGTAAAATAATTTTTTTTCATTTGTTAGACTGGTATAAAATTGAAGTCGATTTTTTTTTTATCCATGAAATATCTGATGGACATTTGAAATACTGACATATTTTTCATTTTGCAGAAGATTTTCTGATTCCACTTGTGTAATGAACTTTGATTGTGTAATGAACTTTGATGTGTAATGTGTTTGACAAACCTTTTTTCCCTGGTGTCATGGTGAATCGTTGTGTCTGACCTCCATTGATGATGACTTTTCATAGTCCTCCTGCACACTGTTAATTCAGGGTTAGTCAACTCAGAGTTCAGGGTTAAGTTTGTTAAACCTGCTTTTTGGAATAAATCCCCAGTAGTTTTATTGTGTCTGTGTTTATTCTGTATTTGTTTCTGTCAGTTTGATAATGTCTGAAGTTTCTACCTTTATTTCAGTGCTGAATCCACTCCTCTACTATGGACACGCTCAAGGTAATTACACAGTTTTACTTTAGTTTCTTTCTATTTTTTAATCAAGATGAATCTGCTTTGTTGGTCTGAAGCACATTGTTTTTTCTGTTTTATTGTTTGTTAGTGTATTTATTATTTGACTCTATGTATCCACACAGACTGTGAGTAGAACAGAGAATAAAGTGTAATATGTGATATTTCTAACTGTGTAGTGTTGTGTGGATGTTGTTGTGTTTTAGATGCTGTGCTGACCCTTGAGCCCAGCTGGTCCACTTTTTTCACTGGAGAGTTTGTTACCTTCATATGTCACATGAACGAAGGAAAAGACACTGACTGGGAATATAAAATAAACAAGGATGGTCAAGAATTTGTTCAGTATAGTTCATATAAGAGTTACTCATTACATCTTCTTTCTACAAACTACAGTGGTGTATACCAGTGCATCGGTCGCCACAATAGTTCACAGTTTACAAAACATAGTAACGAAGTGACTTTGACTGTATCAGGTAAGTTATCAGTGTTTTATTACCATGTACATGTTGATCATGACTAATAGAACTTATTTATTAATCCTGAATTTCAATTAATTAATGAATTTCACTGAAGGCAGCACGATGGATGAGTGGTTAGCACCACTGCCTCGCAGCAAGAAGGTCCTGGGTTTGCAACCTGGCCTTTCTGTGTGGCGTTTGCATGTTCTCCCTGTGCTTGTGTGGGTTTTCTCCAGGTCCTCTGGTTTCCTCCCACAGTCCAAAAACATGTATGTCAGGTTGATTGGTGACTCTAAATTGCCAATAGGAGTGAGTGTGAGTGTGTGAGGTTGTTTGTCTCTATGTGGCCCTGTGATGGACTGGTGACCTGTCCAGGGTGTACCCCTGCCTTTCACCCAAAGAGAGCTGGGATAGGCTCCAGCAGATCCCTGTGACCCTGGTTAGGAATTGTTGCATTGTAACAAATCGACTGTAGAATTTACAGTAAATACCTGGAAATAAAGTTTTGTAAAATTTGCTTTTAATTACTGTAAAAAGAATGACAGTATATTACAGGATACCTTTTACAGGGTTGTGTTGTATGTAAATTACAGCAATGTATTGTTGTTTTTACAGGAAAACAATAATTAATTGTAATCTAGTTTACAACATTATCTTGTATTCTGTTCAAATTACAGAAGTTGCCAGTAAATACCTGTGTACTTCACAATATAATATTTTGTTGTAGAATATTTTACAGTTAATTTCTGTTTTTTACATTAACAGCTTGACAAATTATACATATTGTGAAGTGTTTTGAATGAGACCTGGCTTGCTGTTAAACCAAAATTCATCAACATTGCATTTGTTTCAAATAAAACCAGAGTCAGAGCTGTAACAATTTTTTTTAAAATTAAAACTCAATTTTACAATCGCTTTCAGAACCAGAGGTTTGCATATGACTTAAGCTCAAAGCCATTCAAAGTCCATTACTCACCTGAGAAAAGAGGAGACTTGAGGACTAACTGAGTTGTTCCTCTTCTTTTGCTGAGCAGCTTTGCCATCTTGGTGCCACTGGCTGGGCTGATTCCAATGAGACGTCTGAAATCACAAAATCACATGACAAGAAACCTCTTAAGAAAACTGTGCTCACAGCTGTTTAACACAATAAACACAGCTCTAACTAATCACATGTCAAACCAAGCACAGCTCCAACCAGTCTAATTGGTGCCACAACCTAAAGACAAGTGTTTCACTACCACACCTAAAACGTTACGTAAAGTGCAGCAAGATGAACAAACTTAGCTTACTTGAGCTAAGGAAGCTGCTAAATCAGCATAGAGCTCATCCTGAATGTCACAGAAAACAATTACACACTCGGACGCAATCACATAAATGACAAATATTCTCACCTCAAAATTGTCTTCAGCGATGTGTGTTGTCACTGTGCCTTCAGAGGTGGTGTTCAAGCATGGGGCTTCCCTCTACACTAGCTAAACGATACACAGCCTCACATTCGCTTACCAATTAGATTTACGAGTTCATGTCGGTATATGAGTCCAAAGTAATAATAAATTATCTTAGGAGTAGTTAGATATTTACAGCAAAACCCGGCTCCCTTACCTCTAACAATGTTACATGCCCCACTGTTCGGCGGGCTAATGCATGCAGCTAGCTTTAGCTTCACTTAAGCTCGTTTTAGTTAACTAACTAGCTAATGTTTGCTAAAAAACACTGCAGACTGTATATACAGAATTTAACTGTTATAGCATCATCTACAATCACAGCACAGTCTGCCTGAAATTTTGCAACATGTTAATGTAGAAAAATTCTGTTAGCGACTGTAATAATTTTGGACCCATGATGCATTGCGATATACAGTTAAACTAAAATGCCAGACAAAACAAGAAGTTGCTGTAAAATTTTACTGTAGAAATTACAGCAGTTTGTTACAGTGTGGGTAGATGATGGATGTGACTTCAGGACAGTGACACTTTGCTTTAATTTGTCTTTTAAAACATGTTTTAGTAAAAAATAGATTTTATTCAGCTGAACCTGTGTTTTCCTCATTCAAACCCAAAGTATAGAAGAAAAACTAAATTAAATTGATTTATTCCCTGATGTCTAAAAGTTTTTTTTAAACCATCTGATAAAATGGTTTTTCTTGTTTTAAGTACATTTAGTATATTTCTATATGGAAAAAAAAATTACCTGACCTCAAGGTTTCTGACATATTGTGATAAGAGCCTAAATATTTGTGACATAAAACATACCCAATATTTCTCGTTTAGTATTTTTAGATAATTTCCATTTGAATAAATTAAGTTTTGTTTTTATAACAGCAGATAGACCCAGGGCCACAGTGAGACCAGGAACAACCACCATACCAGTAGGAGGCAGTGTGACACTGACCTGCTCTGTGGACGACTCTGATGGCTGGAAATATGACTGGTTCAGACGAAACTCAGGTTGTACTTTTGATCAGATCAAGACAGAGTCTACAGACAGAGAGATCAGAGTTTCAAAATTAGGAATCTACAGGTGCAGAGGAGGAAGAGGAAAACCAGTTTTCTACACTGATCCAAGTGTTGATGTCACCATTAAGATAACCTGTGAGTTTAATTATTGTGTTTGGAATAAAAAACATACTTTCCCAGTAACAATTTTAAACCTATGAAGTTTTCTCTGTTGGTTTCATATTTCTGTTTGTGTCCCAACTGGATATTTTTGGTGTGAACAGTTTCCAACATGGTCACTGTGACCCAGCAACATGACTGGCCTCAGATATTCAGTGGTGAGACCATCACTGTCAGATGTGAGATCCAGGGAGCTGGAGACACTGAGTGGGACTATGAATGGAGAACAACCAGGTCAATCACACATCGGACACACGTTAATATCTGGACCTTCACAGCTTCTGGGTCCAGCAGTGGGGACTACATGTGTAAGGGCAGACTCAGAGGGGACTGGTATTCTTCAACAAAGTGGAGTGAAGCCACCACAGTGACTGTATCACGTAAGTTTTATTTGTTATGTTTTCATCTACTGTCATGTCCACACACACAGGACACCAAGGAAAAATGCTGCTGGAGCCTCTTGAGTAACAAACTGTGGTTGTTTTCAATCTGCAGCTTCTGAAATACAAGAATTCACTGGACAATATGAAGCAAAGGACATTTTTTCATTTTTTCTGTTTCCACCAGATCAGCCCAAACCTGTCCTCACTGTGTCTCCATCATGGCTGAGGCCTGGAGCCTCAGTAACTCTGAACTGTGAGGTTGAACATCCATCTGCAGGATGGAGGTTCTACTGGTATAAGGCTGTTCCCAAACTATCAGGCGACTCCTACAGCTATGAGCTGCTACCTGGAAGCAGCAGTGGGACTGAACAGGATTCCTACATGGTTCATGGTCAGACACACACAGCAGGATATGTGTGTAGAGCTGGAAGAGGAGACCCAGTGTTTTACACTCAGTACAGTGAACTGAAGTTGGTCTGGTCTGCAGGTCAGTTTGTTTCTCTGCCCTTTTCTAAGAAGCAGATGTTTTGTCATCACCTCAGTTCATCCATGTTTTGATTCTGACCAACATGAAGTATCTGATCCTCATGTTGACTAATAATTAGCTTCATGCTAACTGGATGATTTTACATACTGGACTGGGCTGGGCTGAATTTCCTGGATTTTTCTGTCCTTTCCAGTTAATCTGCAGACATGAGGAAACAAAAGAGAGACATGAGAGTTTAACTGAAATTTTATAATGAGAACTTTTCCTCTGGATATTTAAGCTCATCCTACTGTTTATACAGATTATCAGCCATGACATGTTCAGTTAACAGAGTTTGCTCAGTGGTCTGGTTGGTGTCCAGTGTTTGAGCTCATCCTCAGTAATAAAAGATCAGAGTAGGAATACTGTATTTTGAATCTTCATGTCTGAGCTTGGTCTGATCCTTCTTTCATGTTGTCAGATGTTGATCCAGCAGCGTCTCTCACAGTGAGTCCTGACAGAGTGCAGCACTTCACCTCTGACTCTGTGTCACTGAGCTGTGAGGGAAACTCTACTGAGTGGAGAGTCAGGAGGTTTCCTGAGGACAGGTCCCTGTCATGTCCCAGCTGGACATCAATGACTGGATCCACATGTAAAATCTCCACTTCACAGTCCAGTGCTGCAGTGTACTGGTGTGAGTCTGGATCAGGAGAGTTCAGTAATTCAGTCAACATCACTTTCCATGGTAGGTTTTATTAGGTTTTAATTTTATTTCATTTTGTTACTGCATGTGAATTATTTTCAACATCCCATTACATCAATTTATTTGTGCTGAAATTATAGAGCACTGAAAAAGCTCAAGACTTGTGTCATTGAAGTGTTATTCATGATCACTTTATATAAAAAATTAAAATCCATTGCCAAATAAAATGCACAGTTAAGAATTTCTCCACATGTTTAGTCAGATTTTTATTTACAGATGATCAAACTTCAAAAGTATTGTACAATCTATAGAACATTGTAGAAGCTGTTTATTTTTTGGTAAGAAGTTTCTTTAAAGAAACAAAGTAGGTTGTGAGTCCACGAGACCAAGTTTCAGGTCTTATAATGATCCTGTAAAATAAAGAATCATCTGTTCTCATCATTGTACATCAGCCTGTTGTGAAGATCTGCAGCAGCTGATCTGACTGAAACTGTTTTCCAGATGCAGATATTATCCTGGTGAGCCCAGTCCGTCCTGTGGCTGAGGGAGACTCTGTTACTCTTGGCTGCAAGTTGAGAAAAGACAAATTAGTTTCCAGTGTGTTTTTCTATCTAAATGACAAAGTTATCCATAATAACAGCAGAGGGGAGCTGAGTATTTCTGCAGTGTCAAAGTCAGATGAAGGTTTCTACAAGTGTCAGTTCTCAGGACAAGAGTCTCCACAGAGCTGGATGTCAGTTACTGGTGAGTAGGTTGAAAACATGTCATGATTTTCTTTTTAGGTTTTGTAGATATTCTTGTCTTTCCTAAAGCTTGAAATCACCTGACTGATTTTTGTAAAAGAAATGAAGTTCATTCATATTTTATTAAATCTTGTTGTTTCCAGTAGCTGTGTCAGGAACCTCTGTGTTTCCTGTGCTGCTGATCGTTGGGCTGGTTTGTGGATTCATACTCATTGTTCTGATCGTTTTGTGTTGCTACAGACAATCCAGGGGTAAGACCTTTTTCCTCTGATCTAAGAGGTTTAAGTCCTTCATCATTTATTATGTGGATTATCAGAGGAACAACTTACAATACAAACCATGTGACATCACACGTCTTTTCTTTTTTCCAGCTCCCTGTTTCAGCAGGTTTGTACAACACTCTGTCTTCACTGTTCTCCATCTTAAAAACAGCAGGAAACATGTTTCATTATTAAATGCAACTTTGACTGATTATCACTAATATGCATTTGTATAAACTCCATGTTTCAGGTTCAGTCAAAGAGCCAATCAGAGCTCTGCTACAGAGCAAGCAGTCAGCCAGTATGAGAATCAGCCAGTATACAGCTCTCTTCTCCACGGTCAGTCCTTCATCTCGTTCTGAACGCTGCCACAGCTTTTTCTAACGCTCAGCTTCTGATCAGGAGCCGTCAGGAAATGTTTTGGTCCATTTGTGTCCAGCTTTACAGAAGTGCCCTCAGCCCCTCTGCTGCTGCTTTAACACTGTCACATGAACCCACATGTGACCTGAGGAAGCTCTTAAATCTGCCTTAATATCACAGACATGAGGGACTGATGGGACTTTGTTTTGACTCTCACTGACCTGTAGGTGATGATTGTGTCTATGAAACAGTCAGACGCCCTGGAAACACTGGAACAGGTACGGTATCAACTCTGATCAACATATGGGCAGTTTCTAATGAAAGAGTGTGTTGTTTAATACTTTCATGTGATCCTCTTAACAGGAAGACATGACAACATGAAGGAGAGCTCTGACTACTATAACATGGATCCAAACTCAACCACAGGTACATGTTTGTTAGTGTTTAAAATTTCTCTCTGAATCTAATTACATCTGATTTTAATGTAGTTTTACAATGAAAATACACGACACAGCTGTTATATTTGGTACATCATAGTTTTTATACTGAATAGATGTTTGTTTTTAGGATTTTAACTGCATTTCATGTAAAAATCTGGTTTTATTCATTTCCTTCTTCATGTAAGGTCCTGTTTTCATTATTTGTCCTATTTGTAATTATTTCCCTGACTCTGTGATTATGTGTGATTTTGTTTCAGATCCATAAAAGATCAATACATCAACAAAACAGGAATGAATATGGCTGTTTTCTTCTTGACTGCTCCTTTGTTGTTCTGCTGGTTTTAAATACCAAATGTAGCCTCCTTCCTATTCTGCCAAAGTTATAGTGTCTTTTTCCAAGTCATCAGTTTTCACAATACAACCTTTATTGGACAGAATAACAATAATAAAAAGTTAGGAGCACTGGTTTTCTGGGAAAAGCTTCATGATGGACTGAAATTTTTTTATAACTCATGCAATGTCAGGTTGTGTCCAGCAGATGTCGCCATATTTGAGTGTGTCAGAGGCTTTGACACAGTGACCTGTTTGAATAAATCTTCCCAAACCTGTCCTCACTCTGTCTCCATCATGGCTGAATCCTGGATTCTGCAGTGATGATAGTCTGATCCAAAGTGAGGACAGAAAGGAGCTGAATATCTGCTAAAATATTCTGTGGATATGTCGCTATAGTGTAATGCAAACTGTTCACTGAGCTGTGTGTATTTCTGTGCTGTCTCTAATTAGTGCTGCAGTACCACAATAAGAGAAACAGGCATTGGCTCAAACCAAGTGTCTGCTGTCAGGGCGATGACATGTTTGACACCTGCCTGACCACAGTCAGCAGCCTGAGGTCATAGGAAGCACTGAAGGTGCAAAACCTTCCTGCTTGGTTTGTTTTCTTCTGAGAAATATATAGAAAATATATTGACCGTCCACTTGTTGGCACCAGTCATTGGACTGTTCAAAAATCTTCTTTTATAAAAATGTCATTTTACAACTTTGTGTGTAAAGAGGAACTGGAAGGGGATTTTTTTTTTATGCTAATAAGAAGCTGCTTGGTCTGTTTCTTCTCAGGCCAAAGTTGCCCAACACAACCTGGTTGTTGCACACAATGGTTCAGGGTTTGGTTTAATTGATTTCCTGTTTTTGCATTTAGTTTCTGAAATCATTGTAGAAACATGAGGTAAAAGCTAAAAAAAATCTCCTTCATTGTCACTTCTGAGCATCAGTCAGAAGTTTAACTGTGTCTTGTCTGATTTTAGTCTGAGACGTTTTTCATGTTGCTGAAGACCAGACATTGCTGTTTGTTCTGTTTCCCATGAACTGAATGAGACAGCCCAGTATGCAGCTTCACCTAAAGAGGTGTACTGGACCTCAAATAAAGATTGGATGATTATTCTTTGTACAGCCTGATCTGTCCTTTGGAGTGTGTTCTTGTCTTATTTGGTTACGGAACCAAACCACACAGTGATGGACGAGCAGTGAAAAGACTCCCCTGTACCACCAGCTTCTGGGGCAGTTTGGACTTTTTGAGTAGACACAGGGAAAACATCCTCTGCTGTGCCTTCCTGATGATGGTGCTGATGTTGGACATCCACTTTAGTTTGTGGAAAATTGTGGAGCTCAGAAAGTTGAAGGTCTCCACTTGTTATCCACTGACAAGGTAAAGCGTACGTCTTCCTGTAGTTGATCAGAGACCTCTATATGTGTCCAACTCAAATATGCTGCTGAAGTGTTTGCTATGTATTTACATATTTTAACAGGAACTGTGTAATAAGACTAATAATAAATATATCGTGTGTGTGTGTCCGTGTGTGTAAAAGTCATGAGCTCATACTGATGTATCACTTCCTTTCACCCACAGGTCTTGGTTTGTCCTCATGTATTTTCAAGAATTAAAGTGGAAACATTTTCAGATGCACAGTGTCAGTGCTGCATGTGAGGATGGGCCACACTTTGCTCTCTGTGCTGGGGTTATTCTGTGAGTACATCGACATTTGTCTCTTTAAATGCTGCACGACGTGTTTTAGTGGTTTGTTCAAAGTGTGAACAGGGAAGCTGTGTGGTGACAGCAAACACGTGACACTGCTGATGATTCAAAAGTGTATACTGTTTATCATTGTTTTTAAAAATGTTTTCATTCAGCAGGATCTTAGTCACTGAGTGACTTTATAGTGGAGGACTGTGTTGTGATAATGTTGATGGAAATGTGATAACTGATTTCTAGATTATCCAAACATTCATCCACTGGGCGTGTTTTTCTTTCTTTTGTCTAACATATGAATCTGTGTTGTAGTGCTGAATACAAACCTCTACTGTGGATACACTCAAGGTGATTGCACAAATTTCCTTCTTTCCTGTGTTCACCCCCAAAAAATCATCACTGTAGTTTGTCCTTTTTCTTTTAATTGGGTTTTTGTGATCATTCCAGATGTGGTGCTGACTCTTCAGCCAAACAGATCTGTTTTTTTCAGTGGAGAGATTAACTTTACAATTGAGATGAAAGTAACAATGCAAAACTGCAACTACAGCATTCACAGGAAAGATGAACAAGTTGTTTCCTGTGGCATCAAAAAGTCCTGTTCACTTAAGATACAGAAGAACCACAGTGGTGAATATTGGGCCACCGTTCATCACCAGAGCACAAATGTTATAAAAAAACTGAGCAACAAAGTGAATCTGACTGTATTAGGTAAGTCATGAATTTGTTCAATACCAAGTTTATCGTCATATAAAACTTAACTCATCAATGTACCAGGTTGGTGTGATCATTTATACATAACGTGATCATTTTGAAATTAGATTTTTTTGTTTGTTTTTTAATTTGATAATGTGATTATACATTATACACAAAACAGAGGTAGTGCATAGAAGCGATACACATTGCATCAACTGACAGTGTTAACACAGTTACTATATTAGAAGTATGACACAAATGTGTGAGAGCTCCTGGCCCCTAACAACGATGTGCATTTGTGCTATATTCAGTGATGGGTGGAGATGGTTTCTCATCACACTGCAAATGTTCAGTTAGTATATTTAAAACACTTAAAACACATCTGGAGGTACTGTTACTTTAAAAAAGAAAAAATAAGCAGGGTAGAGACATTGTACATGATGTTCTAAGAAGAGTCACAGTCACACAGCAGGTTTTCATCCTGAGAAAATCTGTTTCCACCAGATCAGCCCAAACCTGTCCTCACTGTGTCTCCATCATGGCTGAGTCCTGGAACCTCAGTAACTCTGAACTGTGAGGTTGAACATCCATCTGCAGGATGGAGGTTCTACTGGTATAAGGCTGTTCCCAAACTATCAGGCGACTCCTACAGCTATGAGCTGCTACCTGGAAGCAGCAGTGGGACTGAACAGGATTCCTACATGGTTCATGGTCAGACACACACAGCAGGATATGTGTGTAGAGCTGGAAGAGGAGACCCAGTGTTTTACACTCAGTACAGTCCAACTAGGTTTGCCTGGTCTGCAGGTCAGTATATAAATTATTTTTCTGTCACCAATCATATAATTAATTCTCGTGTTTTCTCATATTTGGATTATTATAATAAATAAGGTAAATGATCATTGTTAGCACTCCTGTTACCATGCATCCCCTTCCTGTTTCTTCCTGTTTAAGCCTTGGCATATATCAGTAAGAATTTGAGCCCTTGTAGACACAGCAGATACATAGCAGGTTTAATTCTTTACTTTATAGTCATACAGGTGTAGAGGCAGACAACAACAAGGCAAACATGGCTGGTAAAAGTTGGTCACTTCCTTTACTCACAGTGGTTAAAGAGAGCCTGAATTAATGATGGAGCACCAACTAATGAGAAAGCATTATCTGGGTTGAAAGTTGGGACGTGCTGTGCTGTTTATAGTGTGTTGATCCCCTTATTAAACACTTTTCCACGGACTTGGTGTCACTGAGCTGTGAGGGAAACTCTAATGACTGGAGAGTGAAGAGGTTTTTTAAAAAGAGCCTGTCAAAGTGTAATGACTGGGGGACAATGACTGGATCCACGTGCAAAATCAACCAGTTAACAGTGAAAACTGCAGTGTACTGGTGTGAGTCTCCGCCACATCATTACAGCAATGCAGTCAACATCACTGGACAGAGTAGGTTTTAAATAATGTATGGTTTATCATTTTTAGTCATTCTGTTATCTTGCTTCATCTTTAGGATTTAAATGTTCATGTAGTGATGTGTTGAAGAGCAGCTTGAGCCTAACATGATTTTAGTAAGAACAGATAGTAATTACAATATTTATTAGTATAGGCATGAAAAATGCAACCACAAGGGGGAACAATCCAGTGTCTTCATGTGCCGGTCCCAAGTCCAGGTAAATGCAGAGGGTTGTGTCAGGAAGGGCATCCGACATAAAATTTAAGCCAAATCAAACATGCGAATCACAAATACGACTGGACCACTGGTGCTGTTGACCTACAGGGTGCCAGTGGAAATTGGACTACTGTTGGTCGAAGCAGGAGAGGAGGAAGGCGTGTTCGTACGCAAAGAGAGAAGAGGAAGGGCAGGAGTGTAGGACTTAGAGTAGGGACTTTGAATGTAGGGACTTTGTCAGGGAAAACTAGAGAGTTGGTTGATATGATGGAGAGAAGAAAGGTGGATATCTTGTGTGTTCAGGAGACCAGGTGGAAACGTAGCAAGGCCTATAGATCAGGAGCAGGGTTCAAGCTGTTTTATCATGGTGTGAATGGAAAGAGGAATGGAGTAGGAGTTATCCTGAAGGAGGGTTTTGCTAGGAATGTTCTGGAGGTGAAGAGAGTGTCAGATAGGGTGATGAGTCTGAAGCTGGAAGTTGAAGGTGTGATGTTGAATGTTGTCAGTGGTTATGCCCCACAGGTAGGATGGGAGTTAGAAGAGAAGGAGAAATTCTGCAGGGAGATGGATGAGATGATTCAGGGTATCCCTAGTGGTGAGAGAGTGGTGATTGGGGCAGATTTCAACGGACATGTTGGTGAGGGAAACAGAGGTGACGAGGAAGTGATGGGTAAGTTTGGTATGCAGGACAGGAATGCAGAAGGACTGATGGTGGTAGACTTTGCAAAAAGGATGGAAATGGCTGTAGTGAACACATTTTTCCAGAAAAGGGAGGAGCATAGGGCGACATATAAGAGTGGAGGCAGGAGCACAGAGATGTTTCAACCTCACAGACGTTTCAACCTGAAAGATCAGTGACTGCAAAGTAGTGGCTGGGGAGTAGTGGAGGCCAGGCTGAGGTCAGAAGTGAGTATTTGTGAGCAGCAGTATGGTTTCATGCCAAGAAAGACTGGAGCTGAACATCTCTGCAGTGTCAAAGTCTGATGAAGGATTTTATAAATGTAAAGTAATGAAAAAGTCAGCACAGAGTTGGGTTTCTGAAAATGTGAGTATAATAAAAACATTTATTTATTCATGTGTATTTATGTGGATGTGCTGTTATATATTGGTGTGTATTTATGTTTAAGTGTATTAATATTTGTATGTATATTATTTGTTCCACCAGTGTCCAGACCTGGAGTCTCATCATTTCTTGTGCCATTGTTCACTGGGTTGGTTTGTGGAGTTTTCCTGATTATTCTCCTGATGCTGTTGTTTTGCTATAAAAAGTCAAAAGGTGAGTTTTTTTCTTTTAATTCACTAAAACCCCAAAATCCCAGATGTGTCGTGATTTAATTCCATGTCCTGTAATAATAAACAGAACCATGTTTTTATTGATTCACACTTTATCAGGTTGGTCCAACTGTCTTCACTCATTGGGAATAAAACAACAGTACAGTACATGTTCCTTATTCAATCTGTTCTGTCTACTACACAGGTTGGGGGCCCACCAGGTCCCAGAGCACCAATCAGAGCCCTGCTATGGACCACATGATCAACCAACAGGAAACTCAATGCACTGAATATGCTTCTGTCAATGGTCAGCCTGTTATATTATCATATACTGTTAACTCTAACATTAACATTTATGTTTTTGGTTTACTGATCTGGAAGATTATGAAAATGATTTAATGGGATTCAAATAATTATTGACTTTATTTCCTGTAGATGATACTTGTCTCTATGAATCAGTCAAAAGCCCTGAAGGTGCTGAAAATGGTACAGTATTCACCTTTTAGTTAACATGGAGAAGTCAGAAAGGATGTTAGTGTAAATGACTGATTCTCTCTGTAATAATAAAATCTATATTTCAGATGAATCCAGTGAAGTCACATACTCTTTGATTGAGCTTAAAAATGTTGCTAAGAAGGGTGAGTATGTTATCCTATGTAAGAGCCACATGCAGCAAATAGAAACTAGTTGAGATGCTGTTGTTGTCCAGCAGGGACTAAATAAATCATGTGATTGTTCTAACAGAGAAGACAAATGAAGCAGAGGAGAGCTGTGTTTACTCTGAGGTGAAGACTGGATCAGCTGCAGGTACGTGTCATTACATCACTGACTCAGACTGCTGAAGCTTCATATCAGCACAGAGAAACTTTAAACCCATTTTTACACAAATGAGGACTGTGGATGTGATGAGCCATCACTGACACTGAACGCTCTTTAGGAAGGGATCTTGTAACGTGCAGGTGTGAACAGGAGGGAAGATTAGAACAAGCAGAACCTGTTTCATTGTCATATGAGAACCTGATGTTGTTTTAAAAGAGAAGAGCAGACCACATGTTGTTATTGTCTTTATTCTGCCTCTTTGTCCGTCCACATGTAACTGTTGTTCAAATAAAAGTTGAAAAATGTCTTTTGTTTTAGATGATAACCAGCTGTACGCCCAGGTACGCTCCCACAATAAAGCTAAAGCCAAGAAAAAGAAAAGTAAGTAAAACCTACATCCACCTGAAGATGTTATTGTCCAACAATATATTTCAGTATTTGTAAAATGGATTCATTTTAGCAATTTTATGTTTATTTTGATGATATCATCATTTTTCTTTCCATTTTCTTAAATTATTACTTGAAATTCCTCCTGTCAGATTATTATTATGGCCTTTTCCAACTAATATGATCATCTGTTCACATCTTGTGCTTTGTGCTGTGCAGAGTAAATTGAAATGTCACATTTGAAACTAATCTATTTTGAACTGTGTTTACAGGGAAACCAAGTCCTGAGGATGAAACTGTTTATTCTGAAGTCAGAACAGGAGCAGCTGTTGGTAATAATGCAGTGAAAACATCATTTTGTAATCATTTATTTACAGAGGTAAATGAGAATTAGAAATTAGAAAGCCTCTTTTATTTTTGAGTGACCCTATATTTAAATAAATAAGGTATTTATGAAAAAAAAGTGGAATGGATGACAACATGAAAAACCACATCTTTATTTTGACAATATTTGCAGCTTTTATACTGTAACCATTATATACACATCTGCTCTGCAAATATCACAGTATTTTGTACAGTTAATCTACAAGTAGCTCATTTAAAGGAAATGCATCATAGTAATTTAACCCTCTGTTGTAGCTGACAGGGAGACGACACATTATCACCTATAATAGTTTAAATGTTCCCATTTAGTGTTTATCTACTATAGTTATGTTTTATTGTTAGTTTTTAAGTTTAAATGCAGCTACAATATGTTAATTTTCCTCTGCCATTGTAAAACGTATATAACAGGTAGTGTCTGTATTTATTTTCACCGGGATGAAGTAAACAACGTTTGTCCTATGGTTTATTCTAATTTTGCATATATGTGATGTTTTTGTTTCTTATAGTGACCCTACAGTGTGAAATAGATTTATCTGTTCATGTTCAATTTATATCAGCTCATAGTGAAAAACTGGATTTATTATTGTGATCTACATTTTAAAGGAATAGTTTGTGATGTTTCCAGTTGGTGTTAAAACAATGTTGAGGGATATTTATGTCTGTGAGAACAGGTTTCAGTCATTGTCACTTCTACTCTCCACACTGATCCTGAACGTCCATCTTCGGTCCCCAATGGTCCCCTGCCCTGCTTCTTTTCTGACTAACCCTTTACCCACTGCTGATTACCTGGATCAGGTGTGTTCAGCCAATCAGAAGCTGGAAGATACCATCTCAGATGAAGGTGGAAGTTAGAAAAGACAAAATGCATTGATATGTTTCATCCTGGACCTTCACTTTGAGTCGGAGATCAGGATCAGGGAAGATGATCACCTTTTGTCAAGGTGAACCTGTATTTGAGTTTGTTTAAGACTTGATCAGTGGACGGGGACCAGGCAAAGTTTGATTTACTAGAGGTGAGGTGGTGAAATGGAGCCGCCAAGGTGCTAATTAGAAAAACTAGCAAAACCCTGGAACCTCTGAAGTTGGTTGTGGTTTTCTTAGGGGTCGGTCATTCACTAACTTCAGCTCCTCTGGCTGGATCCATCTCGATATGTACTGAATGAAACATGACAGACTGGGAGTGGAATGAAACTATCATACAGTTGTTGGTTACTGAGAGCCTGTACCTGGATTATGGATACAAGGGATTCCAGAGGGATCTGTATCTGATGAACCAGGTCCCTGTAATGAAGTTTGCATCAGCCCCAGAATCAATAAATAACCAGAATAATATGATGGTTCTTGATGCTGAGCGTTACCTTCATCAATTATCAGAGAGCAGGTGCCGTGTTCCAGCACTGATCCTGATCTTTTACCAGACAAGCCCACACGGTCTGACCAGGTTTGCCACAGAAGATGCACAGCTTCAGGATCAGACACTGCTCTCTTTCCTCTGAGAGACTCTCCTCTGGGAGGCTACTTAAGTTTCTGCTCCTCCTTCCATGACTGCCCTGATCTCTGACTCCTGAGCTCCCCCATGTGTGGAGATGGAGTACTGATGCTTGGAACCAGCCTCCTCGGTTTTGGAGTCCAGAAAGACTGGGTCCCCTCATTCCTCTGTCTGTGGCAGGTGTTGAGGGAACTAAGAAAGTCAAGAGGGTGAAGGTGAAACTCTTGGTCAGGACAGGACCAAAAATCAGTCTTGTGGTGAGTGACAAGGCAAAAATATGAAAACACAGGAGGCAAAAACAGGCAATGACAAGCAGGATGAGACAAGAGGTAAAACGACACACTGGACAATTAGACACAGGTTTCAGTAAACAGGTAAAGAGTGTGATCAAATCAGTACAGAGAGGGAGAGACCAAAACAGGGAGTCATATCGGCGTCCACCCAGCTGCTCCAGTGCTTCATGTGTCTGCTGTGGAGGCGTTCAGGGACCATAATGACTGTTGGTCAAAACACAATTATTTTAAGACACCAGTGTCTGATGGCAGGGCTGTGGCAAATAAGGAAATTGTTTGACTTTAGCGTTTGCTATTGTTTTCTACATGTTCATGTTGACCACAATATAATAATTAATGCTGAGAGAGGCAAAGTGTCCTTTGAACATACTAGTTCTGGTGAATGCACAGTCTATGTTTGTGCTATTGCAGTAACACATCTCTGTGGTGTGAAAACAAACTGTGGTTATTTTTAAGTGACAAGTTGTGGTGTTTTTCTTGTCAGTGTAGCTGTGAAAAATAACTTGATGGGGAACATCACACATCACACTATGTGTCCAGCCCAAATATGCTGCTACGTTATCTGTGAAATGTAGCTGTACCATTTCTACTTTGTGTTTTATTTGACAACACAATTAATGTTCTAACTCACATTAAAAAGTCAGAAGCAGAAACACTAAGAAAACAGAGGACAGAGAGGAGGAAACAGGGAGAGAGACAGACATAAACACACAGTCTGGACACTTGGTCACTTTAATCTTGGTCTAACTACAACTGTATGTGTTATACTGCAGTTTAGCTTATATTCTATATATTTAGCAGATGAATTACTTATTAGTACCTGTGGGGATTTACTGTTGATTTATACAGGTGGTACTTTGTCTCCAGCTGGCATCTTGATAAACTTTGTACCTTTGTGAATTCAGTTTCCTCCTTATAATAATCAGTTATGGCCTGTTCCATCATATTTTTATTTGGTTCTATATTTTCTCTTTTGTAAAAAGAGTCGACTTAATTTGTAGCTGCAGTGTCTGAGCAGGAAGTGTAACCATGACAATCAAGTGTGTGGTCAAACCCAGAAGTGTGACTTTGGTGGAACAGAGAAGGAAGCAGAGTTGATCGAATGATAAATTAAGAAAACTGATGTGATACTGAACTAGTCTCTTGTGCACAGTTCAGTGTTTCTCTTCATACGCTGCAGTTTGAAGTTTTGCCTTGAAACAAAGTGGAAATATTTGTCAGAGGCAGAACAACAGAGTGTCAGTGCTGGATGTGAGGATGGGACACACTTTGCTCTGTGTGCTGTCGTTATTCTGTGAGTACATCACTGACTTTTACCAACATGGTTGTTTTGTAGGCAGGATATTGGCTGGTGACTGGGCTCAGTTTGGATCAGAGAGCTGTGTTCAGTCATCACACAAAGATAATGTTGCTTCATCAGCAGTGTTCATTTGATGTAAACATTATACATGTTCTACATTATTCAGCCATAGTTGTCACTCATGACAATAGAGGGGGGATTTCAGAAAGTCGGTTTAGTCAAAACTCAGAGTAGTTTAATCCTGAGTTGAGGGAAACTCAGAGTTTGTGTTTCCAGAATCACAGATCATTTAAACTCAGAGTCAGTTACTGTGTAATTTACTAACCTGCTCTCTGACAGGTTTTCTTGAAGGAACTGAGTTTCTGTGTCTCCTTCCTGTGGAGTCTGCAGAAGCTGTCAGACCGTTTCATTTCCTCAGTCATACAGTTCATGTTGAAGTGTTGATCAGAGCACATTCATTTTCAGACGTTTGCACCAGGAGAAGCAGATAAAATCCTGATTAGACAGTAGTTAATAATTTATCTTTACTGATGTGATTGTATTTATGATCAGTCAGTCAGTGATCTTTCCTCCACAGTGTGGATTTATCCTTAGTTCAGTATAAACTCTGTAGGCTGCCCTCTTCATTTATTACACTGACACTGAGTAGATTGGCCTATTAGAACAACTGTGATTTCACTTGATTTCAGTTGTGTAAAATACTTTTCTTCATTGGTCAGACTGATGTAAAATTAAGTTTTAGCTCAATTTTCTATCCCTGACATATCCAATGGAAAAATGAAAAAACTGTTATACCTATTTTTCATTTCGCAGAAGATTTTCTGATTCCACTTGTTTCACCTTTTTTTCCCTGTTGTCATGGTGAATCGTTGTGTCTGACCTCCATTGATGATGACTTTTCATAGTCCTCCTGCACACTGTTAATTCAGGGTTAGTCAACTCAGAGTTCAGGGTTAAGATTGTTAAACCTGCTTTTTGGAATAAATCCCCAGTAGTTTTATTGTGTCTGTGTTTATTCTGTATTTGTTTCTGTCAGTTTGATAATGTCTGAAGTTTCTACCTTTATTTCAGTGCTGAATCCACTCCTCTACTATGGACACGCTCAAGGTAATTACACAGTTTTACTTTAGTTTCTTTCTATTTTTTAACCAAGATGAATCTGCTTTGTTGGTCTGAAGCACATAGTTTTTCTGTTTTATTGTTTGTGAGTGAATTTTCTTTTGGTGCCTGTCGTGAAAACACAAATTGTTCTTCGCCGTTCGGCGGACAGGCAGACAGGAACGGGAAACTAAGGCTGTGGTCGGTATCACGTGTACACACATTATAAGTGCCATAATGCTCTGGCACGAAACAAAGGGACACAGGAGATATATATACACAGAAACTAATGACTAATGAGCAATCGAAACACAAAGCTACCTTGGATTAACACAAACAGAACCGGAACACAGGAAACTGACCAAAATAAAAGACAAACAGGAAACAGATCTCGGGGCCTAACAGTAACTGCAGTTCTCTTTATATGTTTTGCTTTCCTAGCGTGTGATATAAATAAACACCAAGCCAAACTCTGTTCAAAAGCCAGGATATGAGCACCTTGCTCGTTTAATAGTCCAATGTGTAGTTTACACAATCAAACTCTGCGGCCATTGAACAGAGTAAAACTGTAAATGAAATAAAAGAAATATAGAAAAATATAGCCTCGAGCGAACCGCCTCCCCCGGTGCACCGCCCCCGCGAGCGACCCGCGGCCGAAGCCGGCCTCAAACCACGTCGCCGGCCGGGTCACCGGGAGCCTTTTGAACGACGGCACGAGTCCGAGCCGGAAAGCCGAGGCGGAGGATTTTTTCCCGATCAACGTGCGCTTTAGAGACAAACGGCGAAACACTTCACATGTCCACGGTAACCACAGCAACAGTTGAAAGCACAGCTGCGCATTTCCAGATGTACAGAGACACAAAAACACACAGACACACATATTAAGACATTAACAAACATATTCAGCCACACAAACCGTTGCACACACCGTGGACACACGCAGACCAGCAAACCTACACATTTATCATTGTAAATGTTCATTTGACTGGACGCAGAATTCAGACCACATACAGACACACAGAAATGCAGGACCAACAGCAGCAGATATTTTTTTCAGCCATTGCACCTTTAAGCTTAAAACTGCCTTTGAAAAACAATGCTGGATGTCAGTCATTGCCACAGAAACAGCGTGGAAAATAGAGCTTTACTGCCACCTGATGGCAGAACTGAGGATGTGCTCCCAAACAACACTCAAGTCAAGTCTCTTGATCAGCAGAGTAAAATCCAGCTCAAGCTTTCTTCCTTCATTATTGTAGATGGTTTTGGCACTCCTAAAACAGGACCCCAGCTTGGCTTGATACAGTTTTCCACAAACACTCACTGACAGTGCACACATTTCCAGATGTACTGAGACACAAAAACACACCGACACACATATTAAGACATTAACAAATATATTCAGCCACACAAAACATTGCACACACCCGTGGACACATGCAGAACAAGAATCCTACACATTTATTGTCCTAAATTTGCATTTGACAGGACTACCAAAGCTGAGGTGGGGGATTTTGTAAATCACTCCAGAGGCCACAGTACAAATCAGAAGCTCACATTTTTCACATCACAGTGAAAAGAGTATTGTCTCTCAGAAAACACAAGATTTATTCAATGCCAAGGTCAAACTGTGGATACAGTCACCTCACTGGGAGCCTTTTAAGTCAGAGGAGAATTTGCACCAGGAAAGGTGAGGTGTGGGATTTTGTTAACTGCTGCAGAGGGCACATCTCTTAGGCCACAGTGATACAGGCACATACAGACACACATACAGACACACAGAAATGCAGGACGGCAGCAGCAGCAGACATTTATTCAGCTATTGCACCTTTAAGTTTAAAACTCATTGAAAAACAATGGAGGCTGTCTGCCATCGCCACGGCAACAGTGTGTAAAATAGAGCATGGCTCTCATTGGCTTTTTTGATTGGGATGCTGTAAAGGCTTTGTCTGCAAAATCTGCTACAGTTTTGACAAACTAAAATGTGGCTCGCCATTCAAACTTGAAAGCTCTTACAAAGGGGGCGCCACTGTGCCCATTGTGACTTTGATCGGTCACATGGGTTCAGGCCTACAGGGAGTGTAAGTGATTAAAATTTGACAACACAGCAGCTGCAGATATTGCTACAGCATTTGCATTTCTTTAAGTGTAAAACTCCCATAGAAAATGAATGGTCGGTGTCTGTCATATCCAAGGCAACAGCGTGGAAAATAGAGCATGGCTCTCATTGGCTTTTTTGCTCAGAATGCCCTAAAGGATTTGTGTGTAAAATTTGGTCTATTTCTGACAAACTAAATTTTGGCTCTCCATTCTAATTTTTGCAAATTTTCAAATTGTTATACAGGGGGCGCTATAGCGCCTACAGTGATTTTGTTAAATCACCTGGATTCAGGCCCCCGGGGTCTACAATTCATCATTTGGTCCGATTCC
Organism: Mastacembelus armatus; assembly: GCF_900324485.2. Taxonomy (NCBI): domain Eukaryota; kingdom Metazoa; phylum Chordata; class Actinopteri; order Synbranchiformes; family Mastacembelidae; genus Mastacembelus; species Mastacembelus armatus. Next base: position 10,050,137 of record NC_046650.1, on the reverse strand, counting down.
AATCCGACCATGCGTGCGCGATCTGCGACACCTCGAAGGTGGGAAAAACCTACGCCAACTTGCCGCGCCCGCCAAAGGAAAACCGTAATACTTATTCAAAGAATATGGATAACTTTTGCAGCCCCATGAGTCTAGGTGACGCTGGCCAAAAATGAGCACAATCGGTCAAAAGCCCAAGGAGGAGTTCGAAAGAATACGAGGTGAGCAAAATCAACGAACTCAATGACCTCGAGATAAACTCCCAGCTGATGGACTTCCTGTTGGTCACATGACCTGGACACACTAAGCTTTTTTGCTTGGCCTGACATGAAGAAGAGATGTGCCAGGTGTGGTGACTGTACGATGAAGAAAATGTCAGCGGGCCTCCCATTGGCGTAATGTATTTTGACTTTTGTCGGGGGCGCTGTAGAGCCATTCTTTTGAGGTCGTTTATGAAACCCATAAAATATCACATTTTCACGCGATTCTCAGGGACATGCAAATTTTAGTGAGTTTTACACACGTTCAGGGGGTCAAATTTGAGGGAGTAATAAAAAATAAATAAATAAATAATAATCCTAACAATTTCCAGGCCCACGCCCGCGCGGCACCCACATATTATACATTTTCGGAAAGGTCTCGCGCATTGCCACGTGATGGCGGGGTGCGGGTAGACGCTAGACGATGCTTAAAGACGCTTATTATATGCTTATGCTTATTATAATAGTCCCTGCGCTTGGACCTTTGGTCCTTGCTCGGGCCTAATTATCAAACTGTAACAACTTATAAGTTCAACAAATACATGTATACGGATACATGGCTAACTCCGAGGCAAGTTAGGAGCATGCTCCATGCAGGGCACTAGCGTAACTTGCGATTTAAATGCGTGACAACATTGTAAGGCTTGCTGCGTTACAAGCTTTCTGCTTCTCGGGTTCGCTGCTTCCCGTTAATCAATGTGCGTCGCTCCTGGAAACATCAAAATAAGAGTCCTCACATAAGAATTTCCACAATAATGGCAGGAAAAAGTAAACTTATACAGAACATTATAGCACCACAAAATATAATATTGGCAAAGGCAAATGTCTTTAATAAATTGTACACAGCCTCTATCAGAGGCAGAACAGTAACAGATGCCGTTAAGCTGAAGAAGGAGTCCTATTGAGCCTGGTTGGCTTGTGGGACTTCTTGAGGCAGCTGAGATGTACCGGCAGGCCAAGTGTGCTTTGGTCTGTGCGGTGGCAGAGGCAAAAACTGTGTTACAAATAAAACAATATTTGTTCATGACCGCAAAAACTGAAGTTTTCTCTCTTTCTCTCAATGTGTTTATTTGGGGGGACCAGTTTCCAACAAAGCTGTGATAACACAGAGGCCCAGCTGGTCACAGATAATCAGTGGAGAGGTGATAACTCTAACATGTGAGATCCAGGATGGTGCAGACACTGAGTGGGAGTATGAATGGAGAAGCAACAGCTCAGAAACACGTCCATACAGTCAACACTGGGTTTTCACTGCTTCTGCTTCCAGTCATGGAAACTACTGGTGTAGAGGTAAAAAGAAAATGGACCCTTATACCTCAACAGACTGGAGTCATCCCATCACACTGACTGTGTCATGTAAGTTTCATTGTTGTAATGTAATATTATTCATTATTAATGCAATAAATATACATTGTGTCCATTTAGTCACCTTACAGTTTAAAAAATAATTTAAAGGTGTCTTAATATTTTTGTTCTAAATTGAACAGCTCATAAACCTCAGGCCAAACTGAGTCCTGACAGCACAGACATTCCAGCAGGGGGCAGTGTGACCCTGACCTGCTCTGTGACACCATCATCTGGATGGAAATACCACTGGTACAGAGGTGACACATCTTCTGAAGTCCTGACTGGACAAGATGCAGTTTCCCACTCACCTGGACAAATCAGTGTGTCACAGGAAGGACTGTACTGGTGCAGAGGAGGAAGAGGAGACCCAGTTTACTACACAGAGTACAGTGACTCAGTGACAATCTACAAATATGGTGAGTCTGGTAAAACTTTCATGGAATACAAAGTGCAGAGAAACCTATTGTGTATTTATGAATATTTCAGACTAAAACTAATGGTGTGATGTTGAGTACAGTGACTCAGTCAGGATTAGGAAAGCAGGTGAATGTAGTTTATTTTGAAATTAATCAACATTCATTCATGATTATCATCACATTAAGTTTTATTTTTTGGATTAGAAATAGATGGTTTTAAGTTAACAGGTCTCAGTGGGTCACAATCACTTTTGTCAGATGAGATTATCTCCTCCACTGAAACATTTTAATCCATGTGTACATATTTTCTACACAAGACACAATTTTTCTTTAAATTTGACCTGTAATATTGATGAAATGGCCACATTCTCTTTTTATAATTTAGAACAAATTTTCACTGATTTGCTGGTACTACGGTGGCCGAGAAGGGCAAACGTGCTGCAAAACAAAAACGCTGCAAAAGAGAAACGCTGCAAAACAGAAACGCTGCAGAAGAGAAACGCTGCAAAACAGAAACGCTGCAAAAGAGAAACGCTGCAAAACAGAAACGCTGCAGAAGAGAAACGCTGCAAAACAGAAACGCTGCAAAAGAGAAACGCTGCAAAACAGAAACGCTGCAAAACAAAAACGCTGCAAAAGAGAAACGCTGCAAAACAAAAACGCTGCAAAAGAGAAACGCTGCAAAACAAAAACGCTGCAAAACAGAAACGCTGCAAAAGAGAAACGCTGCAAAACAGAAACGCTGCAAGAGAGAAACGCTGCAAAACAGAAACGCTGCAAAAGAGAGAACACAACGGAAGTGTGCCAGGCCGATAGGGGGACCCCGAACTGAGGGGTGCAATGAACAAAGAACTTTTACAGAGGCGAGAGAGACACATGTAGTGACATAAGTCACGTCTCATTTTGGAGGTTGCATAATGACGCAGGTTATAGTGTTGAATTGCAAAAGAATTGAATGAGCGACCTCTGATGATTGTTCTCATGTGCTAATATGTGCTAACAATGTTCTGTTACATTTGTTTACTTGATCAAAATGTCATACAACGTGGGGGGGTTGGGAGATCTGAAGGTGCGTTTTCCATTTGTTACTTAACACTTGGCCGTCATCTTTTACAACATTGTACTTTTATAATACTGTAAAACATGACGGCCAAGTGTTTAAAAAATAATAAATGTAAAACGTACTCTAATGCCCGCTAAATTCACAGCCAGCAGACGTTCTTTTGTCACTTTGCTTTATTAAGTTTTTAGTCAGAACAGGTAACAGGTAACAGGCTACTGTTTCAGCCGTAGCCACGCTAAGTAGGGATGGGAATATCGACTCTCTGGAATCGATACTTCCATACTTTGGAGTCGATACTTTCTTAAGTATCGCTCGATACCACTCCTAATAAAAAACGTGCAATTAGTTTTCACTTCTGAGAGTTTTGGATATGTGAAAACCAGCCCAAGCGTATTTTAAATGGTCTTCCGTATCACATGATTATGGCAGCCAATCAGATGTCAGAGCTTTCCAGAGCCAGTCATGCACTGCAGAAGAAAGTATTACTCTCTCCATTCTGCAGCGTGGAGGGACCTCCTCCGTCTCAGTGCTGACAGGCACGGCAGCATGAAGATAGAAAAAGAAGCATTGTGTGGTGCTATTTTTCACCCACTACGAAGGGAAATGCTATTTATTTATTATCATTTTATTATTAGCATTTAAACAAGTATTTATGTTCATGAGCATTATTCATGTTGCCATTGCAATAAAGATATTAATCAACACTGTGCAATAATGATTTTCCTTTAAGGTGCAGAAGGTATCGGTATCGTCGATACTGACCCTGTAGTTACTTGGTATCGGATCGATACCAAATTCTGTGGTATCGCCCATCAGTAACGCTAACTCCCCTCACCGAACAGCTCTCTCACCCTCCCTTTCTTCCCTCCACACACACTTCTTCCCTCCTCCCTGACCCATCTCCCTCTAGCTCACCCTACCGACTCCCCAAAGAACACCCTGAACAAGACAACAACCTATAGTCATTACAGCACCTTCAGATCTCCCACCCTGCAACACCATCCCCCCCCCCCCCGCCACGTCTCCCGACGTTGTATGACATTTTGATCAAGTAAACAAATGTAACAGAACATTGTTAGCACATATTAGCACATGAGAACAATCATCAGAGGTCGCTCATTCAATTCTTTTGCAATTCAACACTATAACCTGCGTCATTATGCAACCTCCAAAATGAGACGTGACTTATGTCACTACATGTGTCTCTCTCGCCTCTGTAAAAGTTCTTTGTTCATTGCACCCCTCAGTTCGGGGTCCCCCTATCGGCCTGGCGCACTTCCGTTGTGTTCTCTCTTTTGCAGCATTTCTGTTTTGCAGCGTTTCTGTTTTGCAGCGTTTCTGTTTTGCAGCGTTTCTGTTTTGCAGCGTTTTTGTTTTGCAGCGTTTCTGTTTTGCAGCGTTTCTGTTTTGCAGCGTTTCTGTTTTGCAGCGTTTTTGTTTTGCAGCGTTTCTCTTTTGCAGCGTTTTTGTTTTGCAGCGTTTCTGTTTTGCAGCGTTTCTCTTTTGCAGTGTTTCTGTTTTGCAGCTTTTCTCTTTTGCAGCGTTTCTGTTTTGCAGCGTTTCTCTTTTGCAGCGTTTCTGTTTTGCAGCGCGTTTGCCCTTCTCGGCCACCGTATAGTACAGTAGATTTTCAGTCAGCTGGTCGGGAACACACATCAGTGCCATCATAAAATGGCTGAAATATTTTCCCATTTGTGAAGTTGATGATAAATTGTGCTGGAAGTTGAACATGCTCTTCATGTCCACATCTCAACATTTGTTGTTATTCCATAAAGAACATAACATACTTTATTAATGCTGAACACAAAGGGCCTGACTCTTGGACCTTTTATTGAATTCATTTTGGAGGATCACCTTGAAGTGATTTTATTGTCCATGGCTGCTGAATTGACTTTGTTTATTTAACTTTAGAAAAACCAAATTGTCACTATGGGACAATAAAGATGATTAACATTAGAAACAGAATGAACATTTTTCTGTAGATTTTCTGTCTCTGTTAGTTTCCTAACTGTGTTTTTCTGTGAACAGTTCCAGATGAGGCCACTGTGACCCTGCAGCCCAACTGGCCTCTGATATACAGGGGTGAGACCATCACTGTCAGATGTGAGATTCAGGGAGGTGGACGAACTGAATGGACGTATGAATGGAAAGCAGACAAGTTAGACAGACGTCCAACACACAATGAATACAGGATCACTGCAGCTACTGAGTCTGACAGTGGAAAATACAGCTGCCGGGGTAGAAATGACTATTTATTGACAGAGTGGAGTAAAGTCGTCACACTGACTGTGTCAGGTAAGATGAATGTCATTCATAAGAAAATGTTTCAGTGTTTTTCTTTGACATACTTATATATTAGGTTATTAAATGTGTCCAGTAAATGGCATAATGCAACAGAAGTGTCTCTATTTCTTCTTCCTGTTTCCACATTCAATAAGAGGACTGGATTTTTGGTTTTTCCAGTCCCACGTTTCCTCTGATATCACGTCTGAGGATTGAACTGTCAAAGGCGTTTTTTTCCACTAGCAGCTGTACATGTGGACTAGTACGAACATCTTATGATGCACCTGTTTTAGTGAATATTACAGCTGACATGTTATCTAATTGATCTGGGATGTTTCTGATCTGTACAAAATTTAGTGGAACAGTCTGGTGTCATGAGCATCATCTTGTGTTGCCAAATGTGATTCACACCAAAACTGTAAGATTATGGGGAAAAATGTGTGTGACAAAAAAATTGATCCATGTTACGACCATTTTTAAAATAACAGGGTAATTTTTATTGACCTGTTTTTTTCTCTGTAAACTGAACAGCAAACACACCCCAGGCCTCACTCCGAGCAGACAGCACAGTTATACCAGCAGGGGGCAGTGTGACCCTGACCTGCTCTGTGGACGACCCTGATGGCTGGAGATACAGGTGGTTCAGACGAAGCTCAGAGTCTTCTGCAGCTCAGACCATAAGAGATGATGCAGCACAGTCCACTGTCAGTATTTCAGAAGGAGGCATCTATCACTGCAGAGGAAGAAGAGGAAACATCTTCTCAGAGAACAGTCGTACAGTGAGGATTGAGGAAACTGGTGAGTGGAGGGTTTGTTTAGAAATAAAACATATTCAATATTCATTCATGGTCAACATCACAACACTTGAGGGTCTTAAGTTTGAAAATGAAGTTTTCATTCTTTAAATGAGATTAAATTGGTGGGATGTCATTTGTGTCTCAGACACACAGATTTTTTTTTTTCTGAACAGTTTCCAACAGGGTCACTGTGACTCTGCAGCCCAGCTGGTCTCAGATATTCGTGGGTGAGACCATCACTGTCAGATGTGAGATTCAGGGAGGTGGACGAACTGAATGGACGTATGAATGGAAAGCAGACAAGTTAGACAGACATCCAACACACAATGAATACAGGATCACTGCAGCTACTGAGTCTGACAGTGGAAAATACAGCTGCCGGGGTAGAAATGACTATTTATTGACAGAGTGGAGTGAAGTCATCACACTGACTGTGTCAGGTAAGATGAATAAATGTTTGTTGTACATTTCTTTTGACTATGTTTTATCTAAACCAGGAAACAAAACACCAGTTTTTACAGGCACTGAGAAAAATGTTGTTTGAAGGAGTCCATTGAACTTTATGGTTTTTACTCCAAGTGTCAAGGGACTTCCTGCCGGGGGACCTTTACGCTGAAGGGACTTCCTGTCTACCCCCTGCTCTGGTCCCCGGCAGCTTTACTTTGGTTATTTGTGTTCATTAGTTTCACCTGTTGTCTATTGTTTATCCCTTTCACCTGTGTTTAATCACCTGTTGTGTTTTCCCTATTTATACCTCCCTCCATCCTTTGTTCCTCGCTGAATCAGTAGTTGCTGTAAGTTGTAGTGAAAGTTAGTTTGTCTGGACCGACGACCGACCCATCCGGTCATTCCTTAGTTTTACCGTTTCATCCAGTTCCCGTGTGTTTTTGTCTTTTGAGTTTTGTATTTGTTGCCCTGGAAGTCCCAGGAGAAATAAAGCCTTTGTTGTCCTGCATTTGGGTCCTACCTTCTCTCCCGCACCTCCACTCCGACACCAGTACATGACTCCAAGTGACTGTCCAGATGTTGTATGTCTCCAATGCTGTTATGATGCAGATGTTTCAGTGGTTTTAGTGCAAACTACAGCTGACACCTGATGCACATGGCTGCCACATAAATGAAGTAGAAAATATCAGATGACACGTGTGTTAGTGTTTGTCTGAATATCTTTTCAGATACAAGTCATTCAATTTAATTCCAGTACAAACCTCCTGACTGGGTCAGTGCTGCATAACATCATGAGTGTTTAACCACTTTTCTTTGAAGAGATGTTGTGGAATTGAGTCCAGTTCTTTTCCAGTCTAATAGTCATTGGTCCTTTTTGATTTGGGTAAAATTTTGTTTAGATTTGAAAAGTTTCCAATGAACAACTTTATCTTCTAGGGCTGTTCAATTATGGAAAAAATCATAATCACGATTATTTTACATGTTTACTCAGTGATTTTGGAAATATGTTGTATTTATTGAAGAAAAAAATGAATAATCAAAACAAGTAATAGAAAATATATTCAAATGTACAAACAGCGGTCCTGACACCACCACGTAGTAAACCCCATAATATGTTTGTGATCCACGTCCACTTCTTCGAATCCAAACTTTCCAAACAACAGAATTGCTTCTTCCTGTTTTGTTGAACAAAGACTTCTGTGGCTGCTCTCTTGCTACACTCGAGCTGATTTTTAAATGGCACCAAATATCACATACGCCACTTGTTTCACTGACAGAATAGGCTGAGAGAATTCGGGTGAAAAGTGCATCCGCGTGATTCAGGCCAAAATAACTGGAATAAAAACGGAATAATGCTTTTTTTCTCGATTACATAGTTTTTGTGATCATTGAGACCCGAAGTCAAAATCAAAATTCGCACAGCACAATTATTTTCTATGTTTAACATAAAAATATGCAGCATATTTATTATATAAAGCCACATGAAAAAACTGTGAATATGTGAAAAGCCTGAATATCTTGTAAATCTGTTATATTAAGTTAAAAATATTTATTTTTAGAACAACTCCTGTTTTAACTACTGACCTGTTTTGTTGGACATGTTTGCTGTTTGTTGTTTTGTTGTTTTGTTTCTTTTGTTGTTTTGCTTGATAGGATCAACACTGATACCACTGTTAGGATTAACATTTTATTATCCAACATTATCAAACAGGTTCAGGGTTTAACAGGTTTAACCATTACAGAAAAGAAATACAGAAAGAATTTGGTACTAATCAAAACTGTCTGCTTTTGGTAGCTGTGGCACAATCCTTACACTGAGTGGTGGTCTAATCAATTTGCTTCTCACTGTATTTATTCTAAACATCAGGTAAACCAAAGGCCCAGCTGAGCACTGATGACACAGACATACCAGCAGGGGGCAGTGTGACCCTGACCTGCTCTGTGAAACCATCATCTGGATGGAAATACCACTGGTACAGAGGTGACACATCTTCTGAAGTCCTGACTGGACAAGATGCAGTTTCCCACTCACCTGGACAAATCAGTGTGTCACAGGAAGGACTGTACTGGTGCAGAGGAGGAAGAGGAGACCCAGTTTACTACACAGAGTACAGTGACTCAGTGACAATCTACAAATATAGTGAGTCTGGTAAAACTTTCATGGAATACAAAGTGCAGAGAAACCTATTGTGTATTTATGAATATTTCAGACTAAAACTAATGGTGTGATGTTGAGTACAGTGACTCAGTCAGGATTAGGAAAGCAGGTGAATGTAGTTTATTTTGAAATTAATCAACATTCATTCATGATTATCATCACATTAAGTTTTATTTTTTGGATTAGAAATAGACGGTTTTAAGTTAACAGGTCTCAGTGGGTCACAATCACTTTTGTCAGATGAGATTATCTCCTCCACCGAAACATTTTAATCCATGTGTACATATTTTCTACACAAGACACAATTTTTCTTTAAATTAGACCTGTAATATTGATGAAAGGGCCACATTCTCTTTTTATAATTTAGAACAAATTTTCACTGATTTGCTGGTGCAGTAGATTTTCAGTCAGCTGGTCGGAAACACACATCAGTGGAAAAATGGCTGAAATATTTTCCCATTTGTGAAGTTGATGATAAATTGTGCTGGAAGTTGAACATGCTCTTCATGTCCACATCTCAACATTTGTTGTTATTCCATAAAGAACATAACATACTTTATTAATGCTGAACACAAAGGGCCTGACTCTTGGACCTTTTATTGAATTCATTTTGGAGGATCACTGTCGCCCTCTGTAGGCTCAGTTTCAGATTCTCTCCTCAGGCTGTGGTTCTCTGACAGAAAGATGTTTCCTAACACTTTACTCTTATATGTTCTAAATATCAGTGAATCTCCTGGTTTCATCAGTTTCATGAAGATTCTTTGCTGAATCTTTTCCTAAATGTGTTTCAGTATTTTCACTGAGCTGCTGGTACAGAAACCTGGATGTTAGAAACAAGACTCAGCTCCAGAGGATCATCACAGTGTTGTCCAAAATAACTGGGGGACAAACAGCCTGTTCTGTCTGCTCTGTGTAAATGTCTGTGCAGACTAGTAGTATTTTGGAGAACAGCTGTCACCCTCTGTTTGCTGAGTTTCAGCTGCTGCTCCTTAAAAACGTGCTGACAAAGTCCTTTTACCTCTGGAGAAAGTTCTGCTCCTGATGCCCAGTTGTTACTTTTCTTCTTGGTTATTTTGTTTCTTTAGGTTGTTTTTTTAAAGACACTGCTCCAGATGTTTTCATCTGTCTGTGACTTCAACTGATTTTGTTGATGTTATTTTATTTATTTAATATTACAAAAATCTAATTGTTACTATGGGACAATAAAGATGATTAACATTAGAAACAGAATGAACATTTTTCTGTAGATTTTCTGTCTCTGTTAGTTTCCTAACTGTGTTTTTCTGTGAACAGTTCCAGATGAGGCCACTGTGACCCTGCAGCCCAACTGGCCTCTGATATACAGGGGTGAGACCATCACTGTCAGATGTGAGATTCAGGGAGGTGGACGAACTGAATGGACGTATGAATGGAAAGCAGACAAGTTAGACAGACGTCCAACACACAATGAATACAGGATCACTGCAGCTACTGAGTCTGACAGTGGAAAATACAGCTGCCGGGGTAGAAATGACTATTTATTGACAGAGTGGAGTAAAGTCATCACACTGACTGTGTCTCACAGTAAGTCAAGTCATATTTCATTCAAACTATGGTTGTTTTCAATCTGCAGCTTCTGAAATACAAGAATTCACTGGACAAAAAGACTTTATTTCAGTTTTAATTTATTAAAACTGTATTTCACAAAAAGATGATTAAAACACACTATATCCTACAATAAATCTGTTACACTGGCCAATAAAAATCAGCAATAAAAGACAAAATAAATGTAATAAAATCTACACATGAACAGAACCAAAACAAACATTTATGGTAATAAGGCTAAAATAATAAATGACAACCAGTCTCTAAAGGTTGAGTCATGGCAACTGGACTTTCAGTTTTAAGTCAAAACCTTTCACCACCCATCCAGGTGGCTTCATCAGTCTGAGAAAACAGCTGGACTGGAACCTCCAATATGTCTCCCAGGTTGGTTTCACTCCACCACTAGACCCATAGGTTCACTAGTTGAGCTATGGAAATCAGGTGAGAGTCGTTAGACCCACACCCCCACAACTCAGGGGGGACCAAAACTTCCAAGTACCAGTTAGAAACCTGTCAGCAGCATTCTGGACCATCTGGAGGCTCCTGAGGTGAGATTTTATAAGATCAGAAAAAAGAAAACATTTTAGTAGTCCAGTCTGCAAGAAACAAATGTGTGAATTATTACTACTTCAACTTCTGACTTACCTGAGAATATTTTTAATCTTGAAATGATATGAAGCTGGTTAAAAGCTGATTTGGTCAGTCCTTGAGTGACTGATCAAAAATGACCCAAAGACTCTTGGCAGTTGAAGTTTGTGTAACATTACAGTTACCAAGTGTTAATGTGTCCTGGTCACAGAGTGTGTCCATGTGTGGAGGACAGATTAGCAGAAATCTGTTGTTTTTTTGGCATTTAGGAGAAGAAAGTTCTGTGTCATCCAAATGAAAATGTGTTTTACATACACAAGATTACATCGAATATATTTCCATTTGAATAAATGACATGTTTTGTTTTTATAACAACAGATAGACCCAGGGCCACAATGAGACCAGGAACAACCACCATACCAGTAGGAGGCAGTGTGACACTGACCTGCTCTGTGGACGACTCTGATGGCTGGAAATATGACTGGTTCAGACGAACCTCAGGTTATACTGAAGCTCAGATCAAGACAGAGTCTACAGACAGAGAGATCAGAGTTTCAAAAGGAGGAATCTACAGGTGCAGAGGAGGAAGAGGAGAACCAGTTTTCTACACTTATTCAAGTGTTGGCCTCACCATTGAGATAACCTGTGAGTTTAATTATTGTGTTTGGAATAAAAAACATACTTTCCCAGTAACAATTTTAAACCTATGAAGTTTTCTCTGTTGGTTTCATATTTCTGTTTGTGTCCCAACTGGATATTTTTGGTGTGAACAGTTTCCAACATGGTCACTGTGACCCAGCAACATGACTGGCCTCAGATATTCAGTGGTGAGACCATCACTGTCAGATGTGAGATCCAGGGAGCTGGAGACACTGAGTGGGACTATGAATGGAGAACAACCAGGTCAATCACACATCGGACACACATTAATATCTGGACCTTCACAGCTTCTGGGTCCAGCAGTGGGGACTACATGTGTAAGGGCAGACTCAGAGGGGACTGGTATTCTTCAACAAAGTGGAGTGAAGCCACCACAGTGACTGTATCATGTAAGTTTTATTTGTTATGTTTTCATCTATTGTCATGTCCACACACACAGGACACCAAGGAAAAATGCTGCTGGAGCCTCTTGAGTAACAAACTGTGGTTGTTTTCAATCTGCAGCTTCTGAAATACAAGAATTCACTGGATAATATGAAGCAAAGGACATTTTTTCATTTTTCGTGTTTCCACCAGATCAGGCCAAACCTGTCCTCACTGTGTCTCCATCATGGCTGAGTCCTGGAGCCTCAGTAACTCTGAACTGTGAGGTTGAACATCCATCTGCAGGATGGAGGTTCTACTGGTATAAGGCTGTTCCCAAACTATCAGGCGACTCCTACAGCTATGAGCTGCTACCTGGAAGCAGCAGTGGGACTGAACAGGATTCCTACATGGTTCATGGTCAGACACACACAGCAGGATATGTGTGTAGAGCTGGAAGAGGAGACCCAGTGTTTTACACTCAGTACAGTGAACTGAAGTTGGTCTGGTCTGCAGGTCAGTTTGTTTATTTCTTCATCTTGGTCTTTCCAGTTGTTTGTCTGTGACCAAATTGTCCTGAGAAGTAAAGTCTGTGTCAGTATGATCCTAAAGGAAACTATAGGATTATTTCTGTTGCAGTGGTTTAATGTTACTGTCCAGTTGTGTTTATCTCACAAGTTCATCATGTTGTTTGTCAGATGTTGATCCAGCAGCGTCTCTCACAGTGAGTCCTGACAGAGTGCAGCACTTCACCTCTGACTCTGTGTCACTGAGCTGTGAGGGAAACTCTGCTGAGTGGAGAGTCAGGAGGTTTCCTGAGGACAGGTCCCTGTCATGTCCCTCTAAGTGGAGAATGACTGGATCCACATGTAAAATCTCCACTTCACAGTCCAGTGCTGCAGTGTACTGGTGTGAGTCTGGATCAGGAGAGTTCAGTAATTCAGTCAACATCACTTTCCAGAGTGAGTTTTAATCACATGTTCCTGAATGATTTTAACATGATGTTTTGTTACTTCATTTATTGAAAGACTGATTCTACAAAGGTTCAGTCTATATTCTGACACTAACCTGCCAGTCTTCATTTCATTTCTATCAAATCTTTGCCAGATGACAAATCTTCTTTTCAGCCTAAATTTGAATGTGATGTTTGTTTTACCAAAATCTGCTCAACAGCTTCAGTCAGTTCACAGTAAATATATGTGATGACGTTTGGCTGCTTCAGTAAAATGGGATTTACTGATGTCATTTGAAACTAAATAAAACTGTTTGTAGTCTCAGTCATTTTTATTGATTTCACTGTTTGTCTTCACTCCCTGCTGTGTTTCAGTGTCTCTGACCATTTATTTAAATTTCAAGAGCACCTTAAGGCGTCTTGGATCATTTCTATTGGTGACACAGTGAGAACGAGGCCATTTCTTTTGTCTTCAGAAATGTTCTAACATGTTGTACTTGTTTCTTGATCTTTAAAAACCTACTGAACACACACATGTAGAAAGGTGCATTTACACTACAACACATTGAACTTGTGTATATACAAATGTCAGTGATTTGCTACTGTGAACTTCTTCTTTAAAGTAAACAGTAAATATATTTGAGATTTGTTTCCATCTGCACCAGCTGATGTTTGACTGAAGCTTCATGTTGTTTGACTGACAGATGACATCATCCTGCTGAGTCCAGTCCTTCCTGTGACTGAGGGAGATCCTGTTTCTCTCAGCTGCGAGTTGACGACAGAAAATCTTCCCTTTAATGTGGAGTTTTATAAAAATGACAAACTGGTCCAAAGTGACACCAGACTGGAGCTGAACATCTCTGCAGTGTCAAAGTCTGATGAAGGATTTTACAAATGTAAAGTAATGAACGAGTCAGCACAGAGTTGGGTTTCTGTAAAATGTGAGTAGGAATAAAAACATTTATTCAGCATTTTTTTCAGATGTGTCTGATGTAGAAATGTAATCACTATATTTGTGTTTGTTTAAATATGCATGATTATTTGTTCCACCAGTGTCCAGACCTGGAGTCTCATCATTTCTTGTGCCATTGATCACTGGGTTGGTTTGTGGACTTTTCCTGATTATTCTCCTGATGCTGTTGTTTTGCTATAAAAAGTCAAAAGGTGAGTTTTTTCTTTTAATTCACTAATTGTTTTCCTGCTGCTGCATTTTGACAAAAAAGTAAAGGGTGAGACCTTCACATACTTTCTGAGAATTTTCTGAAAACCACTGATGAATTCAGATGTTTTGAGATAAAGCAGTAAAACAATATGATTACAAAACAATGTAATACTGTTTGTGTTTTTAACAGATTCATGTTGGAACAGGTTGGTACAACACTCTTCTCTCATTTTAAATAGAATTTTTTATATTTTCCTTAGAAAAGTTTCAGTGTTTTCTGTTTCAGGCCCAGTCAAGACTCTGCTACACAACAAAAAATCAACCAGGATGAAGTTGAGGTTTACTCTTCTCTTCTTCATGGTCAGACTTAAACATGTTTATTTTCACACCATTGCTAACACTCAGTTTGTAGTCAAGATATAGATTTTTTTTTTTTAAGTGACTAAATTTGACTTTGTCTTGATTTTCACTGACCTGTAGGTGATTTTTGTCTCTATGAAACAATCAGAGTCTCTGCAAACACTGGACGTGGTACAGTATAAACTTTGATTCATGTGAAGATGTCAGATTATATGATTATTACTGAATGATCAAAATTCATGTTGCATTATAATTTCAGCTCAGCCAACAGATGAATCCAGTAATATGACATCTTCAGTTCAGGCTGGAGGTCTTGACGAGAGCAGTAAGTCCACATGAAAGACTTTATAATAATAATGAAGTCACTGATACTGCAAACTGCAGTCTGATTGTAGATAAGTGTGTGTTCAAATCCATTCATGTGATCATCTGAACAGGGGGATGTGACGACACAGAGGAGAACTCTGACTACTATAATGTGAATCCTGCTGCAGCCTCAGGTACAAATATCACCACCACAGCCACTGAGATATTACTGCTCATATTATTCCATTATTCATAATATGAACTAAACTAATACATTGTGTATCTGGGCTGTGGCATTAGAAACCAAATATGTCCTAAGTCCAGTCCGTGAATACAGAGTAATCTGAACTACGTTAGTGTTAACATGCAGTACTGATTCTTGTGCTGCATCAAACACAATATTTCCACACCACTTGGCACAAAACAGTTAGAGAGCAGCATCACATCTACATTATGTGTCTGTTTGTCAGTGACATTTACTGTGGTTTGGTTTCAGGTCCATAAAGAGAAGTGCAATTGTATTGTCAGAGTAGAAACGTTCTGTATATGCTTAAGCCCAAGTTTCACATGTGTTTAAATGATGTGAAATGTAGGGCTTGTTAAAATGGTCTAAATATATAAGGCCAGAGAACATCAATAATCGTGCCATCCCTTTCCTGCAGTGCCCTCTGCTGACGACTGAGTGAACTGATGAAAGACCTTGTCCTCAGCTGCCAGTGCACATGAGGAGATCCTGACTTTAAGACGGACGGAGTCATTAGGCCACTTATCTTGGACTGTATATGTTTATATTGGTCTGTACCAGCCATTGTCGCTCTTAGAAACAGTTGTGTGTGATACGTGTGAGACAGTAAGTACGACTCATCTGAACTGTGTTGAGGACGAGTTCCTTACTAATTGAAAATCATCAATTGCTACTTGCGTGTGGATTGTTGGTGTTTGGCTGTTCACATTTGTATATGTCTCATGCAGATAAGTAGTGTCTCAATTCTTGCTATGAATAATATTTGTTGAAGTTTCTAAGCATGTTCGTTTTCTGCAATGGGAACTCGTCACAGTATCTCAATTTAGTAGATTTATTTGTATTGAAGACTCATCAGCATGTACATTGACCTCTCCTTGTTCAGAAAATCGCAGTTAGTTGCAATAGCATCTTTCCAAAGAGAAGATGCTATCCTTAGCATTACACAAACTTTTGTATGAATATGTGACTATCTGGGTCTATACTGGTGGGGAGTAACTGTGGTTTAGACTTAGCTCTCCCTTCGTTGGTGCTCAGGCCAGTGCCAGCCTCTTGGCACTTCCATCAGCCAGTCCCATGCGACAGCGCCCCATCTGTGAAATCTTAAGAATTCTTTACTGACCGTTTCTAGGTACTCCTCATTCTGAGGTTATCTGACTTGTAACACGTTTACTAAGACTGGTTTCTGAGTGTAGCCACTTCTGCTTCTCTCTCTGTTCCTAGTCACACTATGCTGCACTCAAGGTCACTTACCTTTGCAAGCAGTTGATACAAGCATATAATAACTTCTAATCCCTACAAGTTTCTATGGAGGCTTCTTCGAGTAGTTGGAGAAAACAGCTTGTTCCTAAGTTGTGGAGGAGAACACAAGGGATGTTCATCCCTAAGGAGACAGATTCAGACATTTTAAGCTTATTTGTCTTCTGAATGTAGAAGATAAGATTTTCTTTAGTGTAGTGGCACAAAGTCTAAGTTATAGTAATAGATTTGACACCTCAGTACTTTAATGGCTGGCAGCTAGTTATAGTTTGCAGCAAAAGAGTTAACTACAGCGTGGCAACAGTTAGAGAGAGGCATTATGGCAGGATGAGCAATATTTCCATAGTTTTTACCATCCAAGTGGGTGGAAGCAGGGAGAGTCTTCAGTCGGGACAGCAGTTATCACCAATATGTGTATATATGGATGACATAACAACCACTGACTAGCACTGTGCCAACAGTGGTGCCTGCAGTTTTGTCATTGCCCCTGACAGTTTACAATGTAAATCCATTTCTAAGCTAGAGAAAACATTCAGTGCCTCCATTAGAAAGTGCCTGGGAGCACCAAGCTGTCTAAGCTGTGTGTGCCTGTATGGCAAAAGGATTTTGGAGTTTCAGTGTGCTAAGGTTACACTGGAGATGACATGGTCAGAGTCTAGAGATGATGTGTGAAGCACAGGAGCAACAGTCCCAGCAGGGATGAAGTGGAGCCCAAAGGAGGCAGATGTGCAGACTCAGGTAGATCTTAGACACAGGATGTTTCAGGGTGTAGATAAAGGCAGGGACGGACTGTCAGTTGAGTTTAGATTTAGGAAGTCAGCTCATGGTGCCTCAGGAGATGGTTAGTACCACTTTAGGACAATCTAAGACCAGATCTTGTCCTGAAGCAGTGGATTGTATGTTTTGTGGAAGGTGTAGTTCCCTGGAAAGACACTGTAGAAACGAAAGGATAAAAGTTCAGATATACAGAAGCAGCTATGGAGACAGAGCAGTGTGGCTGGAAAGTCGGTGTCCACCCAGTGGAAGATGGTGGTTGAGGGTTTGTTGGAAAGTCAGTCTTGTCTCTGAGTTGAACTACCCCTTCATAATAATGATGGTGTATGCCTGCAGGACAACAAACATGATGCTCTGATTTGTATTGAATTTACTGATTTGTGTTTCTCTTTATTAGCATCTAATATTAGATTTAAGCTGATGACTCTTACATTGCCTGTAGGTGTGAATGTGAGTATTTGTCTGTATCTGAGTCAGTCCTGTGATAGACTGATCTGTCCAGGGTGTACTCTGCCTCACTCAAACATTTCAAATTATCTTAGCTCACAGGAAAATCATCTCCTGCATTAAAACCTGAAATTGTTTATTCTGAAGTCAATGTTTTGGTAAAAATGCTTTCATAGAACTTGCATAATGCCTTTATCGCTATTATATTCATTATTAAATGGGTTCAAATGGGGTTTTTTAATGTCAAATATGCATCCTTATAATATATCTTAATAGAATATAATGTGTATATATATATTTTTTTTTTTTCTTTCAGGTCCATAGCGAGTAACTGTTACTGTGCTTTTCATGTACTGTATAACCAACTCTCTTGTCTTTTAAAAATGGATTAATGGATATTTTTTTTAACCCAGGGGTTATGTTGCAATTATTAAAAAGCTTGGTCTGTAACTATTTTCTGCAGCAATAAACTCTTTTCAGTCCTGCAGTGTTTTGTTTTCCCTCTTTTTTTTTGTCTGAGTATTACAGTACTTTTATTGTTAGTGTGAAGCAATAGATGCTCAAACTCCGAGTTGTATATAGTGTTGACGTGGGAGGCAGCTGCAGTTTCTTCAGTGTATTATATCTGGTAGGTAAATACATTTAATTTTCTCATCATTTGTCACAATTTTCTAATTTCTTTTCTCTTCTTCAGCAGAAGTTTTCAGATTGAGCTGAAAATATTCCGTGCTGCATGTGAGGATGGACCACACTTTTGACTGTGCTGGGGTTATTCTGTGAGTACATGAGAAATATTTTCTCTTTAACAGCACAGCTGAAGAGAAATACAGTGATGATAAAGATTTACTGTGATGGTTTGTCAAGTTTTTGTTACAAAAAACAGCAATAATGTAAATCTGACTGTATTACGTCATCACATGTGTCATAAGTTTATCATATATAACTGCACTCATTTACTGTATGGCTGGTGTGATAATTTATACATAAAGTATGATCCATAAAATTAAAGACAAATAATGAGCTGGAACCGTTTGTGATGGACATAATTGAAGTTCATACAGTGAACACAGCACGATGCAACACCTTCTGCAGCCTTAACAGATACTATATTAGAGGTATGACACAAGCATGAATGAGCTCTTGAACCTGAGCTACTTATGTGCAAAAGTGCATTTGTGCTGTAGTTGGTGGCAGGTGGTTTTTTAAGTGTTCACTTAATATATATTTAAGATGTTTATGGGAAGCATGCATTACATGTTTTCAGGCAGTATTTATAAAAAAATAAAAATAAATAGTTGATAGGCAGCATACAGACATTGTACCTTATGTACCAACAAGCATCCTGTTGTTCAGCAGGTTTTCAGCCTAAGGAAATCTGTTTCCACCAGATCAGCCCAAACCTGTCCTCACTGTGTCGCCATCATGGCTGAGTCCTGGAGCCTCAGTAACTCTGAACTGTGAGGTTGAACATCCATAAGCATGTAATACATCCACATGCCACATACAGTGCATAACTAAGCTGTGCTTTTAACTTGGTACATGTTGCAGGACACTGCTGTCTGTGGTACCTTGTGTTTTACTTATCTAATCTCTCTGCATTCAGCTGTTATTAGTCATGGAGAGTAGTTCTGTAGTTTCTGGTCTGAGATTGAAATGTTTTTGACAAAGCTTTGTTCTTGGTGTTTGTGGTTGTGAAATGGATTTTAACCATCTTCTTCCTCATTCTTTATTAGCAAATACTAGAAATAAAGATTTGATTGCTGTGTGCAGAAAGATAAGTACCAGAGATGATAAAGGTTCCAGTGTGATGACTCTGATGAAACATCAATTCAGTGACATGATTTGTAGGAGTGAAGTTGAGTTTATCACATACTGAGGCTTGTTTCTTCTCAGGCCTCTCAGTTGGCTGTGGCAAGTATTTAGCAGCTAGTGGTTTACAGTGTTTATGCCCATGTTGCAAGAGCAAGACCGAGCACTTGTTCCTGTCTGTTTCTGAGAGACTTTACTTCTTGTGTGTGCTGTGTTCGGAGCACAAGTCAAGATGTGTGCACAATATGGGGGAATTTCAACAATGTCACAATGTTGTCACAAGATTCGCAAGCTGCTATTCTTGCATTGTCTTTACATCAAATGCTTCTTTTTGTGTAAAATAAGATGTTTAAAATTACAGCTTAATTGTGGTTATTCATTAATGTCCATCTTCAAGCTGCGCTGTGACAACTACTGTGATTTGAGCTGACAAGTGTGTTTTCTGAAAAAACTCCTACCAATGTGTTCACTGTTGTCAATGTTGAAAATACGCACTTCTGTTCTTAAATGAATTCTGGTTATGAAAGTTGTAAAGTGTGATAGACAAAGTAATAACAAACTTTAACTAGACCTACCCAGTCTACCAGTGTTATTTACCAGGCTGTATTGTCTGTCTGCTTTCAAAATGTTAAATTTACATAATCTTCATAATTTAAAAAACATAATAAAAAATGAATCCACTATTCTTTCTATCATTGCTCTCTTGTGACTTATGTACACACCAAACACATGACATGAAGCAAAATTTGGTATTTGCTATTTCTCATTTGCAGGGACAATGTGGTGGGTCACAGTGTATGTTGAAATAAGTAGTTACACCCAGTGTAATGTCTTTTTTTTTTTTTTTTTTTTTTTGAAGAAAAAGGAAATAAGCTTACTTCCAGAAAGAAGTGGTAGAAAACCTCTTTTCTCCCTCTATAGCACAATTCATACAGAGTAATTCAAAGTGCTTTACAGAAATAAACAAGTTAAAAGTACATAGACAAAAATCAAAATAAACAGCAAATAGTGGAAGATGAACTTGAAATAAAATGAAAGGAGACTGAGTGCAGATAACTTATACAAGACAATTTTTACCACACAGGTTTCATCCTTTTAGTAAATGTGCCAGAAGTATTACTTCAGTTTGCTTTAAATAATGGTTATCAGCTGTTTCCCTGATCCTGGTCATTCATGTAATCTGATAAAGGCACGTCGAGAAATGCTACTTCAAGTAGTGATAAGTCGTGTTGAAATTAAAACATGACATTAAATATATCAGATGGCCTTATGTTAGTGAAAGTGTAAAAATTAACATCTGTTATGTTAAGTTACAGCGAAACATCGAATCATTGGGAGGCATTACACAATCGAATGCATCTGCCTTGCAAATACATTCGATTGTTTTCTTTCTTCACAACACAGGAGGTAAGGGTGCAAGTGCACTCTGAATATTGCACACAAACTAAAATGGCATATATGATGGAATTTTAGTTTCTTCCATTAAATTCTTTATTCAGTTTTTTATATTTCTACTCTTAGTTTATTTTTCTTCTACTTTTTGAGTCCATTTATATTTGCAGTGGTCAGGCAGGAGGTGTCATCATGATAAAGTGAACTGTTGTCAAACCCGGTGTAGTTGAGTTCTGTGCAAAAGGAGGAGGAGAGAAACTCAGAAAAAGTCTCTCCCACTTCTTTCTCAGTTGCAGTTCCACATTTTGTCTGGGGACAAAGTCAGTGCTGGAGGTGAGGATGGGACACACTCTGCTCTGTGTGCTGAGGTTATTCTGTGAGTACATCACTTTCTCTGAGTAAATGGTACAGAAGAAGAAAATGTTCATAGTGTGAAGAACAGTGTCAGAGGTTTGTCCAGTTTCTCACTGAGTTTGAACAGAACAGACTTTTTATCAAAAGGTAGTTTGACCTGTAACATCCCGATTGTTGGTTTGACTCAGTTCGGACTGGAAGACTGAATCAAACACACTGAAACTGTTATTTTTCCACAGTCTGTGTGTTCAGTCTAATGTAACAGCTTTTTTAAGTGTTTGATGTCATTTATCCCTTTAACTGATAAAATACAGAATATCAGCACAGAAATGTGTGAAGTTGTTTTAGGATAAACAATAGCTGCTGCTGCTGCTGCTGCTCATTTCTGAAGTATTTTCTCTTTCAGTGCTGAATCCACTCCTCTACTGTGGACACACTCAAGGTGAATGGACTATTTGTTTGTGTTTTGTTTTTGCTCAATGTGTGTTTTTGTATCACTTTGTGCTTATATTTTAATGAACCACCATAATCAATATGATTGTATGAAGAAGTTATTTTTTTGTATAAAAAAATTTCTTCCAAGCATATTTTTATCCATATCCATTGATACTTGATGTTTTTAACGATCATGGAGGATAATTTTACTTTTGTTGAAGAGCTTTTCATTTTCATGACATGTTCAGACCAGCAAATGCTGCTCACAGGAACACACACACTTAAGGACAACAGTGTGAAACTTTAGAAAAGTAATGTTTAAAACTGATCAAATCTGTTTAGTTTTCAACATACAAATTATGAACATTTACAATCATGAAGTAATGATTTTTTTTTTTTTTTATAAGACTGGGCTGAGTTTTAAACAGATTTTCCAATAACTGTTTCTCTAAACGTTGAGACTGTGTTTTGTTAAATATGTTCTTACAGACATGTAATTTTAACTAACCAGTGCATCCAATTCATACTGTTCAGACAAAATGAACCAAAGTATGTACTGATAAATTAAAATATGTGGAATTTTTGATGGTGCATCCAAGACGTTGTCTAACTTTACTCTTTTTCTATCTTAAACAGAACCCAAGGCCACATTGACAGCAGACAGAACAGTCATACCAGCAGGAGGCAGCGTGACACTGACCTGCTCTGTGCAGGACTGGAAATATCAGTTGTTAAGACAAACCTCAGATATTCCTAAAACTCTGTCCTCTGAAGTTGGTCAATCAAACAGTTTCACCATCTCACAAGGAGGCATTTACAACTGCAGAGGACTGAGAAAGAAGACCAATGCTTTCACATCTGAAAGTGATCCAATCACCATTGAGGAAACTGGTGAGTTTACACATTTACTCTGGAATAAAACAACATGGATCCTTTAAATGACTGAAAATCACCTGAAGTGTGGAAGAGATCAATGTGTGATGAAAAATGAAACATGATGAATGAAAAACTAAAGTCCAGGAACTTTTATGTCTTTGTGAAAGTTTGAAATCAATAACTAAATATTGATCTTGATATTAATGTAACATTTGTCAGATCCTTTAATTGATGAACAGACACAGTAGAGAAGCTGAAGTTCCTTCATTAATACTGTTCAGATTCATGTTTAACCATCTGATCCTGGATAAAACCTGTGACTTCATTAACATTAGAAACAGAATTAACATTTTTCTGTAGATTTTCTGTCTCTGTTAGTTTCCTAACTGTGTTTTTCTGTGAACAGTTCCAGATGAGGCCACTGTGACCCTGCAGCCCAACTGGCCTCTGATATACAGGGGTGAGAACATCACTGTCAGATGTGAGATTCAGGGAGGTGGACGAACTGAATGGACGTATGAATGGAAAGCAGACAAGTTAGACAGACGTCCAACACACAATGAATACAGGATCACTGCAGCTACTGAGTCTGACAGTGGAAAATACAGCTGCCGGGGTAGAAATGACTATTTATTGACAGAGTGGAGTAAAGTCATCACACTGACTGTGTCAGGTAAGATGAATGTCATTCATAAGAAAATGTTTTAGTGTTTTTCTTTGACATACTTATATATTAGGTTATTAAATGTGTCCAGTAAATGGCATAATGCAACAGAAGTGTCTCTATTTCTTCTTCCTGTTTCCACATTCAATAAGAAAAATGGATTTTTGGTTTTTCCAGTCCCACGTTTCCTCTGATATCACATCTGAGGATTGAACTGTCAAAGGCGTTTTTTCCACTGGCAGCTGTACATGTGGACTAGTACGAACATCTTATGATGCACCTGCTTTAGTGAATATTACAGCTGACATGTTATCTAATTGATCTGGGATGTTTCTGGTTTGTACAAAATTTAGTGGAACAGTCTGGTGTCATGAGCATCATCTTGTGTTGCCAAATGTGATTCACACCAAAACTATAAGATCATGGGGAAAAATGTGTGTGACAAAAAAAAAAGATCCATGTTACGACCATTTTTTAAAATAACAGGGTAATTAAATGAACCTTGATTTCTGGAACAAATCTTGTTTTCAATATTGACCTGTGTGTTTTTTTTTTGTTTTGTTTTTTTTTTCCCCCTGTAACAGCAAACACACCCCAGGCCTCACTCCGAGCAGACAGCACAGTCATACCAGCAGGGGGCAGTGTGACCCTGACCTGCTCTGTGGACGGCTCTGAGGGTTGGAGATACAGCTGGTTCAGACGAAGCTCAGAGTCTTCTGCAGCTCAGACCATAAGAGATGATGCAGCACAGTCCACTGTCAGTATTTCAGAAGGAGGCATCTATCACTGCAGAGGAAGAAGAGGAAACATCTTCTCAGAGAACAGTCGTACAGTGAGGATTGAGAAAACTGGTGAGTGGAGGGTTTGTTTAGAAATAAAACATGAATTCATGATTATCATGAAAACTGAAGTTTTCTCTCTTTCTCTCAATGTGTTTATTTGGGGGGACCAGTTTCCAACAAAGCTGTGATAACACAGAGGCCCAGCTGGTCACAGATAATCAGTGGACAGGTGATAACTCTAACATGTGAGATCCAGGATGGTGCAGACACTGAGTGGGAGTATGAATGGAGTAGCAGCAGATCAGAAACACGTCCATACAGTCAACACTGGGTTTTCACTGCTTCTGCTTCCAGTCATGGTGTACTTTACTGGTGTAGAGGTAACAAGAAAATGGACCCTGATACCTCAACAGCTTGGAGTCATCCCATCACACTGACTGTGTCATGTAAGTTGAATTGTTTTACAGTTTCATTAACATTGGAAATGTGATGCTTTGAATTCCCACCGTCTCTGTCTAATTAATGCAATAAATATACAGGGTGTCCATAAAGTCTCCTTACAATTTAAAAAATATATTACAAAGGCAAGTGAGATATCTTAATCAGATTTGTTCTATGGACTCAGAGGTTATTAAAGTTCCTTCTACAGGGTTATGTTAAAGATATTGTGTAACGAACAAAGATAAGGGACATCACTGATCTGAAGCAAAAGATCACTGATGCCATTGCCACCATTGATCAGGCTATGCTAGAGCGAACAGGGCAAGAAATCAAATACTGTCTTGATGTGCTTTGTACAACTAATGGTGCCCATATAGGGTGAATTAAATGAGGCTAAAAAACTTCAATATCTACTCCTCATTTTGTAATAATTTCCACATACTTGTTTGTTCATTTGCTTTTGTAATACTTTTTTTTTTTTAATTAAGAGACTTTATGGACACCCTGTACTTTCATTCAACACTTAGTCAACAGTGCAGCAAAACATAACACTCAAGGTTTGAGCTCTTTACATGTGAATTGAATCCAGTTGTTTTGTCTGCAGGTTAAATACAGAGGTAGTCATTATTGGTCCTTTTTGAGTTCAGGGCAGTTTTAGACATGAAGAACCTCCAGTG
Source organism: Mastacembelus armatus (assembly GCF_900324485.2). Classification (NCBI taxonomy): domain Eukaryota; kingdom Metazoa; phylum Chordata; class Actinopteri; order Synbranchiformes; family Mastacembelidae; genus Mastacembelus; species Mastacembelus armatus. Next base: position 10,025,260 of record NC_046650.1, on the reverse strand, counting down.
CAGAACAGTAACAATAACATCATTTGTTCTGTCTCATTGGTGCGCAGCCCTCTGGGCTACCGCTATGGGTCATATTCCCTCTTCACGCCTGCGCACTGAAGAGAAATTCATTTACACCCACCCGGGGTGGGCCCCCCTCGCCCGAAATGAGTGTCCACATGTCCGCAGCTCCCATATATAAGGCGGCGGTTCTGCTGGCCCACTCCCCGGAGGAGTTCTGCCAGCAGACGGTGGAACTAGTGGATCATTTGAGCTCTTTAGGTTTCACCATAAATTAGAAAATGAGCGCGCCCCAGCCCACTCAGTCCATAGTGTATCTGGGGATGGAACTGAGCTCATTACAAATGAGGGCCTGACTCTCAGAGTAGAGGTCGGCGACCCTCTCCTCCCTACTGCGTCACTTCGCTCCACGCAGAGGCGTCTGGGCTCGATCGGTGATGCGCCTTCTGGAGATGATGGCAGCGGCTAATCCGGTGGTGCCGCTTGGCTTATTGCATACGCGGCTGTTTCAGCGCTGCTTTATCCGACTGAGGTGCGACCCAGTACGTCACCAGTGACGTTATACTATCCCTCCTCCAGTCAGTGGTTCTGGATCTGCTTTACTGAAAATAAAATACCCGCGCTCTGACCCAAGGGGTTCCCCTCGTCATTCCATCGAATCACGTGTCAGTGTTCCGGATGCTTCCCTGCCTCTCCCGGACGGTAAAGGGGGAGTGGACGATCAGGGAGGCGGCGCATATAAACGAATTAGAGCTGCTCACAGTGTGCAAAGTTTGCCAGCACTTTTCTCCACTGTTGAGGGGTCGCTACGTCCGGGTCCGAACTGACAACACGACAGCTGCGTATTTTAACCCAAGATTATGTGAATTGGGCGCAGCCTTGTGGGCTGTGGGCCCCACTGATCCCTTGGGCCGGCTGAAGAAAAGACCGGTTCGTTTTCTTAGGGAAGATCTTGCCCGAACCGCCGCCTTATATATGGGAGCTGCGGACATGTGGACACTCGGTTCGGGCGAGGGGGGCCCACCCCGGGTGGGCGTAAATGAACTTCTCTTCATTGCGCAGGCGCGAAGAGGGGATATGGCCCATAGTGGTAGCCCAGAGGGCTCCGCCCAATTCACAGAATCTTGGGTTACGATACATAACCAACATTTCTGATGATGGTAACAAGATCAATCTGTGGATGTTAAATTACTTTAGTGTGGACAGTGGGCCTGGATGTAAACTGGGTGAAATCTGTTCCACAGAAGACAGTTGGAAGAACTCTTCCTTAAAAAATGTGTCCAGAGTTAATGACCATTGATTTATTAACAATTCTGTTTTAGTCATTGGCCTATTATGTATTTCTCTGTAAACTAAACAGCAAATAAACCCCAGGCCTCACTCCGAGCAGACAGCACAGTCATTCCAGCAGGGGGCAGTGTGACCCTGACCTGCTCTGTGGACGGCTCTGAGGGCTGGAGATACAGCTGGTTCAGACGAAGCTCAGAGTCTTCTGCAGCTCAGACCATAAGAGATGATGCAGCACAGTCCACTGTCAGTATTTCAGAAGGAGGCATCTATCACTGCAGAGGAAGAAGAGGAAACATCTTCTCAGAGAACAGTCTTACAGTGAGGATTGAGAAAACTGGTGAGTGGAGGGTTGGTTTAGAAATAAAACATGAATTCATGATTATCATGAAAACTGAAGTTTTCTCTTTTTCTCTCAATTTGTTTATTTGGGGGGACCAGTTTCCAACAAAGCTGTGATAACACAGAGGCCCAGCTGGTCACAGATAATCAGTGGACAGGTGATAACTCTAACATGTGAGATCCAGGATGGTGCAGACACTGAGTGGGAGTATGAATGGAGTAGCAGCAGATCAGAAACACGTCCATACAGTCAACACTGGGTTTTCACTGCTTCTGCTTCCAGTCATGGAAACTACAAGTGTAGAGGTAAAAAAAAAATGGACCCTGATACCTCAACAGCTTGGAGTCATCCCATCACACTGACTGTGTCACGTAAGTTGAATTGTTTTACAGTTTCATTAACATTGGAAATGTGATGCTTTGAATTCCCACCGTCTCTGTCTAATTAATGCAATCAACACTTTCGTTCAACAATTAGTCAACAGTGGAGCAAACACACCCCAGGCCTCACTCCGAGCAGACAGCACAGTCATACCAGCAGGGGGCAGTGTGACCCTGACCTGCTATGTGGACGGCTCTGAGGGCTGGAGATACAGCTGGTTCAGACGAAGCTCAGAGTCTTCTGCAGCTCAGACCATAAGAGATGATGCAGCACAGTCCACTGTCAGTATTTCAGAAGGAGGCATCTATCACTGCAGAGGAAGAAGAGGAAACATCTTCTCAGAGAACAGTCGTACAGTGAGGATTGAGGAAACTGGTGAGTGGAGGGTTTGTGTTGTTCGTTCATTCATGGTTAACACCTGAAGCTCATACAATATAGTTTTATCATTTTATATATTTTGTATGACCTATACTCACATTTGGGTTTAGTATTTTGTTTTGTAATGTTGATAAAATTCTGAATAAATGTCACTGTGTGTGACACAAGAATAGGACCTGGTACTTACTGGATATGCTCATTTATCATTGATTGTTGTTTATGCTGTCGACCATTTACTGAATGTATTTTAAAGTTTTTCCATAGTTTCTTTTTTTTATGAGTTTTCCCCAAAACAAGTGCATTAGTGGCTTATTATTATTGCTTGATGTGATTTCTGTCAATGTGTGTAATAAACCTGGTTTTAAAAGGGCTGATTAATGCTAATTATTCATTGCAGGGTGCAGGAGTGAAAAGTCTTCATTTACTGCTCCGTTCATCACTGGGCTGGTTACTGGAATTTTCCTGATTATTTTCCTGCTGCTGCTGCTGCTGCGTTTTGGCAAAAAGATAAAGAGTGAGACCTTTTTTCTTTTTGATCATTTACTGAAAACCTGAATACACATGTTTTGACATTACACAGTGGGACAATATGATAATAAAACAATGTAATTGTCTCTGTTTTTTAACAGATCCACATTGGACCAGGTTGGTACAACACTTTTTTCTCATTTTGAACATAATTCTTCACATGATTTTCATGATTATCTGCGTTTTAGGTTCATTCAGTTTCTGAACATCAGTCAAGACTCTGCTACAGAACAAACAGTCAACCAGGATGATCCTCAGGTTTACTCTTCTCTTGTCCATGGTCAGCCTCAAACATCTTTATTTTATTTAACTGTGTCTAACACTGTTTGTAGTCAAGATATAGAATTTTTTTTTTAAGTGACTAAATTTGACTTTGTCTGATTTTCACTGACCTGTAGGTGATGTTTGTCTCTATGAAACAATGAGAGTCTCTGCAAACACTGGACGTGGTACAGTATAAACTTTGATTCATGTGAAGCTGTCAGATTATATGATTATTACTGAATGATCAAAATTCATGTTGCATTATAATTTCAGCTCAGCCAACAGATGAATCCAGTAATATGACATCTTCAGTTCAGGCTGGAGGTCTTGACGAGAGCAGTAAGTCCACATGAAAGACTTTATAATAATAATGAAGTCACTGATACTGCAAACTGCAGTCTGATTGTAGATAAGTGTGTGTTCAAATCCATTCATGTGATCATCTGAACAGGGGGATGTGACGACAGAAAGAACTCTGACTACAGTAATGTGAATCCTTCTTCAGCTCTAGGTACAAATATTACCACCACAGCCACTGAGTTGTTGTAGGATTACTGCTGAAATTACATTTCCAGTTAAAATGTCATGACCTTTTGTTTTACTAATTGTAATTCAACTTGCAGTTTTAATTGATAATGCTGTTACGTAAACACAAGGAAAATTCTGCTTTTGCGTGATTGATATTTTCATAGAATGGGCATACATACATACATACATACATAAAAAAACATTAAAAACATGGGTGTCTCAAAACACTCCTGCTAACACGGTACAGATAATGATGTATTATCTAGCTGACAAATGATGTAAAAAGTCAGAGCAGTATCACATCTTCTCTCTCTCTCTCTGTTTTTCAGCTTTTCAATGCATGAGAGAAATCCATCAGCAAAACAACAGACGTGTGGTTAAAAGAGTATAACAAAATAACATTTATACTTAAATCCAGCAACAGTAGATACACAATATATTTGAGGACTTTGATTTCAGGTCATATGAAAGATTTTCATGATGTAGATTTAAATCCATGTTGAGGTGGAAAATGGAAAAAAATTTGCTTTAACTTGCAAATCACTTCAATCATTAGCTTGTGCTTTTTGTTTTTTATTGTATTTTCTGCTTATGACTTGCAAAGGCACTTAAATGTTTTTGAAATATGTTTCTTTTGGTTATTTTAGCATTAGTCATTTTATATACATGGGCAGTTTGATTGTGGTTGTTTATAAGTGTAAGGAAATAATTAATGTAAGGGGAAAACTGAGTTTATATATTATTGAGCTGATTTAAGGTTCTGGGTGTGTAGGTCTCTGTGTGTCCCTGCAGCTGCTCATTTGTCATGTAGGTTTAAACAGACCAGGAGGTGGAGATTTCCAGTCACTGTAAGATTATATTGGAGAACACTGTGTTTTTGTTCACATCTTAGCAAGCATAAATTTACCTACCTGTCAAGATGTGAGAGTTTTTATTTTTCCTACGTTTTAATTGAAAATAAACATTGATAAAACACCTTTTGTATATATGTGTTTTATAAATTCACTTTTTGTACCGTGCTAATCAGATAATATGAAATGATGCCAAATGTGCCAAAAGGACCTGTAATAATTATTGGAAGTGTCATCATGTTAAAGTGAACAGTGGTCAAACCCAGTGCAGACGTGCTGAGTTCTGTGGAAAAGGAGGAGGATCATTTTAATAAAAGGTAGTTTGACCTGTAACATCTCGATGGTTGGTTTGACTCAGTTCAGACTGGAAGACTGACTCAAACACACTGAAACTGTTATTTTTCCACAAATTGACTGATACTTGACGTTTTTAATGATCCTGGGGAACATGTTTGAGTTTATTCCCATTGATTCTCATTCCTGAATATTTTAATACACTTTTTTATTTATTTATTTATTTTATTTATTTATTTATTTTTTTCAGATGAAGTGTTCACACTATCACATTGACTACAGGCATGGTGTGCCGGCTGCTACAGTGACTTATGTCTCTTATAAACCAATGGAACAGGCTAAACCTCAGCAAAACATTATGTACAATGTGAAATATAAGTTGTTTCCATTGTGTTATTTAAATGTAAATATTTTACATTACCATCATTTTATTGTTTGGGTGCTTTTGTAGCTGTAGAAGAAACTGGAGCCAAGGACGTGTTTACAACTGCAGCAGACTGAGAAAGGAGAACTCTCACAGTTGAAAGTGATCCAGTCACTATTTAGGAAACTGGTGAGTTTAAACCTTTAAACAAAAACGATTAAAAGAAAGTTTAAGTGTATATAATACATTAACTGTAAATGTTGAAATATTAAATTCTTTATATTGTTTTTACTTTTTTTGTCCAGATTCTGTTTAGAGACTGGTCTTAGTTGCAGATGATTTAATCTAAGCTTCAGTCTGGGAATGGATCATGTAGTGATGTTAAATGATATATAATTCTGTAATATAACTCAACTGATATGAGGTAAATATATCATAATTCATATTATACATAATTTTATATATTATAAAATCTCATTGTTTTTCATGATAGGACACCAACCAGCTGTCCACATAAACTGTTTGTTGCTGGATCAGTAGAAATCACCACGACGACTCAATTTCTACCACAAAACAACTTCACACCTTTTTGGCCATAAACACATTTACTTTTCTGTAAGTGACACAACAGTTGTGAAATTATTTTCTATCACATTAATACAGTTTTGTGTGTAAAGAGGAACTGGAAATTTGACTTTTTTATTTTCCGTTTTTTTTTAACTTACGTTAATAAGAAGCTGCTTGGTCTGTTTCTTCTCAGGTCAAAGTTGCCCAACACAACATGGTTGTTGCACACAATGGTTATTTCAGCATTAAGTTTACTTGATTTCCTCTTCACCTAAAAACCACAATGGCCATTTGCTGAGTGTCAACACAGTTAAATCACATGGTGACTAAAGTTGGATCATGACTGTTTCATGGAGAAAAGTTTACATGTGTCATTCACAATTATTGTTTCATTATAAAATGAGCACATGGATCAAACAATTCCACTAAATAAGAAAAGTCTGGATCATATTTTCTGTCAAATTCACTGAGCAAAGTAATGAGCCCACACATACAAGACATGTTGCACATGTCAGTATACACAGTATAACAACACATTTCTGACACCAACATCTGTTCAACATCTGTTCCCACTTCATTACACATACTTCTGTATGTAAGAAACAAAATAATTCTGAAGTGAAGTAACTAACTAATATTTTTTTGTTACAGTACTGGAGCTCAACTTTGAGATTTAGACTGAAAAACTGGCACATTTTTGTTGATGTGGTTTGTTATGACCCTGGGTCATTAATAATGTTGCTGTGATTTATCATTGTGATTGTTGTCAGCTCTCTCTCCTCCCCTGGTTCTGTGTTTGTGTGTGTGTGAGAGAGAAGGAATGACTGGGTGTGGAGTTATAGGTGGATCCATGGGGATTGGCCCATTTGAGTTAAATTGCTGTTTCAGGATTGGTCCAGCCCTTCCCTGAAGTCTATAGAAGCACCAACTGACAGCAGCCTGGTCTCCACTCCACCTCTGCCTCTCCCAAGGGAACAAGACGCTGTATATTGTGAGTTCTGTGTACTTGTGAGTCGTAACCTTAGAGAAATGAAGTTGTGAATACGGTAAATATTACACTGTACATATTGAGCACAAGGTAGCACTTAATAGGAGTGAGAAGCCCTTTTATGTTGTATTTGGTTTTCTCCTGTTTCTGGATTTAGAAGTTTTCTTTAGTTTTGTTTGGTCAGGTAAGGTTAGGGTTTGTAGTAGAATTTTGCTTTGTTGTTTTGGGCATTTGTTGGACTCTAAGGCAATAAATTTCTCGTTTGTGCTGCTGGTTTCTTCTTGAGAGTGGGAAAGTGTGGAGAAAGCAACCCTGTTATGTCTGGGTTTCCCCTCGGCCGGGGCATAACAGGTTTTACACCATTTAATGCAATAACCAAAAAAGTATTATTGAGTGAGAAGTTTGAAGCTGCTAAAGTATGTGTCAATCCCAGTGTTGTGTAATTTTTGTAAAAGGGAAGGAAACAGAAACAAATATGAGAGATCCTCTGATGTGATGTTTATATAAAACGAAGCTTGAGTTTCTCCACAGTTTTTGGTTTCTCTTCATGTGTCAGTGCTGGATGTGAGGATGGGAAACATTTTGCTCAGTGTGCTGGAGATTTTCTGTGAGTAAACCATCAACTAATGTCACAGATGAAGGAAAATGTTGTAGTGAGAAAAACACAGATTGGTTCAGTTTCCCTGAAGGTTTGGACAGAGCAGACTTGTTACCAGCTTTGCTGTTCTATAGACTTCATGATTGAATGTGGAGGGCTGTGTTAAATCATTATAGAAAACATCATTAGTTGTTGTGTTTATTGTATCACTTGTACTAAGTTTCATCCTTTATTTCAGTGCTGAGTACACTCCTCAGCTCTGGACACACTCAAGGTAATTACAGTTTTACTTTTCTTCTGCTTTAACTTAGTCACTTAAGATGAATCTCAACCTTCTGTTTCCTACTGAACTTCTGACTTTTCTCTTTGTATTTTCACATTTTAAAAGGTGCTTGTACACAGATTGTGTTGAGTAAACTGTGTAGTGTTGTGTGGATGTTGTTGTGTTTTAGATGCTGTGCTGACCCTTGAGCCCAGCTGGTCCACTTTTTTCACTGGAGAGTCTGTTTCCTTCATATGTGACATGAACGAAGGAAAAGACACTGACTGGGAATATAAAATAAACAAGGATGGTCAAGAGTTTGTTCAGTACAATAAATATAAGAGTTACACATTACAACATCTGTCTATAGCTGACAGTGGTGAATACCAGTGCTTTGGTCGTAACGACAGCTATTTTACAAAACGTAGTAATAAAGTGACTTTGACTGTATCAGGTAAGTCATCAGTGTTTTATTACCATGTACATGTTGATCATGGATACTAAAATTTATTTATGAACCTGTTTAAATAATCACTATAATTGTGTTAATATGCGCAGTATAAATGTGCCTGTGTTTTAATCTAACATCTAAAACATTTTTGTTAGAATAATCTGAAATATTGAGCAGGACAAATTTATTTTTTCATGGTATTTTCTTTCAGATCACAATAGTTATTAAAAAGTTCATGTGCTGTGATCCAGATTTATTGTACTTTGTATGTCGGTGTAAATCACCAACGATTAAAGATCAAATCATGAGAAATAAAACAGATTCTTCAACATCAATAATCTCACAATTATTTGTGGGTCAAACACAGGACTGAATCAGGCTGAGTAGGAAGAGAAATGTGGAATTTGTGACTTGACCTGAAGGTTTGTGTCATGATGTGATAAGAGATTCAACATATGTGAAATAAGAAAACACCTAATATTTCCTGTCTTGTCTCCTTTTAGGTCATTTCCATTTGAATAAATGACATGTTTTATTTTTATAACAACAGATAGACCCAGGGCCACAGTGAGACCAGGATCAACCACCATACCAGTAGGAGGCAGTGTGACACTGACCTGCTCTGTGGACGACTCTGATGGCTGGAAATATGACTGGTTCAGACGAAACTCAGGTTATACTGAAGCTCAGATCAAGACAGAGTCTACAGACAGAAAGATCAGAGTTTCAAAAGGAGGAATCTACAGGTGCAGAGGAGGAAGAGGAAAACCAGTTTTCTACACTGATCCAAGTGTTGACGTCACCATTGAGATAACCTGTGAGTTTAATTATTGTGTTTGGAATAAAAAACATACTTTCCCAGTAACAATTTTAAACCTATGAAGTTTTCTCTGTTGGTTTCATATTTCTGTTTGTGTCCCAACTGGATATTTTTGGTGTGAACAGTTTCCAACATGGTCACTGTGACCCAGCAACATGACTGGCCTCAGATATTCAGTGGTGAGACCATCACTGTCAGATGTGAGATCCAGGGAGCTGGAGACACTGAGTGGGACTATGAATGGAGAACAACCAGGTCAATCACACATCGGACACACGTTAATATCTGGACCTTCAGAGCTTCTGGGTCCAGCAGTGGGGACTACATGTGTAAGGGCAGACTCAGAGGGGACTGGTATTCTTCAACAAAGTGGAGTGAAGCCACCACAGTGACTGTATCACGTAAGTTTTATTTGTTAAGTTTTCATCTATTGTCATGTCCACACACACAGGACACCAAGGAAAAATGCTGCTGGAGCCTCTTGAGTAACAAACTGTGGTTGTTTTCAATCTGCAGCTTCTGAAATACAAGAATTCACTGGATAATATGAAGCAAAGGACATTTTTTCATTTTTTCTGTTTCCACCAGATCAGCCCAAACCTGTCCTCACTGTGTCTCCATCATGGCTGAGTCCTGGAGCCTCAGTAACTCTGAACTGTGAGGTTGAACATCCATCTGCAGGATGGAGGTTCTACTGGTATAAGGCTGTTCCCAAACTATCAGGCGACTCCTACAGCTATGAGCTGCTACCTGGAAATAGCAGTGGGACTGAACAGGATTCCTACATGGTTCATGGTCAGACACACACAGCAGGATATGTGTGTAGAGCTGGAAGAGGAGACCCAGTGTTTTACACTCAGTACAGTGAACTGAAGTTGGTCTGGTCTGCAGGTCAGTTTGTTTATTTCTTCATCTTGGTCTTTCCAGTTGTTTGTCTGTGACCAAATTGTCCTGAGAAGTAAAGTCTGTGTCAGTATGATCCTAAAGGAAACTATAGGATTATTTCTGTTGCAGTGGTTTAATGTTACTGTCCAGTTGTGTTTATCTCACAAGTTCATCATGTTGTTTGTCAGATGTTGATCCAGCAGCGTCTCTCACAGTGAGTCCTGACAGAGTGCAGCACTTCACCTCTGACTCTGTGTCACTGAGCTGTGAGGGAAACTCTGCTGAGTGGAGAGTCAGGAGGTTTCCTGAGGACAGGTCCCTGTCATGTCCCTCTAAGTGGAGAATGACTGGATCCACATGTAAAATCTCCACTTCACAGTCCAGTGCTGCAGTGTACTGGTGTGAGTCTGGATCAGGAGAGTTCAGTAATTCAGTCAACATCACTGTCCATAGTAGGTTTTGTTACGTTTTGTTTTTATTTCATTTTGTTACTACATGTGAATTATTTTCAACATCCCATTACATGATTTAATTCACTGTATCATACATCTCCGTTGTATAAATATACAGTCGACTTTGTGAGTTTGGTCCTTTTACTGTGTGATGACAAAACACATGAAAGTTTATCACATTTCAGCAGCATCAAAACCTGGATGGTAGGTCCTAAAGTCACATGTTCTTTGTTCCTCAAATAAGTGTAATCTCAGATGTGCTGAAAATACAAATCACTATACAAGCTCAAGATTTGTCTCACTGAAGGTTTATTCATGATCAGATTATATAAAAAAATGTCTTCTGATTTTTGTAAAAGAAATGAAGTTCATTCATATTTTATTAAATCTTGTTGTTTCCAGTAGCTGTGTCAGGAACCTCTGTGTTTCCTGTGCTGCTGATCGTTGGGCTGGTTTGTGGATTCATACTCATTGTTCTGATCGTTTTGTGTTGCTACAGACAATCCAGGGGTAAGACCTTTTTCCTCTGATCTAAGAGGTTTAAGTCCTTCATCATTTATTATGTGGATTATCAGAGGAACAACTTACAATACAAACCATGTGACATCACACGTCTTTTCTTTTTTCCAGCTCCCTGTTTCAGCAGGTTTGTACAACACTCTGTCTTCACTGTTCTCCATCTTAAAAACAGCAGGAAACATGTTTCATTATTAAATGCAACTTTGACTGATTATCACTAATATGCATTTGTATAAACTCCATGTTTCAGGTTCAGTCAAAGAGCCAATCAGAGCTCTGCTACAGAGCAAGCAGTCAGCCAGTATGAGAATCAGCCAGTATACAGCTCTCTTCTCCACGGTCAGTCCTTCATCTCGTTCTGAACGCTGCCACAGCTTTTTCTAACGCTCAGCTTCTGATCAGGAGCCGTCAGGAAATGTTTTGGTCCATTTGTGTCCAGCTTTACAGAAGTGCCCTCAGCCCCTCTGCTGCTGCTTTAACACTGTCACATGAACCCACATGTGACCTGAGGAAGCTCTTAAATCTGCCTTAATATCACAGACATGAGGGACTGATGGGACTTTGTTTTGACTCTCACTGACCTGTAGGTGATGATTGTGTCTATGAAACAGTCAGACGCCCTGGAAACACTGGAACAGGTACGGTATCAACTCTGATCAACATATGGGCAGTTTCTAATGAAAGAGTGTGTTTTTTAATACTTTCATGTGATCCTCTTAACAGGGACACATGACAACATAGAGGAGAGCTCTGACTACTATAACATGAATCCAAACTCAACCACAGGTACATGTTTGTTAGTGTTGTATGTTTCCTGCTCTGTGTAAGGTCCAATATTCATTGTCTTATTTGTAATTATTTACATTTATTTATGTGATTTTATTTTGCTTTGGAAACACTGGAACAGGTACAGTAGAAACTTGGTCAACATGAAGCTGTTGGAAGCTGCAGTGTTTAATGACATGACACTGTGATTTTTATTATAATTGCCACTCTCTAATGAAAGAGTCTTTTTTAATAACACTTTGATCATTTTAACAGGGAGACATGACAACATAGAGGAGAGCTCTGACTACTATAACATGAATCCAAACTCAACCACAGGTACATGTTTGTTTAAAATTTCTAAAGCTAATTACATCTGATTTAAATGTAGTTTTATTCTGAAAATACACGACACAGCTGTTATATTTGGTACATCATCATTTTTATACTGAATAGATGTTTGTTTTTAGGATTTTAACTGCATTTCATGCAAAAATCTGGTTTTATTCATTTCCTTCTTCATGTAAGGTCCAGTTTTCATTATTTGTCCTATTTGTAATTATTTCCCTGACTCTGTGATTGTGTGATTTTGTTTCAGATCCATATAAAGATCAATACATCAACAAAACAGGAATGAATATGGCTGTTTTCTTCTTGACTGCTCCTTTGTTGCTCCTCATGCAATGTCAGGTTGTGTCCAGCAGATGTCGCCATATTTGAGTGTGTCAGAGGCTTTGACACAGTGACCTGTTTGAATAAATCTTCCCAAACCTGTCCTCACTCTGTCTCCATCATGGCTGAATCCTGGATTCTGCAGTGATGATAGTCTGATCCAAAGTGAGGACAGAAAGGAGCTGAATATCTGCTAAAATATTCTGTGGATATGTCGCTATAGTGTAATGCAAACTGTTCACTGAGCTGTGTGTATTTCTGTGCTGTCTTTAATTAGTGCTGCAGTACCACAATAAGAGAAACAGGCGTTGGCTCAAACCAAGTGTCTGCTGTCAGGGCGATGACATGTTTGACACCTGCCTGACCACAGTCAGCAGACTGAGGTCATAGGAAGCACTGAAGGTGCAAAACCTTCCTGCTTGGTTTGTTTTCTTCTGAGAAATATATAGAAAATATATTGACCGTCCACTTGTTGGCACCAGTCATTGGACTGTTCAAAATTCTTCTTTTATAAAAATGTCATTTTACAACTTAGTGTGTAAAGAGGAACTGGAAGGGGATTTTTTTTTTATGCTAATAAGAAGCTGCTTGGTCTGTTTCTTCTCAGGCCAAAATTGCCCAACACAACCTGGTTGTTGCACACAATGGTTCAGGGTTTGGTTTAATTGATTTCCTGTTTTTGTATTTAGTTTCTGAAATCATTTTAGAAACATGAGGTAAAAGCTAAAAAAAATCTCCTTCATTGTCACTTCTGAGCATCAGTCAGGACGTTTAACTGTGTCTTGTCAGATTTTAGTCTGAGACGTTTATCATGTTGCTGAAGACCAGACATTGCTGTGTTTGTTCTGTTTCCCATGAACTGAATGAGACAGCCCAGTATGCAGCTTCACCTAAAGACCACAACGCCCATTAGCTGAGTGTCAACACACAGTTAAATCACATGGTGACTGTTGCTGTTGAAAACTGACAAAAATGACTTTGGTTCATTTTCTCTCTAAGAAAAACATAAAATGGTGTATACATGATGAAAGAGAAAAACCTCCTGGATCAAACATGGATCAAATAATTCCACTAAATAAGAAAAGTCTGGATCATATTTTCTGTCAAATTCACTGAGCAAAGTAATGAGCCCACACATACAAGACATGCTGTACATGTCAGTATACACAGTGAACATGTGTTCACAGTGTCAGGGACATGAAGTTTACACTGTGATGGGATTAAATGAAAATAAATGGTCCTAAGTTTCAGAGATGTGCAATAGTTACTTAGTTATTGTTAATGACATTTGAATTGAAGAGTTTAATGACCAGGCACAAACCTTTGCACAGCAGACAAGCTAATATATTGTTGCAGTGAGCAGGAAGTCTAAACATGTCAGTGTGTTGTGGTTAAAGCCATTGTAGATGTGTGGGTTTGTATAAAAAGACAGAAGAAGAAGAGGCAGGGTGTACTCAGGAGGAGGAGCTGAGAAATATTCTGATGTCATTTTACTAAATAAGAAAAGCAGCTTCTCAGTCTCTTCCTCTTCTTTTTTCTGAGACATTATTAATGTGAGACAGAGACATTTCTCAGAAGCAGAGCAGCAGAGTGACAGTGTCAGTGGATGTGAAGATGGGCCACACTTTTCTCTGTGTGCTGTCATTTTGCTGTGAGTACATCAGTGGTTTTCCACTTCTGTCCCTTTACAGGTTCACTCATGTTTTGATGTTTTTATCAACATGGTAGTTTTGTAGTTGCAACTTGGTCACTGATTTGGCTTCGCTCAGAGTGGAGGACAGTGTTAAATCCACTACTGGACTAGTTATTGTTGTACAGTTTATTGGTAGATGTGTTGCACAATGAACTGTATTGTCTCAGGTTTTTACTATATAGTTTTTCATTTATTTATTTTACATATTTTTAAATCTTGCTACATTTTTACAACATAAATAACATTTCAAATGTTTTCAGTATCAGCTGCTTCTGCTGAATCTCCACTTGGTCTTTAAATGTTTTAGTGTTTTATCATATTGACTTCTATCAGACTGATCATGGCTAATGAGCTTTTATTCTTTATTTTAGGGCTGAATATCCTTTTCTGTGGAGAAACTCAAGGTGAGTAGTTGCCTTTGTTTTCTCGTTTCCTTCATCATTTATATATTATTACATATAATATTGTCTCTTTTTATGATTAATTGTAATACTCTCAATACTATTATCCATCATCATGTAAACACCATTTTACTTCATGATACTCTATAAATGATTAAATTACCAGATTAGTGTCCAAAAATATGAAGCTGCTTAATCTTCAGAAACATTTTATTTTGGTATTTACTTTTTATGGACAGTGTTTTACATGTTGATGTTGGACGATCAAATGTTGCACTGAACCTTGAGGAAAAGTCTGTTACCTTGACGACACAAATGGGTTTTCTCTTCATGGTCTTATCTGACCAAAGGGCAAAATGATGAACAAGTGGAGAGTGCTGCTAAATCTAATGGGCCCAGTGGATCAGCCACAATTGGGACTGATTTTAACAAAAGATAAAAGATTATACTAAAAATCAGTCTAATTGTTAGACAGGAAGTGTTTCTGCTCTCACTTTGAGGAGAGACGTGGCTGCCGCAGTGCCTTTTCTGTTGAACTATCAAAATTGAGAAATCACAATATAAAAGCTTCACATACAGATGTGTGACAAATGATATAAAGTGTCTAAGTAACAACTTCAGTGATTGTTGGTGTGTTGTATATTCTGTGTTTGTGACCACTAGACTCCAAAATCTGTAGTTATTCAGTTGTTGAGCTCTGGTGGCAGCAAAGTCCATGACACGTGTTTCACATTATCATCAAACACATTAAACCATTCAGTGAGACCTGTGTCCTGTATGAAAACATCTGTGTTAGTTCACTTCATATAGACATTTAAATTCAGCTAAATGTTTTCTGTCAATACGTTTGTGGTTTGGAGTCAGTGTGTTACTGTTTGGTCTGATTTCATAA
The DNA here is from genome assembly GCF_900324485.2 of Mastacembelus armatus. Lineage (NCBI taxonomy): Eukaryota > Metazoa > Chordata > Actinopteri > Synbranchiformes > Mastacembelidae > Mastacembelus > Mastacembelus armatus. The sequence continues at coordinate 10,010,077 of NC_046650.1, read as the reverse complement.
ACACATGGAACCAAACAGGCTAAACCTCAGCAAAACATTATGTATAATGTCAAATACATGTTGTTTCCATTGTGTTATTTAAATACTTTACATTATCATCATTTTCTTGTTTGGTTGTTTTTGTAGCTGTAGAAGAAACTGGAGTCAAGGCCACTGTGACAGCAGACAGAACAGTCATACCAGCAGGAGGCAGCGTGACACTGACCTGCTCTGTGCAGGACCGTACTGTCATTAAATATGACTGGTTCAGACAAACCTCAACTAGTAAAAAGGATTTTTATAAAGCTGAAGCTGTTTCAAACAGAGTCTCTGTCTCACAAGGAGGATTTTACAACTGCAGAGGAGTGAGAAATGAGAGAAAATCTGTCACACTTGAAAGTGAACCAATCACTATTGAGGAAACTGGTGAGTTTACACATTTACTCTGGAATAAAACAACATGGATCCTTTAAATGACTAAAAATCACCTGAAGTGTGGAAGAGATCAATGTGTGATGAAAAATGAAACATGATGAATGAAAAACTAAAGTCCAGGAACTTTTATGTCTTTGTGAAAGTTTGAAATCAATAACTAAATATTGATCATGGTATTAATGTAACATTTGTCAGATCCTTTAATTGATGAACAGACACAGTAGAGAAGCTGAAGTTCCTTCATTAATACTGTTCAGATTCATGTTTAACCATCTGACCCTGGATAAAACCTGTGACTTCTTCATGCAGTGTTTGTGGATTTGATTGTGTGATAACTTATTAAACATTGTGATTTAAGCTGAGTGTTGATGAGACAAAGGCTGTGGTTGTGAATAAGGAGGTTCAGCTGGTCGGGAACACACATCAGTGGAAAAATGGCTGAAATATTTTCCCATTTGTAAAGTTGATGATAAATTGTGCTGGAAGTTGAACATGCTCTTCATGTCCACATCTCAGCATTTGTTGTTATTCCATAAAGAACATAACATACTTTATTAATGCTGAACACAAAGGGCCTGACTCTTGGACCTTTTATTGAATTCATTTTGGAGGATCACTGTCGCCCTCTGTAGGCTCAGTTTCAGATTCTCTCCTCAGGCTGTGGTTCTCTGACAGAAAGATGTTTCCTAACACTTTACTCTTATATGTTCTAAATATCAGTGAATCTCCTGGTTTCATCAGTTTCATGAAGATTCTTTGCTGAATCTTTTCCTAAATGTGTTTCAGTATTTTCACTGAGCTGCTGGTACAGAAACCTGGATGTTAGAAACAAGACTCAGCTCCAGAGGATCATCACAGTGTTGTCCAAAATAACTGGGGGACAAACAGCCTGTTCTGTCTGCTCTGTGTAAATGTCTGTGCAGACTAGTAGTATTTTGGAGAACAGCTGTCACCCTCTGTTTGCTGAGTTTCAGCTGCTGCTCCTTAAAAACGTGCTGACAAAGTCCTTTTACCTCTGGAGAAAGTTCTGCTCCTGATGCCCAGTTGTTTTGTTTCTTTACGTTGTTTTTTAAAGACACTGCTCCAGATGTTTTCATCTGTCTGTGATTTTACTGTCCATGGCTTCTGAGTTGACTTTTATTTAATTTTAGATTTTCTGTCTCTGTTAGTTTCCTAACTGTGTTTTTCTGTGAACAGTTCCAGATGAGGCCACTGTGACCCTGCAGCCCAACTGGCCTCTGATATACAGGGGTGAGACCATCACTGTCAGATGTGAGATTCAGGGAGGTGGACGAACTGAATGGACGTATGAATGGAAAGCAGACAAGTTAGACAGACGTCCAACACACAATGAACACAGGATCACTGCAGCTACTGAGTCTGACAGTGGAAGATACAGCTGCCGGGGTAGAAATGACTATTTATTGACAGAGTGGAGTGAAGTCGTCACACTGACTGTGTCAGGTAAGATAATAATATAATAATAATAATAATACATTTTATTTCATGGCGCCTTTCAAACTCTCAAGGTCACCTTACAGAGAGAAAAAGGAAGCATACAGCATGAAATACATAGAGTGCATTAAAACAACAATAAAATCAACAATGCATTAACAGAGGGCCAGAAAGTAAAGGCAAAAGTGCGGAGCATCCAGGAGGTGGGCGATGCACAGCAAAAGCAAATTGAAACACAGAAACCCAGATGACAGAACAACAAATATGAAACAATATGAGACAATATGAAATAGGCAGAGGGTGGTAGAACATCACGGGCTGCTTTGAGAAGTTAAGACAGTTAGGTGGAAAACACTATACGGAACAGATACGTTTTGAGTGATGATTTAAAAGTTGATAAGTCCGGAGACGACCGGATGCGATGAGGGAGAATGTTCCAAAGGCGGGGCGCAGTGTGGCTGAAGGATCTAGCGCCCATGGTGGCCAGGCGCACTGTAGGGGTGCAGAGGAGAGTGGAACTGGAGGAACGGAGAGTACGAGGCGGAGAATAGATGTGAAGTAGATCAGTGATGTATGGTGGGGCAATAGAGTGGAGGGCTTTGTAGGTGAGAAGGAGGATTTTATAGTTTATACGGAAGGACACAGGGAGCCAGTGAAGTTGTTTAAGGACAGGGGTAATATGATGTGAGAATGGAGTTCTGGTGATGATTCGGGCAGCAGAGTTCTGGACAAGTTGAAGTTTATGAAGTGATTTGAGAGGTAGACCAGTGAGGAGTGAGTTACAGTAATCCAAACGAGAGGTGACAAAGGCATTAACGAGTATGGCCGTGCTATCGATGGTGAGTGAAGAACGGATGCGGTTTATGTTACGGAGATGGGAGTAGGCTGACCGGGTAGTGGTATTGATATGCTGAGTGAAGGAGAGAGTACCGTCTAGGATGACACCCAGGCTTTTAACTTGGGGGGAGGGGAGGACAGTATTGTTGTCAATTAAAATGGAGAAGGTGCTGGTTTTAGAAAGGGTGGATTTGGTGCCCACGAGGAGAATTTCAGTTTTGTCGGGGTTGAGTTTCAAAAAGTTATGGGTGAACCAGGATTTGATATTATGTAAGCAGGTAAGGAGGGAGGGAGGGGGGAGGGTAGAAGATGGAGCAGCAGAGAGGTAGAGCTGGGTGTCGTCTGCATAACAGTGGAAATTGATGTTATGTTGCCTAAAGATATGTCCGAGAGGAAGGAGATAAATAATGAAGAGGAGGGGCCCCAGGACAGAGCCCTGGGGCACGCCACAACTGACAGTAGAGGGCTGGGAGTGGAAGTTCTGGAGATGGACGGACTGGGTGCGGTCAGAGAGGTAGGAGGTGAACCATGAGAGGACCGAGCCGGCTATGCCGATGGAAGCAAGGCGATGGAGGAGAATATTGTGCGAGATGGTGTCAAAAGCTGCAGTTAGGTCAAGGAGGATGAGGATGGAGACAAGGCCAGAGTCTGCGGCTACTAGGAGGTCGTTGGTGATTTTGACCAGGGCAGTTTCAGTGCTGTGAAGATGGCGGAAACCAGATTGAAAGTGTTCGTATAAGCTATTGGCGGCAAGGTGGGTATGGACCTGGTGGTGGACAACTTTTTCAAGAATTTTAGAGAGGAACGGGAGATTGGAGATAGGGCGGAAGTTGTTAAGGTTCGCAGGATCGAGGCCAGGTTTTTTTAGGATTGGTGTGATGATGGCTGTCTTGAGTGATGGGGGTACGATACCAGAACTGAGGGAAGTGTGAATAATGTGGGTAAGATGAGGAAGGAGAGAGGGGAGACAGAGCTTGACGAGGTTGGTTGGTAGGGGGTCAAGTTTACAGGTTGAGGGTTTGGATTTGAGGATCAATGAAGAGATAACGGTGGTGGGTGGAATGATAAAACTCGAAAGCGGGGAGGATACTGATAGACAGGGTAGGGTACAGTGGAGGCAGTTCGCAGTGTCACAGATGGGGGGAAATTGCTGGTGTATATTTTCGATTTTTGATGAGAAGAAATCCAGGAAGTTATTGCACAAGGTGGTGGAGAGTGAGGGGAAGAGAGGAGTATCGGGAGGGCCCAATAAATTTTTGACAGTGGAGAAGAGGGAACGCGTGGAGCCAGAGGCGGATACAATAAGAGAGGCATAGAAGTCAGATTTTGTTTGGGTAATGGTTTGCTTGTACTTCAGTATGTGGTTTAGGTATAAGTCCTTGTGGGTGGATGAACCGGTTTTTTTGAAGAGACGTTCAAGGCGACGGGCTTGGGTTTTGAGGAGGCGGAGTTCGGGGGTGTACCACGGAGCAGAGTGCGTAAAGGATACAGATCTAGTTTTGAGTGGGGCGAAGTTGTCGAGTAGATTTCGTAGCTCACGGTTGAAATTGGATAACATGTTGGAGAGGGACGGTGTATAATTAGAACATGAAAGGTTGTTGAGAGCAGCAGTGAAGGAGGGGAGGTCGATGTTCTTTAAGTTACGGAAGGTGATGGTGCGGGAGAGGTGGGTTTTGAAGATAGGTAGTTTGGAGTTAAAGCAGACTAGTTTGTGGTCGGAGAAGGAGGTGTCGAGGGTAGAACATGACTGAGCTGTGACGCCAGAGCAGCAGACTAAGTCGAGGGTGTGGCCTAGAGAATGTGTTGGGGAGGTGATGTATTGTTGGAGCCCAAAGCTGTCCAGACAGGAAATGAAGTCTTTTGTTGTGGTGTTGTTGGGATTGTCGAAGTGGATGTTAAAATCACCAAGAAGAATTATGTTGGCTGACAGAGAGATGAGGTTGGCTAAGAGGTCAGACAGTTCATCCAGGAAGGTCGGGTTGGGTTTTGGTGGGCGGTAGATAGTGGCCAAGAAGGTTGGTGTGTGACCGTGAATACGTGCTATGAGAGCTTCAAAGGACTGAAAGGTGACAGTGGGGTGGATGGATATTTTGTATTTAAGGTTGAACAGTATGGCGAGGCCGCCACCGCGTCCCGAGAGGCGTGGATGGGTGAGATATGTGAAACCAGGAGGAATAGATTGATTAAGTTCAGTGAAGTCGTTGGGCTGCTGCCAGGTTTCAGTTAAGCACAGGATGTCGAGATTGTGTTTTAGAATAATGTCAAAGATGAGGGATGCTTTTTGAGAGAGGGAGCGAACGTTAAGTAGCCCAAAATGAGTGTTATGGAAAGGTGTAGAGTCCATGTGTCTGGGGATGTTAGCTAGAACAGAGTGGTTGATCAGGCGTATACCAGGTTTCCTCGGCTGAGGTCGGGAGGATGACCAGATGGAGGGGATTGGTAGTATGGAGTCAGATAGTCAGGCTTGTGGGACAGAATGGACAGGTTGTCCAGTGTTAGCGTGTGGGGTACAGTGAACTGCATGTTGAATGTTGGTGGAAAGTATATGGGAGCCCAGGCGGTTGGGATGCAGACCATCTCCTGCAAAGAAGGCAGGTCGGTTCCAGAAGAGGTTGAAGTTGTCGACGAAATGGAGATTGTAGGACAGGGAGACAGACTTGAGCCAGGTGTTGAGATTGAGGATTCTGCTGAAGCGGCCAGAGCCTCTTCCAAACGTGGGGATGGGACCAGACATGAAAATAGTCTTACCACAGTTGCTTAGGAGGTGGAGGAGAGAGAGAAAATCCTTTTTAGTTAGTTCAGACTGGTGGAGTGACGTGTCACAAGTTCCGATATGAACAATCATTCTAATGATGGAAGACGGAAGTGTTGGCAGTAATCCAGGAAGCATGGCCAAGATGTCTGAGGTCGTAGCTCCAGGGAAACAGTGAGTAGTGGCGTTGAAAAAGCGTACATTCCTTATAGTTGAGTCTCCGATGATTAACGTGGTTGGGGGGAAAAGGGGGCGTGGAGAAGTCGCCAGTAGTTGGCCGTTTGAGTCCTGTCGTCTTGTTGACTGGCGGGGAGGCGGGGCGGTGACATCAGGTGCTGAGGTGGAAGATGGAGGCGGCAGTTCGGTTGGTCCGTAGCTAGGGTGCCCGTGAGTGTGCCTGAGCACGGCCTCGCGAAGGATCCTACGGCGCACGGATGTAGTAGCTGAGCGGGATGGAGACTGTTTTCCGCCGGGGCAACGGGCTTCGCGAGGAGGAGGAGGAGATGAATAAATGTTTGTTGTACATTTCTTTTGACTATGTTTAATCTAAACCAGGAAACAAAAGACCAGTTTTTACAGGCACTGAGAAAAATGAGTTGTTTGAAGGAGTCCATTGAACTTTATGGTTTTTACTCCAAGTGTCAAGGGACTTCCTGCCGGGGGACCTTTACGCTGAAGGGACTTCCTGTCTACCCCCTGCTCTGGTCCCCGGCAGCTTTACTTTGGTTATTTGTGTTCATTAGTTTCACCTGTTGTCTATTGTTTATCCCTTTCACCTGTGTTTAATCACCTGTTGTGTTTTCCCTATTTATGCCTCCCTCCATCCTTTGTTCCTCGCTGAATCATTAGTTGCTGTAAGTTGTAGTGAGAGTTAGTTTGCCTGGAAAGTGAGTTTTTATGATGACCGTCCCATCCAGTCATTTCTTAGTTTTACTGTTTCATCCAGTTCCCGTGTGTTTTTGTCTTTTGAGTTTTGTATTTGTTGCCCTGGAAGTCCCAGGAGAAATAAAGCCTTTGTTGTCCTGCATTTGGGTCCTACCTTCTCTCCCGCACCTCCACTCCGACACCAGTACATGACTCCAAGTGACTGTCCAGATGTTGTATGTCTCCAATGCTGTTATGATGCAGATGTTTCAGTGGTTTTAGTGCAAACTACAGCTGACACCTGATGCACATGGCTGCCACATAAATGAAGTAGAAAATATCAGATGACACGTGTGTTAGTGTTTGTCTGAATATCTTTTCAGATACAAGTCATTCAATTTAATTCCAGTACAAACCTCCTGACTGGGTCAGTGCTGCATAACATCATGAGTGTTTAACCACTTTTCTTTGAAGAGATGTTGTGGAATTGAGTCCAGTTCTTTTCCAGTCTAATAGTCATTGGTCCTTTTTGATTTGGGTAAAATTTAGTTTAGATTTGAAAAGTTTCCAATGAACAACTTTATCTTCTAGGGCTGTTCAATTATGGAAAAAATCATAATCACGATTATTTTACATGTTTACTCAGTGATTTTGGAAATATGTTGTATTTATTGAAGAAAAAAATGAATCATCAAAACAAGTAATAGAAAATATATTCAAATGTACAAACAGCGGTCCTGACACCACCACGTAGTAAACCCCATAATATGTTTGTGATCCACGTCCACTTCTTCGAATCCAAACTTTCCAAACAACAGAATTGCTTCTTCCTGTTTTGTTGAACAAAGACTTCTGTGGCTGCTCTCTTGCTACACTCGAGCTGATTTTTAAATGGCACCAAATATCACATACGCCACTTGTTTCACTGACAGAATAGGCTGAGAGAATTCGGGTGAAAAGTGCATCCGCGTGATTCAGGCCAAAATAACTGGAAAAACGGAATAATGCTTTTTTTCTCGATTACATAGTTTTTGTGATCGTTGAGACCCGAAGTCAAAATCAAAATTCGCACAGCACAATTATTTTCTATGTTTAGCATAAAAATATGCAGCATATTTAAATAAAGCCACATGAAAAAACTGTGAATATGTGAAAAGCCTGAATATCTTGTAAATCTGTTATATTAAGTTAAAAATATTTATTTTTAGAGCAACTCCTGTTTTAACCACTGACCTGTTTTGTTGGACATGTTTGCTGTTTGTTGTTTTGTTGTTTTGTTTCTTTTGTTGTTTTGCTTGATAGGATCAACACTGATACCACTGTTAGGATTAACATTTTATTATCCAACATTTTATTATCCAACATTATCAGGTCCAGGGTTTAACAGGTTTAACCATTACAGAAAAGAAATACAGAAAGAATTTGGTACTAACCAAAACTGTCTGCTTTTGGTAGCTGTGGCACAATCCTTACACTGAGTGGTGGTCTAATCAATTTGCTTCTCACTGTATTTATTCTAAACATCAGGTAAACCAAAGGCCCAGCTGAGTGCTGATGACACAGACATTCCAGCAGGGGGCAGTGTGACCCTGACCTGCTCTGTGAAACCATCATCTGGATGGAAATACCACTGGTACAGAGGTAACACATCCTCTAAAGTCCTGACTGGACAAGATGCAGTTTCCCACTCACCTGGACAAATCAGTGTGTCACAGGAAGGACTGTACTGGTGCAGAGGAGGAAGAGGAGACCCAGTTTACTACACAGAGTACAGTGACTCAGTGACAATCTACAAATATGGTGAGTCTGGTAAAACTTTCATGGAATACAAAGTGCAGAGAAACCTATTGTGTATTTATGAATATTTCAGACTAAAACTAATGGTGTGATGTTGATTTAACCTGCTGTAATTTTTGTTTTGTTGTTGCTGATTGTTGAACATGAACAGTCCCAAACAGGGCGGTTGTGACTCTGCAGCCCAGCTGGTCTCAGCTATTCAGAGGTGAGACGGTCACTCTCAGATGTGAGATCATGGACGGAGCAAACACTGAGTGGGAGTATGAATGGAAAACAACTAACTCACTGAAACCTCCAACACAACATGACTACAAGATTCAACCTGTTTTGTCATCAGCCAATGGAGAATACAGCTGTAAGGGCAGAAGTAAAGGTTCACAGTCTTTAACAAAGTGGAGTGATGCCACCACACTGACAGTCTCTGACTGTGAGTCAAATCAAACTTCATCAGTCATCATTTTAGTTTTTTCTGAAACTGTAGAAAAGTATTTGTTATTTAGGTAATTATACTTTAGATAGTTCACCTTTATATTTGTATTATTTGTTTTCATGCTGAGAAAATCTGTTTCCACCAGATCAGGCCAAACCTGTCCTCACTGTGTCTCCATCATGGCTGAGTCCTGGAGCCTCAGTAACTCTGAACTGTGAGGTTGAACATCCATCTGCAGGATGGAGGTTCTACTGGTATAAGGCTGTTCCCAAACTATCAGGCGACTCCTACAGGTATGAGCTGCTACCTGGAAGCAGCAGTGGGACTGAACAGGATTCCTACATGGTTCATGGTCAGACACACACAGCAGGATATGTGTGTAGAGCTGGAAGAGGAGACCCAGTGTTTTACACTCAGTACAGTGAACTGAAGTTGGTCTGGTCTGCAGGTCAGTTTGTTTATTTCTTCATCTTGGTCTTTCCAGTTGTTTGTCTGTGACCAAATAGTCCTGAGAAGTAAAGTCTGTGTCAGTATGATCCTAAAGGAAACTATAGGATTATTTCTGTTGCAGTGGTTCAATGTTACTGTCCAGTTGTGTTTATCTCACAAGTTCATCATGTTGTTTGTCAGATGTTGATCCAGCAGCGTCTCTCACAGTGAGTCCTGACAGAGTGCAGCACTTCACCTCTGACTCTGTGTCACTGAGCTGTGAGGGAAACTCTGCTGAGTGGAGAGTCAGGAGGTTTCCTGAGGACAGGTCCCTGTCATGTCCCTCTAAGGGGAGAATGACTGGATACACATGTAAAATCTCCACTTCACAGTCCAGTGCTGCAGTGTACTGGTGTGAGTCTGGATACGGAGAGTTCAGTAATTCGGTCAACATCACTGTCCATGGTAGGTTTTATTAGGTTTTGTTTTTATTTCACATTTCCCTGTATATGCAGTTTTCTCAACATCCCAGTACATGATTTAATTTACAGTTTACTGTATCATAGGACACAGTTGTATGAACATACAGATGACTTTTTAGGATTTTGACCCTTTACTCTGCTGTCTGGTGACACAAACTTTAACATCACAACTCAGCATCAAATCCTGGGTCCTAAAGTCACTTAGATCTTCTGTTTGTCCAAACAGTATAAACACAAATATGCTGAAAATACAGATCACTACACAAGCTCAGGATTTTTGTAAAAATGTTGTTATTCATGATCACTTCATAAAAAATAGTCAAAAAGAAAATAAACAAACTAAAAGAAATCCATAATAATATAGTTTGTTCAGGTGCTGGTCAAATGTTTGAAAATAAAAAAAAAAGAAATTCCCCAAAAAATGTTTAGTCAAGTTCATGTTTTTTTTTACATGTGATCAGAACTAAAATGTTTATGTCTGAAGTTCAAAAGTATTGTACAATCTATAGAACATTGTAGAAGCTGTTTATTTTTTGGTAAGAAGTTTCTTTAAAGAAACAAAGTAGGTTGTGAGTCCACAAGACCAAGTTTCAGGTCTTATAATGATCCTGTAAAATAAAGAATCATCTGTTCTCATCATTGTACATCAGCCTGTTGTGAAGATCTGCAGCAGCTGATCTGACTGAAACTGTTTTCCAGATGCAGATATTATCCTGGTGAGCCCAGTCCGTCCTGTGGCTGAGGGAGACTCTGTTACTCTTGGCTGCAAGTTGAGAAAAGACAAATTAGTTTCCAGTGTGTTTTTCTATCTAAATGACAAAGTTATCCATAATAACAGCAGAGGGGAGCTGAGTATTTCTGCAGTGTCAAAGTCAGATGAAGGTTTCTACAAGTGTCAGTTCTCAGGACAAGAGTCTCCACAGAGCTGGATGTCAGTTACTGGTGAGTAGATTGAAAACATGTCATGATTTTCCTTTTTTAGGTTTTGTAGATATTCTTGTCTTTCCTAAAGCTTGAAATCACCTGACTGATTTTTGTGAAAGAAATGAAGTTCATTCATATTTTATTAAATCTTGTTGTTTCCAGTAGCTGTGTCAGGAACCTCTGTGTTTCCTGTGCTGCTGATCGTTGGGCTGGTTTGTGGATTCATACTCATTGTTCTGATCGTTTTGTGTTGCTACAGACAATCCAGGGGTAAGACCTTTTTCCTCTGATCTAAGAGGTTTAAGTCCTTCATCATTTATTATGTGGATTATCAGAGGAACAACTTACAATACAAACCATGTGACATCACACGTCTTTTCTTTTTTCCAGCTCCCTGTTTCAGCAGGTTTGTACAACACTGTCTTCACTGTTCTCCATCTTAAAAACAGCAGGAAACATGTTTCATTATTAAATGCAACTTTGACTGATTATCACTAATATGCATTTGTATAAACTCCATGTTTCAGGTTCAGTCAAAGAGCCAATCAGAGCTCTGCTACAGAGCAAGCAGTCAGCCAGTATGAGAATCAGCCAGTATACAGCTCTCTTCTCCACGGTCAGTCCTTCATCTCGTTCTGAACGCTGCCACAGCTTTTTCTAACGCTCAGCTTCTGATCAGGAGCCGTCAGGAAATGTTTTGGTCCATTTGTGTCCAGCTTTACAGAAGTGCCCTCAGCCCCTCTGCTGCTGCTTTAACACTGTCACATGAACCCACATGTGACCTGAGGAAGCTCTTAAATCTGCCTTAATATCACAGACATGAGGGACTGATGGGACTTTGTTTTGACTCTCACTGACCTGTAGGTGATGATTGTGTCTATGAAACAGTCAGACGCCCTGGAAACACTGGAACAGGTACGGTATCAACTCTGATCAACATATGGGCAGTTTCTAATGAAAGAGTGTGTTTTTTAATACTTTCATGTGATCCTCTTAACAGGGACACATGACAACATAGAGGAGAGCTCTGACTACTATAACATGAATCCAAACTCAACCACAGGTACATGTTTGTTAGTGTTGTATGTTTCCTGCTCTGTGTAAGGTCCAATATTCATTGTCTTATTTGTAATTATTTACATTTATTTATGTGATTTTATTTTGCTTTGGAAACACTGGAACAGGTACAGTAGAAACTTGGTCAACATGAAGCTGTTGGAAGCTGCAGTGTTTAATGACATGACACTGTGATTTTTATTATAATTGCCACTCTCTAATGAAAGAGTCTTTTTTTATAACACTTTGATCATTTTAACAGGGACACATGACAACATAGAGGAGAGCTCTGACTACTGTAACACTATGTCATGTGTATAAATTAATGTTGTTGTATATCTGTATAGAAGGTGTTGTTCGTCATGGACGGAGTTCCTTTCATTATGTGCATTTAAAGCTTATTTTTCTGTGTAATATGTGGCAAGAAAATTCAACTTTCTTAATTAGCTCTGAGCATTGTGTCTGTTCTGGTCTTGAGTTGCATGAGTTTGAATCACTTGTAACACAATCCCATTTATTAATGTGTCATTTTCACAGGCCGATGCTGTGACAGGTTGGTGTGACACACTTTTCATCTCCAAGTTAACATTTAATAAAGTGCTAAATATAATTTACCAGCTGCTACTAACTACTGCATCTTTTTAAACTACGTGTTTCTGTCAGGTTTCGAGGAATTATTCTTTACTTTAGGACCAGTAATTGCCCACTCTGGTACTCAAGGTTCAAACAAGACTTTATTTAACAGAACTGGCGAAACAGGAAACAAAACAATTAGCAAAGTGGGGACGGGTCAAGGCAGGGAAACCCATGGATATGAAACATGAACACGGGACAAAGACATGGACATCAGGGAACAAGGCATGAGGGTCTGGGTCACACACACTTAAGGAGCCACACCAGACACACAGGGAAACAAGAGCATGAATACAGGGAATCAGGGCATGAGAACACCAGGGGATAAAACATGAAATGAGACAAAGACACATGAACAGAGGACATGGGAAAAGACCAGAAAACTAAATTTAAAAAAAGGAGGCAGAATACTAGTGATGGGCAAATGATACCGAGGCTCTGGAGCTTGTGTCACTCTTCCTGAAGCGGAGTGATTCGAAACACTGTGTCGAGGCTTGTATCAAAACACCAGTGTCACGTGACTGATGACGTTTGAACATCATCACTGTTTCGCTTCACTCTTCATTGCTTCAAAGTGTTTCAAAGCTTTTCATTGGCTCATAGTCTTTCAGTGTGTGTCATTGGCTCATGGCGTTTCCATGCATTCTGAGGCAATGACAGCTTGACAGGTTTGACAGGTTTGAGTGGTTTGGTGCCATACCAGCTATATAAGATGCATCATTCTGCTTCAGGATTTGGAGAGTGAGAGTGAGAGTACTTTGGCAAGTTTCACGGCGAGTCCCACCAATAAGCGACGTTCTAAAGTTTGGGATCATTTTGATCTCAAGAGGTCTGAACTTTTACTGCTGTCATGGGATTGAAACAGTGCCAGTACTTCATTCGTGCTCTTTAGAGGTTGCTATGGCTTCAGTTGTCCACCAGATGTCACCGTCACTGAAGTCTCGAAGCTTTGAATCTTTTTCGGCACAATTGTCAGAAAAGCCTCAGTGCTTCATGAGGCTTCACTTGCCCATCACTATCAAAAATCCAAGAGAAAACAAGTGTATCAACAGGCTCGAACAATGTCTAGCAGGACTCAAAACCATGCATTAACAAACAACCTGGCAAAGGACAGTGGCTAAACCAAGGTATAAAAGGTAAGGGACAAAACAAGGCACAGGTGAAATCAATAACTAATTGGGGCAACAGTCAAGGGAACAAAAAACAAAAACTAGTTCCTGTCATGATCCTTCAAAGTAAAACCAAAACAGGGAGTCAAGAATACGGATCATGACAGTTTCAGGTTCACCCAGACACAAAGAGTGAACGAGGATGAATCTCAGCAGCATGTTTACTCCGTACTTCTTCATGGTCAGTCTTCTGTTGTTTTCCAACAGTTTAATCCTAAACACTTTTTCACAGAGGTGATTCTTCAGGGGAAACATGTCAATAGAGTATAGAAATCTGAGTAAATTGTAGCAAATACTTTGGTTTATTGACAAATATTTGGTACTTTTTCTTTCTTTCATTATCACTGACCTGTAGGTGATGGGAGTGTTTATGAAACAGCAAGAGGCTTTGAAGATGCTAGAAAATAAAGGTATGGTCTAAACTTTAACCTGGGGCTGTTTACTAACTCAGCAATTCAAATTATGGATTAATTAGCAAGACAAATGTTAGTGTTGTCTATGAATCAATGAGAAGCTCTGAAAATGTCAGTAATGAACTTGACAACGTTTAATAAGTAAATACTCAGTTTAATTTAAAGGCTTTTATTCTCTCCTTTGTCTCTTTTCTACAGCTGTCTTTACAACTTTTTCAGATGCTGTGAAAGCATATTTGGATTAGCCAAAGGAAGTCAAAGATTATTATGAAATCATGTGATGATGACATCTCCATTTGATTTTGAGCATGTTGGCCACACACTGTTTGTATCTACTTTTGAACTTCCAATTCATGTTTGAGTTGTGCTGTAAAGCGTGTCTATTCTAGCTTGGTTCTCTCTTTTTTTTGTAATATCTCCTGTCCAGTATCATTACGCTGCCATTGCGTCACTTCTCCTTTCAAATGAAGTTTTGCAAATGTGTTACGTGTTAATTACATTTCAGAGTTTTGTCATGTGCTTCCCTAAATGGGAGGAAAAATACAAAAAACAAATAAATAAATGCAATAAATAAACAATAAATACATATAAAAAATAAATATAGCCTTTTAAAACAGTGTCTTCCATGGGAAAAATGTTCTGCATGCATTTCCTAAATTGTAGTAATAGAATTCATTGTAAATATGTTTTAAATGATATAACTTCATGCCACATACAGTGCATAACTAAGCTGTGCTTTTAACTTGGTACATGTTGCAGGACACTGCTGTCTGTGGTACCTTGTGTTTTACTTATCTAATCTCTCTGCATTCAGCTGTTATTAGTCATGGAGAGTAGTTCCGTAGTTTCCGGTCTGAGATTGAAATGTTTTTGACAAAGCTTTGTTCTTGGTGTTTGTGGTTGTGAAATGCATTTTAACCATCTTCTTCCTCATTCTTTATTAGCAAATACTAGAAATAAAGATTTGATTGCTGTGTGCAGAAAGATAAGTACCAGAGATGATAAAGGTTCCAGTGTGATGACTCTGATGAAACATCAATTCAGTGACATGATTTGTAGGAGTGAAGTTGAGTTGAATTATCACGTACTGAAGTTTGTTTCTTCTCAGGCCTCTGCTGGCTGTGCCAAGTGTTTAGCAGCCAGTAGTTTACAGTGTTTATGCCAAAGTTGCAAGAGATTTTTGTCTCGACAGACCACTTGTTCCTGTCTGTTTCTCAGAGAATTTACATCGCTTTTTGTGCGTTGTGATCGGAGCAGAAGTTGGGTTGTGTGCACAATATGGGGAAATATGTGTAGATGATGATGTGACAATATGCTGCTGAAGTTGCAATCTGGTATTCTTGCATTGTTCTTAAGTGAACTGCTTTTCTCTCTGTTTGTAAAAAGAGATCTTTAAAATTACAAATTAACTGTGGTTATTAATGTCCTTCTTCAAGCTGGGCACTGACAACTAATCTACTTGACATTGTTGAAAACAGACACATCTACAGAACATTAGTGTTTATAGATTGAGCTAAATTTAGCTTAAATTTTACTAATTAAAGAGAAATCAAATGTCTTAACAGAAACTTGTCTGTTTATCTACAGAAAAGTGGATTACACCAGTCCAGTTTTCACACCTTGGCCTTCCTGACATTCCTGATCTTGTTTTTGTTTTTCTTGTTTTTCACAAAAAAAGTTAAAGCTGCCTGTCATCATTCTCATACAGTATTTTTATACACACAGTTTAAATATTCATACATTTAGTTTATACAGGTACAGGCTGTTTAGTGTAGGTAAGACATGCACAGAAAAGGACTTGTAATAATTATTGTCACTTCCATCACAGATTTCTCATTTTACTGTTTTATTTGAGTCAGTCCATTTATATTTGCAGTGGAGGTCAAGAAGCGTCATGTTAAAGTGAACTGTGGTCAAGCCCAGTACAGAGGTGTGAGTTTGTACAGGAAGCAGACATGCACTAAATTGTCTTTCTCAGACGCAGTTACACATTTTGTCTTGATACAAAGCATCGGTGCTGGATGTGAGGATGGGAATAGGGTCTGTGCAAAGTCATAATGTAGAAACTGTCTACAGCATTTTGCAAGTTCTACATGTGGCTCCTTCAATTGGCAAGACTGACAGGTGTAAAAATGTGAAAGGACACCAGGAGAGAGATGAGGCTTCGGCCCAGGGTGAGGCAGTGCTCTGAGTGTAAACTGACCTAGTGTACAGTTCGCTGCAAAAGCCAAAACATCCCAAGTCACAGCAAAACCACCAGGTCAGTCAGGATTTTCAGAAGCCAAAGAACATGATCTCATGAATGTCTCCTGTGAAAATCAGGATGATGTAAAGGATTTAAATTTCCTTTTAAATAAAACCTTTTTATGGATTTTGTAATTATGTGCAGTTTTTGATATTGTTGTTCACTTATTTAAAAAGATTTTTAAACCTGGTTTAGTTTCTGTGTTACAAAATATCACAGTGACAGCATAATGTCATAATTCATTAGATTCAGAGATAGGAAAGTATTGGTGTGACATTTTCCTGCTTGGTTTATTTTCTTGAGAAATATATATTGACCATCCCCTTCCTTATGTTACTTGTCATTTGGGTATTCAAAATTATTCTTTATAAGAATGTGTTTACAACTTTTGTTTGTTTTTTAACTCTGGCTAGTAAGCAGCTGATTGGCCTGTTTCTTCTCAGGGTTTGCTTTCATTAATATCCTGTTTTTGCATTTAGTTTCTGAAATCAAAATTGAGACATGAGATAAAAACAAAAGAAATTCTGTTTGTCATTTCTGAACATCATTTATCATGTTGCTGAAGACCAGACATTGCTGTTTGTTCTGTTTCCCATGAACTGAATGAGACAGCCCAGTATGCAGCTTCACCTAAAGACCACAACGCCCATTAGCTGAGTGTCAACACAGTTAAATCACATGGTGACTGTTGCTGTTGAAACCTGACAAAAATGACTTTGGTTCATTTTCTCTAAGAAAAACCTCCTGAATGTTGATCCTGACCCCTGTGTTTTCCTTTAAAGCTGTAGAGACACATATTGCAAGTTTCTCTTAAATTCAACAAGGAAAGTATTAAATCCATGATATATGCTATACATGCCTACACAGTATAATCATACGTATAACTGTAAATTGTGTATGAGTATACACAAAACACACACCTCATCGCAATAGAGGCTTTGTGGAAATGAATGCAGTGGCCATTAGGGTACAACATGACAAAAACGTGTCAGGGACATGAAGTTTACACTGTGATGGGATTAAATGAAAATAAATGGTCCTAAGTTTCACAGATGTGCAATAGTTACTTAGTTATTGTTAATGACATTTGAATTGAAGAGTTTAATGACCAGGCACAAACCTTTGCACAGCAGACAAGCTAATATATTGTTGCAGTGAGCAGGAAGTCTAAACATGTCAGTGTGTTGTGGTTAAAGCCATTGTAGATGTGTGGGTTTGTATAAAAAGACAGAAGAAGAAGAGGCAGGGTGTACTCAGGAGGAGGAGCTGAGAAATATTCTGATGTCATTTTACTAAATAAGAAAAGCAGCTTCTCAGTCTCTTCCTCTTCTTTTTTCTGAGACATTATTAATGTGAGACAGAGACATTTCTCAGAAGCAGAGCAGCAGAGTGACAGTGTCAGTGGATGTGAAGATGGGCCACACTTTTCTCTGTGTTACAGGTTCTCTCATGTTTTTATGTTTTTCTCAACAGTTTTTTTTCTTTCTTTTAGGGCTGAATATCATTTTCTGTGGAAAGACTCAAGGTGAGTAAGGGCCTTTCTTTTCTCGTTTCCTTTATCATTTTTGTAAACACCAGGTATGTTTTTCGTTTTTTCTCTTTATTTTTATTATTCTGTCGTTTTTCGGTCGCTGTCTAGTCCTACACCGTTCGACGTAGAAACTTCATTCGAACACCGTCGTGTTCAGCTAGATGAGGAGACGGTTACTTCTATTTTTTTTGGCGATATCTTTTATATTTTCCGAGATATTCCAGGTTTTGTCGGAATTTTTTTTACATAGAAATGAATGGAGAGAACGTTAAAAGCCCCTTCAACTTTGTCCACTTTCAGCTTTAACTGTGTCCGCATACTTTCAGAAGTAAAACTTTTTTTTTTTTGTACCAAACACACAAAAAATAATGTGTTACTCACATCTAGATAAGGCATCTGCTAGTAGGTTTTCGGAGCCCTTCTTATGGCGGATGTCTAGATGATAGACTTGCACCATGAGAGCCCATCAGCATTAGTGGCTGGTTGTGGTTGTACATTCGGGCGAGAAATACGAGTGGGTTATGGTCAGTGTAAACTATGATAGGAAGATGGCTGGAACCAACATATACTTCAAAATGCTGTAGAGCTAGTATTAATGCCAATGTTTCCTTCTCAACTGTTGAATACCCGGTCTGGTACTTATTAAACTTTCGAGAAAAATAACAGACCGGATGTTCGATACCCTCCGAATCGTCTTGGAGAAGAACAGCTCCAACTCCAACATTGCTGGCGTCAATGTCGAGCCTCAAAGGTTTGGAGTGATCAGGAGATCGTAACACAGGTGCATGACATAACAGAGCTTTTACACATTCGAAAGCACTTTGGCAGTCACAGGTCCAGTCAAACCTCTCTTTTGGGCTAAGCAGATCAGTTAGGGGCTGAACAACTGTCGCAAAGTTTCGGCAAAAGGTGCGGTAGTAGCCTGCCATTCCTAAAAATCTACGTAGCATTGGACGTGTAGTAGGTGCCGGAAAGTTAGCAATAGCCTGAATTTTTTCTTCCACAGGGCGCACCTGTCCTTGGCCAACTTCCTTACCTAGGTAACGTACAGTGGCTTGGCCAAATTCACACTTGGCAAGGTTCAGAGTCAACGACGCTTGCGCGAGTCGTTTAAAAACAGTGCGTAACACATCCATGTGTTCAGACCAGTGTTGTGTGTACACAACAATGTCGTCCAAATAAACGCTGCATTCTTTAATATCCTGTAGGACAATATTCATCAGCCTCTGAAAAGTGGCTGGTGCGTTACACAACCCGAACGCCATAACTGTGTATTGCAATAAACAGTCGGGCGTGACAAAGGCAGATATTTCAGAGGCACGTTCAGTCAAAGGGACTTGGCAGTACCCTTTTAGCAAATCTAATTTAGATACAAACCTAGCAGATCCAACATTATCCACACAATCCTCCAAGCGAGGAAGTGGGAATGAGTCAGGCACAGTAACATGGTTTACCTTCGGGAAGTCAGTGATAAATCGTGGGGTACCATCAGGTTTGGATTCCACCAAACAGGGGGAACTCCACGCGCTGTGACTAGGCACGGCAAAACCATGTCGTAACAAGTAATCTGTTTCAGTTTTCATTACTGCACGTTTTACAGGGTTTACCCGGTATGGATGCTGTTTCATTGGTTTAGCATCCCCGACATCTATGTCATGTTTCAGAACATTTGTGCGAGTGGGTACATCACTAAATAAACAAGGAAAAGCTTGCACAAGCTGTTCCATGTCAGCTTGTTGTTCGTTGCTCAGATGAGTCAAACGTTTCAAGTCTACTTTTAACTCATCGGAGTTTGTAAGCCTACCCGTTTGACGTGCTGTAGGGTATGTTTCAGGTTCCCTGTACTCAGGATTATCTAGGTCAACATTTTGTACGTTGACCGCGGCACTAGTGTGGGTTATAACTGGTTGAGGAATATCCACATTAGCAGATTCTCGGGTAAAATATCGCTTTAACATGTTCACATGGCAAACTCTTCTGTTCCGACGGAGATCGGGGGTGTGAACCACGTAATCAGTCCCACTAAGTTTTTTTTTTTTTCAATCGTATATGGTCCATCGAATCGAGCATTTAAAGAGGAGCCTGGTTGAGGTAATAACACCAAAACCTGGTCTCCAACAGTAAACTGTCGGGGTGTCGCAGTTCGGTCATGGTGGCGCTTCATAACAGTTTGTGTGTGTTCTAAGGTTTCTTTGGCAAGTTGATTCGCCGTATGCAACCGCTCTCTAAATTTGCTTACATAGCTTAAAACGTTACATGCTGGTGCATTAGCGTTCAGCATAGTCTCTTTGACAGCTTTTAGGGGGCTGCGCGGATTATGCGCGAATACTAGTTCAGAGGGACTAAATCCTAATGATTCCTGTTTGGCATTACGTGCCGCAAACAGCACAAAAGGCAAACCTTCATCCCATTCCTTTGCTGTTTCCAAGCAATACTTACGAAGCATACTTTTTATTGTTTGGTGCCACCTCTCCAGGGCGCCTTGACTTTCCGGATGATAAGCACTGGAGGTCACGTGCTGGGCCTCCAGAGTTTTCATTAACCTGTTGAAAAGTTTTTGACATGAAGTTTGTTCCTTGGTTGCAAAATATGTCAGTAATGCCTTAACGATAATGGGGGCAGTGATTCGCTTTAGCGGTAATGCCTCCGGATATCTAGTGGCGGTACACATTATGGTTAACAGATATTGATTTCCGCTGCGAGTTCTAGGCAAAGGACCTACACAATCAATAATAATCTTACCAAATGGTTGTGTCACTACCGGAATTGGACAGAGGAGGGGCACGGGGAATACCCTGATTCGGTTTGTCACCCCCGCTATACCTGGAGTGGACTCTGCCGCTACTTCATGCTTGCAAGGATGTTTTGGAGCTGCCGGTAACTCCGTCTCGGATTTCCCTGTCTCTGCAAATAGAGGCATAAGAAAACTAACCCCAATGCAAACATCAGTATGGGCACGAGCTTGGGATCTGGTAATGGCACATACTGGAAATAAGGAGGACTCCGTTTGCATGCTAGACGTCATAGGCACACCCACCACCTCTAAGGAAGGCAGTACTTTTCCACCCGCTATATCATTTCCCAACAACAATGCTACACCCTCTATAGGTAGTTCATCACTCACCGCTATAGGAAAGTAACCCGTCACCAACTTAGATTTTATATAAATCGTATGGATGGGTCTGGGGGTGTAACCCATTTCAATCCCCCTCAGGATGGCACTATAACCACAGGAGGAGTCTGGGGAGAAGGGCAGGACACTAGACAGAATGATAGATTGCGATCCCCCCGTGTCTCGCAACATGGTTATGGGTTTACGCTCAGTCTTCAGTGAGGGATATACAACCTTCCAGGATAAAAGGTTTAAAACATGGATCAACTTTTCCCTTACCGTCGTGTACAACCTTGTTCATAATAAAACCAACGCCTTTTGCGTGGGCTCTTTTGGTCTTTTGTGACAGTAAAAACATTGTCTTTCCGCCGGCACATTGCTCTTTAACCAAATATCGCCCCCACCTGAGGTTTTTGACAAACGAACCTTCGTAACAGGTTTAAACGTGTGCTTATGAATTTAAGTAAATTCATCGGCGAGCACTGCCGCATCAGTCAATGTTTCCACTTTCTGTTCATTTAAATACGTCACCACACGGTCAGGAAGACACTCTTTAAATTCCTCCAACAAAATTAACTCTTTCAGAGCATCAAAACTGTTCACATTACATGATTGACACCACTTATCGAACAGATTCATTTTTAATCGTGAAAACTCTATATTCGTTTGTTGTGGGTTCTTCCTTAGTTTCCTAAACTTCTGCCGATAAGCTTCAGGTACCAATTCATATGCACGTAATATGGCACTTTCAACCTTCCCATAGTCCAGGCTGTCTTGCAGAGGAAGAGCCGAAATAACTTCTCGGGCTTTTCCTTGCATCTTACATTGAATTAGCACATCCCAAATTTCTTCAGGCCAGTGCAATGCAATAGCTAGCCTCTCAAAGACTTGAAAATATACATCCACTTCAGTTTCTCTGAACACTGGAACTGAAGTAACGTGCTTCCTTACGTCAAAAGTGGGTGTCACACTGCTGACCCGAGGGTCATCAGGGGTTTCATGCTGTGGTGCTGCCATCTGCTGGGCAACATATGGACGTACATGGGACTGGCCTGCAAGTTCCAATTGCCGAATTCTCACAGCCGTGTCTGCCTCAATCTGCAGTTTCTTTACTTCCAGATCGAATTGTATTTGTCGGGCCCTCTCCTGGGCCTCAAGATGCATACGGGCGAGGCGGACCTTCAGCCGTGCCTCTACCCTAGACCCGGATCCAGTCAATGATGAGGGATCGAACCGAGGCAGACTGAATGGTATCTTACCTGTCTCGCCTTCGTCCCCATCACTGGCTCTGGCGTCTAGGGGTTCCACCCCCGCCTCTTTACCTGGCACATCAGTGCTGGCATTTGGGTCTAATTTCTTGGCAACATCCGGAACAACAGTAGGATGCAGGATTCCCCGCTCGGTCAGAGTGTCCACCAATAACACTTTCAAGTCGCGCTTAGCGATTTGTTTGGAGAAAGGGACCTCAAAGCTTGTGGCAATTAACACTAGATCCACTTTCTTGCACTTGTCCAGTAGTTCCAGAGTTGGAGAAACCAAAAACAACTCGGCGTAATTAGTTGCCATACTATACGACACGCTTTCCAATGGCCTGAAATGCTGTGGGTTTTTGGCAGTTCAAAGACAGAACAATCCCGGATGAGCCCCCACTTATGTTACAACCCAATAAGGTCTAGGGGAAGTTTGAGGAAGTAACATTATTATGCCAGATGTAAGAAAGGCAAATGATATTTATTTACAGGTCAAGGAAACAAAAGTACCTATGGTCTCTTTACAATGTTGTACAGAAAACAGGGTCAACACTGGAAATAAATGCTCTAGCAGAAAACCACATAAACAAAAAGGAAATCCTAACACAAATCCGAAACTCCAGGTCTTAACAATCACAGTCAACATAAGAACCAACATAAGGAGAGTGGGGTGGCTGACTAGACCAACCCGCACTACATCAGTCAAACACTGTGTACGTAACCAAACAGAACAACGATAAAACTTATAGAGAAGTAACGCCAGCTAAGCCGCCACGCGGTGTACAAGCCTATAGCGAACGCTGACACACAGAAGTCTAAGGAAGAGAGCCACACCACACCAAGGTGAAGTGACCATGGGTAAAGAACAGCCAACCCGAGCGGTGGAAACTACGGGGTCTAAATACGTGATGTGCTGAGGTGTGGATAGTTGATTGGTGGGAGGCTGGAGCGGTTGGCCAATCAGGCGAAAGAAGTGCGGACCATGGTTGATCGCCTTGCAGCTGCGGATTCGCGACTCCATCGGCCAATGCCAAACCAAAACAGCGCCACCATCCGGTCGGAGGTTGTAGTTATGGATGCCGATCTTCTTAACCGGGGCGGCCCCAACCGGAACACACAGGAAAACAACAACACAACGGAGGGGACGAGAAACAAGTAGGCCGGGGGCCGTAACAACTATCAAAATTGAGAAATTTAAAATAGAAAAGCTGATCTTACCAACCATGTTCTGTTATTTGGTGTTTAGATGATGATGCTTTATAGTGTTGAACACTTGACTCCAAAATCTGTAGTTATTCAGTTGTTGAGCTCTGGTGGCAGCAAAGTCCATGACACGTGTTTCACATTATCATCAAACACATTAAACCATTCAGTGAGACCTGTGTCCTGTATGAAAACATCTGTGTTAGTTCACTTCATATAGACAACATTTAAATTCAGCTCAATGTTTTCTGTCAATACATTTGTGGTTTGGAGTCAGTGTGTTACTGTTTGGTCTGATTTCATAAACACATGGAACCAAACAGGCTAAACCTCAGCAAAACATTATGTATAATGTCAAATATATGTTGTTTCCATTGTGTTATTTAAATATGGAAATACTTTACATTATCATCATTTTCTTGTTTGGTTGTTTTTGTAGCTGTAGAAGAAACTGAAGTCAAGGCCACTGTGACAGCAGACAGAACAGTCATACCAGCACGAGGCAGCGTGACACTGACCTGCTCTGTGCAGGACCGTACTGTCTTTAAATATGACTGGTTCAGAGAAACCTCAACCAGTAAAAAGGATTTTTATGAAGATACTCAATCAAACAGAGTCTCTGTCTCACAAGGAGGATTTTACAACTGCAGAGGAGTGAGAAATGAGAGAAAATCTGTCACACTTGAAAGTGAACCAATCACTATTGAGGAAACTGGTGAGTTTACACATTTACTCTGGAATAAAACAACATGGATCCTTTAAATGACTAAAAATCACCTGAAGTGTGGAAGAGATCAATGTGTGATGAAAAATGAAACATGATGAATGAAAAACTAAAGTCCAGGAACTTTTATGTCTTTGTGAAAGTTTGAAATCAATAACTGTGGTTGTGAATAAGGAGGTTCAGGTGTATTTCTGAACTTTGAAGGACAAACACTGATCTGTACTATGTTACATCTTTTGTTTTTAGATGATGATGGCTTATAGTGCTGTCTAACACCACAGCCTTTTCTTTTGTGTTGTGTTTCTAGGTTTTGCAGAAACTGGAGTCAAGGCCACTGTGACAGCAGACAGAACAGTCATACCAGCAGGAGGCAGCGTGACACTGACCTGCTCTTTGCAGGACCCTGTCTTTGAATATGACTGGTTCAGACAAACCTCAACCAGTAAAAAGGATTTTTATGAAGATACTCAATCAAACAGAATCTCTGTCTCACAAGGAGGAATTTACACCTGCAGAGGACTGAGAAAGAAGAGAACTGTCACACCTGAAAGTAATCCAATCACTATTCTGGAAACTGGTGAGTTTACACATTTACTCTGGAATAAAACAACATGGATCCTTTAAATGACTAAAAAGCACCTGAAGTGTGGAAGAGATCAATGTGTGATGAAAAATGAAACATGATGAATGAAAAACTAAAGTCCTGGAACTTTTATGTCTTTGTGAAAGTTTGAAATCAATAACTGTGGTTGTGAATAAGGAGGTTCAGGTGTATTTCTGAACTCTGAAGGACAAACACTGATCTGTACTATGTTACATCTTTTGTTTTTAGATGATGATGGTGGCTTATAGTGCTGTCTAACACCACAGCCTTTTCTTTTGTGTTGTGTTTCTAGGTTTTGCAGAAACTGGAGTCAAGGCCACTGTGAGAGCAGACAGAACAGTCATACCAGCAGGAGGCAGCGTGACACTGACGTGCTCTGTGCAGGACCGTACTGTCTTTAAATATCACTGGTTCAGAAAAACCTCAACCAGTTATAAATTTTTTTACAATGAAACTCATGGATCAAACAGAGTCTCTGTCTCACAAGGAGGAATTTACACCTGCAGAGGACTGAGAAATGAGAGATCTGTCACACCTGAAAGTGATTCAGTCACTATTGAGGAAACTGGTGAGTTTACACATTTACTCTGGAATAAAACAACATGGATCCTTTAAATGACTGAAAAGCACCTGAAGTGTGGAAGAGATCAATGTGTGATGAAAAATGAAACATGATGAATGAAAAACTAAAGTCCAGGAACTTTTATGTCTTTGTGAAAGTTTGAAATCAATAACTAAATATTGATCATGGTATTAATGTAACATTTGTCAGATCCTTTAATTGATGAACAGACACAGTAGAGAAGCTGAAGTTCCTTCATTAATACTGTTCAGATTCATGTTTAACCATCTGACCCTGGATAAAACCTGTGACTTCTTCATGCAGTGTTTGTGGATTTGATTGTGTGATAACTTATTAAACATTGTGATTTAAGCTGAGTGTTGATGAGACAAAGGCTGTGGTTGTGAATAAGGAGGTTCAGCTGGTCGGGAACACACATCAGTGGAAAAATGGCTGAAATATTTTCCCATTTGTAAAGTTGATGATAAATTGTGCTGGAAGTTGAACATGCTCTTCATGTCCACATCTCATGTATTCAGTCTGAATAGAGCAACATGTTTCATCCTGAGAAAATCTGTTTCCACCAGATCAGCCCAAACCTGTCCTCACTGTGTCTCCATCATGGCTGAGTCCTGGAGCCTCAGTAACTCTGAACTGTGAGGTTGAACATCCATCTGCAGGATGGAGGTTCTACTGGTATAAGGCTGTTCCCAAACTATCAGGCGACTCCTACAGGTATGAGCTGCTACCTGGAAGCAGCAGTGGGACTGAACAGGATTCCTACATGGTTCATGGTCAGACACACACAGCAGGATATGTGTGTAGAGCTGGAAGAGGAGACCCAGTGTTTTACATTCAGTACAGTGAACTGAAGTTGGTCTGGTCTGCAGGTCAGTTTGTTTATTTCTTCATCTTGGTCTTTCCAGTTGTTTGTCTGTGACCAAATTGTCCTGAGAAGTAAAGTCTGTGTCAGTATGATCCTAAAGGAAACTATAGGATTATTTCTGTTGCAGTGGTTTAATGTTACTGTCCAGTTGTGTTTATCTCACAAGTTCATCATGTTGTTTGTCAGATGTTGATCCAGCAGCGTCTCTCACAGTGAGTCCTGACAGAGTGCAGCACTTCACCTCTGACTCTGTGTCACTGAGCTGTGAGGGAAACTCTACTGAGTGGAGAGTCAGGAGGTTTCCTGAGGACAGGTCCCTGTCATGTCCCTCTAAGTGGAGAATGACTGGATCCACATGTAAAATCTCCACTTCACAGTCCAGTGCTGCAGTGTACTGGTGTGAGTCTGGATCAGGAGAGTTCAGTAATTCAGTCAACATCACTTTCCATGGTAGGTTTTATTACATCCATCCATTTTCTGTGCCTGCTTTTTCCTGAAAGCCAGGGTCATGGGGATCTGCTGGACCCTATCCCAGCTCTCTCTTGGGTGAAAGGCAGGGGTACACCCTGGACAGGTCACCAGTCCGTCGCAGGGCCACATATAGACACACAAAGACAGACAACCTCACACACTCACACTAGGTTTTATTACATTTTTTTAAATTTAATTTTATTACTGCATGTGAATTATTTTCAACATCCCATTACATGATTTAATTCACTGTATCATACATCTCCGTTGTATAAATATACAGTCGACTTTGTGAGTTTGGTCCTTTTACTGTGTGATGACAAAACACATGAAAGTTTATCACATTTCAGCAGCATCAAAACCTGGATGGTAGGTCCTAAAGTCACATGTTCTTTGTTCCTCAAATAAGTGTAATCTCAGATGTGCTGAAAATACAAATCACTATACAAGCTCAAGATTTGTCTCACTGAAGGTTTATTCATGATCAGATTATATAAAAAAATGTCTTCTGATTTTTGTAAAAGAAATGAAGTTCGTTCATATTTTATTAAATCTTGTTGTTTCCAGTAGCTGTGTCAGGAACCCCTGTGTTTCCTGTGCTGCTGATCGTTGGGCTGGTTTGTGGATTCATACTCATTGTTCTGATCGTTTTGTGTTGCTACAGACAATCCAGGGGTAAGACCTTTTTCCTCTGATCTAAGAGGTTTAAGTCCTTCATCATTTATTATGTGGATTATCAGAGGAACAACTTACAATACAAACCATGTGACATCACACGTCTTTTCTTTTTTCCAGCTCCCTGTTTCAGCAGGTTTGTACAACACTCTGTCTTCACTGTTCTCCATCTTAAAAACAGCAGGAAACATGTTTCATTATTAAATGCAACTTTGACTGATTATCACTAATATGCCTTTGTATAAACTCCATGTTTCAGGTTCAGTCAAAGAGCCAATCAGAGCTCTGCTACAGAGCAAACAGTCAGCCAGTATGAGAATCAGCCAGTATACAGCTCTCTTCTCCACGGTCAGTCCTTCATCTCGTTCTGAACGCTGCCACAGCTTTTTCTAACGCTCAGCTTCTGATCAGGAGCCGTCAGGAAATGTTTTGGTCCATTTGTGTCCAGCTTTACAGAAGTGCCCTCAGCCCCTCTGCTGCTGCTTTAACACTGTCACATGAACCCACATGTGACCTGAGGAAGCTCTTAAATCTGCCTTAATATCACAGACATGAGGGACTGATGGGACTTTGTTTTGACTCTCACTGACCTGTAGGTGATGATTGTGTCTATGAAACAGTCAGACGCCCTGGAAACACTGGAACAGGTACGGTATCAACTCTGATCAACATATGGGCAGTTTCTAATGAAAGAGTGTGTTTTTTAATACTTTCATGTGATCCTCTTAACAGGGACACATGACAACATGAAGGAGAGCTCTGACTACTATAACATGGATCCAAACTCAACCACAGGTACATGTTTGTTAGTGTTGTATGTTTCCTGCTCTGTGTAAGGTCCAATATTCATTGTCTTATTTGTAATTATTTACATTTATTTATGTGATTTTATTTTGCTTTGGAAACACTGGAACAGGTACAGTAGAAACTTGGTCAACATGAAGCTGTTGGAAGCTGCAGTGTTTAATGACATGACACTGTGATTTTTATTATAATTACCACTCTCTAATGAAAGAGTCTTTTTTTTAATAACACTTTGATCATTTTAACAGGGAGACATAACAACATAGAGGAGAGCTCTGACTACTATAACATGAATCCAAACTCAACCACAGGTACATGTTTGTGTTTAAAATTTCTTTCTAAATCTAATACATCTGTTTTTATTGTAGTTTTATCCTGAAAATACTCGGCACAGCTGTTATATTTGGTACATCATCATTTTTATACTGAATAGATGTTTGTTTTTAGGATTTTAACTGCATTTCATGTAAAAATCTGGTTTTATTAATTTCCTTCTTTATGAAAGGTCCAGTTTTCATTATTTGTCCTATTTGTAATTATTTCCCTGACTCTGTGATTATGTGTGATTTTGTTTCAGATCCATAAAAAGATCAATACATCAACAAAACAGGAATGAATATGGCTGTTTTCTTCTTGACTGCTCCTTTGTTGTTTATCCATCCATCTATTTATATTTGTCATGAACTTGGTCGTGGTCAGGAGCAAACTTCAACCAAAAACACAGGAGTGAAGGGAAAGGGGCTTTATTGAACCAAAAAACAAGATTAAACAAGAACTAACACACAAGGCAGGAGTACACCAGGACATGGAACCTGAACATGAAGACAAGACAGGGACTCAAGGGCAACAAGGCATGAGGGTCTGGGTCACACACAAGGAGGACTCACAGACCTAGGGGGAAACATGGACATGAAAATCAGGGAAGGCAAGGAAGGAGCACACAAGGGCATCAAACATAGAAAAAAGACACATGGACAGAGGGACAGGGAATGGACAGAGGGGTGCCAAAAACACAAAAGGAACGAGACAAACACACAAGACAGTGGCAACGTAGTAACGGAAAAATAAACCAGAACAACTGAGTGTGAAAAAGGAGCAATCCAGGAACAACATAATCCAAAAGGAAAACCAGGAAAACCAGTGGCGTAGGGTGGCAAAAGAAGTCTGGCAAGCAAGGCATGGGCAGCACGACAGATAAGGTAGGACAACAGACATGGTACAACAGACAACCTGGCAAAGGGCAGTGACTGAAACATGGTACTTAAAGTGAGGGAGAAAACAAGGCACAGGTGAAAACAATGAACTAATCAGGTCAAAAGGTCAAGGGAACAGAAAACAACCAAAACAAAATCCTGCCATGATCCTTCAAAATAAAACGACAGGAATTGCAAAATGCGGATCATGACAATCTTCTTCTTCTTCCTCTTATGCGGGGCCGGGTCGCGGGGGCTGTAGCCTAAGCAGGGATACCCAGACTTCCTTTTCCCTGGACACTTCCTCCAGCTCTTCCGGGCGGACACTGAGACGTTCCCAGGCCAGCCGGGAGACATAGTTCCTCCAGCGTGTCCTGGGTCTTCCCCAGGGCCTCCTCCCGGTGGGAAATGCCCAGAACACCTCCCCAGGGAGGTGCCCAGGGAGTGTCGTGAACAGATGCCTGAGCCACCTCAGCTGGCTGTCACCACTACGGACCAGTACACCGACCGCATTACTGCTGCTGATGCCCGCTGCTGCTGGATCTGTCTGTCAATCTCACGTTCCGTCCTTCCCTCACAGGATCCCAAGATCCTTAAACTCCTCCACCTGAGGCAGGATCTCTCCCCTCTACTGGAGATGGCAAGCCACCTTTTCCCGATTGAGAGCCATGGCATTGGACTTGGATGTGCTGATTCTCATCCCAGCTGCTTCACACTCAGTTGCAAAACCGCCCCCCCCGCACACCTGAGGTCCTGGCTCAATGGAGCCAACAGGACATCATCATCTGCAAAAAGCAGAGATGAGATCCTGTGCTCCCCAAACTGGAACCCTCCGGCCCCTGGCTGTGCCTAGAAATTCTGTCCACCTAGAGTTTAACATGCTGTTACAACCCAATATAGTCTAGGGGAAGTTTTGGGGAGTAACATACGTTTCCAGGCACGGGAATGTAATCAGGTATTTATTTACAGGGTACGAACCAGCGATTCTTACAGAAAAATACAAATAGGAAAATGGTGTGACACTGGAGTAAACACTATTTTAACAGCAATAAATAACAAAGAACCAAAGAAGAAAACAGAAACAACCCCAAACTCCAGGTCTAAACCAATACAGTCAACTTATAAAGTAACAAAGGGAGAGCTAGGAGGTTGACTAGACCAGCCTGCTATATAACATTAACAGCGCTAAGAAATGTTACCAAAACACAGATAACACAATCCCACAACAGGGGTAACAAACTAGAACCGCCACGCGGTGTACAAACCTATTTAATCTAACACAGAAGTCTGAGAAAGAGTCACAACATCAAGGGTGAAACTGACCACGGACAAAGGCACAGTTTCCCCCCGAGCTAGTGAACTCTCCGAGCTCTAAATGCGCGATGGGCTGAGGGGTGGATCGCTGATTGGTGGAAGGCTGAAGCGGTGGGCCAATCAGGCGAAGAGGCGCGGTCCATGGTTGATCTTCTTGCAGCTGCTGTTTCGCAACCCCGTCGGCCAATGACAATCCCGAACAGCTGCACCTATCAGTCGGAGGTGTATTTCAGGAATCCCAATCATCCTCTTCGTGGCGCACTCAGACAGAGCACAAGAAAACAGTACGGGGGGGGGCGAGAACCAAGAAGGCCTGGGGCCGTAACACCCCTCCCCTTAAAATTTTTGCACAATCCATATGCAACTCATGCACAAAAGTTTATCAACAAGAATAACACTATTTTGTCTATACCAAACAAAATTTTTGTTACTCACATCTAGATAAGGCATCCGCTAGTAAATTTTCGGAGCCCTTTTTATGGCGGATTTCTAGATGGTAGTCTTGGACTGTAAGAGCCCATCGCATTAGTCGCTGGTTGTGGTTGTACATTCGGGCGAGGAATACGAGTGGGTTATGGTCGGTGTAAACCAGGATAGGAAGGTGACTGGATCCAACATATACATCAAAATGCTGTAGAGCCAATATTAATGCTAAAGTTTCTTTCTCAACAGTTGAATACCGAGTTTGGTATTTGTTAAACTTTCGAGAAAAGTAACTAACCGGGTGTTCAATGCCCTCCAAATCGTCCTGGAGTAGAACGGCTCCAGCCCCAACATCACTGGCATCAATGTCGAGCCTAAAGGGTTTAGAGTGGTCAGGGGATTGTAACACAGGTGAATGACATAACAGAGCCTTTAGACATTCAAAAGCACTTTGACAGTCAGGGGTCCATTCAAACCTTTCTTTTGGGCTAAGCAGACTAGTTAGGGGTTGAGCAACTGTCGCAAAGTTTCGACAGAAAGCACGGTAATAGCCTGCCATTCCTAAAAATCTACGTAGCATTCGCCGTGTGGTGGGCACAGGAAAATTTACTATAGCGTGAATCTTCTCTATGACAGGGCGCACCTGTCCTTGGCCAACTTCCCTACCTAGGTAACGTACCGTGGCTTGGCCAAATTCACACTTGGCAAGGTTTAGCGTCAACGACGCCTGTGCGAGTCGCTCGAAAACCTTGCATAACACATTCACATGTTCTGGCCAGTTTTGTGTGTACACAACAACGTCATCCAAGTAAACACTACATTCTTCAACATCGTGTAAGACGATGTTCATTAGCCGCTGAAAAGTGGCAGGGGCGTTACACAAGCCGAACGCCATGACTGTATATTGCAATAAACAGTCAGGCGTAACAAAGGCAGCTATTTCAGAGGCACGTTCAGTTAACGGGACTTGCCAGTATCCCTTTAACAAATCTAGCCTAGATACGAACCTGGCAGAACCAACATTATCCACGCAATCCTCCATGCGAGGGAGTGGATATGAATCAGGGACAGTAATGTGATTTACCTTGCGGAAGTCGGTGATGAATCGCGGGGTACCGTCAGATTTGGCCTCCACCAAACAAGGTGAACTCCACGCGCTGTGACTAGGGATAGCAAAACCATGTCGTAACAAGTAATCCGTTTCAGATTTCATTACCGCACGTTTAACGAGGTTTACCCGGTATGGATGCTGTTTTATTGGCCTAGCATCTCCAACATCTATGTCATGTGTTAAGACGTTGGTGCGAGTGGGTACATCATTAAACAAACAAGGGAAATCTTTCACAAGCTGTTTTATGTCAGCTTGTTGCTCTGGGTTCAAATGAGTCAATCGTTTAGAATAACTCTTTAACTCCTCGGAGTTTGTTAGTCTACCAGTTTGACGTACCGTAGGGTATGTTTCATGTTCCCTGTCCTCAGGATCATCTGGGTCAACATGGTGCACGATGACTACGGCACTAGTATGTGCTGTAACTGATTGAGGAATGTCAGCATTGGCGGACTCTCGGGAGACATATCGCTTTAACATGTTTACATGGCAAACTCTCTTTTTCCGACGGCGATCGGGCGTGTGAATCAAATAATCCGTGTCGCTAAGTTTATTATCAATCGTATATGGACCAGTGAAGCGGGCATTTAGGGAGGAGCCCGTTTGCGGTAGTAATACCAAAACCTGATCCCCAACAGTAAACTGTCGGTGTATTGCGGTTTGGTCATGGTGGCGTTTCATGACAGTTTGGGTATGTTCTAAAGTCTCTTTGGCAAGCTGGTTTGCAGTATGCAACCGCTCCCTAAATTTGCTCACGTAACTTAACACGTTACATGCTGGTACATTCGCATTCAGTATAGTCTCTTTGACAGCCTTCAGCGGACTGCGCGGAGTATGTGCAAACACTAGCTCATAGGGACTAAATCCTAATGATTCCTGTTTGGCATTACGTGCAGCAAATAGCACAAAAGGTAAACCCTCATCCCATTCCTTTTCCGTCTCCAAACAATACTTACGGAGCATACTTTTTACTGTCTGGTGCCACCTCTCCAGGGCACCTTGACTTTCTGGATGGTAAGCACTAGAGGTCACGTGCTGGGCCTCCAGAGTTTTCATTACCTGTTGAAAGGTTTTTGACATAAAGTTCGTTCCTTGGTCCGTTTGGATTACCTGCGGTAGTCCAAACGTTGCAAAGTATGTCATTAATGCTTTAATGACAATGGGGGCCGTAATTCGCTTTAACGGTAGGGCCTCCGGATATCTAGTAGCGGTACACATTATAGTCAGCAAATACTGATTTCCATTTCGAGTCCTAGGTAAAGGACCTACACAATCAATAATAATTTTACCAAATGGTTGTGTCACTACTGGGATTGGACAGAGTGGGGCACGGGGAATACCCTGATTGGGTTTCCCGGCCAACTGGCAAACATGACAGCTACGACAGAATTTACCTACATCTTGTTTTAATCCTGGCCAGAAAAAATGTTGCAAAATGTGATGATACGTCTTTGTAATTCCTAAATGTCCAGACCAGCAACTTTCATGGGCTAATGACAGTACCTGCTGCCTAAAGCTCTGCGGCAACACGACCTGCGTCACGTGTCCCCATTCATTATCTTTACTACCGGGCGCATACCATTTTCGCATTAGTACCTCATTTTCCAGGTATAACTGAGCACGTTTGTTAGATTGGGCTGAATTTGACCTAGGCATATTGTCCTTCCTTTCCAATCCCTCAAAGCACTTGTATAATGTGGGATCCAGCCGTTGTAACTCGCTAAGCCGTTTGGCAGGTACAGCGGTTGTCACCTCCTCCATACCTGAAGGGGACTCTGCCGCTACTTTCAGCTTGCAAGGGTGCTTTGGAGCTACCGGAAACTCGGTCTCGGTTTTCCCTGTCTCTGCAAATAGAGGCATGAGAAAGCTATCCTCAATGCAAATATCAGTATTGGCACGAGCTTGGGATCTGGTAACGGCACATACAGGAAATGGGGCAGACTCATTATACATTTCAGGCGTTATAGGCACATCCACTACCTCTAACGATGGTAGTACTTTTCCACCCGCTATGTCATTTCCCAATAACAAAGCTACTCCCTCTATAGGTAGTTCATCACTCACCGCTATAGGAAAGTAACCCGTCACTAGCTTAGATTTTATATAAATCGTGTGGATGGGTTTGGGGGTGTAGCCTAGTTCAATCCCCCTCAAGATGGCACTATAACCACAGGCGGAGTCTGCGGAGAAAGGCAGAACACTTGACAGTGTCGCTGGTTCGTACCCTGTAAATAAATACCTGATTACATCCCGGACGAGCCCCCACTTATGTTACAACCCAATATAGTCTAGGGGAAGTTTTGGGGAGTAACATACGTTTCCAGGCACGGGAATGTAATCAGGTATTTATTTACAGGGTACGAACCAGCGATTCTTACAGAAAAATACAAATAGGAAAATGGTGTGACACTGGAGTAAACACTATTTTAACAGCAATAAATAACAAAGAACCAAAGAAGAAAACAGAAACAACCCCAAACTCCAGGTCTAAACCAATACAGTCAACTTATAAAGTAACAAAGGGAGAGCTAGGAGGTTGACTAGACCAGCCTGCTATATAACATTAACAGCGCTAAGAAATGTTACCAAAACACAGATAACACAATCCCACAACAGGGGTAACAAACTAGAACCGCCACGCGGTGTACAAACCTATTTAATCTAACACAGAAGTCTGAGAAAGAGTCACAACATCAAGGGTGAAACTGACCACGGACAAAGGCACAGTTTCCCCCCGAGCTAGTGAACTCTCCGAGCTCTAAATGCGCGATGGGCTGAGGGGTGGATCGCTGATTGGTGGAAGGCTGAAGCGGTGGGCCAATCAGGCGAAGAGGCGCGGTCCATGGTTGATCTTCTTGCAGCTGCTGTTTCGCAACCCCGTCGGCCAATGACAATCCCGAACAGCTGCACCTATCAGTCGGAGGTGTATTTCAGGAATCCCAATCATCCTCTTCGTGGCGCACTCAGACAGAGCACAAGAAAACAGTACGGGGGGGGGCGAGAACCAAGAAGGCCTGGGGCCGTAACACATGCACTGAGAACTGGTCTGACTTACTGTCAGCAATGTGAACCAAGCTCCTGCTCCGTTTGTACAGAGACGGGATAGCCCTTAGGGTTTGCAAAGGGCCTCGATGCCATACTCCTGGAGCACCCCTCGCAGGATGTCGCGAGGGACGTGGTCGAACGCCTTCCCCAAGTCCACAAAGCACATGTGAACTGGTTGGGCAAACTCCCATGAACCCTCGAGCACCCTTGTGAGATTATAGAGTTGGTCCAGTGTTCCACGACCGGGACAAAAACCGCATCGTTCCTCCTGGATCTGAGGTTCAACCACCGGCCAGATCCTCCTCTCCAGCACCCTGGCATAGACCTTCCCAGCAAAACTGAAGAGTGTGATGCCTCTGTAGTTGGAACACACCCTCCAGTCCATCTTCTTAAAAGGAGTGACCACCACCCCAGTCTGCCAATCCAGGGGTACTGTCCCCGATTGCCACGCGATGTTGTACAGGCATGTCAGCTATGACAGCCCATCAACATCCAGAGACTTGAGGTACTCAGGGCGGATCTTATCCACTCCCGGTGCTTTGCCACCGAGGAGCTGCTGAACTGCCTCAGTGATCTCAGCTTGGGTGATTGGATGGATCAGCCTCCGAATCCCCAGCCCCTGCTTCCTTTATGGAAGACATGTCGGCAGAGTTAAGGAAATCCTCAAAGTATTCCTTCCAATATCCCCAGTTGAGGTCAGCAACTCCCCACCTCCCCTGCATACAGTGTTGGTAGAGCACTGCTTCCCCATCCTGAGGCGCCGGACAGTTTGCCAGAATCTCTTCGGGGCCGACCGGTAGTCCTTCTCCATGGCCTCACCGAACTCCTCCCATACCCGGGTTTTTGCCTCCGTCACCACCTGGGCTACAGCACACTTGGCCCGGCTGTACCCGTCAGCTGCCTCAGGAGTCCCACAAGCTAACCGGGCTCGGTAGGATTCCTTCTTCAGCTTGACGGCATCCTTTACCTTTGGTGGTGGACACCTTACATAAGAGGACACCATGGCTTCGTTGTTCTACTGGTTTTAAATACCAAATGTAGCCTCCTTCTCATTCTGCCAAAGTTATAGTGTCTTTTTCCAAGTCATCAGTTTTCACAATACAACCTTTATTGGACAGAGTAACAATAATAAAAAGTTAGGAGCACTGGTTTTCTGGGAAAAGCTTCATGATGGACTGAGATTTATGTTACTTGTTTGAGTGTGTCAGAGGCTTTGACACAGTGACCTGTTTGAATAAATCTTCCCAAACCTGTCCTCACTCTGTCTCCATCATGGCTGAATCCTGGATTCTGCAGTGATGATAGTCTGAGGACAGAAAGGAGCTGAAAGCCTGAATATTTAGATGACTCTCCACACAGTTGGCTGTTGGTGTAATGAGAGAAATAATTCATTTTCACTTGTGTTCTACAGTATGAGCTAGATTAGTAACCACATATGTCACTTTGTTGCTTAGTAGATCAGGTTCTCTGTCTTATTTATAATTATGTCTTATTTGTAATGTGTTTAGCAGATTTAGAAAGTGCTGTGTGAGATATTCCTGATGGATGCACTTGTTATGGCTAAGACACAGATCAGAGCTATGGAAACTTTGCACAAGATAGTTTTACAACCTGAGACGTTGTGTGTTTGTTGAACAATGACTGTTTATATTGTGCTTCATGTTATTCATTTGACATTATGCAGGACTTTAAGTTGTCTGTTTATCTTCAGCAGGCTCAACTACTACGTGTCTTTACATGCGTTTTCATACAGTATGTTTGTACAGATACCGTTTAAATATTCCTACATATACTGGTGCTGTCTGTTTACTGTATGTATGACATGCACAGATAATATGAAGTAATGCCAAATGTGCCAAAAGGACCTGTAATAATTATAATAATAATTTTCCAATAATTATTGGAAGTGTCATCATGTTAAAGTGAACTGTGGTCAAACCCAGTGCAGACGTGTTGAATTCTGTGGAAAAGGAGGCTCATTTTAATAAAAGGTAGTTTGACCTGTAACATCTCGATGGTTGGTTTGACTCAGTTCAGACTGGAAGACTGAATCAAATGTGTGTTCAGTCTAATATAACAGCTTTTTTTAAGTGTTTGATTTCATTTATCCCTTTAATTGATAAAATACAGAATATCAGCACAGAAATGTGTGAAGTTGTTTTAGGATAAACAATAGCTGCTGCTGCTGCTCATTTCTGAAGTATTTTCTCTTTCAGCGCTGAATCCACTCCTCTACTGTGGACACACTCAAGGTGAAAGGACTATTTATTTTCTCATATCCAATTGTTATATTACTTAAATTTTTCTGTTTATATTTTGTAATGTTTGTATTATATTGACCAGATTAGTGGAATTGGTAAACTCAGCAGAACATGTTTCACTGTTTGCCAGTCTGTTCCCATTGATTCTCATTCCTTAAGATCTTAATGTGAATGAATAATGAAATTTTACAGATGATTTTTACAGATACTATCCCTTACATCATTGTCTTTCTTGGTTGTTTTTGTAGCTGTAGAAGAAACTGGAGCCAAGGCCACTGTGACAGCAGACAGAACAGTCATACCAGCAGGAGGCAGCGTGACACTGACCTGCTCTGTTCAGGACCCTGCTGTCCCTGTGTGAAATGGTGCCCTCTCTGCAAGTTGACACAGTGCACAGTTTGCTGCAATACCTAAAAAAAATCCCAGGTCACAGCAAAACCACCAGGTCATCTAAGCCTTGGGTGTGGCCCAGGGACTTCATGGTGCCCCCCTTAATGTGAGTGAGTCTTGTGGTTGGCATGTCATTTCAGGTATACACATCAAACTTGGTAGATGTATGAATCTCTCTACTATAAACATTTTTTACATATGCATTGCTATAGCAACGCCCAACAGGAAGTGAGATATTTTGTGTGTTTTCACCCACAATTAATTTAACATACTTATTAGATCTTTCATGACATTTGTGTCAAATTTGGTATACATGATGTCAACATATTGCAGATGTCAAATTGTGAGGCTTTTTTTGAAATATGACAGAATATTGTTACAATGAATTTACACCTCTCACCAAATAAACAGGAAGTGTATTTAAAATGCATTCCTTGACAAACACCAAACACATGTAACATGGCAGACTGACAGAGCCACCGTGTGGCAGGCTAGCACTTAGAGCTTCCTGTGTCTAAAGGTTGTTGAATTTGACACACACTCATTAGTTCTGTACATTTGATGGACTTCTCATGTTGAGAGTACAATATTAGATGGAGACATGTCAGGGCTTGTAGCTGTATTTTCTAATTAGTGCTGCAGTACCACAATAAGAGAAGCAAGCATTGGCTCAAACCAAGTGTCTGCTGTCAGGGCGATGACATGTTTGACACCTGCCTGACCACAGTCAGCAGCCTGAGGTCATAGGAAGCACTGAAGGTGCAAAACCTTCCTGCTTGGTTTGTTTTCTTCTGAGAAATATATAGAAAATATATTGACCGTCCACTTGTTGGCACCAGTCATTGGACTGTTCAAAATTCTTCTTTTATAAAAATGTCATTTTACAACTTTGTGTGTAAAGAGGAACTGGAAGGGGATTTTTTTTTATGCTAATAAGAAGCTGCTTGGTCTGTTTCTTCTCAGGCCAAAGTTGCCCAACACAACCTGGTTGTTGCACACAATGGTTCAGGGTTTGGTTTAATTGATTTCCTGTTTTTGTATTTAGTTTCTGAAATCATTTTAGAAACGTGAGATAAAAGCTAAAAAAAAATCTCCTTCATTGTCACTTCTGAGCATCAGTCAGACGTTTAACTGTCTTGTTTGATTTTAGTCTGAGACGTTTATCATGTTGCTGAAGACCAGACATTGCTGTGTTTGTTCTGTTTCCCATGAACTGAATGAGACAGCCCAGTATGCAGCTTCACCTAAAGACCACAACGCCCATTAGCTGAGTGTCAACACACAGTTAAATCACATGGTGACTGTTGCTGTTGAAAACTGACAAAAATGACTTTGGTTGATTTTCTCAGTAAGAAAAACGTAAAATGATGTATACATGATGAAAGAGAAAAACCTCCTGGATCAAACATGGATCAAATAATTCCACTAAATAAGAAAAGTCTGGATCATATTTTCTGTCAAATTCACTGAGCAAAGTAATGAGCCCACACATACAAGACATGCTGTGCATGTCAGTATACACAGTGAACATGTGTTCACAGTGTCAGGGACATGAAGTTTACACTGTGATGGGATTAAATGAAAATAAATGGTCCTAAGTTTCACAGATGTGCAATAGTTACTTAGTTATTGTTAATGACATTTGAATTGAAGCGTTTAATGACCAGGCACAAACCTTTGCACAGCAGACAAGCTAATATATTGTTGCAGTGAGCAGGAAGTCTAAACATGTCAGTGTTGTGGTTAAAGCCATTGTAGATGTGTGGGTTTGTATAAAAAGACAGAAGAAGAAGAGGCAGGGTGTACTCAGGAGGAGGAGCTGAGAAATATTCTGATGTCATTTTACTAAATAAGAAAAGCAGCTTCTCAGTCTCTTCCTCTTCTTTTTTCTGAGACATTATTAATGTGAGACAGAGACATTTCTCAGAAGCAGAGCAGCAGAGTGACAGTGTCAGTGGATGTGAAGATGGGCCACACTTTTCTCTGTGTGCTGTCATTTTGCTGTGAGTACATCAGTGGTTTTCCACTTCTGTCCCTTTACAGGTTCACTCATGTTTTGATGTTTTTATCAACATGGTAGTTTTGTAGTTGCAACTTGGTCACTGATTTGGCTTCGCTCAGAGTGGAGGACAGTGTTAAATCCACTACTGGACTAGTTATTGTTGTACAGTTTATTGGTAGATGTGTTGCACAATGAACTGTATTGTCTCAGGTTTTTACTATATAGTTTTTCATTTATTTACATAAATAACATCATTTCAAATGTTTTCAGTATCAGCTGCTTCTGCTGAATCTCCACCTGGTCTTTAAATGTTTTAGTGTTTTATCATATTGACTTCTATCAGACTGATCATGGCTAATGAGCTTTTATTCTTTATTTTAGGGCTGAATATCCTTTTCTGTGGAGAAACTCAAGGTGAGTAGTTGCCTTTGTTTTCTCGTTTCCTTCATCATTTATATATTATTACATATAATATTGTCTCTTTTTATGATTAATTGTAATACTCTCAATACTATTATCCATCATCATGTAAACACCATTTTACTTCATGATACTCTAAAAATGATTAAATTACCAGATTAGTGTCCAAAAATATGAAGCTGCTTAATCTTCAGAAACATTTTATTTTGGTATTTACTTTTTATGGACAGTGTTTTACATGTTGATGTTGGACGATCAAATGTTGCACTGAACCTTGAGGAAACGTCTGTTACCGTGACGATACAAATGGGTTTTCTCTTCATGGTCTTATCTGACCAAAGGGCAAAATGATGAACAAGTGGAGAGTGCTGCTAAATCTAATGGGCCCAGTGGATCAGCCACAATTGGGACTGATTTTAACAAAAGATAAAAGATTATACTAAAAATCAGTCTAATTGTTAGACAGGAAGTGTTTCTGCTCTCACTTTGAGGAGAGACGTGGCTGCCGCAGTGCCTTTTCTGTTGAACTATCAAAATTGAGAAATCACAATATAAAAGCTTCACATACAGATGTGTGACAAATGATATAAAGTGTCTAAGTAACAACTTCAGTGATTGTTGGTGTGTTGTATATTCTGTGTTTGTGACCACTAGACTCCAAAATCTGTAGTTATTCAGTTGTTGAGCTCTGGTGGCAGCAAAGTCCATGACACGTGTTTCACATTATCATCAAACACATTAAACCATTCAGTGAGACCTGTGTCCTGTATGAAAACATCTGTGTTAGTTCACTTCATATAGACAACATTTAAATTCAGCTAAATGTTTTCTGTCAATACGTTTGTGGTTTGGAGTCAGTGTGTTACTGTTTGGTCTGATTTCATAAACACATGGAACCAAACAGGCTAAACCTCAGCAAAACATTATGTATAATGTCAAATATATGTTGTTTCCATTGTGTTATTTAAATATTTAAATACTTTACATTATCATCATTTTCTTGTTTGGTTGTTTTTGTAGCTGTAGAAGAAACTGGAGTCAAGGCCACTGTGACAGCAGACAGAACAGTCATACCAGCAGGAGGCAGCGTGACACTGACCTGCTCTGTGCAGGACCGTACTGTCATTAAATATGACTGGTTCAGACAAACCTCAACTAGTAATCAAGTTTTTTACAAAGAAGCTGAATCAAACAGAGTCTCTGTCTCACAAGGAGGAATTTACACCTGCAGAGGACTGAGAAAGGAGACACAATCTATCACAACTGAAAGTGATCCAGTCACTATTGAGGAAACTGGTGAGTTTACACATTTACTCTGGAATAAAACAACATGGATCCTTTAAATGACTAAAAAGCACCTGAAGTGTGGAAGAGATCAATGTGTGATGAAAAATGAAACATGATGAATGAAAAACTAAAGTCCAGGAACTTTTATGTCTTTGTGAAAGTTTGAAATCAATAACTAAATATTGATCATGGTATTAATGTAACATTTGTCAGATCCTTTAATTGATGAACAGACACAGTAGAGAAGCTGAAGCTCCTTCATTAATACTGTTCAGATTCATGTTTAACCATCTGATCCTGGATAAAACCTGTGACTTCTTCATGCAGTGTTTGTGGATTTGATTGTGTGATAACTTATTAAACATTGTGATATAAGCTGAGTGTTGATGAGACAAAGGCTGTGGTTGTGAATAAGGAGGTTCAGCTGGTCGGGAACACACATCAGTGGAAAAATGGCTGAAATATTTTCCCATTTGTAAAGTTGATGATAAATTGTGCTGGAAGTTGAACATGCTCTTCATGTCCACATCTCAGCATTTGTTGTTATTCCATGAAGAACATAACATACTTTATTAATGCTGAACACAAAGGGCCTGACTCTTGGACCTTTTATTGAATTCATTTTGGAGGATCACTGTCGCCCTCTGTAGGCTCAGTTTCAGATTCTCTCCTCAGGCTGTGGTTCTCTGACAGAAAGATGTTTCCTAACACTTTACTCTTATATGTTCTAAATATCAGTGAATCTCCTGGTTTCATCAGTTTCATGAAGATTCTTTGCTGAATCTTTTCCTAAATGTGTTTCAGTATTTTCACTGAGCTGCTGGTACAGAAACCTGGATGTTAGAAACAAGACTCAGCTCCAGAGGATCATCACAGTGTTGTCCAAAATAACTGGGGGACAAACAGCCTGTTCTGTCTGCTCTGTGTAAATGTCTGTGCAGACTAGTAGTATTTTGGAGAACAGCTGTCACCCTCTGTTTGCTGAGTTTCAGCTGCTGCTCCTTAAAAACGTGCTGACAAAGTCCTTTTACCTCTGGAGAAAGTTCTGCTCCTGATGCCCAGTTGTTACTTTTCTTCTTGGTTATTTTGTTTCTTTAGGTTGTTTTTTAAAGACACTGCTCCAGATGTTTTCATCTGTCTGTGACTTCAACTGATTTTGTAGATGTTATATTATTTATTTATTATTACAAAAATCTAATTGTCACTTTGGGACAATAAAGATGATTAACATTAGAAACAGAATGAACATTTTTCTGTAGATTTTCTGTCTCTGTTAGTTTCCTAACTGTGTTTTTCTGTGAACAGTTCCAGATGAGGCCACTGTGACCCTGCAGCCCAACTGGCCTCTGATATACAGGGGTGAGACCATCACTGTCAGATGTGAGATTCAGGGAGGTGAACGAACTGAATGGACGTATGAATGGAAAGCAGACAAGTTAGACAGACGTCCAACACACAATGAATACAGGATCACTGCAGCTACTGAGTCTGACAGTGGAAAATACAGCTGCCGGGGTAGAAATGACTATTTATTGACAGAGTGGAGTGAAGTCGTCACACTGACTGTGTCAGGTGAGATGTGTCATATTAAAATGTAATTTTTTACAATTTTCTTGAACTTGTTTTATCTAAAAAAGAAAAAATTCCAACTTCTTTTTTTCTTCTTTTCCTTTGGCTGCTCCCTTCAGCGGTCGCCACAGTGAATCATCTGCCTCCATTTAACCCTATCCTCTGTATCCTCCTCACCCACACCAACTATCCTCATGTCCTCCTTCACTACATCCAAGAACCTCCTTTACCAATGTTCACTGTCCCTCCTCTAAACATGTCCAAACCATCTCAATCTGGCTTCTCTGGCTTTTTCTCCAAAACATCTAACATGAGCTGTCCCTCTGATGTCCTCATTCCTGATCCTATCCATCCTCATCACTCCCAGAGAGAACCTCAACATCTTCAGCTCTGCTACCTCCAGCTCTGCCTCCTGTCTTTTTCTCAGTGCCACTGTCTCTAAACCAGACAACATTGCTGGTCTCACCACTGTCTTGTCCACCTTTCCTTTCATTCTTGCTGACACTCTTTTGTCACACATCACACCTGACACTTTCCTCCACCCGTTCCAACCTGCTTGCACACGTCTCTTCACTTCTTTTCCACAGTCTCCGTTGCTCTGGACTGTTGACCCTAGGTACTTAAAATCCTCCACCTTCTTCACCTCTACTCCCTGTAACCTCACCGTTCTACTTGAGTCCCTCTCATTTACACACATGTACTCTGTTTTACTGCAGCTAACCTTCATTCCTCTCCTTTCCAGAGCAAACCTCCACCTCTCTAGATTTTCCTCCACCTGCTCCCTGTTCTCACTACAGATGACAATGCCATCTGCAAACATCATAGTCCAGGGAGATTCCTGTCTAACCTCATCTGTCAGCCTGTCCATCACCACAGCAAACAAGAAGGGGCTCAAAGCCAATCCTTGGTGCAGTCCCACCTCCACCTTGAACTCCTCTCTCACCCCTACAGCACACCTCACCACTGTCTTACAGCTCTCATACATGTCCTGCACCACTCGAACATACTTCTCTGCCATTCCAGACTTCCTCATACAAAACCACAGCTCCTCTCTCTGCACCCTTTCATACGATTTTTCCAAATCTACAAAGACACAATGCAGCTCCTTCTGGCCTTCTCTGTACTTCTCCATCATCATTCTCAAAGCAAATATTGCATCTGTGGTTCTCTTTCTTGGCATGAAACCATACTGCTGCTCACAAATGCTCACTTCTGACCTCAGCCTAGCCTCCACTACTCTTTCCCATAACTTCATTGTGTGACTCATCAACTTTATTCCTCTGTAGTTTCCACAACTCTGCACGTCTCCCTTGTTCTTAAAGATGGGCACCAGTATACTTCTCCTCCATTCCTCAGGCATCCTCTCACTCTCCAAGATCTTGTTAAGTAGCCCAGTCAAAAACTCGACTGCCACCTCTCCTAAACACTTCCATATCTCCACAGTTATGTCATCAGGACCAACTGCCTTTCCACTCTTCATCCTCTTGACTCCTTCCTCACTTCATCCTTACTGATCTTTGCTACTTCCTGCTCCACAACAGTCACCTCTTCTATTCTGTGCTCTCTAACATTTTCCTCATTCATCAACTCTTCATAGTATTCCTTCCATCTTTCCATCACACTTGTGGCACCTGTCAACACATTTCCATCCCTGTCCTTGATCCCTCTAACCTGCTGCACATCCTCCCATCTGTGTCTCTCTGCCTCGCCAACCTGTACAAATCCACCTCTCCCTCCTTAGTGTCCAACCGATCATACAAACCCTCATACGTTCTTTGTTTGGCCTTTGCCACCTCTATCTTCACTTTACGCTGCATCTCCCTGTACTCCTGTCTGTTCTCTTCTGTCCTCTGTGTCCCACTTCTTCTTAGCTAACTTTTTCCTCTTAACACACTCCTGAACTTCCTCATTCTACCACCA
Source organism: Mastacembelus armatus (assembly GCF_900324485.2). Lineage (NCBI taxonomy): Eukaryota > Metazoa > Chordata > Actinopteri > Synbranchiformes > Mastacembelidae > Mastacembelus > Mastacembelus armatus. The sequence continues at coordinate 9,965,423 of NC_046650.1, read as the reverse complement.
AGTCTCCTGATCTGCTTTCCGCTTTCCAGATGACACACCAAGTGCCCTCCTATCTGTCTCCCTGATCACTTTAGCTGTAGCTGTCCAGTCATCCGGAAGAACCTCCTGACCTCCTAGAGCCTGTTTCAGCTCCTCCCTGAAAGCCACACAACACTCTTCCTTTTTCACATTCCACCACTTAGTCCTCTGCTCTGCCCTTGTCCTCTTCATCTTCCACACCACCAGAGTCATCCTACACACCACCATCCTATGCTGTCTGGCTACACTCTCCCCAGCCACTACTTTGCAGTCACTGATCTTTCAGGTTGAAACGTCTGTGAGGTTGAAACATCTCCTGCCTCCACTCTTATATGTCGCCCTATGCTCCTCCCTTTTCTGGAAAATGTGTTCACTACAGCCATTTCCATCCTTTTTGCAAAGTCTACCACCATCTGTCCTTCTGCATTCCTGTCCTGCATACCAAACTTACCCATCACTTCCTCACAACTTCCTGACCAACATGTCTGTTGAAGTCAGCCCCAATCACCACTCTCTCACCACTAGGGACACCCTAAATCACCTCATCCATCTCCCTCCAGAATTTCTCCTTCTCTTCTAACTCCCATCCTACCTGTGGGGCATAACCACTGACAACATTCAACATCACACCTTCAACTTCCAGCTTCAGACTCATCACCCTATCTGACACTCTCTTCACCTCCAGAACATTCCTAGCAAAACCCTCCTTCAGGATAACTCCTACTCCATTCCTCTTTCCATCCACACCATGATAAAACAGCTTGAACCCTGCTCCTGATCTATAGGCCTTGCTACGTTTCCACCTGGTCTCCTGAACACACAAGATTTCCACCTTTCTTCTCTCCATCATATCACTCTCTAGTTTTCCCTGACAAAGTCCCTACATTCAAAGTCCCTACTCTAAGTCCTACACTCCTGCCCTTCCTCTTCTCTCTTTGCCTACGAACACGCCTTCCTCCTCTCCTTCTTCGACCAACAGTAGTCCAATTTCCACTTGCACCCTGTAGGTCAACAGCACCAGTGGTCCAGTCATATTTGTGATTTGCATGTTTGATTTGGCTTAGATTTTATGTCGGATGCCCTTCCTGACACAACCCTCTGCATTTACCTGGACTTGGGACCGGCACATGAAAACACTGGATTGTGCCCCCCTGTGGTTGCATTAAAAGGGAAAAAAATTCCAACAATATTGTAAATTTCTAAAATGTTTATTTTTCAGTTTTGAATCCAGAACTGAAAAGTCGCTTTTACTGAAGCTTCTGAAATATAAGAAATAATATGCATCAAAGAACAGAGCAGTGTAGTTTGTACTATATCTTTCCAACGCATAAAAAAATATTTCATTAAATTATAGTGCTCTAGTTGACATGACATTTGTGTTGTTAGGGTCATTTCCGATCCAGTTATGAAAATATTATCAAGCAATAATTAGAGCCAAACTGAAATCATAAGTGTACTGTCAGCCAACACACTGACAGCCAACAACTTTCCCCAATCGTGAGCTTTAGGGGATTCTCATTTTGCCTTGTTTTCCAGTATACCTGCAAAAAAACAAAACAAAGATGGGCATGTCCAGACATGTGAGGTCAATTCAGCATAGAGTTGGTGACTTGCAGAGTGCACATCTCCAATTTGCAGCATCCAAAATAAGAAGAGGATTTACAGTGAGCCAAGTTCTTGATCATATTTTTGGTGAAAATGAGGAAGAGAACACAGAGCGGCATACCGATACAGATGAGCCAGTTTCTGAGGACAATATGGAGTATCATCCAGAAGACATAGACATATCTGATGAGTCTGATGAGGAGTTCACCAGTGGTGAAGCTGCTCCCGCTGACAGATTCAAGTCCTAAAATTGGAAGATCTGTTGGAGCTCAGTACCTCATGATGTTTATGGCAGGGCAGCTGCTGCAAATGTCATCAAAATGACCCCTGGTCAAGGTTTGCTGTAACAAGAGTCAGTGACATCAAAACATGTTTTGAGCTATTTATGCCATTGTCACTAAAAAGAATCATCATTGCTATGACAAACATTGAAGGTGTTGATGTCCTCATCAATGCCTTTCCACGTGTTGCCATGGATGTTTTTTCCTGGATGCTTATATTGGTCTTCTTCTTCTTGCTGGAGTGTACAGATCCTGCAATGAAGCCACTGATAGTCTCTGGGACACTTCAACAGGCAGACATATTTTCCGGGCAACAATGTCACTTCAGACTTTTTAAATGAAATCAAGAGTCCTCAGATTTGAGGATTTGACAAGCTTGCCCCTATCAGGGATGTCTGGGAGAAATGGGTGCAGCTCCTTCCAGTGATGTTCAACCCAGGGTCAGAGGTGTCTTGTCCCTTTCCCTGGAAAATGCCCTTTCTGGCAATACATGCCCAGTAAGCCAGGGAAGTATGGCATAAAAATCTGGGCAGCCTGTGATTCAAAAACTAGCTATGCCTGGAATGTACAGATTTACACAGGCAAAGCTGTGATTGGCATCCCTGAGAAAAACCTGTTAATAATATTAATATTAAAATAAAAAAATAAATTAAATTAATTTGTTTAAGAGATGTGTTCTAATACTCCTCAGTAATAGTCAGGTAACACAACAACCTTTTAGTTATTTAGTGATTCTCTTGAGGTTCATTTTACTTTTTTTTAAAAATTTAAATTAAGGGGTATACTGACAAAAAAAAGGCCCAGAGGCCAACACCAAAAATATTAAAACCATTTTTTTTATGGATAAGGAAGTCTAACAAGGTAACCAAGAGATGAGAAACAAATTGGATAATACATAATAGTTTGTGTATTTTGCAGCTGATTTACCACGGGTCAAAACCGATGAGAGGTGGTAACAGAAAGTTAACACAGGAGGAAGGTTAAAAGCGGTAATTCTGTCAGCTTCTTCACAACAAGAAAATTCCAAATTACATTGCACAGCCTTCAGTAAAAGTATAATTTATGCCCTGTAATTCACATATTATGCTTTGAAATGATCCAACTTGACTTTTACTTATGTAAACACACTCAGCAATAAAGAAACTCAAATCTCTTTGATTTTTTTTTTCTTCTCCCCAATGAGCCTAGATTTTTCTTTTTTATTATTATTTAATCCTCTGTTGTCTTTTTGTATCATTATCTTGTGAAGCTTTATCCTTCCTAACAACTTTTTGTTTCACCATCAGTCACAATATGTTCAGGACAACTATATAGTACATAGAATTAAATTGCTAATGCTGTTTAATCATTTATTTTGATGGATAATGACCAAATTAAATAATCCACAACAAATAATTTCTGAGTTAATAATAAAAGAAAACCCTAGTTAAGTGTAAAGCACAAACTGAGCATACTGTATAATGGTTTTACAGCATTAGTCAAATAAGTAACATCAGTCAGCAGAGCTTTCACGCTTTGTCTTGAATCACTAATTGAGATTGAAAGTTTTTAGGTCTCACTTACTTTTAGTCCAAAAAGAAACTAGTTTGATTTGTACAATTTTAACTTTAAATGCTGATAATTTAAATTTCATCCCAACAACTTTTGACAGCTAATAGTTTTTACAGCCACTATTGAAAAGTCCATGGAACTTTTTGGTTTTTACTCCAAGTGACTGTCCAGATGTTGTATGTCTCCAATGCTGTTATGATGCAGATGTTTCAGTGGCTTTAGTGCAAACTACAGCTGACACCTGATGCACATGGCTGCCACATAAATGAATTAGAAAATGTCAGAAGACACGTCTGTTAGTATTTGTCAGAAAATATTTTCAGATACAAGTCATTCAATTTAATTCAACTCAAAGCCTCTTGACCCCTTTGGTGCTGGATAATGTAAGAATAAGGAATGTTTACCACTTTTCTTTTAAGAGATGTTCTGAATTGTCTCCATCAAAATTCTGTTTTCTCTCTACCATAAAAATGTACAGTATATCTAAATACAAATAAAATGACTGAAAAGACTGAAAAGAATAACTGTAAACAGTTATATATTGTTAAAAGATTCAAAGATATGATTGACAAGGATTGAAGTGAAAAAAATATTTCTGTAGTAAATCCTGTTTCAACCACTGACCTGTTTTCTCTTTCACTGTAAACTGAACAGCAAATAAACCCCAGGCCTCACTCCGAGCAGACAGCACATTCTTACCAGCAGGGGGCAGTGTGACCCTGACCTGCTCTGTGGACGGCTCTGAGGGCTGGAGATACAGCTGGTTCAGACGAAGCTCAGAGTCTTCTGCAGCTCAGACCATAAGAGATGATGCAGCACAGTCCACTGTCAGTATTTCAAAGGGAGGCATCTATCACTGCAGAGGAAGAAGAGGAAACATCTTCTCAGAGAACAGTCGTACAGTGAGGATTGAGAAAACTGGTGAGTGGAGGGTTTGTTTAGAAATAAAACATGAATTCATGATTATCATGAAAACTGAAGTTTTCTCTCTTTCTCTCAATGTGTTTATTTGGGGGGACCTGTTTCCAACAAAGCTGTGATAACACAGAGGCCCAGCTGGTCACAGATAATCAGTGGAGAGGTGATAACTCTAACATGTGAGATCCAGGATGGTGCAGACACTGAGTGGGAGTATGAATGGAGTAGCAGCAGCTCAGAAACACGTCCATACAGTCAACACTGGGTTTTCACTGCGTCTGCTTCCAGTCCTGATAGCTACTGGTGTAGAGGTAAAAAGAAAATGGACCCTTATACCTCAACAGCTTGGAGTATTCCCATCAGACTGAATGTGTCACGTAAGTTGAACATCTTTCACATTTTTTAATTTGTTAAATTGATTTTGTTAGTGACCATAAACAAATAGCTTCCCATCATGCAGTAGTGTATTATGATGGAGTTCAGTAATTAGTCCCCAACACTGTGAGCTGCGTCTTTGGAAATGTGTTTTTGGTGATAGCAGCCAAATGAATCTGGGAATATTAGCAGACTTTAGTGAGAACAGGAGGCCTGGATATAAGTTGTGTAAGATTTGTTCAACAGAAGACACCTGTAATGACTCAGTAAACATATTGACTGTTACACAACTGATGAGAGTTTGTGACCAGTCATTTTTATTACAAGGTATTGAAGTGAAAAAAATATTTCTCTAGTAAATCCTGTTTTAACCACTGACCTGTTTTGTTTTTCTCTGTAAAACGGAACAGCAAATAAACCCCAGGCCTCACTAAGAGCAGACAGCACTGTCATACCAGCAGGGGGCAGTGTGACCCTGACCTGCTCTGTGAAACCATCATCTGGATGGAAATACCACTGGTACAGAGGTGACACATCTTCTGAAGTCCTGACTGGACAAGATGCAGTTTCCCACTCACCTGGACAAATCAGTGTGTCACAGGAAGGACTGTACTGGTGCAGAGGAGGAAGAGGAGACCCAGTTTACTACACAGAGTACAGTGACTCAGTCAGGATTGACACAACTGGTGAGTTTGACAAGATTTGAAACACACAATGTAGAATCTGTTGTGTATTTATGACTCAAGGTTGAGGCCAAAATAACATTATCTGAAATTTAACATTTTGACATTTTTATGTTTCTTCTAAAAAAAAAAAATCCTTGGACAGTCCCAAACAGTGTGACTGTGACTCTTCAACCCAACTGGCCTCAGATGTTCAGAGGAGAGAATATCACTGTCAGATGTGAGATCCAGGGAGGAGACACTGAGTGGGAGTATGAATGGGAAACAACCAGCTCCAACAAACCTCCAAATAAAAATGAATTCAGGATCAGTTTAGTTTCTTCAACCCACAGTGGAAACTACAGGTGTCAGGGCAGAATGAAAAATATAAAATATAAGACGACAGAGTGGAGCAATTTCATCAACCTGACAGTGTCTGACAGTAAGTCGAGGCATATTTCATTGAAACTCAAAATCTAAACAATCAATTTATAATATTTGTTTATTTATATTTTAGGTATTTTAGAAATTATTTTATAATAAACTGTGTGACATACAGTTCTGTAAGACATTGTATTCAGTCTGAATAGAGCAACATGTTTCATGCTGAGAAAATCTGTTTCCACCAGATCAGCCCAAACCTGTCCTCACTGTGTCTCCATCATGGCTGAGTCCTGGAGCCTCAGTAACTCTGAACTGTGAGGTTGAACATCCATCTGCAGGATGGAGGTTCTACTGGTATAAGGCTGTTCACAAACTATCAGACGACTCCTACAACTATGAGCTGCTACCTGGAAGCAGCAGTGGGACTGAACAGGATTCCTACATGGTTCATGGTCAGACACACACAGCAGGATATGTGTGTAGAGCTGGAAGAGGAGACCCAGTGTTTTACACTCAGTACAGTGAACTGAAGTTGGTCTGGTCTGCAGGTCAGTTTGTTTATTTCTTCATCTTGGTCTTTCCAGTTGTTTGTCTGTGACCAAATTGTCCTGAGAAGTAAAGTCTGTGTCAGTATGATCCTAAAGGAAACTATAGGATTATTTCTGTTGCAGTGGTTTAATGTTACTGTCCAGTTGTGTTTATCTCACAAGTTCATCATGTTGTTTGTCAGATGTTGATCCAGCAGCGTCTCTCACAGTGAGTCCTGACAGAGTGCAGCACTTCACCTCTGACTCTGTGTCACTGAGCTGTGAGGGAAACTCTACTGAGTGGAGAGTCAGGAGGTTTCCTGAGGACAGGTCCCTGTCATGTCCCTCTAAGTGGAGAATGACTGGATCCACATGTAAAATCTCCACTTCACAGTCCAGTGCTGCAGTGTACTGGTGTGAGTCTGGATCAGGAGAGTTCAGTAATTCAGTCAACATCACTGTCCATAGTAGGTTTTATTAGGTTTTAATTTTATTTCATTTTGTTACTGCATGTGAATTATTTTCAAAATCCTATTACATCAATTTATTTGTGCTGAAATTATAGAGCACTGAAAAATCTCAAGACTTGTGTCATTGAAGTGTTATTCATGATCACTTTATTTAAAAAATTAAAATCCATTGCCAAATAATACATATTATTTAGATGCTAATAAAATGCACAGTTAAGAATTTCTCCACATGTTTAGTCAGATTTTTATTTACAGATGATCAAACTTCAAAAGTATTGTACAATCTATAGAACATTGTAGAAGCTGTTTATTTTTTGGTAAGAAGTTTCTTTAAAGAAACAAAGTAGGTTGTGAGTCCACGAGACCAAGTTTCAGGTCTTATAATGATCCTGTAAAATAAAGAATCATCTGTTCTCATCATTGTACATCAGCCTGTTGTGAAGATCTGCAGCAGCTGATCTGACTGAAACTGTTTTCCAGATGCAGATATTATCCTGGTGAGCCCAGTCCGTCCTGTGGCTGAGGGAGACTCTGTTACTCTTGGCTGCAAGTTGAGAAAAGACAAATTAGTTTCCAGTGTGTTTTTCTATCTAAATGACAAAGTTATCCATAATAACAGCAGAGGGGAGCTGAGTATTTCTGCAGTGTCAAAGTCAGATGAAGGTTTCTACAAGTGTCAGTTCTCAGGACAAGAGTCTGCACAGAGCTGGATGTCAGTTACTGGTGAGTAGATTGAAAACATGTTATGATTTTCCTTTTTTAGGTTTTGTAGATATTCTTGTCTTTCCTAAAGCTTGAAATCACCTGACTGATTTTTGTAAAAGAAATGAAGTTCATTCATATTTTATTAAATCTTGTTGTTTCCAGTAGCTGTGTCAGGAACCTCTGTGTTTCCTGTGCTGCTGATCGTTGGGCTGGTTTGTGGATTCATACTCATTGTTCTGATCGTTTTGTGTTGCTACAGACAATCCAGGGGTAAGATCTTTTTCCTCTGATCTAAGAGGTTTAAGTCCTTCATCATTTATTATGTGGATTATCAGAGGAACAACTTACAATACAAACCATGTGACATCACACGTCTTTTCTTTTTTCCAGCTCCCTGTTTCAGCAGGTTTGTACAACACTCTGTCTTCACTGTTCTCCATCTTAAAAACAGCAGGAAACATGTTTCATTATTAAATGCAACTTTGACTGATTATCACTAATATGCATTTGTATAAACTCCATGTTTCAGGTTCAGTCAAAGAGCCAATCAGAGCTCTGCTACAGAGCAAACAGTCAGCCAGTATGAGAATCAGCCAGTATACAGCTCTCTTCTCCACGGTCAGTCCTTCATCTCGTTCTGAACGCTGCCACAGCTTTTTCTAACGCTCAGCTTCTGATCAGGAGCCGTCAGGAAATGTTTTGGTCCATTTGTGTCCAGCTTTACAGAAGTGCCCTCAGCCCCTCTGCTGCTGCTTTAACACTGTCACATGAACCCACATGTGACCTGAGGAAGCTCTTAAATCTGCCTTAATATCACAGACATGAGGGACTGATGGGACTTTGTTTTGACTCTCACTGACCTGTAGGTGATGATTGTGTCTATGAAACAGTCAGACGCCCTGGAAACACTGGAACAGGTACGGTATCAACTCTGATCAACATATGGGCAGTTTCTAATGAAAGAGTGTGTTTTTTAATACTTTCATGTGATCTTCTTAACAGGGACACATGACAACATGAAGGAGAGCTCTGACTACTATAACATGGATCCAAACTCAACCACAGGTACATGTTTGTTAGTGTTGTATGTTTCCTGCTCTGTGTAAGGTCCAATATTCATTGTCTTATTTGTAATTATTTACATTTATTTATGTGATTTTATTTTGCTTTGGAAACACTGGAACAGGTACAGTAGAAACTTGGTCAACATGAAGCTGTTGGAAGCTGCAGTGTTTAATGACATGACACTGTGATTTTTATTATAATTGCCACTCTCTAATGAAAGAGTCTTTTTTTATAACACTTTGATCATTTTAACAGGGACACATGACAACATAGAGGAGAGCTCTGACTACTGTAACACTATGTCATGTGTATAAATTAATGTTCTTGTATATCTGTGTAGAAGGTGTTGTTCGTCATGGACGGAGTTCCTTTCATTATGTGCATTTAAAGCTTATTTTTCTGTGTAATATGTGGCAAGAAAATTCAACTTTCTTAATTAGCTCTGAGCATTGTGTCTGTTCTGGTCTTGAGTTGCATGAGTTTGAATCACTTGTAACACAATCCCATTTATCAATGTGTCATTTTCACAGGCCGATGCTGTGACAGGTTGGTGTGACACACTTTTCATTTCCAAGTTAACATTTAATAAAGTGCTAAATATAATTTACCAGCTGCTACTAACTACTGCATCTTTTTAAACTACGTGTTTCAGGTTCACCCAGACACAAAGAGTGAACGAGGATGAATCTCAGCAGCATGTTTACTCCGTACTTCTTCATGGTCAGTCTTCCTTCACCTTCTGTTGTTTTCCAACAGTTTAATCCTAAACACTTTTTCACAGAGGTGATTCTTCAGGGGAAACATGTCAATAAAGTATAGAAATCTGAGTAAATTGTAGCAAATACTTTGGTTTATTGACAAATATTTGGTACTTTTTCTTTCTTTCATTATCACTGACCTGTAGGTGATGGGAGTGTTTATGAAACAGCAAGAGGCTTTGAAGATGCTAGAAAATAAAGGTATGGTCTAAACTTTAACATGGGGCTGTTTACTAACTCAGCAATTCAAATTATGGATTAATTAGCAAGACAAATGTTAGTGTTGTCTATGAATCAATGAGAAGCTCTGAAAATGTCAGTAATGAACTTGACAACGTTTAATAAGTAAATACTCAGTTTAATTTAAAGGCTTTTATTCTCTCCTTTGTCTCTTTTCTACAGCTGTCTTTACAACTTTTTCAGATGCTGTGAAAGCATATTTGGATTAGCCAAAGGAAGTCAAAGATTATTATGAAATCATGTGATGATGACATCTCCATTTGATTTTGAGCATGTTGGCCACACACTGTTTGTATCTACTTTTGAACTTCCAATTCATGTTTGAGTTGTGCTGTAAAGCGTGTCTATTCTAGCTTGGTTCTCTCTTTTTTTTGTAATATCTCCTGTCCAGTATCATTACGCTGCCATTGCGTCACTTCTCCTTTCAAATGAAGTGTTGGCAAATGTGTTACGTGTTAATTACATTTCAGAGTTTTGTCATGTGCTTCCCTGAAGGCAAAGACAACTTTATTTGTATAGCACCTTTAATACACTACGCAATTCAAAGTGCTTTACAAGGCATATAATTTCATTAAAGCATTGAAAACAGCATTTAAAAATAAAGACATTTAACATAAAATAAATTTAAATCAAGTAAAGTAAATTAAAATAAGACATAAAAGCACATTAAGAAAACAAGGATGAACAATTATTCGAAGGCAACAGTAAACAACAGAGTTTTCAGTCCTGATTTGAACGAGCTGACAGTTTGAGCAGACCTCAGGTGTTCAGGAAGTTTGTTCCACAAGTGAGGAGCATAGTGACTGAATGCTGCTTCACTTTGTTTGGTTCTGGTTCTGGGAACACACAGTAGACCTGTCCCAGATGACCTGAGGGGTCTGGAAACCTCATAGGGAACTAATATATCTTGGATATATTTTGGTCCACAACCATTTAGTGCTTTATAAACTAGCAATAAGATTCATTTTTGGGGCCAAAAACAATCACTTCTGTCTTGTCTGTATTGAGCTGGAGAAAATTCTGGCGCATCCATTCTTTGACTTGATTAATACACTCACATAATAAAATTAGAGGACTATAATCATGAGATGATACTGATATATAAAGTTGGGTGTCATCTGCATAGGTATGGTAGTCAATGTTGTAGTATTCCATAATCTGAGCAAGGGGCAGCATGTAGATATTGAATAAGAGAGGACCAAGAATAGACCCTTGAGGAACCCCACATTTCATTTTTGTTCACTCAGACTCATAGTTACCAAGTGAGACAAAATAGTCTCTATCTTGTAAGTAAGATTTTAGCCAATTTAACACTGAGCCAGTAACTCCCACCCACGCTTCTAGTCTATCAAGCAGCACATCATGATCAACTGTGTCAAATGCAGCACTGAGATCCAGTAGTGCTAAAACAGAGGTTTTGGATTCATCATTATTTAAATGTAAATCATTTAAAATTTTAATAAGCGCAGTCTCGGTGCTGTGGTGTGCGCGAAATCCAGACTGAAGTGCATTAAAAAGATTGTTTTGCACCATAAATCTGTGAATTTGTTGAGAAACTACTTTTTCAATTATTTTTCCCAAAAATGGAAGATTTGATATTGGCCTGTAGTTACTTACTGCTGAAGCATCTAGATTAGGCTTTTTAAGAAGAGGTTTTATAACAGCAGTTTTTAAGGCCTGGGGAAACTGCCCTGACTGAAGAGAACTATTGACAATCTGCAATACATCTGGAGCTAAGCTGTTAAAAACATTTTTAAAAAAATTTGTTGGTAAAATATCAAGGCAGCATGATATAGATTTTAATTGTAGAAGTGTTTCTGCCAGAGCTCTGTGATCAAGGAGATCAAAATGTTCTAGATTAACTGGAGAACAAGGAGGCACAGGTGATATTGTCATGTTCCTAGGACTGCAGCTAGACATAGTTTGTCTTATCTTTGATATTTTGTCTGTGAAAAAGGCTGCAAAATCATTGCATGACTTTTTGGACAGCAGTTCAGAAGGAAAAGAGGTGTGCTGGGTTTGTGAGTCTGTCTACAACAGAAAACAATGTGCGGGAATGGGATTTCCTCCCTAAATGGGAGGAAAAATACCAAAAATAAATAAATAAATGCAATAAATAAACAATAAATACATATAAAAAATAAATATAGCCTTTTAAACAGTGTCTTCCATGGGAAAAATGTTCTGCATGCATTTCCTAAATTGTAGTAATAGAATTAATTGTAAATATGTTTTAAATGATATAACTTCATGCCACATACAGTGCATAACTAAGCTGTGCTTTTAACTTGGTACATGTTACAGGAGACTGCTGTCTGTGGTACCTTGTGTTTTACTTATCTAATCTCTCTGCATCCAGCTGTTATTAGTCATGGAGAGTAGTTCTGTAGTTTCCGGTCTGAGATTGAAATGTTTTTGACAAAGCTTTGTTCTTGGTGTTTGTGGTTGTGAAATGCATTTTAACCATCTTCTTCCTCATTCTTTATTAGCAAATACTAGAAATAAAGATTTGATTGCTGTGTGCAGAAACAGAAGTACCAGAGATGATAAAGGTTCCAGTGTGATGACTCTGATGAAACATCAATTCAGTGACATGATTTGTAGGAGTGAAGTTGAGTTGAATTATCACGTACTGAAGTTTGTTTCTTCTCAGGCCTCTGCTGGCTGTGCCAAGTGTTTAGCAGCCAGTAGTTTACAGTATTTATGCCAAAGTTGCAAGAGATTTTTGTCTCGACAGACCACTTGTTCCTGTCTGTTTCGCAGAATTTACATCGCTTTTTGTGCATTGTGATCGGAGCAGAAGTTGGGTTGTGTGCACAATATGGGGAAACATGTGTAGATGATGATGTGACAATATGCTGCTGAAGTTGCAATCTGGTATTCTTGCATTGTTCTTAAGTGAACTGCTTTTCTCTCTGTTTGTAAAAAGAGATCTTTAAAATTACAAATTAACTGTGGTTATTAATGTCCTTCTTCAAGCTGGGCACTGACAACTAATCTACTTGACATTGTTGAAAACAGACACATCTACAGAACATTAGTGTTTATAGATTGAGCTAAATTTAGCTTAAATTTTACTAATTAAAGAGAAATCAAATGTCTTAACAGAAACTTGTCTGTTTATCTACAGAAAAGTGGATTACACCAGTCCAGTTTTCACACCTTGGCCTTCCTGACATTCCTGATCTTGTTTTTGTTTTTCTTGTTTTTCACAAAAAAAGTTAAAGCTGCCTGTCATCATTCTCATACAGTATTTTTATACACACAGTTTAAATATTCATACATTTAGTTTATACAGGTACAGGCTGTTTAGTGTAGGTAAGACATGCACAGAAAAGGACTTGTAATAATTATTGTCACTTCCATCACAGATTTCTCATTTTACTGTTTTATTTGAGTCAGTCCATTTATATTTGCAGTGGAGGTCAAGAAGCGTCATGTTAAAGTGAACTGTGGTCAAGCCCAGTACAGAGGTGTGAGTTTGTACAGGAAGCAGACATGGACTAAATTGTCTTTCTCAGACGCAGTTACACATTTTGTCTTGATACAAAGCATCGGTGCTGGATGTGAGGATGGGAATAGGGTCTGTGCAAAGTCATAATGTAGAAACTGTCTACAGCATTTTGCAAGTTCTACATGTGGCTCCTTCAATTGGCAAGAGTGACAGGTGTAAAAATGTGAAAGGACACCAGGAGAGAGATGAGGCTTCGGCCCAGGGTGAGGCAGTGCTCTGAGTGTAAACTGACCTAGTGTACAGTTCGCTGCAAAAGCCAAAACATCCCAAGTCACAGCAAAACCACCAGGTCAGTCAGGATTTTCAGAAGCCAAAGAACATGATCTCATGAATGTCTCCTGTGAAAATCAGGATGATGTAAAGGATTTAAATTTCCTTTTAAATAAAACCTTTTTTATGGATTTTGTAATTATGTGCAGTTTTTGATATTGTTGTTCACTTATTTAAAAAGATTTTTAAACCTGGTTTAGTTTCTGTGTTACAAAATATCACAGTGACAGCATAATGTCATAATTCATTAGATTCAGAGATAGGAAAGTATTGGTGTGACATTTTCGTGCTTGGTTTATTTTCTTGAGAAATATATATATTGACCATCCCCTTCCTTATGTTACTTGTCATTTGGGTATTCAAAATTATTCTTTATAAGAATGTGTTTACAACTTTTGTTTTTTAACTCTGGCTAGTAAGCAGCTGATTGGCCTGTTTCTTCTCAGGGTTTGCTTTCATTAATATCCTGTTTTTGCATTTAGTTTCTGATATCAAAATTGAGACATGAGATAAAAACAAAAGAAATTCTGTTTGTCATTTCTGAGCCTCAGTCAGAAGTGTAACTGTGCCCTGTTTGATTTTAGTCTGAGACGTTTATCATGTTGCTGAAGACCAGACATTGCTGTTTGTTCTGTTTCCCATGAACTGAATGAGACAGCCCAGTATGCAGCTTCACCTAAAGACCACAACGCCCATCAGCTGAGTGTCAACACACAGTTAAATCACATGGTGACTGTTGCTGTTGAAAACTGACAAAAATGACTTTCTCAGTAAGAAAAACCTCCTGAGTGTTGATCCTGACCCCTGTGTTTTCCTTTAAAGCTGTAGAGACACAGGCACTTTAGTCACTGTGGAAGGGAAATGATCTGTTTATTTGTCATATGTTAAAGTTGGATCATGACAGTTTCACGGAGAAAAGTTTGCATGTGTCATTCACAATTATTGTTTCATTATAAAATGAGCACATAGATCAATATATATTCTGTCAAATTCACTGAGCAAAGTAATGAGCCCACACATACAAGACATGCTGTACATGTCAGTATACACAGTGAACATGTGTTCACAGTGTCAGGGACATGAAGTTTACACTGTGATGGGATTAAATGAAAATAAATGGTCAGAAGTTTCACAGATGTGCAATAGTTACTTAGTTATTGTTAATGACATTTGAATTGAAGAGTTTAATGACCAGGCACAAACCTTTGCACAGCAGACAAGCTAATATATTGTTGCAGTGAGCAGGAAGTCTGAACATGTCAGTGTGTTGTGGTTAAAGCCATTGTAGATGTGTGGGTTTGTATAAAAAGACAGAAGAAGAAGAGGCAGGGTGTACTCAGGAGGAGGAGCTGAGAAATATTCTGATGTCATTTTACTAAATAAGAAAAGCAGCTTCTCAGTCTCTTCCTCTTCTTTTTTCTGTGACATTATTAATGTGAGACAGAGACATTTCTCAGAAGCAGAGCAGCAGAGTGACAGTGTCAGTGGATGTGAAGATGGGCCACACTTTTCTCTGTGTTACAGGTTCTCTCATGTTTTTATGTTTTTCTCAACAGTTTTTTTTCTTTCTTTTAGGGCTGAATATCATTTTCTGTGGAAAGACTCAAGGTGAGTAAGGGCCTTTCTTTTCTCGTTTCCTTTATCATTTTTGTAAACACCAGGTATGTTTTTCGTTTTTTCTCTTTATTTTTATTATTCTGTCGTTTTTCGGTCGCTGTCTAGTCCTACACCGTTCGACGTAGAAACTTCATTCAAACACCGTCGCGTTCAGCTCGATGAGGAGACGGTTACTTCTATTTTTTTTGGCGATATCTCTTATATTTTCCGAGATATTCCAGGTTTTGTCGGAATTTTTTTTACATAGAAATGAATGGAGAGAACGTTAAAAGCCCCTTCAACTTTGTCCACTTTGAGCTTTAACTGTGTCAGCATACCTTCAGCTAGAAACACCATTCGACCTTTAAACGGGTCAGAAGGCATTAATCTACACGTCTTGTATTCAGCTTTTTGATATCATTTACGGTTTTTTTAATCGCAGTTTACGTTTTATGTTTTTTTAGGCGTTTTCTGAATTTTACATTGGTGTGTATGGGAGAGAGCGTTGGCTCTTCAGCTTTTTTCAAATTTTTTGTCTCTTTTCTTCTCTTGTGTCAACGTTCAGCTATATAAACAATTTATATATCAAAGTAGTAGAGATTTTTGTCTTCTTTCAGATAATGCTGTTCTCATTTTGATAGGACCTATTCCACCAGGTGGCCAAACCCACAGAGAATGGCTGCTCTATCTCTCATTCACTCCCATTATAAAAGAGCTCCAGGAGTTCTGGTGAAAAACAGAAATGAAGGCTGTTTCTAACTCGCCACCAATTCTTCATTTTTTGGAATATCTTCACAAAGTCTTCACAGTCTCTTTGTTGAATCCTCCTGGCACTGTTAGTGAAATAATTGTTTTGATAGGTCTTATAGCTTTTCTGTAGTCCTCCATTTTGTGAGGTGAAGTTTTCTCAGTTTCTCCATTCTGCGTGTGTAAAGTGCTGTGTCACTCCCCCTCCCACTCTGGGCTTAGGTCACCATAGCAACAGCTCACAAAGCAATAGCAGGGCAACAGCTGCCTGTGGTTGGTAATTAAGAATGACTGGCTGCCTAATGTCCACTACTTACGCATGGGGACTATTCTCAGCTATTTAAAGCAAGTGACTCTGTGGCTGTTTTCAATGTCAGCCATGGTTTCTGACATGGTCAGACTTTCACAATAAAATGAAAGATATTACATTTTTTTAAAGTAGAAGGAATATTCAACATGAACTCCAGATTCTAGTATAAGGTCTTATGAGTCTTGTACAGCATTTTGGCCTTTCAAAATAAAAGCCTTTTTATAGCATTTTCTCAAAATAAAAGCCCTGAAACAGCAACATGATTTTAAAATGGTCGTATACAGCTTCAGGCACCAATTGAGGTCATTTTTAATGTCAGCCATGGTGTCTGCTCCCAGGACATGGTGAGACTTTCACAATAAAAGTGTATAGTTATTTATAGGACGATATTACACTTTTGTAAAATATAAGGAATATTCAAAATACTGTACAGATTCTAGTATAAGGTCCCGTGAGTCTCTTGTAGCTCTTTGTCCTTTCAATTTATACCTCTCGATTATTCCAACTGCGTCAGGCGATTCGAAATGTGCTTCAGTTGTTTAACGGCCAGCAACGTGGCTTGCCTCAAACTTTTTGCAGCAGTCACCAGTCTAGTTAAAAATAATATTGTCTCCATTTATGATTAATTGTAATACTCTCAATAATATTATCCATCATCATGTATACACCATTTTACTTCATGATACAATATAAATGATTAAATTACCAGATTAGTGTCCAAAAATATGAAGCTGCTTAATCTTCAGAAACATTTTATTTTGGTATTTACTTTTTATGGACAGTGTTTTACATGTTGATGTTGGACGATCAAATGTTGCACTGAACCTTGAGGAAAAGTCTGTTACCTTGACGTCACAAAGGGGATTTCTCTTCATGGTCTTATCTGACCAAAGGGCAAAATGATGAACAAGTGGAGAGTGCTGCTAAATCTAATGGGCCCAGTGGATCAGCCACAATTGGGACTGATTTTAACAAAAGAAAAACAAAAGATTATACTAAAAATCAGTCTAATTGTTAGACAGGAAGTATTTCTGCTCTCACTTTGAGGAGAGACGTGGCTGCCACAGTGCCTTTTCTGTTGAACTATCAAAATAGAGAAATCACAATATAAAAGCTTCACATACAGATGTGTGACAAATGATATAAAGTGTCTAAGTAACAACTTCAGTGATTGTTGGTGTGTTGTATATTCTGTGTTTGTGACCACTAGACTCCAAAATCTGTAGTTATTCAGTTGTTGAGCTCTGGTGGCAGCAAAGTCCATGACACGTGTTTCACATTATCATCAAACACATTAAACCATTCAGTGAGACCTGTGTCCTGTATGAAAACATCTGTGTTAGTTCACTTCATATAGACAACATTTAAATTCAGCAAAATGTTTTCTGTCAATACATTTGTGGTTTGGAGTCAGTGTGTTACTGTTTGGTCTGATTTCATAAACACATGGAACCAAACAGGCTAAACCTCAGCAAAACATTATGTATAATGTCAAATATATGTTGTTTCCATTGTGTTATTTAAATATGGAAATACTTTACATTATCATCATTTTCTTGTTTGGTTGTTTTTGTAGCTGTAGAAGAAACTGGAGTCAAGGCCACTGTTACAGCAGACAGAACAGTCATACCAGCACGAGGCCACGTGACACTGACCTGCTCTTTGCAGGACCCTACTGTCTTTAAATATGACTGGTTCAGACAAACCTCAACCGGTAAAAAGGATTTTTATGAAGATACTGAATCAAACAGAGTCTCTGTCTCACAAGGAGGAATTTACACCTGCAGAGGACTGAGAAATGAGAGATCTATCACAATTGAAAGTGATCCAATCACTATTCTGGAAACTAGTGAGTTTACACATTTACTCTGGAATAAAACAACATGGATCCTTTAAATGACTAAAAAGCACCTGAAGTGTGGAAGAGATCAATGTGTGATGAAAAATGAAACATGATGAATGAAAAACTAAAGTCCAGGAACTTTTATGTCTTTGTGAAAGTTTGAAATCAATAACTGTGTTTGTGAATAAGGAGGTTAAGGTGTATTTCTGAACTCTGAAGGACAAACACTGATCTGTACTATGTTACATCTTTTGTTTTTAGATGATGATGGCTTATAGTGCTGTCTAACACCACAGCCTTTTCTTTTGTGTTGTTGTTCTAGGTTTTGCAGAAACTGGAGTCAAGGCCACTGTGACAGCAGACAGAACAGTCATACCAGCAGGAGGCAGCGTGACACTGACGTGCTCTGTGCAGGACCCTACTGTCTTTAAATATCACTGGTTCAGAAAAACCTCAACCAGTTATAAATTTTTTTACAATGAAACTCATGGATCAAACAGAGTCTCTGTCTCACAAGGAGGAATTTACACCTGCAGAGGACTGAGAAATGAGAGATCTGCCACACCTGAAAGTGAACCAATCACTATTGAGGAAACTGGTGAGTTGACACATTTACTCTGGAATAAAACAACATGGATCCTTTAAATGACTAAAAAGCACCTGAAGTGTGGAAGAGATCAATGTGTGATGAAAAATGAAACATGATGAATGAAAAACTAAAGTCCAGGAACTTTTATGTCTTTGTGAAAGTTTGAAATCAATAACTAAATATTGATCATGGTATTAATGTAACATTTGTCAGATCCTTTAATTGATGAACAGACACAGTAGAGAAGCTGAAGTTCCTTCATTAATACTGTTCAGATTCATGTTTAACCATCTGACCCTGGATAAAACCTGTGACTTCTTCATGCAGTGTTTGTGGATTTGATTGTGTGATAACTTATTAAACATTGTGATTTAAGCTGAGTGTTGATGAGACAAAGGCTGTGGTTGTGAATAAGGAGGTTCAGCTGGTCGGGAACACACATCAGTGGAAAAATGGCTGAAATATTTTCCCATTTGTAAAGTTGATGATAAATTGTGCTGGAAGTTGAACATGCTCTTCATGTCCACATCTCAGCATTTGTTGTTATTCCATGAAGAACATAACATACTTTATTAATGCTGAACACAAAGGGCCTGACTTTTGGACCTTTTATTGAATTCATTTTGGAGGATCACTGTCGCCCTCTGTAGGCTCAGTTTCAGATTCTCTCCTCAGGCTGTGGTTCTCTGACAGAAAGATGTTTCCTAACACTTTACTCTTATATGTTCTAAATATCAGTGAATCTCCTGGTTTCATCAGTTTCATGAAGATTCTTTGCTGAATCTTTTCCTAAATGTGTTTCAGTATTTTCACTGAGCTGCTGGTACAGAAACCTGGATGTTAGAAACAAGACTCAGCTCCAGAGGATCATCACAGTGTTGTCCAAAATAACTGGGGGACAAACAGCCTGTTCTGTCTGCTCTGTGTAAATGTCTGTGCAGACTAGTAGTATTTTGGAGAACAGCTGTCACCCTCTGTTTGCTGAGTTTCAGCTGCTGCTCCTTAAAAACGTGCTGACAAAGTCCTTTTACCTCTGGAGAAAGTTCTGCTCCTGATGCCCAGTTGTTACTTTTCTTCTTGGTTATTTTGTTTCTTTACGTTGTTTTTTAAAGACACTGTTTTCATCTGTCTGTGACTTCAACTGATTTTGTTGACGTTATTTTATTTATTTAATATCACAGAAATCTAATTGTCACTATGGACAATAAAGATGATTAACATTAGAAACAGAATGAACATTTTTCTGTAGATTTTCTGTCTCTGTTAGTTTCCTAACTGTGTTTTTCTGTGAACAGTTCCAGATGAGGCCACTGTGACCCTGCAGCCCAACTGGCCTCTGATATACAGGGGTGAGACCATCACTGTCAGATGTGAGATTCAGGGAGGTGGACGAACTGAATGGACGTATGAATGGAAAGCAGACAAGTTAGACAGACGTTCAACACACAATGAATACAGGATCACTGCAGCTACTGAGTCTGACAGTGGAAAATACAGCTGCCGGGGTAGAAATGACTATTTATTGACAGAGTGGAGTGAAGTCGTCACACTGACTGTGTCAGGTAAGATGAATCTGTGTCTTTCATATGAAAATATCTTGTTGCTTTTGACTGTGTTTTATCTAAATCAGGAAACAAAACACTTTGTCTCACAATCTTATAGCTCTCTTTAGGCCACTTGTCCTTAATGTGTTTTATTAAGGAAGGATCTCAAAGATCGATGTTGGGGTTGATCAAGCTTTTTTTTTTTTTAATCTGATTATCAGGTTTATTAAGCAGGAACCTAAGTGTTATCGTTTATTTTATTTCAGCTGTCACAGGTTTCATAAATGGAGAGTACAATCAGCATCATGACAGCAAAAACGTCTCTGATATGGAAATATTTTTACTTAGAAAACTGAAGCTGTCCAGCAGCCACTTGTACTGTCTGATTGTATTATTCATTTTAAACTTTGTATAAACTTTGCTTTGTCCCTGTGAGATCACCTCTGACACACACTGATAATATGTCACAGGTTTTTTTTTTGATATTTTTTTATTTTGTTTAAAATCTTTTTCTCTTCTGGTGGTGGGCTTTCCTCTGTTCTCATCTGAATCATTGATTGTGTGAAGCTTTATCCTTTATAACAGAGTTTTACTGTTTCACCATCAGTCACAATATGATCAGGACGACTGTTCATCAGTGGGACAAGTGTCTTACGTGCTGGAAAGTAAATCAACAATGTTTTTGAACAATTTAGTTTGATGCCTAAATAACAAATTAAATAATATTTAATTGAAGATAAAACCAAAACTATTTTCTCTGTTAATAATGAGCAAAAACCTATTTAAATATAAAGCACAACCTGTATGTGTATATTGGTTTTACTGCTTCACCCAAATAAATAACAGCAGACATAAGTATATATGTATATATATTTCTTATGTATAAGTATACATAAGACATTATATTTTAGGTATTTTATTATTATTTTATAATAAGTTGTGTGACATACAGTTCTGTAAGACATTGTATTCAGTCTGAATAGAACAACATGTTTCATCCTGAGAAAATCTGTTTCCAATAGATAAACCCAAAGCTGTCCTCACTGTGTCTCCATCATGGCTGAGTCCTGGAGCCTCAGTAACTCTGAACTGTGAGGTTGAACATCCATCTGCAGGTTTGAGGTTCTACTGGTATAAGGCTGTTCCCAAACTATCAGGCGACTCCTACAGCTATGAGCTGCTACCTGGAAGCAGCAGTGGGACTGAACAGGATTCCTACATGGTTCATGGTCAGACACACACAGCAGGATATGTGTGTAGAGCTGGAAGAGGAGACCCAGTGTTTTACACTCAGTACAGTGAACTGAAGTTGGTCTGGTCTGCAGGTCAGTTTGTTTCTCTGCCCTTTTCTAAGAAGCAGATGTTTTGTCATCACCTCAGTTCATCCATGTTTTGATTCTGACCAACATGAAGTATCTGATCCTCATGTTGACTAATAATTAGCTTCATGCTAACTGGATGATTTTACATACTGGACTGGGCTGGGCTGAATTTCCTGGATTTTTCTGTCCTTTCCAGTTAATCTGCAGACATGAGGAAACAAAAGAGAGACATGAGAGTTTAACTGAAATTTTATAATGAGAACTTTTCCTCTGGATATTTAAGCTCATCCTACTGTTTATACAGATTATCAGCCATGACATGTTCAGTTAACAGAGTTTGCTCAGTGGTCTGGTTGGTGTCCAGTGTTTGAGCTCATCCTCAGTAATAAAATATCAGAGTAGGAATACTGTATTTTGAATCTTCATGTCTGAGCTTGGTCTGATCCTTCTGTCATGTTGTCAGATGTTGATCCAGCAGCGTCTCTCACAGTGAGTCCTGACAGAGTGCAGCACTTCACCTCTGACTCTGTGTCACTGAGCTGTGAGGGAAACTCTACTGAGTGGAGAGTCAGGAGGTTTCCTGAGGACAGGTCCCTGTCATGTCCCTCTAAGGGGAGAATGACTGGATCCACATGTAAAATCTCCCCTTCACAGTCCAGTGCTGCAGTGTACTGGTGTGAGTCTGGATCAGGAGAGTTCAGTAATTCAGTCAACATCACTTTCCATGGTAGGTTTTATTACATCCATCCATTTTCTGTGCCTGCTTTTTCCTGAAAGCCAGGGTCATGGGGATCTGCTGGACCCTATCCCAGCTCTCTCTTGGGTGAAAGGCAGGGGTACACCCTGGACAGGTCACCAGTCCGTCGCAGGGCCACATATAGACACACAAAGACAGACAACCTCACACACTCACACTAGGTTTTATTACATTTTTTTAAATTTAATTTTATAACTGCATGTGAATTATTTTCAACATCCCATTACATGATTTAATTCACTGTATCATACATCTCCGTTGTATAAATATACAGTCGACTTTGTGAGTTTGGTCCTTTTACTGTGTGATGACAAAACACATGAAAGTTTATCACATTTCAGCAGCATCAAAACCTGGATGGTAGGTCCTAAAGTCACATGTTCTTTGTTCCTCAAATAAGTGTAATCTCAGATGTGCTGAAAATACAAATCACTATACAAGCTCAAGATTTGTCTCACTGAAGGTTTATTCATGATCAGATTATATAAAAAAATGTCTTCTGATTTTTGTAAAAGAAATGAAGTTCGTTCATATTTTATTAAATCTTGTTGTTTCCAGTAGCTGTATCAGGAACCTCTGTGTTTCCTGTGCTGCTGATCGTTGGGCTGGTTTGTGGATTCATACTCATTGTTCTGATCGTTTTGTGTTGCTACAGACAATCCAGGGGTAAGACCTTTTTCCTCTGATCTAAGAGGTTTAAGTCCTTCATCATTTATTATGTGGATTATCAGAGGAACAACTTACAATACAAACCATGTGACATCACACGTCTTTTCTTTTTTCCAGCTCCCTGTTTCAGCAGGTTTGTACAACACTCTGTCTTCACTGTTCTCCATCTTAAAAACAGCAGGAAACATGTTTCATTATTAAATGCAACTTTGACTGATTATCACTAATATGCCTTTGTATAAACTCCATGTTTCAGGTTCAGTCAAAGAGCCAATCAGAGCTCTGCTACAGAGCAAGCAGTCAGCCAGTATGAGAATCAGCCAGTATACAGCTCTCTTCTCCACGGTCAGTCCTTCATCTCGTTCTGAACGCTGCCACAGCTTTTTCTAACGCTCAGCTTCTGATCAGGAGCCGTCAGGAAATGTTTTGGTCCATTTGTGTCCAGCTTTACAGAAGTGCCCTCAGCCCCTCTGCTGCTGCTTTAACACTGTCACATGAACCCACATGTGACCTGAGGAAGCTCTTAAATCTGCCTTAATATCACAGACATGAGGGACTGATGGGACTTTGTTTTGACTCTCACTGACCTGTAGGTGATGATTGTGTCTATGAAACAGTCAGACGCCCTGGAAACACTGGAACAGGTACGGTATCAACTCTGATCAACATATGGGCAGTTTCTAATGAAAGAGTGTGTTTTTTAATACTTTCATGTGATCCTCTTAACAGGGACACATGACAACATGAAGGAGAGCTCTGACTACTATAACATGGATCCAAACTCAACCACAGGTACATGTTTGTTAGTGTTGTATGTTTCCTGCTCTGTGTAAGGTCCAATATTCATTGTCTTATTTGTAATTATTTACATTTATTTATGTGATTTTATTTTGCTTTGGAAACACTGGAACAGGTACAGTAGAAACTTGGTCAACATGAAGCTGTTGGAAGCTGCAGTGTTTAATGACATGACACTGTGATTTTTATTATAATTGCCACTCTCTAATGAAAGAGTCTTTTTTAATAACACTTTGATCATTTTAACAGGGACACATGACAACATAGAGGAGAGCTCTGACTACTGTAACACTATGTCATGTGTATAAATTAATGTTGTTGTATATCTGTATAGAAGGTGTTGTTCGTCATGGACGGAGTTCCTTTCATTATGTGCATTTAAAGCTTATTTTTCTGTGTAATATGTGGCAAGAAAATTCAACTTTCTTAATTAGCTCTGAGCATTGTGTCTGTTCTGGTCTTGAGTTGCATGAGTTTGAATCACTTGTAACACAATCCCATTTATCAATGTGTCATTTTCACAGGCCGATGCTGTGACAGGTTGGTGTGACACACTTTTCATCTCCAAGTTAACATTTAATAAAGTGCTAAATATAATTTACCAGCTGCTACTAACTACTGCATCTTTTTAAACTACGTGTTTCTGTCAGGTTTCGAGGAATTATTCTTTACTTTAGGACCAGTAATTGCCCACTCTGGTACTCAAGGTTCAAACAAGACTTTATTTAACAGAACTGGCGAAACAGGAAACAAAACAATTAGCAAAGTGGGGACGGGTCAAGGCAGGGAAACACATGGATATGAAACATGAACACGGGACAAAGACATGGACATCAGGGAACAAGGCATGAGGGTCTGGGTCACACACACTTAAGGAGCCACACCAGACACACAGGGAAACAAGAGCATGAATACAGGGAATCAGGGCATGAGAACACCAGGGGATAAAACATGAAATGAGACAAAGACACATGAACAGAGGACATGGGAAAAGACCAGAAAACTAAATTTAAAAAAAGGAGGCAGAATACTAGTGATGGGCAAATGATACCGAGGCTCTGGAGCTTGTGTCACTCTTCCTGAAGCGGAGTGATTCGAAACACTGTGTCGAGGCTTGTATCAAAACACCAGTGTCACGTGACTGATGACGTTCGAAAATCATCACTGTTTCGCTTCGCGCTTCATTGCCTCAAAGTGTTTCAAAGCTTTTCATTGGCTCATAGTCTTTCAGTGTGTGTCATTGGCTCATGGCGTTTCAATGCATTCTGAGGCAATGACAGCTTGACAGGTTTGACAGATTTGAGTGGTTTGGTGCCATACCAGCTATATAAGATGCATCATTCTGCTTCAGGATTTGGAGAGTGAGAGTGAGAGTATTTTGGCAAGTTTCACGGCGAGTCCCACCAATAAGCGACGTTCTAAAGTTTGGGATCACTTTGATCTCAAGAGGTCTGAACTTTTACTGCTGTCATGGGATTGAAACAGTGCCAGTACTTCATTCGTGCTCTTTAGAGGTTGCTATGTCTTCAGTTGTCCACCAGATGTCACCGTCACTGAAGTCTCGAAGCTTTGAATCTTTTTCGGCACAATTGTCAGGAAAGCCTCAGTGCTTCATGAGGCTTCACTTGACCATCACTATCAAAAATCCAAGAGAAAACAAGTGTATCAACAGGCTCGAACAATGTCTAGCAGGACTCAAAACCATGCATTAACAAACAACCTGGCAAAGGACAGTGGCTAAACCAAGGTATAAAAGGTGAGGGACAAAACAAGGCACAGGTGAAATCAATAACTAATTGGGGCAACAGTCAAGGGAACAAAAAACAAAAACTAGTTCCTGTCATGATCCTTCAAAGTAAAACCAAAACAGGGAGTCAAGAATACGGATCATGACAGTTTCAGGTTCACCCAGACACAAAGAGTGAACGAGGATGAATCTCAGCAGCATGTTTACTCCGTACTTCTTCATGGTCAGTCTTCTGTTGTTTTCCAACAGTTTAATCCTAAACACTTTTTCACAGAGGTGATTCTTCAGGGGAAACATGTCAATAGAGTATAGAAATCTGAGTAAATTGTAGCAAATACTTTGGTTTATTGACAAATATTTGGTACTTTTTCTTTCTTTCATTATCACTCACCTGTAGGTGATGGGAGTGTTTATGAAACAGCAAGAGGCTTTGAAGATGCTAGAAAATAAAGGTATGGTCTAAACTTTAACCTGGGGCTGTTTACTAACTCAGCAATTCAAATTATGGATTAATTAGCAAGACAAATGTTAGTGTTGTCTATGAATCAATGAGAAGCTCTGAAAATGTCAGTAATGAACTTGACAACGTTTAATAAGTAAATACTCAGTTTAATTTAAAGGCTTTTATTCTCTCCTTTGTCTCTTTTCTACAGCTGTCTTTACAACTTTTTCAGATGCTGTGAAAGCATATTTGGATTAGCCAAAGGAAGTCAAAGATTATTATGAAATCATGTGATGATGACATCTCCATTTGATTTTGAGCATGTTGGCCACACACTGTTTATCTACTTTTGAACTTCCAATTCATGTTTGAGTTGTGCTGTAAAGCGTGTCTATTCTAGCTTGGTTCTCTCTTTTTTTTTTGTAATATCTCCTGTCCAGTATCATTACGCTGCCATTGCATCACTTCTCCTTTCAAATGAAGTGTTGGCAAATGTGTTAAGTGTTAATTACATTTCAGAGTTTTGTCATGTGCTTCCCTAAATGGGAGGAAAAATACAAAAAACAAATAAATAAATGCAATAAATAAACAATAAATACATATAAAAAATAAATATAGCCTTTTAAAACAGTGTCTTCCATGGGAAAAATGTTCTGCATGCATTTCCTAAATTGTAGTAATAGAATTAATTGTAAATATGTTTTAAATGATATAACTTCATGCCACATACAGTGCATAACTAAGCTGTGCTTTTAACTTGGTACATGTTGCAGGACACTGCTGTCTGTGGTACCTTGTGTTTTACTTATCTAATCTCTCTGCATTCAGCTGTTATTAGTCATGGAGAGTAGTTCTGTAGTTTCCGGTCTGAGATTGAAATGTTTTTGACAAAGCTTTGTTCTTGGTGTTTGTGGTTGTGAAATGCATTTTAACCATCTTCTTCCTCATTCTTTATTAGCAAATACTAGAAATAAAGATTTGATTGCTGTGTGCAGAAAGATAAGTACCAGAGATGATAAAGGTTCCAGTGTGATGACTCTGATGAAACATCAATTCAGTGACATGATTTGTAGGAGTGAAGTTGAGTTGAATTATCACGTACTGAAGTTTGTTTCTTCTCAGGCCTCTGCTGGCTGTGCCAAGTGTTTAGCAGCCAGTAGTTTACAGTGTTTATGCCAAAGTTGCAAGAGATTTTTGTCTCGACAGACCACTTGTTCCTGTCTGTTTCTCAGAGAATTTACATCGCTTTTTGTGCGTTGTGATCGGAGCAGAAGTTGGGTTGTGTGCACAATATGGGGAAATATGTGTAGATGATGATGTGACAATATGCTGCTGAAGTTGCAATCTGGTATTCTTGCATTGTTCTTAAGTGAACTGCTTTTCTCTCTGTTTGTAAAAAGAGATCTTTAAAATTACAAATTAACTGTGGTTATTAATGTCCTTCTTCAAGCTGGGCACTGACAACTAATCTACTTGACATTGTTGAAAACAGACACATCTACAGAACATTAGTGTTTATAGATTGAGCTAAATTTAGCTTAAATTTTACTAATTAAAGAGAAATCAAATGTCTTAACAGAAACTTGTCTGTTTATCTACAGAAAAGTGGATTACACCAGTCCAGTTTTCACACCTTGGCCTTCCTGACATTCCTGATCTTGTTTTTGTTTTTCTTGTTTTTCACAAAAAAAGTTAAAGCTGCCTGTCATCATTCTCATACAGTATTTTTATACACACAGTTTAAATATTCATACATTTAGTTTATACAGGTACAGGCTGTTTAGTGTAGGTAAGACATGCACAGAAAAGGACTTGTAATAATTATTGTCACTTCCATCACAGATTTCTCATTTTACTGTTTTATTTGAGTCAGTCCATTTATATTTGCAGTGGAGGTCAAGAAGCGTCATGTTAAAGTGAACTGTGGTCAAGCCCAGTACAGAGGTGTGAGTTTGTACAGGAAGCAGACATGCACTAAATTGTCTTTCTCAGACGCAGTTACACATTTTGTCTTGATACAAAGCATCGGTGCTGGATGTGAGGATGGGAATAGGGTCTGTGCAAAGTCATAATGTAGAAACTGTCTACAGCATTTTGCAAGTTCTACATGTGGCTCCTTCAATTGGCAAGAGTGACAGGTGTAAAAATGTGAAAGGACACCAGGAGAGAGATGAGGCTTCGGCCCAGGGTGAGGCAGTGCTCTGAGTGTAAACTGACCTAGTGTACAGTTCGCTGCAAAAGCCAAAACATCCCAAGTCACAGCAAAACCACCAGGTCAGTCAGGATTTTCAGAAGCCAAAGAACATGATCTCATGAATGTCTCCTGTGAAAATCAGGATGATGTAAAGGATTTAAATTTCCTTTTAAATAAAACCTTTTTTATGGATTTTGTAATTATGTGCAGTTTTTGATATTGTTGTTCACTTATTTAAAAAGATTTTTAAACCTGGTTTAGTTTCTGTGTTACAAAATATCACAGTGACAGCATAATGTCATAATTCATTAGATTCAGAGATAGGAAAGTATTGGTGTGACATTTTCGTGCTTGGTTTATTTTCTTGAGAAATATATATTGACCATCCCCTTCCTTATGTTACTTGTCATTTGGGTATTCAAAATTATTCTTTATAAGAATGTGTTTACAACTTTTGTTTTTTAACTCTGGCTAGTAAGCAGCTGATTGGCCTGTTTCTTCTCAGGGTTTGCTTTCATTAATATCCTGTTTTTGCATTTAGTTTCTGATATCAAAATTGAGACATGAGATAAAAACAAAAGAAATTCTGTTTGTCATTTCTGAGCCTCAGTCAGAAGTGTAACTGTGCCCTGTTTGATTTTAGTCTGAGACGTTTATCATGTTGCTGAAGACCAGACATTGCTGTGTTTGTTCTGTTTCCCATGAACTGAATGAGACAGCCCAGTATGCAGCTTCACCTAAAGACCACAACGCCCATCAGCTGAGTGTCAACACACAGTTAAATCACATGGTGACTGTTGCTGTTGAAAACTGACAAAAATGACTTTCTCAGTAAGAAAAACCTCCTGAGTGTTGATCCTGACCCCTGTGTTTTCCTTTAAAGCTGTAGAGACACAGGCACTTTAGTCACTGTGGAAGGGAAATGATCTGTTTATTTGTCATATGTTAAAGTTGGATCATGACAGTTTCACGGAGAAAAGTTTGCATGTGTCATTCACAATTATTGTTTCATTATAAAATGAGCACATAGATCAATATATATTCTGTCAAATTCACTGAGCAAAGTAATGAGCCCACACATACAAGACATGCTGTACATGTCAGTATACACAGTGAACATGTGTTCACAGTGTCAGGGACATGAAGTTTACACTGTGATGGGATTAAATGAAAATAAATGGTCAGAAGTTTCACAGATGTGCAATAGTTACTTAGTTATTGTTAATGACATTTGAATTGAAGAGTTTAATGACCAGGCACAAACCTTTGCACAGCAGACAAGCTAATATATTGTTGCAGTGAGCAGGAAGTCTAAACATGTCAGTGTGTTGTGGTTAAAGCCATTGTAGATGTGTGGGTTTGTATAAAAAGACAGAAGAAGAAGAGGCAGGGTGTACTCAGGAGGAGGAGCTGAGAAATATTCTGATGTCATTTTACTAAATAAGAAAAGCAGCTTCTCAGTCTCTTCCTCTTCTTTTTTCTGTGACATTATTAATGTGAGACAGAGACATTTCTCAGAAGCAGAGCAGCAGAGTGACAGTGTCAGTGGATGTGAAGATGGGCCACACTTTTCTCTGTGTTACAGGTTCTCTCATGTTTTTATGTTTTTCTCAACAGTTTTTTTTCTTTCTTTTAGGGCTGAATATCATTTTCTGTGGAAAGACTCAAGGTGAGTAAGGGCCTTTCTTTTCTCGTTTCCTTTATCATTTTGTAAACACCAGGTATGTTTTTCGTTTTTTCTCTTTATTTTTATTATTCTGTCGTTTTTCGGTCGCTGTCTAGTCCTACACCGTTCGACGTAGAAACTTCATTCAAACACCGTCGCGTTCAGCTCGATGAGGAGACGGTTACTTCTATTTTTTTTGGCGATATCTTTTATATTTTCCGAGATATTCCAGGTTTTGTCGGAATTTTTTTTACATAGAAATGAATGGAGAGAACGTTAAAAGCCCCTTCAACTTTGTCCACTTTGAGCTTTAACTGTGTCAGCATACCTTCAGCTAGAAACACCATTCGACCTTTAAACGGGTCAGAAGGCATTAATCTACACGTCTTGTATTCAGCTTTTTGATATCATTTACGGTTTTTTAATCGCAGTTTACGTTTTATGTTTTTTTAGGCGTTTTCTGAATTTTACATTGGTGTGTATGGGAGAGAGCGTTGGCTCTTCAGCTTTTTTCAAATTTTTTGTCTCTTTTCTTCTCTTGTGTCAACGTTCAGCTATATAAACAATTTATATATCAAAGTAGTAGAGATTTTTGTCTTCTTTCAGATAATGCTGTTCTCATTTTGATAGGACCTATTCCACCAGGTGGCCAAACCCACAGAGAATGGCTGCTCTATCTCTCATTCACTCCCATTATAAAAGAGCTCCAGGAGTTCTGGTGAAAAACAGAAATGAAGGCTGTTTCTAACTCGCCACCAATTCTTCATTTTTTGGAATATCTTCACAAAGTCTTCACAGTCTCTTTGTTGAATCCTCCTGGCACTGTTAGTGAAATAATTGTTTTGATAGGTCTTATAGCTTTTCTGTAGTCCTCCATTTTGTGAGGTGAAGTTTTCTCAGTTTCTCCATTCTGCGTGTGTAAAGTGCTGTGTCACTCCCCCTCCCACTCTGGGCTTAGGTCACCATAGCAACAGCTCACAAAGCAATAGCAGGGCAACAGCTGCCTGTGGTTGGTAATTAAGAATGACTGGCTGCCTAATGTCCACTACTTACGCATGGGGACTATTCTCAGCTATTTAAAGCAAGTGACTCTGTGGCTGTTTTCAATGTCAGCCATGGTTTCTGACATGGTCAGACTTTCACAATAAAATGAAAGATATTACATTTTTTTAAAGTAGAAGGAATATTCAACATGAACTCCAGATTCTAGTATAAGGTCTTATGAGTCTTGTACAGCATTTTGGCCTTTCAAAATAAAAGCCTTTTTATAGCATTTTCTCAAAATAAAAGCCCTGAAACAGCAACATGATTTTAAAATGGTCGTATACAGCTTCAGGCACCAATTGAGGTCATTTTTAATGTCAGCCATGGTGTCTGCTCCCAGGACATGGTGAGACTTTCACAATAAAAGTGTATAGTTATTTATAGGACGATATTACACTTTTGTAAAATATAAGGAATATTCAAAATACTGTACAGATTCTAGTATAAGGTCCCGTGAGTCTCTTGTAGCTCTTTGTCCTTTCAATTTATACCTCTCGATTATTCCAACTGCGTCAGGCGATTCGAAATGTGCTTCAGTTGTTTAACGGCCAGCAACGTGGCTTGCCTCAAACTTTTTGCAGCAGTCACCAGTCTAGTTAAAAATAATATTGTCTCCATTTATGATTAATTGTAATACTCTCAATAATATTATCCATCATCATGTATACACCATTTTACTTCATGATACAATATAAATGATTAAATTACCAGATTAGTGTCCAAAAATATGAAGCTGCTTAATCTTCAGAAACATTTTATTTTGGTATTTACTTTTTATGGACAGTGTTTTACATGTTGATGTTGGACGATCAAATGTTGCACTGAACCTTGAGGAAAAGTCTGTTACCTTGACGTCACAAAGGGGATTTCTCTTCATGGTCTTATCTGACCAAAGGGCAAAATGATGAACAAGTGGAGAGTGCTGCTAAATCTAATGGGCCCAGTGGATCAGCCACAATTGGGACTGATTTTAACAAAAGAAAAACAAAAGATTATACTAAAAATCAGTCTAATTGTTAGACAGGAAGTATTTCTGCTCTCACTTTGAGGAGAGACGTGGCTGCCACAGTGCCTTTTCTGTTGAACTATCAAAATAGAGAAATCACAATATAAAAGCTTCACATACAGATGTGTGACAAATGATATAAAGTGTCTAAGTAACAACTTCAGTGATTGTTGGTGTGTTGTATATTCTGTGTTTGTGACCACTAGACTCCAAAATCTGTAGTTATTCAGTTGTTGAGCTCTGGTGGCAGCAAAGTCCATGACACGTGTTTCACATTATCATCAAACACATTAAACCATTCAGTGAGACCTGTGTCCTGTATGAAAACATCTGTGTTAGTTCACTTCATATAGACAACATTTAAATTCAGCAAAATGTTTTCTGTCAATACATTTGTGGTTTGGAGTCAGTGTGTTACTGTTTGGTCTGATTTCATAAACACATGGAACCAAACAGGCTAAACCTCAGCAAAACATTATGTATAATGTCAAATATATGTTGTTTCCATTGTGTTATTTAAATATGGAAATACTTTACATTATCATCATTTTCTTGTTTGGTTGTTTTTGTAGCTGTAGAAGAAACTGGAGTCAAGGCCACTGTTACAGCAGACAGAACAGTCATACCAGCACGAGGCCACGTGACACTGACCTGCTCTTTGCAGGACCCTACTGTCTTTAAATATGACTGGTTCAGACAAACCTCAACCGGTAAAAAGGATTTTTATGAAGATACTGAATCAAACAGAGTCTCTGTCTCACAAGGAGGAATTTACACCTGCAGAGGACTGAGAAATGAGAGATCTATCACAATTGAAAGTGATCCAATCACTATTCTGGAAACTAGTGAGTTTACACATTTACTCTGGAATAAAACAACATGGATCCTTTAAATGACTAAAAAGCACCTGAAGTGTGGAAGAGATCAATGTGTGATGAAAAATGAAACATGATGAATGAAAAACTAAAGTCCAGGAACTTTTATGTCTTTGTGAAAGTTTGAAATCAATAACTGTGTTTGTGAATAAGGAGGTTAAGGTGTATTTCTGAACTCTGAAGGACAAACACTGATCTGTACTATGTTACATCTTTTGTTTTTAGATGATGATGGCTTATAGTGCTGTCTAACACCACAGCCTTTTCTTTTGTGTTGTTGTTCTAGGTTTTGCAGAAACTGGAGTCAAGGCCACTGTGACAGCAGACAGAACAGTCATACCAGCAGGAGGCAGCGTGACACTGACGTGCTCTGTGCAGGACCCTACTGTCTTTAAATATCACTGGTTCAGAAAAACCTCAACCAGTTATAAATTTTTTTACAATGAAACTCATGGATCAAACAGAGTCTCTGTCTCACAAGGAGGAATTTACACCTGCAGAGGACTGAGAAATGAGAGATCTGCCACACCTGAAAGTGAACCAATCACTATTGAGGAAACTGGTGAGTTTACACATTTACTCTGGAATAAAACAACATGGATCCTTTAAATGACTAAAAAGCACCTGAAGTGTGGAAGAGATCAATGTGTGATGAAAAATGAAACATGATGAATGAAAAACTAAAGTCCAGGAACTTTTATGTCTTTGTGAAAGTTTGAAATCAATAACTAAATATTGATCATGGTATTAATGTAACATTTGTCAGATCCTTTAATTGATGAACAGACACAGTAGAGAAGCTGAAGTTCCTTCATTAATACTGTTCAGATTCATGTTTAACCATCTGACCCTGGATAAAACCTGTGACTTCTTCATGCAGTGTTTGTGGATTTGATTGTGTGATAACTTATTAAACATTGTGATTTAAGCTGAGTGTTGATGAGACAAAGGCTGTGGTTGTGAATAAGGAGGTTCAGCTGGTCGGGAACACACATCAGTGGAAAAATGGCTGAAATATTTTCCCATTTGTAAAGTTGATGATAAATTGTGCTGGAAGTTGAACATGCTCTTCATGTCCACATCTCAGCATTTGTTGTTATTCCATGAAGAACATAACATACTTTATTAATGCTGAACACAAAGGGCCTGACTTTTGGACCTTTTATTGAATTCATTTTGGAGGATCACTGTCGCCCTCTGTAGGCTCAGTTTCAGATTCTCTCCTCAGGCTGTGGTTCTCTGACAGAAAGATGTTTCCTAACACTTTACTCTTATATGTTCTAAATATCAGTGAATCTCCTGGTTTCATCAGTTTCATGAAGATTCTTTGCTGAATCTTTTCCTAAATGTGTTTCAGTATTTTCACTGAGCTGCTGGTACAGAAACCTGGATGTTAGAAACAAGACTCAGCTCCAGAGGATCATCACAGTGTTGTCCAAAATAACTGGGGGACAAACAGCCTGTTCTGTCTGCTCTGTGTAAATGTCTGTGCAGACTAGTAGTATTTTGGAGAACAGCTGTCACCCTCTGTTTGCTGAGTTTCAGCTGCTGCTCCTTAAAAACGTGCTGACAAAGTCCTTTTACCTCTGGAGAAAGTTCTGCTCCTGATGCCCAGTTGTTACTTTTCTTCTTGGTTATTTTGTTTCTTTACGTTGTTTTTTAAAGACACTGTTTTCATCTGTCTGTGACTTCAACTGATTTTGTTGACGTTATTTTATTTATTTAATATCACAGAAATCTAATTGTCACTATGGACAATAAAGATGATTAACATTAGAAACAGAATGAACATTTTTCTGTAGATTTTCTGTCTCTGTTAGTTTCCTAACTGTGTTTTTCTGTGAACAGTTCCAGATGAGGCCACTGTGACCCTGCAGCCCAACTGGCCTCTGATATACAGGGGTGAGACCATCACTGTCAGATGTGAGATTCAGGGAGGTGGACGAACTGAATGGACGTATGAATGGAAAGCAGACAAGTTAGACAGACGTTCAACACACAATGAATACAGGATCACTGCAGCTACTGAGTCTGACAGTGGAAAATACAGCTGCCGGGGTAGAAATGACTATTTATTGACAGAGTGGAGTGAAGTCGTCACACTGACTGTGTCAGGTAAGATGAATCTGTGTCTTTCATATGAAAATATCTTGTTGCTTTTGACTGTGTTTTATCTAAATCAGGAAACAAAACACTTTGTCACACAATCTTATAGCTCTCTTTAGGCCACTTGTCCTTAATGTGTTTTATTAAGGAAGGATCTCAAAGATCGATGTTGGGGTTGATCAAGCTTTTTTTTTTTTTAATCTGATTATCAGGTTTATTAAGCAGGAACCTAAGTGTTATCGTTTATTTTATTTCAGCTGTCACAGGTTTCATAAATGGAGAGTACAATCAGCATCATGACAGCAAAAACGTCTCTGATATGGAAATATTTTTACTTAGAAAACTGAAGCTGTCCAGCAGCCACTTGTACTGTCTGATTGTATTATTCATTTTAAACTTTGTATAAACTTTGCTTTGTCCCTGTGAGATCACCTCTGACACACACTGATAATATGTCACAGGTTTTTTTTTTTAGATATTTTTTTATTTTGTTTAAAATCTTTTTCTCTTCTGGTGGTGGGCTTTCCTCTGTTCTCATCTGAATCATTGATTGTGTGAAGCTTTATCCTTTATAACAGAGTTTTACTGTTTCACCATCAGTCACGATATGATCAGGACGACTGTTCATCAGTGGGACAAGTGTCTTACGTGCTGGAAAGTAAATCAACAATGTTTTTGAACAATTTAGTTTGATGCCTAAATAACAAATTAAATAATATTTAATTGAAGATAAAACCAAAACTATTTTCTCTGTTAATAATGAGCAAAAACCTATTTAAATATAAAGCACAACCTGTATGTGTATATTGGTTTTACTGCTTCACCCAAATAAATAACAGCAGACATAAGTATATATGTATATATATGTCTTATGTATAAGTATACATAAGACATTATATTTTAGGTATTTTATTATTATTTTATAATAAGTTGTGTGACATACAGTTCTGTAAGACATTGTATTCAGTCTGAATAGAACAACATGTTTCATCCTGAGAAAATCTGTTTCCAATAGATCAGCCCAAACCTGTCCTCACTGTGTCTCCATCATGGCTGAGTCCTGGAGCCTCAGTAACTCTGAACTGTGAGGTTGAACATCCATCTGCAGGATTGAGGTTCTACTGGTATAAGGCTGTTCCCAAACTATCAGGCGACTCCTACAGCTATGAGCTGCTACCTGGAAGCAGCAGTGGGACTGAACAGGATTCCTACATGGTTCATGGTCAGACACACACAGCAGGATATGTGTGTAGAGCTGGAAGAGGAGACCCAGTGTTTTACACTCAGTACAGTGAACTGAAGTTGGTCTGGTCTGCAGGTCAGTTTGTTTCTCTGCCCTTTTCTAAGAAGCAGATGTTTTGTCATCACCTCAGTTCATCCATGTTTTGATTCTGACCAACATGAAGTATCTGATCCTCATGTTGACTAATAATTAGCTTCATGCTAACTGGATGATTTTACATACTGGACTGGACTGAATTTCCTGGATTTTTCTGTCCTTTCCAGTTAATCTGCAGACATGAGGAAACAAAAGAGAGACATGAGAGTTTAACTGAAATTTTATAATGAGAACTTTTCCTCTGGATATTTAAGCTCATCCTACTGTTTATACAGATTATCAGCCATGACATGTTCAGTTAACAGAGTTTGCTCAGTGGTCTGGTTGGTGTCCAGTGTTTGAGCTCATCCTCAGTAATAAAATATCAGAGTAGGAATACTGTATTTTGAATCTTCATGTCTGAGCTTGGTCTGATCCTTCTGTCATGTTGTCAGATGTTGATCCAGCAGCGTCTCTCACAGTGAGTCCTGACAGAGTGCAGCAGTTCACCTCTGACTCTGTATCACTGAGCTGTGAGGGAAACTCTACTGAATGGAGAGTCAGGAGGTTTCCTGAGGACAGGTCCCTGTCATGTCCCAGCTGGACATCAATGACTGGATCCACATGTAAAATCTCCACTTCACAGTCCAGTGCTGCAGTGTACTGGTGTGAGTCTGGATCAGGAGAGTTCAGTAATTCAGTCAACATCACTTTCCATGGTAGGTTTTATTACATCCATCCATTTTCTGTACCTGCTTTTTCCTGAAAGCCAGGGTCATGGGGATCTGCTGGACCCTATCCCAGCTCTCTCTTGGGTGAAAGGCAGGGGTACACCCTGGACAGGTCACCAGTCCGTCGCAGGGCCACATATAGACACACAAAGACAGACAACCTCACACACTAGGTTTTATTACATTTTTTGTAATTTAATTTTATAACTGCATGTGAATTATTTTCAACATCCAATTACATGATTTAATTCACTGTATCATACATCTCCGTTGTATAAATATACAGTCGACTTTGTGAGTTTGGTCCTTTTACTGTGTGATGACAAAACACATGAAAGTTTATCACATTTCAGCAGCATCAAAACCTGGATGGTAGGTCCTAAAGTCACATGTTCTTTGTTCCTCAAGTAAGTGTAATCTCAGATGTGCTGAAAATACAAATCACTATACAAGCTCAAGATTTGTCTCACTGAAGGTTTATTCATGATCAGATTATATAAAAAAATGTCTTCTGATTTTTGTGAAAGAAATGAAGTTCATTCATATTTTATTAAATCTTGTTGTTTCCAGTAGCTGTGTCAGGAACCTCTGTGTTTCCTGTGCTGCTGATCGTTGGGCTGGTTTGTGGATTCATACTCATTGTTCTGATCGTTTTGTGTAGCTACAGACAATCCAGGGGTAAGACCTTTTTCCTCTGATCTAAGAGGTTTAAGTCCTTCATCATTTATTATGTGGATTATCAGAGGAACAACTTACAATACAAACCATGTGACATCACACGTCTTTTCTTTTTTCCAGCTCCCTGTTTCAGCAGGTTTGTACAACACTCTGTCTTCACTGTTCTCCATCTTAAAAACAGCAGGAAACATGTTTCATTATTAAATGCAACTTTGACTGATTATCACTAATATGCATTTGTATAAACTCCATGTTTCAGGTTCAGTCAAAGAGCCAATCAGAGCTCTGCTACAGAGCAAACAGTCAGCCAGTATGAGAATCAGCCAGTATACAGCTCTCTTCTCCACGGTCAGTCCTTCATCTCGTTCTGAACGCTGCCACAGCTTTTTCTAACGCTCAGCTTCTGATCAGGAGCCGTCAGGAAATGTTTTGGTCCATTTGTGTCCAGCTTTACAGAAGTGCCCTCAGCCCCTCTGCTGCTGCTTTAACACTGTCACATGAACCCACATGTGACCTGAGGAAGCTCTTAAATCTGCCTTAATATCACAGACATGAGGGACTGATGGGACTTTGTTTTGACTCTCACTGACCTGTAGGTGATGATTGTGTCTATGAAACAGTCAGACGCCCTGGAAACACTGGAACAGGTACGGTATCAACTCTGATCAACATATGGGCAGTTTCTAATGAAAGAGTGTGTTTTTTAATACTTTCATGTGATCCTCTTAACAGGGACACATGACAACATAGAGGAGAGCTCTGACTACTATAACATGGATCCAAACTCAACCACAGGTACATGTTTGTTAGTGTTGTATGTTTCCTGCTCTGTGTAAGGTCCAATATTCATTGTCTTATTTGTAATTATTTACATTTATTTATGTGATTTTATTTTGCTTTGGAAACACTGGAACAGGTACAGTAGAAACTTGGTCAACATGAAGCTGTTGGAAGCTGCAGTGTTTAATGACATGACACTGTGATTTTTATTATAATTGCCACTCTCTAATGAAAGAGTCTTTTTTAATAACACTTTGATAATTTTAACAGGGAGACATAACAACATAGAGGAGAGCTCTGACTACTGTAACATGAATCCAAACTCAACCACAGGTACATGTTTGTGTTTAAAATTTCTAAAGCTAATTACATCTGATTTAAATGTAGTTTTATTCTGAAAATACACGACACAGCTGTTATATTTGGTACATCATCATTTTTATACTGAATAGATGTTTGTTTTTAGGATTTTAACTGCATTTCATGCAAAAATCTGGTTTTATTCATTTCCTTCTTCATGTAAGGTCCAGTTTTCATTATTTGTCCTATTTGTAATTATTTCCCTGACTCTGTGATTATGTGTGATTTTGTTTCAGATCCATAAAAAGATCAATACATCAACAAAACAGGAATGAATATGGCTGTTTTCTTCTTGACTGCTCCTTTGTTGTTCTGCTGGTTTTAAATACCAAATGTAGCCTCCTTCTCATTCTGCCAAAGTTATAGTGTCTTTTTCCAAGTCATCAGTTTTCACAATACAACCTTTATTGGACAGAATAACAATAATAAAAAGTTAGGAGCACTGGTTTTCTGGGAAAAGCTTCATGATGGACTGAAATTTTTTTATAACTCATGCAATGTCAGGTTGTGTCCAGCAGATGTCGCCATATTTGAGTGTGTCAGAGGCTTTGACACAGTGACCTGTTTGAATAAATCTTCCCAAACCTGTCCTCACTCTGTCTCCATCATGGCTGAATCCTGGATTCTGCAGTGATGATAGTCTGATCCAAAGTGAGGACAGAAAGGAGCTGAATATCTGCTAAAATATTCTGTGGATATGTCGCTATAGTGTAATGCAAACTGTTCACTGAGCTGTGTGTATTTCTGTGCTGTCTTTAATTAGTGCTGCAGTACCACAATAAGAGAAACAGGCATTGGCTCAAACCAAGTGTCTGCTGTCAGGGCGATGACATGTTTGACACCTGCCTGACCACAGTCAGCAGCCTGAGGTCATAGGAAGCACTGAAGGTGCAAAACCTTCCTGCTTGGTTTGTTTTCTTCTGAGAAATATATAGAAAATATATTGACCGTCCACTTGTTGGCACCAGTCATTGGACTGTTCAAAATTCTTCTTTTATAAAAATGTCATTTTACAACTTTGTGTGTAAAGAGGAACTGGAAGGGGATTTTTTTTTATGCTAATAAGAAGCTGCTTGGTCTGTTTCTTCTCAGGCCAAAGTTGCCCAACACAACCTGGTTGTTGCACACAATGGTTCAGGGTTTGGTTTAATTGATTTCCTGTTTTTGCATTTAGTTTCTGAAATCATTTTAGAAACATGAGGTAAAAGCTAAAAAAAAATCTCCATTGCCACTTCTGAGCATCAGTCAGAAGTGTAACTGTTCCCTGTTTGATTTTAGTCTGAGACGTTTATCATGTTGCTGAAGACCAGACATTGCTGTGTTTGTTCTGTTTCCCATGAACTGAATGAGACAGCCCAGTATGCAGCTTCACCTATAGACCACAACGCCCATTAGCTGAGTGTCAACACACAGTTAAATCACATGGTGACTGTTGCTGTTGAAAACTGACAAAAATGACTTTGGTTCATTTTCTCAGTAAGAAAAACGTAAAATGGTGTATACATGATGAAAGAGAAAAACCTCCTGGATCAAACATGGATCAAATAATTCCACTAAATAAGAAAAGTCTGGATCATATTTTCTGTCAAATTCACTGAGCAAAGTAATGAGCCCACACATACAAGACATGCTGTACATGTCAGTATACACAGTGAACATGTGTTCACAGTGTCAGGGACATGAAGTTTACACTGTGATGGGATTAAATGAAAATAAATGGTCAGAAGTTTCACAGATGTGCAATAGTTACTTAGTTATTGTTAATGACATTTGAATTGAAGAGTTTAATGACCAGGCACAAACCTTTGCACAGCAGACAAGCTAATATATTGTTGCAGTGAGCAGGAAGTCTAAACATGTCAGTGTGTTGTGGTTAAAGCCATTGTAGATGTGTGGGTTTGTATAAAAAGACAGAAGAAGAAGAGGCAGGGTGTACTCAGGAGGAGGAGCTGAGAAATATTCTGATGTCATTTTACTAAATAAGAAAAGCAGCTTCTCAGTCTCTTCCTCGTCTTTTTTCTGAGACATTATTAATGTGAGACAGAGACATTTCTCAGAAGCAGAGCAGCAGAGTGACAGTGTCAGTGGATGTGAAGATGGGCCACACTTTTCTCTGTGTGCTGTCATTTTGCTGTGAGTACATCAGTGGTTTTCCACTTCTGTCCCTTTACAGGTTCACTCATGTTTTGATGTTTTTATCAACATGGTAGTTTTGTAGTTGCAACTTGGTCACTGATTTGGCTTCGCTCAGAGTGGAGGACAGTGTTAAATGCACTACTGGACTAGTTATTGTTGTACAGTTTATTGGTAGATGTGTTGCACAATGAACTGTATTGTCTCAGGTTTTTACTATATATCAAATGTTTTCAGTATCAGCTGCTTCTGCTGAATCTCCACCTGGTCTTTAAATGTTTTAGTGTTTTATCATATTGACTTCTATCAGACTGATCATGGCTAATGAGCTTTTATTCTTTATTTTAGGGCTGATTATCCTTTTCTGTGGAGAAACTCAAGGTGAGTAGTTGCCTTTGTTTTCTCGTTTCCTTCATCATTTATATATTATTACATATAATATTGTCTCCATTTATGATTAATTGTAATACTCTCAATACTATTATCCATCATCATGTAAACACCATTTTACTTCATGATACTCTATAAATGATTAAATTACCAGATTAGTGTCCAAAAATATGAAGCTGCTTAATCTTCAGAAACATTTTATTTTGGTATTTACTTTTTATGGACAGTGTTTTACATGTTGATGTTGGACGATCAAATGTTGCACTGAACCTTGAGGGAAAAGTCTGTTACCTTGACGACACAAATGGGTTTTCTCTTCATGGTCTTATCTGACCAAAGGGCAAAATGATGAACAAGTGGAGAGTGCTGCTAAATCTAATGGGCCCAGTGGATCAGCCACAATTGGGACTGATTTTAACAAAAGATAAAAGATTATACTAAAAATCAGTCTAATTGTTAGACAGGAAGTGTTTCTGCTCTCACTTTGAGGAGAGACGTGGCTGCCACAGTGCCTTTTCTGTTGAACTATCAAAATAGAGAAATCACAATATAAAAGCTTCACATACAGATGTGTGACAAATGATATAAAGTGTCTAAGTAACAACTTCAGTGATTGTTGGTGTGTTGTATATTCTGTGTTTGTGACCACTAGACTCCAAAATCTGTAGTTATTCAGTTGTTGAGCTCTGGTGGCAGCAAAGTCCATGACACGTGTTTCACATTATCATCAAACACATTAAACCATTCAGTGAGACCTGTGTCCTGTATGAAAACATCTGTGTTAGTTCACTTCATATAGACAACATTTAAATTCAGCTAAATGTTTTCTGTCAATACATTTGTGGTTTGGAGTCAGTGTGTTACTGTTTGGTCTGATTTCATAAACACATGGAACCAAACAGGCTAAACCTCAGCAAAACATTATGTATAATGTCAAATATATGTTGTTTCCATTGTGTTATTTAAATATGGAAATACTTTACATTATCATCATTTTCTTGTTTGGTTGTTTTTGTAGCTGTAGAAGAAGCTGAAGTCAAGGCCACTGTGACAGCAGACAGAACAGTCATACCAGCAGGAGGCAGCGTGACACTGACCTGCTCTGTGCAGGACCCTACTGTCATTAAATATGACTGGTTCAGACAAACCTCAACTAGTAAAAAGGATTTTTATAAAGCTGAAGCTGTTTCAAACAGAGTCTCTGTCTCACAAGGAGGATTTTACAACTGCAGAGGAGTGAGAAATGAGAGAAAATCTGTCACACTTGAAAGTGAACCAATCACTATTGAGGAAACTGGTGAGTTTACACATTTACTCTGGAATAAAACAACATGGATCCTTTAAATGACTAAAAAGCACCTGAAGTGTGGAAGAGATCAATGTGTGATGAAAAATGAAACATGATGAATGAAAAACTAAAGTCCAGGAACTTTTATGTCTTTGTGAAAGTTTGAAATCAATAACTAAATATTGATCATGGTATTAATGTAACATTTGTCAGATCCTTTAATTGATGAACAGACACAGTAGAGAAGCTGAAGCTCCTTCATTAATACTGTTCAGATTCATGTTTAACCATCTGACCCTGGATAAAACCTGTGACTTCTTCATGAAGTGTTTGTGGATTTGATTGTGTGATAACTTATTAAACATTGTGATTTAAGCTGAGTGTTGATGAGACAAAGGCTGTGGTTGTGAATAAGGAGGTTCAGCTGGTCGGGAACACACATCAGTGGAAAAATGGCTGAAATATTTTCCCATTTGTAAAGTTGATGATAAATTGTGCTGGAAGTTGAACATGCTCTTCATGTCCACATCTCAGCATTTGTTGTTATTCCATGAAGAACATAACATACTTTATTAATGCTGAACACAAAGGGCCTGACTCTTGGACCTTTTATTGAATTCATTTTGGAGGATCACTGTCGCCCTCTGTAGGCTCAGTTTCAGATTCTCTCCTCAGGCTGTGGTTCTCTGACAGAAAGATGTTTCCTAACACTTTACTCTTATATGTTCTAAATATCAGTGAATCTCCTGGTTTCATCAGTTTCATGAAGATTCTTTGCTGAATCTTTTCCTAAATGTGTTTCAGTATTTTCACTGAGCTGCTGGTACAGAAACCTGGATGTTAGAAACAAGACTCAGCTCCAGAGGATCATCACAGTGTTGTCCAAAATAACTGGGGGACAAACAGCCTGTTCTGTCTGCTCTGTGTAAATGTCTGTGCAGACTAGTAGTATTTTGGAGAACAGCTGTCACCCTCTGTTTGCTGAGTTTCAGCTGCTGCTCCTTAAAAACGTGCTGACAAAGTCCTTTTACCTCTGGAGAAAGTTCTGCTCCTGATGCCCAGTTGTTTTGTTTCTTTACGTTGTTTTTTAAAGACACTGCTCCAGATGTTTTCATCTGTCTGTGATTTTACTGTCCATGGCTTCTGAGTTGACTTTTATTTAATTTTAGATTTTCTGTCTCTGTTAGTTTCCTAACTGTGTTTTTCTGTGAACAGTTCCAGATGAGGCCACTGTGACCCTGCAGCCCAACTGGCCTCTGATATACAGGGGTGAGACCATCACTGTCAGATGTGAGATTCAGGGAGGTGGACGAACTGAATGGACGTATGAATGGAAAGCAGACAAGTTAGACAGACGTCCAACACACAATGAACACAGGATCACTGCAGCTACTGAGTCTGACAGTGGAAAATACAGCTGCCGGGGTAGAAATGACTATTTATTGACAGAGTGGAGTGAAGTCGTCACACTGACTGTGTCAGGTAAGATGAATAAATGTTTGTTGTACATTTCTTTTGACTATGTTTAATCTAAACCAGGAAACAAAAGACCAGTTTTTACAGGCACTGAGAAAAATGAGTTGTTTGAAGGAGTCCATTGAACTTTATGGTTTTTACTCCAAGTGTCAAGGGACTTCCTGCCGGGGGACCTTTACGCTGAAGGGACTTCCTGTCTACCCCCTGCTCTGGTCCCCGGCAGCTTTACTTTGGTTATTTGTGTTCATTAGTTTCACCTGTTGTCTATTGTTTATCCCTTTCACCTGTGTTTAATCACCTGTTGTGTTTTCCCTATTTATGCCTCCCTCCATCCTTTGTTCCTCGCTGAATCATTAGTTGCTGTAAGTTGTAGTGAGAGTTAGTTTGCCTGGAAAGTGAGTTTTTATGATGACCGTCCCATCCGGTCATTCCTTAGTTTTACTGTTTCATCCGGTTCCCATGTGTTT
Organism: Mastacembelus armatus; assembly: GCF_900324485.2. NCBI lineage: Eukaryota > Metazoa > Chordata > Actinopteri > Synbranchiformes > Mastacembelidae > Mastacembelus > Mastacembelus armatus. The sequence goes on along the minus strand of NC_046650.1, from coordinate 9,921,204 downwards.
TTGTCTTTTGAGTTTTGTATTTGTTGCCCTGGAAGTCCCAGGAGAAATAAAGCCTTTGTTGTCCTGCATTTGGGTCCTACCTTCTCTCCCGCACCTCCACTCCGACACCAGTACATGACTCCAAGTGACTGTCCAGATGTTGTATGTCTCCAATGCTGTTATGATGCAGATGTTTCAGTGGTTTTAGTGCAAACTACAGCTGACACCTGATGCACATGGCTGCCACATAAATGAAGTAGAAAATATCAGATGACACGTGTGTTAGTGTTTGTCTGAATATCTTTTCAGATACAAGTCATTCAATTTAATTCCAGTACAAACCTCCTGACTGGGTCAGTGCTGCATAACATCATGAGTGTTTAACCACTTTTCTTTGAAGAGATGTTGTGGAATTGAGTCCAGTTCTTTTTCAGTCTAATAGTCATTGGTCCTTTTTGATTTGGGTAAAATTTAGTTTAGATTTGAAAAGTTTCCAATGAACAACTTTATCTTCTAGGGCTGTTCAATTATGGAAAAAATCATAATCACGATTATTTTACATGTTTACTCAGTGATTTTGGAAATATGTTGTATTTATTGAAGAAAAAAATGAATCATCAAAACAAGTAATAGAAAATATATTCAAATGTACAAACAGCGGTCCTGACACCACCACGTAGTAAACCCCATAATATGTTTGTGATCCACGTCCACTTCTTCGAATCCAAACTTTCCAAACAACAGAATTGCTTCTTCCTGTTTTGTTGAACAAAGACTTCTGTGGCTGCTCTCTTGCTACACTCGAGCTGATTTTTAAATGGCACCAAATATCACATACGCCACTTGTTTCACTGACAGAATAGGCTGAGAGAATTCGGGTGAAAAGTGCATCCGCGTGATTCAGGCCAAAATAACTGGAAAAACGGAATAATGCTTTTTTTCTCGATTACATAGTTTTTGTGATCGTTGAGACCCGAAGTCAAAATCAAAATTCGCACAGCACAATTATTTTCTATGTTTAACATAAAAATATGCAGCATATTTAAATAAAGCCACATGAAAAAACTGTGAATATGTGAAAAGCCTGAATATCTTGTAAATCTGTTATATTAAGTTAAAAATATTTATTTTTAGAACAACTCCTGTTTTAACCACTGACCTGTTTTGTTGGACATGTTTGCTGTTTGTTGTTTTGTTGTTTTGTTTCTTTTGTTGTTTTGCTTGATAGGATCAACACTGATACCACTGTTAGGATTAACATTTTATTATCCAACATTTTATTATCCAACATTATCAGGTCCAGGGTTTAACAGGTTTAACCATTACAGAAAAGAAATACAGAAAGAATTTGGTACTAACCAAAACTGTCTGCTTTTGGTAGCTGTGGCACAATCCTTACACTGAGTGGTGGTCTAATCAATTTGCTTCTCACCGTATTTATTCTAAACATCAGGTAAACCAAAGGCCCAGCTGAGTGCTGATGACACAGACATTCCAGCAGGGGGCAGTGTGACCCTGACCTGCTCTGTGAAACCATCATCTGGATGGAAATACCACTGGTACAGAGGTGACACATCCTCTAAAGTCCTGACTGGACAAGATGCAGTTTCCCACTCACCTGGACAAATCAGTGTGTCACAGGAAGGACTGTACTGGTGCAGAGGAGGAAGAGGAGACCCAGTTTACTACACAGAGTACAGTGACTCAGTGACAATCTACAAATATGGTGAGTCTGGTAAAACTTTCATGGAATACAAAGTGCAGAGAAACCTATTGTGTATTTATGAATATTTCAGACTAAAACTAATGGTGTGATGTTGATTTAACCTGCTGTAATTTTTGTTTTGTTGTTGCTGATTGTTGAACATGAACAGTCCCAAACAGGGCGGTTGTGACTCTGCAGCCCGGCTGGTCTCAGCTATTCAGAGGTGAGACGGTCACTCTCAGATGTGAGATCATGGACGGAGCAAACACTGAGTGGGAGTATGAATGGAAAACAACTAACTCACTGAAACCTCCAACACAACATGACTACAAGATTCAACCTGTTTTGTCATCAGCCAATGGAGAATACAGGTGTAAGGGCAGAAGTAAAGGTTCACAGTCTTTAACAAAGTGGAGTGATGCCACCACACTGACAGTCTCTGACTGTGAGTCAAATCAAACTTCATCAGTCATCATTTTAGTTTTTTCTGAAACTGTAGAAAAGTATTTGTTATTTAGGTAATTATACTTTAGATAGTTCACCTTTATATTTGTATTATTTGTTTTCATGCTGAGAAAATCTGTTTCCACCAGATCAGCCCAAACCTGTCCTCACTGTGTCTCCATCATGGCTGAGTCCTGGAGCCTCAGTAACTCTGAACTGTGAGGTTGAACATCCATCTGCAGGATGGAGGTTCTACTGGTATAAGGCTGTTCCCAAACTATCAGGCGACTCCTACAGCTATGAGCTGCTACCTGGAAGCAGCAGTGGGACTGAACAGGATTCCTACATGGTTCATGGTCAGACACACACAGCAGGATATGTGTGTAGAGCTGGAAGAGGAGACCCAGTGTTTTACACTCAGTACAGTGAACTGAAGTTGGTCTGGTCTGCAGGTCAGTTTGTTTATTTCTTCATCTTGGTCTTTCCAGTTGTTTGTCTGTGACCAAATAGTCCTGAGAAGTAAAGTCTGTGTCAGTATGATCCTAAAGGAAACTATAGGATTATTTCTGTTGCAGTGGTTTAATGTTACTGTCCAGTTGTGTTTATCTCACAAGTTCATCATGTTGTTTGTCAGATGTTGATCCAGCAGCGTCTCTCACAGTGAGTCCTGACAGAGTGCAGCACTTCACCTCTGACTCTGTGTCACTGAGCTGTGAGGGAAACTCTGCTGAGTGGAGAGTCAGGAGGTTTCCTGAGGACAGGTCCCTGTCATGTCCCTCTAAGGGGAGAATGACTGGATCCACATGTAAAATCTCCACTTCACAGTCCAGTGCTGCAGTGTACTGGTGTGAGTCTGGATCAGGAGAGTTCAGTAATTCAGTCAACATCACTGTCCATGGTAGGTTTTATTAGGTTTTGTTTTTATTTCACATTTCCCTGTATATGCAGTTTTCTCAACATCCCAGTACATGATTTAATTTACAGTTTACTGTATCATAGGACACAGTTGTATGAACATACAGATGACTTTTTAGGATTTTGACCCTTTACTCTGCTGTCTTGTGACACAAACTTTAACATCACAACTCAGCATCAAATCCTGGGTCCTAAAGTCACTTAGATCTTCTGTTTGTCCAAACAGTATAAACACAAATATGCTGAAAATACAGATCACTACACAAGCTCAGGATTTTTGTAAAAATGTTGTTATTCATGATCACTTCATAAAAAATAGTCAAAAAGAAAATAAACAAACTAAAAGAAATCCATAATAATATAGTTTGTTCAGGTGCTGGTCAAATGTTTGAAAATAAAAAAAAAAGAAATTCCCCAAAAAATGTTTAGTCAAGTTCATGTTTTTTTTTACATGTGATCAGAACTAAAATGTTTATGTCTGAAGTTCAAAAGTATTGTACAATCTATAGAACATTGTAGAAGCTGTTTGTTTTTTGGTAAGAAGTTTCTTTAAAGAAACAAAGTAGGTTGTGAGTCCACAAGACCAAGTTTCAGGTCTTATAATGATCCTGTAAAATAAAGAATCATCTGTTCTCATCATTGTACATCAGCCTGTTGTGAAGATCTGCAGCAGCTGATCTGACTGAAACTGTTTTCCAGATGCAGATATTATCCTGGTGAGCCCAGTCCGTCCTGTGGCTGAGGGAGACTCTGTTACTCTTGGCTGCAAGTTGAGAAAAGACAAATTAGTTTCCAGTGTGTTTTTCTATCTAAATGACAAAGTTATCCATAATAACAGCAGAGGGGAGCTGAGTATTTCTGCAGTGTCAAAGTCAGATGAAGGTTTCTACAAGTGTCAGTTCTCAGGACAAGAGTCTCCACAGAGCTGGATGTCAGTTACTGGTGAGTAGATTGAAAACATGTCATGATTTTCCTTTTTTAGGTTTTGTAGATATTCTTGTCTTTCCTAAAGCTTGAAATCACCTGACTGATTTTTGTGAAAGAAATGAAGTTCATTCATATTTTATTAAATCTTGTTGTTTCCAGTAGCTGTGTCAGGAACCTCTGTGTTTCCTGTGCTGCTGATCGTTGGGCTGGTTTGTGGATTCATACTCATTGTTCTGATCGTTTTGTGTTGCTACAGACAATCCAGGGGTAAGACCTTTTTCCTCTGATCTAAGAGGTTTAAGTCCTTCATCATTTATTATGTGGATTATCAGAGGAACAACTTACAATACAAACCATGTGACATCACACGTCTTTTCTTTTTTCCAGCTCCCTGTTTCAGCAGGTTTGTACAACACTCTGTCTTCACTGTTCTCCATCTTAAAAACAGCAGGAAACATGTTTCATTATTAAATGCAACTTTGACTGATTATCACTAATATGCCTTTGTATAAACTCCATGTTTCAGGTTCAGTCAAAGAGCCAATCAGAGCTCTGCTACAGAGCAAACAGTCAGCCAGTATGAGAATCAGCCAGTATACAGCTCTCTTCTCCACGGTCAGTCCTTCATCTCGTTCTGAACGCTGCCACAGCTTTTTCTAACGCTCAGCTTCTGATCAGGAGCCGTCAGGAAATGTTTTGGTCCATTTGTGTCCAGCTTTACAGAAGTGCCCTCAGCCCCTCTGCTGCTGCTTTAACACTGTCACATGAACCCACATGTGACCTGAGGAAGCTCTTAAATCTGCCTTAATATCACAGACATGAGGGACTGATGGGACTTTGTTTTGACTCTCACTGACCTGTAGGTGATGATTGTGTCTATGAAACAGTCAGACGCCCTGGAAACACTGGAACAGGTACGGTATCAACTCTGATCAACATATGGGCAGTTTCTAATGAAAGAGTGTGTTTTTTAATACTTTCATGTGATCCTCTTAACAGGGACACATGACAACATGAAGGAGAGCTCTGACTACTATAACATGAATCCAAACTCAACCACAGGTACATGTTTGTTAGTGTTGTATGTTTCCTGCTCTGTGTAAGGTCCAATATTCATTGTCTTATTTGTAATTATTTACATTTATTTATGTGATTTTATTTTGCTTTGGAAACACTGGAACAGGTACAGTAGAAACTTGGTCAACATGAAGCTGTTGGAAGCTGCAGTGTTTAATGACATGACACTGTGATTTTTATTATAATTGCCACTCTCTAATGAAAAAGTCTTTTTTAATAACACTTTGATCATTTTAACAGGGAGACATGACAACATAGAAGAAAGCTCTGACTACTATAACATGAATCCAAACTCAACCACAGGTACATGTTTGTGTTTAAAATTTCTTTCTAAAGCTAATTACATCTGATTTTAATGTAGTTTTATTCTGAAAATACACGACACAGCTGTTATATTTGGTACATCATCATTTTTATACTGAATAGATGTTTGTTTTTAGGATTTTAACTGCATTTCATGTAAAAATCTGGTTTTATTCATTTCCTTCTTCATGTAAGGTCCAGTTTTCATTATTTGTCCTATTTGTAATTATTTCCCTGACTCTGTGATTATGTGTGATTTTGTTTCAGATCCATAAAAAGATCAATACATCAACAAAACAGGAATGAATATGGCTGTTTTCTTCTTGACTGCTCCTTTGTTGTTCTGCTGGTTTTAAATACCAAATGTAGCCTCCTTCTCATTCTGCCAAAGTTATAGTGTCTTTTTCCAAGTCATCAGTTTTCACAATACAACCTTTATTGGACAGAATAACAATAATAAAAAGTTAGGAGCACTGGTTTTCTGGGAAAAGCTTCATGATGGACTGAGATTTATGTTACTTGTTTGAGTGTGTCAGAGGCTTTGACACAGTGACCTGTTTGAATAAATCTTCCCAAACCTGTCCTCACTCTGTCTCCATCATGGCTGAATCCTGGATTCTGCAGTGATGATAGTCTGAGGACAGAAAGGAGGTGAAAGCCTGAATATTTAGATGACTCTCCACACAGTTGGCTGTTGGTGTAATGAGAGAAATAATTCATTTTCACTTGTGTTCTACAGTATGAGCTAGATTAGTAACCACATATGTCACTTTGTTGCTTAGTAGATCAGGTTCTCTGTCTTATTTATAATTATGTCTTATTTGTAATGTGTTTAGCAGATTTAGAAAGTGCTGTGTGAGATATTCCTGATGGATGCACTTGTTATGGCTAAGACACAGATCAGAGCTATGGAAACTTTGCACAAGATAGTTTTACAACCTGAGACGTTGTGTGTTTGTTGAACAATGACTGTTTATATTGTGCTTCATGTTATTCATTTGACATTATGCAGGACTTTAAGTTGTCTGTTTATCTTCAGCAGGCTCAACTACTACGTGTCTTTACATGCATTTTCATACAGTATGTTTGTACAGATAGTTTAAATATTCCTACATACAGTGGGTACGGAAAGTATTCAGACCCCTTTAAATTTTTCACTCTTTGTGTCATTGCAGCCATTTGCCAAAATCAAAAAAGTTCATTTTATTTCTCAATGTACACTCAGCACCCCATCTTGACAGAAAAAACCAGAAATGTAGAAATTTCTGCAAATTTATTAAAAAAGAAAAACTGAAATATCACATGGTCATAAGTATTCAGACCCCTGTGATCAGTATTGAAGCACCCTTTTGAGCTAGTACAGCCATGAGTCTTCTTGGGAATGATGCAACAAGTTCCTTTTTCACCTTCCACCACTTGGTCCTGTGCTCTGCCCTTGTCCTCTTCATCTTCCACACCACCAGAGTCATCCTACACACCACCATCCTATGCTGTCTGGCTACACTCTCCCCAGCCTCTACTTTGCAGTCACTGATCTTTCAGGTTGAAACATCTGCACAAGATGTAATCAATTTGTGTGCTCCTGCCTCCATTGTTATCTGGGAATGAATCATGTAGTGATATTAAATGACATATACTTATATAATATAACTCTACTGATATGAAGTTAAATATATCATCATTCATATTATACTAAAATCTCATTGTTTTTCATGACAGATCATCAACCAGAGAACACTCAATTTCTACCACTTAGCAACAAACAGCTTCACACCTTTTGTGGTCATAAACACATTTGCTTTTCTGTAAATGTGACAGTTACTTGTAATTATTTTCTATGATATCAATGCAAAGTTGTGTGTAAAAAGGAACTGGAAAGTTTTTTGTTTTTTGTTTTTTTTTTTTTCATTTTTTAACTCATGCTAATAAGAAGCTGCTTGGTCTGTTTCTTCTCAGGTCAAAGTTGCCCAACACAACATGGTTGTTGCACACAATGGTTATTTCAGCATTAAGTTTACTTGATTTCCTCTTCACCTAAAAACCACAATGGCCAGTAGCTGAGTGTCAACACAGTTAAATCACCTGGTGACTAAAGTTGGATCATGACTGTTTCATGGAGAAAAATTTGCATGTGTCATTCACAATTATAGTTTCATTATAAAATGAGCACATGGATCAAACAATTCCACTAAATAAGAAAAGTCTGGATCATATTTTCTGTCAAATTCACTGAGCAAAGTAATGAGCCCACACATACAAGATATGCTGCACATGTCAGTATAACAATACATGTGTACATATTATGAACCATATACACAAAACATCACAACACATGCTGTGATGTGAAGGCACATGTACAACATGACAACACAATAAAGTGTTAGGGACATGAAGATTATTGTCTAAAGGTGTGAAGTCACGTATGTTTTAGAAATGAAGTGTATTGGTGTTTTATTTTTGTGTTATATATCACAGTTTGATGGACAGTGGTCATTTTTGAATGACAGTGACAATATATGGATGGCGTTATGTTATAGTATTAAAAGATTCAGGTTTAACCTGAGTAGAATACTTAATATTTTAAGTTTGTCTCTTCATACAGTGTCTGTGAAATACTTTAACTTGGTGTTAATAAATCACACTACTTGGCAGAGGGGGGACATTTCTGACACCAACATCTGTTCAACATCTGTTCCCACTTCATTACACATACTTCTGTATGTAAGAAACAAAATAATTCTGAAGTGAAGTAACTAACTAATATTTTTTTGTTACAGTACTGGAGCTCAACTTTGAGATTTAGACTGAAAAACTGGCACATTTTTGTTGATGTGGTTTGTTATGACCCTGGGTCATTAATAATGTTGCTGTGATTTATCATTGTGATTGTTGTCAGCTCTCTCTCCTCCCCTGGTTCTGTGTTTGTGTGTGTGTGAGAGAGAAGGAATGACTGGGTGTGGAGTTATAGGTGGATCCATGGGGATTGGCCCATTTGAGTTAAATTGCTGTTTCAGGATTGGTCCAGCCCTTCCCTGAAGTCTATAGAAGCACCAACTGACAGCAGCCTGGTCTCCACTCCACCTCTGCCTCTCCCAAGGGAACAAGACGCTGTATATTGTGAGTTCTGTGTACTTGTGAGTCGTAACCTTAGAGAAATGAAGTTGTGAATACGGTAAATATTACACTGTACATATTGAGCACAAGGTAGCACTTAATAGGAGTGAGAAGCCCTTTTATGTTGTATTTGGTTTTCTCCTGTTTCTGGATTTAGCAGTTCAGGTTAGTCTTTTCTTTAGTTTTGTTTGGTCAGGTAAGGTTAGGGTTTGTAGTAGAATTTTGCTTTGTTGTTTTGGGCATTTGTTGGACTCTAAGGCAATAAATTTCTCATTTGTGCTGCTGGTTTCTTCTTGAGAGTGGGAAAGCGTGGAGAAAGCACCCCTGTTATGTCTGGGTTTCCCCTCGGCCGGGGCATAACAGGTTTTACACCATTTAATGCAATAACCAAAAAAGTATTATTGAGTGAGAAGTTTGAAGCTGCTAAAGTATGTGTCAATCCCAGTGTTGTGTAATTTTTGTAAAAGGGAAGGAAACAGAAACAAATATGAGAGATCCTCTGATGTGATGTTTATATAAAACGAAGCTTGAGTTTCTCCACAGTTTTTGGTTTCTCTTCATGTGTCAGTGCTGGATGTGAGGATGGGAAACATTTTGCTCAGTGTGCTGGAGATTTTCTGTGAGTAAACCATCAACTAATGTCACAGATGAAGGAAAATGTTGTAGTGAGAAAAACACAGATTGGTTCAGTTTCCCTGAAGGTTTGGACAGAGCAGACTTGTTACCAGCTTTGCTGTTCTATAGACTTCATGATTGAACGTGGAGGGCTGTGTTAAATCATTATAGAAAACATCATTAGTTGTGTTTATTGTATCACTTGTACTAAGTTTCATCCTTTATTTCAGTGCTGAGTACACTCCTCAGCTCTGGACACACTCAAGGTAATTACAGTTTTACTTTTCTTCTGCTTTAACTTAGTCACTTAAGATGAATCTCAACCTTCTGTTTCCTACTGAACTTCTGACTTTTCTCTTTGTATTTTCACATTTTAAAAGGTGCTTGTACACAGATTGTGTTGAGTAAACTGTGTAGTGTTGTGTGGATGTTGTTGTGTTTTAGATGCTGTGCTGACCCTTGAGCCCAGCTGGTCCACTTTTTTCACTGGAGAGTCTGTTTCCTTCATATGTGACATGGACGAAGGAAAAGACACTGACTGGGAATATAAAATAAAAAAGGATGGTCAAGAGTTTGTTCAGTACAATAAATATAAGAAATACACATTACAACATCTGTCTATAGCTGACAGTGGTGAATACCAGTGCTTTGGTCGGCAGAAGAGCTTGAAGTTTATAAAACATAGTAATAAAGTGAATTTGACTGTATCAGGTAAGTCAGAATTTATTTATGAACCTGTTTAAATAATCACTATAATTGTGTTAATATGTGCAGTATAAATGTACCTGTGTTTTAATCTAACATCTAAACATTTTTGTTTGAATAATCTGAAATATTGAGCAGGACAAATTTATTTTTTCATGGTATTTTCTCTCAGATCACAGTAGTTATTAAAAAGTTCACGTGCTGTGATCCAGATTTATTGTACTTTGTATGTCGGTGTAAATCACCAACGATTAAAGATCAAATCATGAGAAATAAAAAAGATTCTTCAACATCAATAATCTCAAAATTATTTGTGGGTCAAACACAGGACTGAATCAGGCTGAGTAGGAAGAGAAATGTGGAATTTGTGACTTGACCTGAAGGTTTGTGTCATGTTGTGATAAGAGATTCAACATATGTGACATAAGAAAACACCTAATATTTCCTGTCTTGTCTCCTTTTAGGTCATTTCCATTTGAATAAATGACATGTTTTATTTTTATAACAGCAGATAGACCCAGGGTCACAGTGAGACCAGGATCAACCACCATACCAGTAGGAGGCAGTGTGACACTGACCTGCTCTGTGGACGACTCTGATGGCTGGAAATATGACTGGTTCAGACGAACCTCAGGTTATACTGAAGCTCTGATGAAGACAGAGTCTACAGACAGAGAGATCAGAGTTTCAAAAGGAGGAATCTACAGGTGCAGTGGAGGAAGAGGAAAACCAGTTTTCTACACTGATCCAAGTGTTGACGTCACCATTGAGATAACCTGTGAGTTTAATTATTGTGTTTGGAATAAAAAACATACTTTCCCAGTAACAATTTTAAACCTATGAAGTTTTCTCTGTTGGTTTCATATTTCTGTTTGTGTCCCAACTGGATATTTTTGGTGTGAACAGTTTCCAACATGGTCACTGTGACCCAGCAACATGACTGGCCTCAGATATTCAGTGGTGAGACCATCACTGTCAGATGTGAGATCCAGGGAGCTGGAGACACTGAGTGGGACTATGAATGGAGAACAACCAGGTCAATCACACATCGGACAAACATTAATATCTGGACCTTCACAGCTTCTGGGTCCAGCAGTGAGGACTACATGTGTAAGGGCAGACTCAGAGGGGACTGGTATTCTTCAACAAAGTGGAGTGAAGCCACCACAGTGACTGTATCACGTAAGTTTTATTTGTTATGTTTTCATCTATTGTCATGTCCACACACACAGGACACCAAGGAAAAATGCTGCTGGAGCCTCTTGAATAACAAACTGTGGTTGTTTTCAATCTGCAGCTTCTGAAATACAAGAATTCACTGGATAATATGAAGCAAAGGACATTTTTTCATTTTTTCTGTTTCCACCAGATCAGCCCAAACCTGTCCTCACTGTGTCTCCATCATGGCTGAGTCCTGGAGCCTCAGTAATTCTGAACTGTGAGGTTGAACATCCATCTGCAGGATGGAGGTTCTACTGGTATAAGGCTGTTCCCAAACTATCAGGCGACTCCTACAGCTATGAGCTGCTACCTGGAAGCAGCAGTGGGACTGAACAGGATTCCTACATGGTTCATGGTCAGACACACACAGCAGGATATGTGTGTAGAGCTGGAAGAGGAGACCCAGTGTTTTACACTCAGTACAGTGAACTGAAGTTGGTCTGGTCTGCAGGTCAGTTTGTTTATTTCTTCATCTTGGTCTTTCCAGTTGTTTGTCTGTGACCAAATTGTCCTGAGAAGTAAAGTCTGTGTCAGTATGATCCTAAAGGAAACTATAGGATTATTTCTGTTGCAGTGGTTTAATGTTACTGTCCAGTTGTGTTTATCTCACAAGTTCATCATGTTGTTTGTCAGATGTTGATCCAGCAGCGTCTCTCACAGTGAGTCCTGACAGAGTGCAGCACTTCACCTCTGACTCTGTGTCACTGAGCTGTGAGGGAAACTCTACTGAGTGGAGAGTCAGGAGGTTTCCTGAGGACAGGTCCCTGTCATGTCCCTCTAAGTGGAGAATGACTGGATCCACATGTAAAATCTCCACTTCACAGTCCAGTGCTGCAGTGTACTGGTGTGAGTCTGGATCAGGAGAGTTCAGTAATTCAGTCAACATCACTTTCCAGAGTGAGTTTTAATCACATGTTCCTGAATGATTTTAACATGATGTTTTGTTACTTCATTTATTGAAAGACTGATTCTACAAAGGTTCAGTCTATATTCTGACACTAACCTGCCAGTCTTCATTTCATTTCTATCAAATCTTTGCCAGATGACAAATCTTCTTTTCAGCCTAAATTTGAATGTGATGTTTGTTTTACCAAAATCTGCTCAACAGCTTCAGTCAGTTCACAGTAAATATATGTGATGACGTTTGGCTGCTTCAGTAAAATGGGATTTACTGATGTCATTTGAAACTAAATAAAACTGTTTCTAGTCTCAGTCATTTTTATTGATTTCACTGTTTGTCTTCACTCCCTGCTGTGTTTCAGTGTCTCTGACCATTTATTTAAATTTCAAGAGCACCTTAAGGCGTCTTGGATCATTTCTATTGGTGACCCAGTGAGAACGAGGCCATTTCTTTTGTCTTCAGAAATGTTCTAACATGTTTTACTTGTTTCTTGATCTTTAAAAACCTACTGAACACACACATGTAGAAAGGTGCATTTACACTACAACACATTGAACTTGTGTATATACAAATGTCAGTGATTTGCTACTGTGAACTTCTTCTTTAAAGTAAACAGTAAATATATTTGAGATTTGTTTCCATCTGCACCAGCTGATGTTTGACTGAAGCTTCATGTTGTTTGACTGACAGATGACATCATCCTGCTGAGTCCAGTCCTTCCTGTGACTGAGGGAGATCCTGTTTCTCTCAGCTGCAAGTTGACGACAGAAAATCTTCCCTTTAATGTGGAGTTTTATAAAAATGACAAACTGGTCCAAAATGACACCAGACTGGAGCTGAACATCTCTGCAGTGTCAAAGTCTGATGAAGGATTTTACAAATGCAAAGTAATGAAAGAGTCAGCACAGAGTTGGGTTTCTGTAAAATGTGAGTAGGAATAAAAACATTTATTCAGCATTTTTTTCAGATGTGTCTGATGTAGAAATGTAATCACTATATTTGTGTTTGTTTAAATATACATGATTATTTGTTCCACCAGTGTCCAGACCTGGAGTCTCATCATTTCTTGTGCCATTGATCACTGGGTTGGTTTGTGGACTTTTCCTGATTATTCTCCTGATGCTGTTGTTTTGCTATAAAAAGTCAAAAGGTGAGTTTTTTATTTTAATTCACTAATTGTTTTCCTGCTGCTACACTTTGGGAAAAAAATAAAGGGTGAGACCTTCACATACTTTCTGAGAATTTTCTGAAAATCACTGATGTATTCTGATGCTTTACCATAAAACAGTAAAACAATGTGATTACAAAACAATGTAATACTATTTGTATTTTTAACAGATTCATGTTGGAACAGGTTGGTACAACACTCTTCTCTCATTTTAAACAGAATTTTTAATATTTTCCTTAGAAAAGTTTCAGTGTTTTCTGTGTTTCAGGCCCAGTCAAGACTCTGCTACACAACAAAAAGTCAACCAGGATGAAATTGAGGTTTACTCTTCTCTTCTTCATGGTCATACTTAAACATGTTTATTTTCACACCATTGCTAACACTCAGTTTGTAGTCAAGATATAGATTTTTTTTAAGTGACTAAATTTGACTTTGTCTTGATTTTCACTGACCTGTAGGTGATTTTTGTCTCTATGAAACAATCAGAGTCTCTGCAAACACTGGATATGGTACAGTATAAACTTTGATTCATGTGAAGCTGTCAGATTATATGATTATTACTGAATGATCAAAATTCATGTTGCATTATAATTTCAGCTCAGCCAACAGATGAATCCAGTAATATGACATCTTCAGTTCAGGCTGGAGGTCTTGACGAGAGCAGTAAGTCCACATGAAAGACTTTATAATAATAATGAAGTCACTGATACTGCAAACTGCAGTCTGATTGTAGATAAGTGTGTGTTCAAATCCATTCATGTGATCATCTGAACAGGGGGATGTGACGACACAGAGGAGAACTCTGACTACTATAATGTGAATCCTGCTGCAGCCTCAGGTACAAATATCACCACCACAGCCAATGAGATATTACTACTCATATTATTCCATTATTCATAATATGAACTAAACTAATACATTGTGTATCTGGGCTGTGGCATTAGAAACCTGCTGCCTCAAACACTGTATTTCCAGACCACTTCATTTAGAGCAGGGGTGTCAAACTTACGGCCCGCGGGCCAGATCAGGCCCGCAAACGGGTTTAGTGCGGCCTGCGAGATGATTTGAAGTTTAAATTAGCTGCAATTTTTCAATGAAAGAAACTGCTGTTCTAAATGTGTCCACTGGGTGTCGGAATAGCAATTATGTTAAGCAGGCAAACTGTTTATACCGGGGCTGAGCAAGTAGGCCTATACCTGCTCAGCTGGCCTGGAGCTAGCTGCCTTATCGGTCCGGTCCGGCCCACTTGGGAATAGATTTTCCTCTATATGGCCCCTGACCTAAAATGAGTTTCACACCCCTGATTTAGAGGTTAAAACTGTTGCTGTTCTTTGTAACTATCTCACCACAGTCCACAAACAGATGTGCTGTTATTGTGTGCTGATCTGATCTAGTGGTTCTCAAAAGTTTTCTGTCAGGTTCCACTTTGGAGAAAGAAGAATTTCAGGGCCCCACCAACCCCAGCAAAACTGCAACAATAGGACAAATCTAACTTTTTTGAAAGAAACATCAATATTATAACTGTTCTTTTCACTTTCATTCAAATAATTCGTTGCGCAAATTAAAAATAATTAAAATTTTTGCCATAATCCAAACACACAGTACATCTTTCTTCATCTCGTTCCACATTCCTTTGAGAAACACTGATCTGATCCAACCATCATATCTAATGAATGCATAGCACTGTCTAAACATTTGAATCACTTACACACATCAACAACTTTGGCACAAGACAGTTGGAGAGCAGCATCACATCTACATTATGTGTCTGTTTGTCAGTGATATTTACTGTGGTTTGGTTTCAGGTCCATAAAGAGAAGTGCATCATCAGCAAAACATCAGACATGTGGACAACAACATGAAAAACAACATTTATGTAGAAACAGATTTGACAACATTTATATGCTGTGTAACTGCTGTGTACATTTTAGCTTTCCAAACAGCAGATACACAATATTGGTGGTCCTGCCAAACTGCACTGGTGCAGAGAAGGAAAAGTATCAAAAAAGAGGAGGAAAAACTTTGAGCCAAATGGTAGGTGTGGTTGATATCAATTAGGTGGTGGTAAAGTCAAACTTGGTCATAATCTGTGGTCAGCAGGCACAAGAAAACAGCTGGCTGGAAGATATTAATGTCAGCAACATACAAAAGCCAAGACAGAGGGATGGCAAAAAGTTGCAGACAAATTAAAGGTGTAAGTAGTGACTGTGTTAGATGTTTTTATCACTTATCACAGTATATATTATGTACTTTTAAAAAATTTTATAATTACTTTCATCTTTTATATTAGAGCCACCAAGACTGAACATTCTTGAGTCATGCACAGATCCTGTCCATTTATCTTCCACATTTGTGATATGGCACATCGAGTCACACACCATCTAAGACATTTTAGTCAATCAACTGTGTACTTATGGAATACATTCTTGTATATATTACCAGTCTACAATATTAAGAATTGTAGTAACTCATCTGCACATTTATACAATGAACCCCCTTTAGGTTTACAAAAGCCCCTTCATCGGGGCCTGGAGGGGCCTTGATATGAATGTATGTGTAACTAGTAATGTAATGCAGTAATGCAGTCTATGGCACCAGTCACATTTGGAAAGCCTGGGAGACAATCAATTCATATTTACAAGCTTGGTCTCATTCACATGATTTTCATTAACAAGTTCAATGTACCTGAAATGGTGAAAAAGCTTTTACAACTTGGGGTCTTAACTAGTTTGGAAAGACCACAAAAACACCTAAAAACTGCTTGAGGGCCAAGTAAACTTTGTGAATGACAGGACAGACAACACTTTGGCCAAGTTCTCCACATCTGCAATAAGATAAAGGAAAGTGCCACTGGCAAAGAATCTCTGCAGCTGTTGTTACTCTGAGTCAAACTTTTAATATGAGGGTCCAACAAATTCATTATGTAAATGGCCAAGACATGGCTGCAACACACTTCCCGTCTCACCTCCGCTTATAAAGCCGCGATCTAATCATGTTTACATGAAATAAAGCTGTTTACTGACCTGTTGCTATGACAACAACTTCAGGATGAGCGTCGAAGAACCAAATAATCCAAGATCATCAAATCATCAACAATCATATTGAGATAACTGTTAGTGACGTACGAAGAACAGGCCCCTGAGGATGAAACTGTTTATTATTATTGTGGAATGGATGACAACATGAAAAACCACATCTTTGTTTTGACAATATTTGCAGCTTTTATACTGTAACCATTATATACACGTC
The DNA here is from genome assembly GCF_900324485.2 of Mastacembelus armatus. NCBI lineage: Eukaryota > Metazoa > Chordata > Actinopteri > Synbranchiformes > Mastacembelidae > Mastacembelus > Mastacembelus armatus. The sequence goes on along the minus strand of NC_046650.1, from coordinate 9,904,881 downwards.
TGCTCTGCAAATATCACAGTATTTTGTACAGTTAATCTACAAGTAGCTCATTTAAAGGAAATGCATCATAGTAATTTAACCCTCTGTTGTACCTGACAGGGAGACGACACATTATCACCTATAATAGTTTAAATGTTCCCATTTAGTGTTTATCTACTATAGTTATGTTTTATTGTTAGTTTTTAAGTTTAAATGCAGCTACAATATGTCAATTTTCCTCTGCCATTGTAAAACGTATATAACAGGTAGTGTCTGTATTTATTTTCACCAGGATGAAGTAAACAACGTTTGTCCTATGGTTTATTCTAATTTTGCATATATGTGGTGCTTTTGTTTCTTATAGTGACCCTACAGTGTGAAACAGATTTATCTGTTCATGTTCAATTTATATCAGCTCATAGTGAAAAACTGGATTTATTATTGTGATCTACATTTTAAAGGAATAGCTTGTGATTTTTCCAGTTGGTGTTAAAACAATGTTGAGGGATATTTATGTCTGTGAGAACAGGTTTCAGTCATTGTCACTTCTACTCTCCACACTGATCCTGAACGTCCATCTTCGGTCCCCAATGGTCCCCTGCCCTGGTTCTTTTCTGACTAACCCTTTACCCACTGCTGATTACCTGGATCAGGTGTGTTCAGCCAATCAGAAGCTGGAAGATACCATCTCAGATGAAGATGGAAGTTAGGGAAGACAAAATGCATTGATATGTTTCATCCTGGACCTTCACTTTGAGTAGGTGATCAGGATCAGGGAAGATGATCACCTTTTGTCAAGGTGAACCTGTATTTGAGTTTGTTGAAGACTTGATCAGTGGACGGGGACCAGGCAAAGATTGATTTCCTAGAGGTGAGGTGGTGAAATGGAGCCGCCAAGGTGCTAATTATAAAAACTAGCAAAACCCTGAAACCTCTGAAGTTGGTTGTGGTTTTCTTAGGGGTCGGTCATTCACTAACTTCAGCTCCTCTGGCTGGATCCATCTCGATATGTACTGAATGAAACATGAATGAAACTATCATACAGTTGTTGGTAACTGAGAGCCTGTACCTGGATTATGGATACAAGGGATTCCAGAGGGATCTGTATCTGATGAACCAGGTCCCTGTAATGAAGTTTGCATCAGCCCCAGAATCAATAAAAATAACCAGAATAATATGATGGTTCTTGATGCTGAGCGTTACCTTCATCAATTATCAGAGAGCAGGTGCCGTGTTCCAGCACTGATCCTGATCTTTTACCAGACAAGCCCACACAGTCTGACCAGGTTTGCCACAGAAGATGCACAGCTTCAGGATCAGGCACTGCTCTCTTTCCTCTGAGAGACTCTCCTCTGGGAGGCTACTTAAGTTTCTGCTCCTCCTTCCATGACTGCCCTGATCTCTGACTCCTGAGCTCCCCCATGTGTGGAGATGGAGTACTGATGCTTGGAACCAGCCTCCTCAGTTTTGGAGTCCAGAAAGACTGGGTCCCCTCATTCCTCTGTCTGTGGCAGGTGTTGAGGGAACTAAGAAAGTCAAGAGGGTGAAGGTGAAACTCTTGGTCAGGACAGGACCAAAAATCAGGCTTGTGGTGAGTGACAAGGCAAAAATATGAAAAAACAGGAGGCAAAAACAGGCAATGACAAGCAGGATGAGACAAGAGGTAAAATGACACACTGGACAATTAGACACAGGTTTCAGTGAACAGGTAAAGAGTGTGATCAGATCAGTACAGAGAGGGTGAGACCAAAACAGGAAGTCATATCAAAATAAGAGTCTGCAACCACAGGTCAGGAACTGGATCAGGACACTGTCAGTGAATTTTTATGTTCCACTAATTGTTTAATTGAAGTGTAGAATCATGTCACAGTGTAAACATAACAAACGTTGTTACATATTACACAAGTTACTTATGAGCACATCTCCTTATATCAGTGTGAATTCACATATATCTAAATATATATGTGTGCACAGCATGTCCACCCAGCTGCACCAGTGCTTCATGTGTCTGCTGTGGAGGCGTTCAGGGACCATAGTGACTGTGGGTCAAAACACAATTATTTTAAGACACCAGTGTCTGATGGCAGGGCTGTGGCAAATAAGGAAATTCTTTGACTTTAGTGTTTGCTATTGTTTTCTACATGTTCATGTTGACCACAATATAATAATTAATACTGAGAGAGGCAAAGTGTCCTTTGAACATACTAGTTCTGGTCTATTTTTGTGCTATTGCAGAAACACATCTCTGTGGTGTGAAAACAAACTGTGGTTATTTTTCAAAGTGACAAGTTGTGGTGTTTTTCTTGTCAGTGTAGCTGTGAAAAATAACTTGATGGAGAACATGACACATCACACTATGTGTCCAGCCCAAATATGCTGCTACGTTATCTGTGAAATGTAGCTGTACCATTTCTACTTTGTGTTTTATTTGACAACACAATTAATGTTCTAATTCACATTAAAAAGTCAGAAGCAGAAACACTAAGAAAACAGAGGACAGAGAGGAGGAAACAGGGAGAGAGACAGACATAAACACACAGTTTGGACACTTGGTCACTTTAATCTTGGTCTAACTACAACTGTATGTGTTATACTGCAGTTTAGCTTATATTCTATATATTTAGCAGATGAATTACTTATTAGTACCTGTGGGGATTTACTGTTGATTTATACAGGTGGTATTTTGTCTCCAGCTGGCATCTTGATAAACTTTGTACCTTTGTGAATTCAGTTTCCTCCTTATAATAATCAGTTATGGCCTGTTCCATCATGTTTTTATTTGGTTCTATATTTTCTCTTTTGTAAAAAGAGTCGACTTGATTTGTAGCTGCAGTGGCCGAGCAGGAAGTGTAACCATGACGATGAAGTATGTGGTCAAACCCAGGGCAGAGGTGTGAATTAGGTGGAAAAGAGGAGGAAGTGGGTTATTATATTAAGATATTAAGAGGTTATAGGTGTGTCACTGAACTAGTCTCTTGTGCACAGTTCAGTGTTTCTCTTCATACGCTGCAGTTTGAAGTTTTGCCTTGAAACAAAGTGGAAATATTTGTCAGAGGCAGAACAACAGAGTATCAGTGCTGGATGTGAGGATGGGACACACTTTGCTCTGTGTGCTGTCGTTATTCTGTGAGTACATCACTGACTTTTACCAACATGGTTGTTTTGTAGGCAGGATATTGGCTGGTGACTGGGCTCAGTTTGGATCAGAGAGCTGTGTTCAGTCATCACACAAAGATAATGTTGCTTCATCAGCAGTGTTCATTTGATGTAAACATTATACATGTTCTACATTATTCAGCCATAGTTGTCCCTGATGACAATAGAGGGGGGATTTCAGAAAGTCGGTTTAGTCAAAACTCAGAGTAGTTTAATCCTGAGTTGAGGGAAACTCAGAGTTTGTGTTTCCAGAATCACAGATCATTTAAACTCAGAGGCAGTTACTGTGTAATTTACTAACCTGCTCTCTGACAGGTTTTCTTGAAGAAACTGAGTTTCTGTCTCCTTCCTGTGGAGTCTGCAGAAGCTGTCAGACCGTTTCATTTCCTCAGTCATACAGTTCATGTTGAAGTGTTGATCAGAGCACATTCATTTTCAGATGTTTGCACCAGGAGAAGCAGATAAAATCCTGATTAGACAGTAGTTAATAATTTATCTTTACTGATGTGAATGTATTTATGATCAGTCAGTCAGTGATCTTTCCTCCACAGTGTGGATTTATCCTCAGTTCAGTATAAACTCTGTAGGCTGCCCTCTTCATTTATTACACTGACACTGAGTAGATTGGCCTATTAGAACAACTGTGATTTCACTTGATTTCAGTTGTGTAAAATACTTTTCTTCATTGGTCAGACTGATGTAAAATTAAGTTTTAGCTCAATTTTCTATCCATGACATATCCAATGGAAAAATGAAAAAACTGTTATACCTATTTTTCATTTCACAGAAGATTTTCTGATTCCACTTGTTTGACCTTTTTTCCCTGTTGTCATGGTGAATCGTTGTGTCTGACCTCCATTGATGATGACTTTTCATAGTCCTCCTGCACACTGTTAATTCAGGGTTAGTCAACTCAGAGTTCAGGGTTAAGATTGTTAAACCTGCTTTTTGGAATAAATCCCCAGTAGTTTTATTGTGTCTGTGTTTATTCTGTATTTGTTTCTGTCAGTTTGATAATGTCTGAAGTTTCTACCTTCATTTCAGTGCTGAATCCACTCCTTTGTTATGGACACGCTATAGGTAATTACACAGTTTTACTTTAGTTTGTTTCTATTTTTTAATCAAGATGAATCTGCTTTGTTGGTTTGAGGCACATTGTTTTTCTGTTTTATTGTTTGTGATTGAATTTTTTTTTTTGGTGCCTCTCGTGGTGGCAATCCCCGAACCCGGTGGTGGACACTGGAAGTAACAGATGCCGTTAAGCTGAAGAAGGAGTCCTATTGAGCCTGGTTGGCTTGTGGGACTCCTTGACACAGCTGAGAGGTACCGGCAGGCCAAGCGTGGTTTGGTCTGTGCGGTGGCAGAGGCAAAAACTGTGTAATGTTTGTTTACAAATAAAACAATATTTGTTCATCGTCGGAAAAATGCTAAAGTTTTCTCTCTTTCTCTCAATGTGTTTATTTGGGGGGACCAGTTTCCAACAAAGCTGTGATAACACAGAGGCCCAGCTGGTCACAGATAATCAGTGGAGAGGTGATAACTCTAACATGTGAGATCCAGGATGGTGCAGACACTGAGTGGGAGTATGAATGGAGAAGCAACAGCTCAGAAACACGTCCATACAGTCAACACTGGGTTTTCACTGCTTCTGCTTCCAGTCATGGAAACTACAAGTGTAGAGGTAAAAAGAAAATGGACCCTTATACCTCAACAGCCTGGAGTCATCCCATCACACTGACTGTGTCACGTAAGTTGAATTGTTTTACAGTTTCATTAACAGTGGAAATGTGATGCTTTGAATTCCCACTGTCTCTGTCTAAATAATGCAATAAATATACAGGGTGTCCATAAAGTCTCCTTACAATTTAAAAAATATTTTAAAGTCAAATTAACACGTGTCACGATGAAGATCACTTCGATACAATTAGTATTTTGTGTGGCCATCATAATTGCAACTTTTGCCACATCAAGGTTTGATCATCTTTTGTTTTTTTACTGTGTAAATTTGCATAATTTGCAATGACCATAATTATCTCAATATATTTGTTCTAAATTGAACAGCTCATAAACCAAAGGCCCAGCTGAGTGCTGATGACACTGTCATACCAGCAGGGGGCAGTGTGACCCTGACCTGCTCTGTGAAACCATCACCTGGATGGAAATACCACTGGTACAGAGGTGACACATCTTCTGAAGTCCTGACTGGACAAGATGCAGTTTCCCACTCACCTGGACAAATCAGTGTGTCACAGGAAGGACTGTACTGGTGCAGAGGAGGAAGAGGAGACCCAGTTTACTACACAGAGTACAGTGACTCAGTCAGGATTGACACAGCTGGTTAGTTTGACAAGATTTGAAACACACAATGTAGAATCTGTTGTGTATTTATGACTCAAGGTTGAGGCCAAAATAACATTATCTGAAATTTAACCTTTTGACATTTTAATGTTTCTTCTAAAAAAAAATCCTTGGACAGTCCCAAACAGTGTGACTGTGACTCTTCAACCCAACTGGCCTCAGATGTTCAGAGGAGAGAATATCACTGTCAGATGTGAGATCCAGGGAGGAGACACTGAGTGGGAGTATGAATGGGAAACAACCAGCTCCAACAAACCTCCAAATAAAAATGAATTCAGGATCAGTTTTGTTTCTACAACCCACAGTGGAAACTACAGGTGTCAGGGCAGAATGAAAAATATAAAATATAAGACGACAGAGTGGAGCAATTTTATCAACCTGACAGTGTCTGACAGTAAGTCAAGGCATATTTCATTGAAACTCAAAATGTAAACAATCAATTTATATTTGTTCATTTATATAGTTTAGTTATTTTAGAAATTATTTTATAATAAACTGTGTGACATACAGTTCTGTAAGACATTGTATTCAGTCTGAATAGAACAACATGTTTCATCCTGAGAAAATCTGTTTCCACCAGATCAGCCCAAACCTGTCCTCACTGTGTCTCCATCATGGCTGAGTCCTGGAGCCTCAGTAACTCTGAACTGTGAGGTTGAACATCCATCTGCAGGATGGAGGTTCTACTGGTATAAGGCTGTTCCCAAACTATCAGGCGACTCCTACAGCTATGAGCTGCTACCTGGAAGCAGCAGTGGGACTGAACAGGATTCCTACATGGTTCATGGTCAGACACACACAGCAGGATATGTGTGTAGAGCTGGAAGAGGAGACCCAGTGTTTTACACTCAGTACAGTGAACTGAAGTTGGTCTGGTCTGCAGGTCAGTTTGTTTATTTCTTCATCTTGGTCTTTCCAGTTGTTTGTCTGTGACCAAATTGTCCTGAGAAGTAAAGTCTGTGTCAGTATGATCCTAAAGGAAACTATAGGATTATTTCTGTTGCAGTGGTTTAATGTTACTGTCCAGTTGTGTTTATCTCACAAGTTCATCATGTTGTTTGTCAGATGTTGATCCAGCAGCGTCTCTCACAGTGAGTCCTGACAGAGTGCAGCACTTCACCTCTGACTCTGTGTCACTGAGCTGTGAGGGAAACTCTACTGAGTGGAGAGTCAGGAGGTTTCCTGAGGACAGGTCCCTGTCATGTCCCTCTAAGGGGAGAATGACTGGATCCACATGTAAAATCTCCACTTCACAGTCCAGTGCTGCAGTGTACTGGTGTGAGTCTGGATCAGGAGAGTTCAGTAATTCAGTCAACATCACTTTCCAGAGTGAGTTTTAATCACATTTTCCTGAATGATTTTAACATGATGTTTTGTTACTTCATTTATTGAAAGACTGATTCTACAAAGGTTCAGTCTATATTCTGACACTAACCTGCCAGTCTTCATTTCATTTCTATCAAATCTTTGCCAGATGACAAATCTTCTTTTCAGCCTAAATTTGAATGTGATGTTTGTTTTACCAAAATCTGCTCAACAGCTTCAGTCAGTTCACAGTAAATATATGTGATGACGTTTGGCTGCTTCAGTAAAATGGGATTTACTGATGTCATTTGAAACTAAATAAAACTGTTTCTAGTCTCAGTCATTTTTATTGATTTCACTGTTTGTCTTCACTCCCTGCTGTGTTTCAGTGTCTCTGACCATTTATTTAAATTTCAAGAGCACCTTAAGGCGTCTTGGATCATTTCTATTGGTGACCCAGTGAGAACGAGGCCATTTCTTTTGTCTTCAGAAATGTTCTAACATGTTTTACTTGTTTCTTGATCTTTAAAAACCTACTGAACACACACATGTAGAAAGGTGCATTTACACTACAACACATTGAACTTGTGTATATACAAATGTCAGTGATTTGCTACTGTGAACTTCTTCTTTAAAGTAAACAGTAAATATATTTGAGATTTGTTTCCATCTGCACCAGCTGATGTTTGACTGAAGCTTCATGTTGTTTGACTGACAGATGACATCATCCTGCTGAGTCCAGTCCTTCCTGTGACTGAGGGAGATCCTGTTTCTCTCAGCTGCAAGTTGACGACAGAAAATCTTCCCTTTAATGTGGAGTTTTATAAAAATGACAAACTGGTCCAAAGTGACACCAGACTGGAGCTGAACATCTCTGCAGTGTCAAAGTCTGATGAAGGATTTTACAAATGTAAAGTAATGAAAGAGTCAGCACAGAGTTGGGTTTCTGTAAAATGTGAGTAGGAATCAAAACATTTATTCAGCATTTTTTTCAGCTGCGTCTGATGTAGAAATGTAATCACTATATTTGTGTTTGTTTAAATATACATGATTATTTGTTCCACCAGTGTCCAGACCTGGAGTCTCATCATTTCTTGTGCCATTGATCACTGGGTTGGTTTGTGGACTTTTCCTGATTATTCTCCTGATGCTGTTGTTTTGCTACAAAAAGTTAAAAGGTGAGTTTTTATTTTAATTCACTAATTGTTTTCCAGCTGCTGCATTTTGAGAAAAAAGTAAAGGGTGAGACCTTCACATACTTTCTGAGAATTTTCTGAAAACCACTGATGTATTCTGATGCTTTACCATAAAGCAGTAAAACAATGTGGTTACAAAACAATGTAATACTGTTTGTATTTTTAACAGATTCATGTTGCAACAGGTTGGTACAACACTCTTCTCTCATTTTAAACAGAATTTTTTACATTTTCCTTAGAAAAGTTTCAGTGTTTTCTGTGTTTCAGGCCCAGTCAAGACTCTGCTACACAACAAAAAGTCAACCAGGATGAAATTGAGGATTACTCTTCTCTTCTTCATGGTCAGACTTAAACATGTTTATTTTCACACCATTGCTAACACTCAGTTTGTAGTCAAGATATAGATTTTTTTTAAGTGACTAAATTTGACTTTGTCTGATTTTCACTGACCTGTAGATGATTTTTGTCTCTATGAAACAATCAGAGTCTCTGCAAACACTGGACATGGTACAGTATAAACTTTGATTCATGTGAAGCTGTCAGATTATATGATTATTACTGAATGATCAAAATTCATGTTGCATTATAATTTCAGCTCAGCCAACAGATGAATCCAGTAATATGACATCTTCAGTTCAGGCTGGAGGTCTTGACGAGAGCAGTAAGTCCACATGAAAGACTTTATAATAATAATGAAGTCACTGATACTGCAAACTGCAGTCTGATTGTAGATAAGTGTGTGTTCAAATCCATTCATGTGATCATCTGAACAGGGGGATGTGACGACACAGAGGAGAACTCTGACTACTATAATGTGAATCCTGCTGCAGCCTCAGGTACAAATATCACCACCACAGCCACTGAGATATTACTGCTCATATTATTCCATTATTCATAATATGAACTAAACTAATACATTGTGTATCTGGGCTGTGGCATTAGAAACCTGCTGCCTCAAACACAATATTTCCAGACCACTTCATTTAGAGGTTAAAACTGTTGCTGTTCTTTGTAACTATCTCACCACAGTCCACAAACAGATGTGCTGTTATTTTGTGTTGATCTGATCTAGTGGTTCTCAAACATTTTCTGTCGGGTTCCCCTTTGGAGAAAGAAGAATTTCAGGGCCCACCAACCCCAGCAAAACTTCAACAACAGGACAAATCAAACTTCGTTTGAGAAACACTGATCTGATCCAACCATCATATCTAATGAATGCATAGCACTGTCTAAACATTTGAATTACTTACACACATCAACAACTTTGGCACAAGACAGTTAGAGAGCAGCGTCACATCTACATTATGTGTCTGTTTGTCAGTGACATTTACTGTGGTTTGGTTTCAGGTCCATAAAGAGAAGTGCATCATCAGCAAAACATCAGACATGTGGACAACAACATGAAAAACAACATTTACGTAGAAACAGATTTGACAACATTTATATGCTGTGTAACTGCTGTGTACATTTTAGCTTTCCAAACAGCAGATACACAATATTGGTGGTCCTGCCAAACTGCACTGGTTCAGAGAAGGAAAAGTATCAAAAATGAGGAGGAAAAACTTTGAGCCAAATGGTAGGTGTGGTTGATATCAATTAGGTGGTGGTAAAGTCAAACTTGGTCATAATCTGTGGTCAGCAGGCACAAGAAAACAGCTGGCTGGAAGATATTAATGTCAGCAATATACAAAAGCCAAGACAGAGGGATGGCAAAAAGTTGCAGACAAATTAAAGGTGTAAGTAGTGACTGTGTTAGAAGTTTTTATCACTTATCACAGTATATATTATGTACTTTTAAAAAATTTTATAATTACTTTCATCTTTTATATTAGAGCCACCAAGACTGAACATTCTTGAGTCATGCACAGATCCTGTCCATTTATCTTCCACATTTGTGATATGGCACATAGAGTCACACACCATCTAAGACATTTTAGTCAATCAACTGTGTACTTATGGAATACATTCTTGTATATATTACCAGTCTACAATATTAAGAATTGTAGTAACTCATCTGCACATTTATACAATGAACCCCCTTTAGGTTTACAAAAGCCCCTTCATCGGGGCCTGGAGGGGCCTTGATATGAATGTATGTGTAACTAGTAATGTAATGCAGTAATGCAGTCTATGGCACCAGTCACATTTGGAAAGCCTGGGAGACAATCAATTCATATTTACAAGCTTGGTCTCATTCACATGATTTTCATTAACAAGTTCAATGTACCTGAAATGGTGAAAAAGCTTTTACAACTTGGGGTCTTAACTAGTTTGGAAAGACCACAAAAACACCTAAAAACTGCTTGAGGGCCAAGTAAACTTTGTGAATGACAGGACAGACAACACTTTGGCCAAGTTCTCCACATCTGCAATAAGATAAAGGAAAGTGCCACTGGCAAAGAATCTCAATGCGATGCAGTTTGTGCTGTTGTTAATGCAGCTGTTGTTACTCTGAGTCAAACTTTTAATATGAGGGTCCAACAAATTCATTATGTAAATGGCCAAGACATGGCTGCAACACACTTCCCGTCTCACCTCCGCTTATAAAGCCGCGATCTAATCATGTTTACATGAAATAAAGCTGTTTACTGACCTGTTGCTATGACAACAACTTCAGGATGAGCGTCGAAGAACCAAATAATCCAAGATCATCAAATCATCAACAATCATATTGAGATAACTGTTAGTGACGTACGAAGAACAGGCCCCTGAGGATTAAACTGTTTATTATTATTGTGGAATGGATGACAACATGAAAAACCACATCTTTGTTTTGACAATATTTGCAGCTTTTATACTGTAACCATTATATACACGTCTGCTCTGCAAATATCACAGTATTTTGTACAGTTAATCTACAAGTAGCTCATTTAAAGGAAATGCATCATAGTAATTTAACCCTCTGTTGTACCTGACAGGGAGACGACACATTATCACCTATAATAGTTTAAATGTTCCCATTTAGTGTTTATCTACTATAGTTATGTTTTATTGTTAGTTTTTAAGTTTAAATGCAGCTACAATATGTCAATTTTCCTCTGCCATTGTAAAACGTATATAACAGGTAGTGTCTGTATTTATTTTCACCAGGATGAAGTAAACAACGTTTGTCCTATGGTTTATTCTAATTTTGCATATATGTGATGTTTTTGTTTCTTATAGTGACCCTACAGTGTGAAACAGATTTATCTGTTCATGTTCAATTTATATCAGCTCATAGTGAAAAACTGGATTTATTATTGTGATCTACATTTTAAAGGAATAGCTTGTGATTTTTCCAGTTGGTGTTAAAACAATGTTGAGGGATATTTATGTCTGTGAGAACAGGTTTCAGTCATTGTCACTTCTACTCTCCACACTGATCCTGAACGTCCATCTTCGGTCCCCAATGGTCCCCTGCCCTGCTTCTTTTCTGACTAACCCTTTACCCACTGCTGATTACCTGGATCAGGTGTGTTCAGCCAATCAGAAGCTGGAAGATACCATCTCAGATGAAGATGGAAGTTAGGGAAGACAAAATGCATTGATATGTTTCATCCTGGACCTTCACTTTGAGTAGGTGATCAGGATCAGGGAAGATGATCACCTTTTGTCAAGGTGAACCTGTATTTGAGTTTGTTGAAGACTTGATCAGTGGACGGGGACCAGGCAAAGATTGATTTCCTAGAGGTGAGGTGGTGAAATGGAGCCGTCAAGGTGCTAATTATAAAAACTTGCAAAACTCTGGAACCTCTGAAGTTGGTTGTGGTTTTTTTAGGGGTCGGTCATTCACTAACTTCAGCTCCTCTGGCTGGATCCATCTCGATATGTACTGAATGAAACATGACAGACTGGGAGTGGAATGAAACTATCATACAGTTGTTGGTAACTGAGAGCCTGTACCTGGATTATGGATACAAGGGATTCCAGAGGGATCTGTATCTGATGAACCAGGTCCCTGAAATGAAGTTTGCATCAGCCCCAGAATCAATAAAAATAACCAGAATAATATGATGGTTCTTGATGCTGAGCGTTACCTTCATCAATTATCAGAGAGCAGGTGCCGTGTTCCAGCACTGATCCTGATCTTTTACCAGACAAGCCCACACAGTCTGACCAGGTTTGCCACAGAAGATGCACAGCTTCAGGATCAGGCACTGCTCTCTTTCCTCTGAGAGACTCTCCTCTGGGAGGCTACTTAAGTTTCTGCTCCTCCTTCCATGACTGCCCTGATCTTTGACTCCTGAGCTCCCCCATGTGTGGAGATGGAGTACTGATGCTTGGAACCAGCCTCTGTGGTCATGGAGTCCAGAAAGACTGGGTCCCCTCATTCCTCTGTCTGTGGCCGGAGTTGAGGGAACCAAGAAAGTCAAGAGGGTGAAGGTGAAACTCTTGGTCAGGACAGGAACAAAAATCAGGCTTGTGGTGAGTGACAAGGCAAAAATATGAAAACACAGGAGGCAAAAACAGGCAATGACAAGCAGGATGAGACAAGAGGTAAAATGACACACTGGACAATTAGACACAGGTTTCAGTAAACAGGTAAAGACTGTGATCAAATCAGTACAGAGAGGGTGAGACCAAAACAGGAAGTCATATCAGCATCCACCCAGCTGCATCAGTGCTTCATGTGTCTGCTGTGGAGGCGTTCAGGGACCATAATGACTGTGGGTGAAAACACAATTATTTTAAGACACCAGTGTCTGATGGCAGGGCTGTGGCAAATAAGGAAATTCTTTGACTTTAGTGTTTGCTATTGTTTTCTACATGTTCATGTTGACCACAATATAATAATTAATGCTGAGAGAGGCAAAGTGTCCTTTGAACATACTAGTTCTGGTGAATGCACAGTCTACTGTATGTTCGTGCTATTGCAGTAACACATCTCTGTGGTGTGAAAACAAACTGTGGTTATTTTTCAAAGTGACAAGTTGTGGTGTTTTTCTTGTCAGTGTAGCTGTGAAAAATAACTTGATGGGGAACATGACACATCACACTATGTGTCCAGCCCAAATATGCTGCTACGTTATCTGTGAAATGTAGCTGTACCATTTCTACTTTGTGTTTTATTTGACAACACAATTAATGTTCTAACTCACATTAAAAAGTCAGAAGCAGAAACACTAAGAAAACAGAGGACAGAGAGGAGGAAACAGGGAGAGAGACAGACATAAACACACAGTTTGGACACTTGGTCACTTTAATCTTGGTCTAACTACAACTGTATGTGTTATACTGCAGTTTAGCTTATATTCTATATATTTAGCAGATGAATTACTTATTAGTACCTGTGGGGATTTACTGTTGATTTATACAGGTGGTACTTTGTCTCCAGCTGGCATCTTGATAAACTTTGTACCTTTGTGAATTCAGTTTCCTCCTTATAATAATCAGTTATGGCCTGTTCCATCATATTTTTATTTGGTTCTATATTTTCTCTTTTGTAAAAAGAGTCGACTTAATTTGTAGCTGCAGTGGCCGAGCATGAAGTGACAATCAAGTGTGTGGTCAAAACCAGAAGTGTGACTTTGGTGGAACAGAGAAGGAAGCAGAGATGATCGAATGATAAATTAAGAAAACTGATGTGATACTGAACTAGTCTCCTGTGCACAGTTCAGTGTTTCTCTTCATACGCTGCAGTTTGAAGTTTTGCCTTGAAACAAAGTGGAAATATTTGTCAGAGGCAGAACAACAGAGTGTCAGTGCTGGATGTGAGGATGGGACACACTTTGCTCTGTGTGCTGTCGTTATTCTGTGAGTACATCACTGACTTTTACCAGCATGGTTGTTTTGTAGGCAGGATATTGGCTGGTGACTGGGCTCAGTTTGGATCAGAGAGCTGTGTTCAGTCATCACACAAAGATAATGTTGCTTCATCAGCAGTGTTCATTTGATGTAAACATTATACATGTTCTACATTATTCAGCCATAGTTGTCCCTGATGATAATCCAGTAGTTTTATTGTGTCTGTGTTTATTCTGTATTTGTTTCTGTCAGTTTGATAATGTCTGAAGTTTCTTCCTTTATTTCAGTGCTGAATCCACTCCTCTACTATGGACACGCTCAAGGTAATTACACAGTTTTACTGTAGTTTCATTATTACATAGTAATAATGTGACTTTGACTGTATCAGGTAAGTCATCAGTTGTTTTTTTTTTTTTTACCATGTGGATGTTTATCATGACTAATAGAACTTATTTATGAACCTGTTGAAATAATCACCATGATTGTGTTAATATGTACAATATAAATGTATTTAGATCCTATAGTTAATCTTATGAACATTTTTTAGAATAGTCTGAATTAATTCATTTAGGAGACAGGAGGAGATGACATGAGAGGAGCTTGGTGCATGATGGAAAGTCCCCAAGCAGACCAAGCCTATAGCAGCATAGCTAAGGGAGGGGGAAGTGGTTGATATATTACCATGAGACAACAAGTTTTCTCTGTGACAATGAAAATATTAGCTGTAGTACCAATAATTTATTATACACTTGTTTTTAAACAAAAACACAGTAATAACCTTTTTTTTCTATATTTCTCGTCCTAAACAATAGAGAAACCAAAGGCCCAGCTGAGTGAAGATAACACAGACATTCCAGCAGGGGGCAGTGTGACCCTGACCTGCTCTGTGAAACCATCATCTGGATGGAAATACCACTGGTACAGAGGTGACACATCTTCTGAAGCCCTGACTGGACAAGATGCAGTTTCCCACTCACCTGAACAAATCAGTGTGTCACAGGAAGGACTGTACTGGTGCAGAGGAGGAAGAGGAGACCCAGTTTACTACACAGAGTACAGTGACTCAGTGACAATCTACAAATATGGTGAGTCTGGTAAAACTTTCATGGAATACAAAGTGCAGAGAAACCTATTGTGTATTTATGAATATTTCAGACTAAAACTAATGGTGTGATGTTGATTTAACCTGCTGTAATTTTTGTTTTGTTGTTGCTGATTGTTGAACATGAACAGTCCCAAACAGGGCGGTTGTGACTCTGCAGCCCAGCTGGTCTCAGCTATTCAGAGGTGAGACGGTCACTCTCAGATGTGAGATCATGGACGGAGCAAACACTGAGTGGGAGTATGAATGGAAAACAACTAACTCACTGAAACCTCCAACACAACATGACTACAAGATTCAACCTGTTTTGTCATCAGCCAATGGAGAATACAGCTGTAAGGGCAGAAGTAAAGGTTCACAGTCTTTAACAAAGTGGAGTGATGCCACCACACTGACAGTCTCTGACTGTGAGTCAAATCAAACTTCATCAGTCATCATTTTAGTTTTTTCAGAAACTGTAGAAAAGTATTTGTTATTTAGGTAATTATACTTTAGATAGTTCACCTTTATATTTGTATTATTTGTTTTCATCCTGAGAAAATCTGTTTCCAATAGATAAACCCAAACCTGTCCTCACTGTGTCTCCATCATGGCTGAGTCCTGGAGCCTCAGTAACTCTGAACTGTGAGGTTGAACATCCATCTGCAGGATGGAGGTTCTACTGGTATAAGGCTGTTCCCAAACTATCAGGCGACTCCTACAGCTATGAGCTGCTACCTGGAAGCAGCAGTGGGACTGAACAGGATTCCTACATGGTTCATGGTCAGACACACACAGCAGGATATGTGTGTAAAGCTAGAAGAGGAGACCCATTATATTACACTCTGGACAGTGAAATGAAGTTGGTCTGGTTTGGAGGTCAGTTTTTCCTTTTTTTACAAAGAATTTCCCAATTTCTGTTTATATTGGTCTTTCCAGTTGTTTGTCTTTGTATCAGTTTCTTCCTATTTTTGCTGCTTTGTTGGTCTGAAGCACATTGTTTTTCTGTTTTATTGTTTGTTAGTGTCTTTATTATTTGACTCTATGTATCCACACAGACTGTGAGTAGAACAGAGAATAAAAGTGTAATATGTGATATTTCTAACTGTGTAGTGTTGTGTGGATGTTGTTGTGTTTTAGATGCTGTGCTGACCCTTGAGCCCACCTGGTCCACTTTTTTCACCGGAGAGTTTGTTTCCTTCATATGTGACATGAACGAAGGAAAAGACACTGACTGGGAATATAAAATAAACAAGGATGGTCAAGAGTTTGTTCAGTACAATTCACACAAGAAATACACATTACAACCTCTGTCTACAGCCTACAGTGGTGAATACCAGTGCTTTGGTCGACAGAAGAGCTCGAAGTTTATAAAACATAGTAATAAAGTGAATTTGACTGTATCAGGTAAGTCATCAGTGTTTTATTACCATGTGGAGGTTTGTGTTAATATGTACACATAAATGTAATGGTATTTAGGTCTTTAGTTAATTTTCTAAACATTATGTAAAATATAGAACTTTATGTGTATTTGTTTATGATTAAAATAAGGTTTGTTTTTTTTTATTACCCTTATCAGTCCCAAAATGGGGAAATTCCATTACCACCCAAATTGCACACACAAACCATGAACACACACCCAGAGCAGTGGGCAGCCAGTGTTGCAGCACCCGGGGTCCGGTGCCTTGCTCAAGGGTCTCACCTCAATCATGGTATTGAAGGTGGACACGTGGGCTATTCACTCCGTCCCACTGACAATTCCTGCCGGATAGGAGATTCGAACCTGCAATTTTCAAGTTATTCCATCCATCTTCTTCTGCTTATCCTGGGACGGGTCGCAGGGGCAGTAGCCTAAACAGGGATGCCCAAACTTCCTTCTCCCTGTACACTTCCTCCAGCTTTTCCACGCAGACATTGAGGGGCTGAGAGACATAGTCCCTCCAGCATGTCCTGGGTCTTCCCCGGGGCCTTCTCTCAGTGGGACATGCCGGGAACACCTCCCTACCTCCCTAGGGAGGCGCCCAGGAGGCATCCAGAACAGATGCCCTAGCCACCTCAGCTGACTCCTCTTGATGTGGCGGAGCAGCGGCTCTACTCCGAGCTCCTCCCATGTAACCAAGCTCCTCACTAAGGGAGCGCCCAGCCACCCTGTTAAGAAGCTCATTTCAGCTGCTTGTATCCGAGATCTTGTCCTTTCGGTCATGACCCAAGGCTCATAACCATAGGTGGGAGTAGGAAAGTAGTTTGACCAGTAAAGAGCTTTGCTTTTCGGTTCAGCTCTTTCCTCACCACAATGGACTGTCAATCTCATGCTCCAACCTTCTCTCACACTTGAACAAGATCCCAATATACTTAAACTCCTCCACCTGAGGCAGGATCTCTCCCCTGACCTGGAGATGGCAGGCCACCTTTTTCCGGATGAGAACCATGGCCTCGGATTTGGAGGTGCTGATTCTCATCCCGGCCCACTTCACACTCGGTTGAAAACCACCCCAGTGTAAGCTGAAGGTCCTGGCTCGCTGGAGCCAGCAGGACAACATCATCTGCAAAAAGTAGTCCATGACAATAATTAACAGAAGCGGTGATAAAGGACAGCCCTGCTGGAGTCCAACATGCACTGGGAACAGGTCTGAATTACTACCGGCAATGCGAACCAAGCTCCTGTTCCATTTGTACAGAGACCAGATAGCCCTTAGCAAAGGGCCCTGGACCCCATTCTCCCAGAGCACCTCCCACAGGATGTCACGAGGGATGGGGTTGAATGCTTTCTCCAAGTCCACAAAACACATGTGAACTGGTTGTGCAATCTCCCAAGAACCCTCAAGCATAGAGCTGGTCCAGTGTTCCACAAACGGGACGAAAACCTCATTGTTCCTCTTGAATCCGAGGTTCTACCATCGGCCGGATTCTCTTCTCCAGCACCCTGGGAAGGTCTATCCCAGGTCCTATCTATCACGGTCCTTGTTCTTGTCCTCTTCATAAAGGAGTATTATTCTTGGTGATTCCTGACCATGAAAAGCCCAAACAATAAGGTTATGATTTTTCAGCTGTAAGAAAAAAGTGTTTGTTTACTTAATATATTCTAGATTGCATCTTCATATGATTTATTGAGAAACTGTGGACAGACATATACAAAATATTCAGGATTCATGTGATTTATATTGTCCTACAACAATATATACATGTTTTCATCCAGTAAAAAATCTGTTTCCATCAGATCAGCCCAAACCTGTCCTCACTGTGTCTCCATCATGGCTGAGTCCTGGAGCCTCACTAACTCTGAACTGTGAGGTTGAACATCCATCTGCAGGATGGAGGTTCTACTGGTATAAGGCTGTTCCCAAACTATCAGGCGACTCCTACAGCTATGAGCTGCTACCTGGAAGCAGCAGTGGGACTGAACAGGATTCCTACATGGTTCATGGTCAGACACACACAGCAGGATATGTGTGTAGAGCTGGAAGAGGAGACCCAGTGTTTTACACTCAGTACAGTGAACTGAAGTTGGTCTGGTCTGCAGGTCAGTGTATAAATTCTTCCTTAACTTTTTCTTTTCTTGCTTCTTTTTGTTTTAAGATGAGATCAAATTTACCCATAATCAGAAGAAAATGAACCTTATTATCTCGATATAGGACAGTAATTTAATCATAATCTGAATATATTGGCGTTAAAAGTAATTGCTTGGGACACTAGTTATTGGTCGTTTAATAAAAAAAAGTTGAATGTATCATTTTAATCAAAATTTAACTGACAAAATCTTCTTTTTTTAATTTTATGGTCAGTCAGACAGTTGTGTATAGTGTATGTATTTTTCAAAAGTTATGACCCTTCATCATGTTGTTTGTCAGATGTTGATCCAGCAGCGTCTCTCACAGTGAGTCCTGACAGAGTGCAGCACTTCACCTCTGACTCTGTGTCACTGAGCTGTGAGGGAAACTCTACTGAGTGGAGAGTCAGGAGGTTTAGTGATGATACTTGCCTGTCATCCTGCATCTACTGGGGGAGAATGAATGGATCCACATGCAGCATTGACAGTGGACTGTACACTAAAGCAGTGTACTGGTGTGAGTCTGGATCAGGACAGTTCAGTAATGCAGCCAACATCACTGGACATAGTGAGTTTTAATCATGGTTTGTTCATGTTAGACCAATGTTTCTAATCAGAGCACAGCATCATCTGCTGAAGCTTGACATTTACATTCATTTACTGTTATTTGACAAAGATAATCACCTCACTCATCTCTAGCTGCTGAAATAAAATCTTACTAGTTACTTTGTCCTTCAGGTCAGAAACAATTAGTGCAAATAGGAGTGCAAGGATTTAAGTAGAACTAAGTATAACTGTGACACTTTACATGAGCTCACATGTGTTCACTTATTGAGCAGTGGTTATTTCTGCCAGTCTGTGACATTAAGAGTTCGTCAGAGTGACAGCCTGGGGGAAGAACCTGTCTCTGTGCCAGGTGGTTTTGGCATACAGTGCTCTGTAGCACCTCCTACAGGGGAGAAGTCTGAACAGTTTATGTTCAGGGCAGATATATGCAGATATGCTCCCCCCTCATTTCCTCACCATGGACCAGTACAGGTCCTGGATGGAGGGAAGATCGGCCCCGATGATCCTGTCTGCATTCTGCTCCTGTCCTGTTCAGTGGCTGATCCAAACCAGACAAATGACCAATGTTTAAAAGTAGAATCAGTGTATTTTATGTGATTTCATCCATTGTTTTGTGTAATAGAACTTCATGTTTCTTCTGTTCTCATCACTGTTCTCATTGTCAGCTTTTTTCCATCTCATTTATACAGTAATAGACATATTTATAATTTCAGGATCCAGACCTGAAGGTTTTACCTTTACTGCTCCATACGTCATGTGGGTGGTTGGTGGAATTTTACTGATTGTTTTTCTGCTGCTCCTTCTGCATATCTGTAGAAAAATAAAGGGTGAGACCTTTTCTTTGGGATTATTTATTGAAAATCACTGATGTATTCTGATGCTTTACCATAAAACAGTAAAACAATATGATTACAAAACAATTACTGTTTGTATTTTTAACAGATTCATGTTGGAACAGGTTGGTACGACACTCTTCTCTCATTTTAAATAGAATTTTTAATATTTTCCTTAGAAAAGTTTCAGTGTTTTCTGTTTCAGGCCCAGTCAAGACTCTGCTACACAACAAAAAGTCAACCAGGATGAAATTGAGGATTACTCTTCTCTTCTTCATGGTCAGACTTAAACATGTTTATTTTCACACCATTGCTAACACTCAGTTTGTAGTCAAGATATAGATTTTTATTAAGTGACTAAATTTGACTTTGTCTGATTTTCACTGACCTGTAGGTGGTTTTTGTCTCTATGAAACAATCAGAGTCTCTGCAAACACTGGACATGGTACAGTATAAACTTTGATTCATGTGAAGCTGTCAGATTATATGATTATTACTGAATGATCAAAATTCATGTTGCATTATAATTTCAGCTCAGCCAACAGATGAATCCAGTAATATGACATCTTCAGTTCAGGCTGGAGGTCTTGACGAGAGCAGTAAGTCCACATGAAAGACTTTATAATAATAATGAAGTCACTGATACTGCAAACTGCAGTCTGATTGTAGATAAGTGTGTGTTCAAATCCATTCATGTGATCATCTGAACAGGGGGATGTGACGACACAGAGGAGAACTCTGACTACTATAATGTGAATCCTGCTGCAGCCTCAGGTACAAATATTACCACCACAGCCACTGAGATATTACTGCTCATATTATTCCATTATTCATAATATGAACTAAACTAATACATTGTGAATCTGGGCTGTGGCATTAGAAACCAAATATGTACTAAGTCCAGTCCAGGAGTACAGAGTAATCTGAACTACGTTAGTGTTCACATGCAGTACTGATTCTTGAACTGCATCAAACACAATATTTCCACACCACTTGGCACAAGACAGTTAGAGAGCAGCATCACATCTACATTATGTGTCTGTTTGTCAGTGACATTTACTGTGGTTTGGTTTCAGGTCCATAAAGAGAAGTGCATCATCAGCAAAACATCAGACATGTGGACAACAACATGAAAAACAACATTTATGTAGAAACAGATTTGACAATATTTATATGCTGTGTAACTGCTGTGTACATTTTAGCTTTGCAAACAGCAGATACACAATATTGGTGTTTGATTTTAGATCATATGAAAGATTTCTGTGCTGAGGATTTAATTCCCTGTTGATCTAAGCATCAATGGAAAACTGAAGTCATTTGTTTCCTATTGATGATCATCATGCACATTATTGTTTCACTTGTTTATTTTCATTTTAGTTTCACTTCATATAGGTTTGGTTGTATTTGGTTATACTAAGTGAAAGGGAATGACTATTAAATGCAGGAAAGAGGAAGAAAATGTGTTTTGTGTTTTGAATGTTGTGAAAATCAGCTGTATATATATATATAATATATATAAGGCCAGAGAACATCAATAATCGTGCCATCCCTTTCCTGCAGTGCCCTCTGCTGACGACTGAGTGAACTGATGAAAGACCTTGTCCTCAGCTGCCAGTGCACAAGAGGAGATCCTGACTTTAAGACGGACGGGGTCATTGGGCCACTTATCTTGGACTGTATATGTTTATATTGGTCTGTACCAGCCATTGTCGCTCTTAGAAACAGTTGTGTGTGATAATATAATATAACATGGTTTCTTTTGAGTGTTTCCTTTCATCCAACCATCATCTGCATTTACTGACAGAATGAATCTGCCTACATCTGTGTGCTAGTGCTTTTTTTCTATGTTGGTGATTTGGATTATGTTCCTTTTTCTGGCCTTTTCGCTTCCTTTTCTTCTGTTCAGATTGTGTTTTATATGTATTTAAGCTCTGTTTCTTTCCCGTGGACTCAAAAACATCTGCCAGGTTTCTTTCCTTCTTTCTTGCCAGTCCTGTCACAATCTGTGTTTACTTCCTGATGCTGGACTTTTATTTTGTAGTGTTTCCTGTCTGCAGTCTGTCTCTGATTTCTGTTGGTTTTACTTTGTAATCAGTGTCTGATTGTCAACTGTGCCTTGTTGTCTCCCTTCCCCCACACTATATCAGCCATTTCATTGTTACCAGGTACTGTTTGTGTTTCCCTTGTGTAAACTTCCTTCCTATTCCAGCTTGAACCTTTGGGTCTCCTGGTATCTGGCCTGTAATTGGGTTTCTGTCCTTAGTCAGTCACCCCCTGACATCCTCTTGTTCCCTTTTCACTGTTACATCAGTTTATCAATAAAACTTTTCACCAAACCTCTTCCTGTCTGTCTGGTCTACATTTGGGTCGTCATCTCAGTCATTTGTGGTGATTTATGGCATGTGTACAAATACTGTACTGAGATTAGGACTAAAATCATTTTTGGTTCTTTTTTTCTTGAACTTGAAGGAGTGGTGGAAGCTGGAAGCTGTATTTAGGAAAGAAATGTCAAGTCCAGGTAGCATGGTGGCTGAGTGTTTAACACGGTTGCCTCATAGCAAGAAGGTCGTGGGTTCGCAACCTGGCCTTTCTGTGTGGAGTTCGCATGTTCGCCCTGTGCTTGCGTGGGTGTACTCTGGTGTCCTCCCACAGTCCAAAAAAACATGCATGTCAGGTTGATTGGTGACTCTATATTGCTGGGATAGGCTCCAGCAAATCCCCGTGACCCAGGTTAAGGAATAAGTGGGTATAGATAATGGAAAACCTCAGTACTTTAATGGCAGCTAGTTATAGTTTGCAGCAAAAGAGTTAACTACAGCATGGCAACAGTTAGAGAGAGGCATTATGGCAGGATGAGCAATATTTCCATAGTTTTTACCATCCAAGTGGGTGGAAGCAGGGAGAGTCTTCAGTCGGGACAGCAGTTATCACCAATATGTGTATATATGGATGACATAACAACCACTGACTAGCACTGTGCCAACAGTGGTGCCTGCAGTTTTGTCATAGCCCCTGACAGTTTACAATGTAAATCCATTTCTAAGCTAGAGAAAACATTCAGTGCCTCCATTAGAAAGTGTCTGGGAGCACCAAGCTGTCTAAGCTGTGTGTGCCTGTATGGCAAAAGGATTTTGGAGTTTCAGTGTGCTAAGGTTACACTGGAGATGACATGGTCAGAGTCTAGAGATGATGTGTGAAGCACAGGAGCAACAGTCCCAGCAGGGATGAAGTGGAGCCCAAAGGAGGCAGATGTGCAGACTCAGGTAGATCGTAGACACAGGATGTTTAAGGGTGTATAGATAAAGACAGGAATGGACTGTCAGTTGAGTTTAGATTTTGGAAGTCAGCTCATGGTGCTTCAGGAGATGGTTAGTACCACTTTAGGACAATCTAAGACCAGATCTTGTCCTGAAACAGTGGATTGTATGTTTTGTGGAAGGTGTAGTTCCCTGGAAAGACACTGTAGAAACGAAAGGATAAAAGTTCAGATATACAGAAGCAGCTATGGAGGCAGAGCAGTGTGGCTGGAAAGTCGGTGTCCACCCAGTGGAAGATGGTGGTTGAGGGTTTGTTGGAAAGTCAGTCTTGTCTCTGTTGAGTGAACTACCCCTTCATAATTGTGATGGCACAGGAAAAGAAACTGTCCTTGTCTGGTTGTTTTGGTGTACAGTGGCCTGTAGCGCCACACAGATGGGAGACATTTAAACAGTTTGTGAGGGGTCTGCAGAAATCTGTCTCCTCTGTCTGTTCCTGTCTTATTTGGTTACTGAACCAAACCACACAGTGATGGACGAGCAGTGAACAGACTCCCCTGTACCACCAGCTTCTGGGGCAGTTTGGACTTTTTGAGTAGACACAGGGAAAACATCCTCTGCTGTGCCTTCCTGATGATGGTGCTGATGTTGGACATCCACTTTAGTTTGTGGAAAATTGTGGAGCTCAGAAAGTTGAAGGTCTCCACTTGTTATCCACTGACAAGGTAAAGCGTACGTCTTCCTGTAGTTGATCAGAGACCTCTATATGTGTCCAACTCAAATATGCTGCTGAAGTGTTTGCTATGTATTTACATATTTTAACAGGAACTGTGTAATAAGACTAATAATAAATATATCGTGTGTGTGTGTGTGTCCGTGTGTGTAAAAGTCATGAGCTCATACTGATGTATCACTTCCTTTCACCCACAGGTCTTGGTTTGTCCTCATGTATTTTCAAGAATTAAAGTGGAAACATTTTCAGATGCACAGTGTCAGTGCTGCATGTGAGGATGGGCCACACTTTGCTCTCTGTGCTGGGGTTATTCTGTGAGTACATCGACATTTGTCTCTTTAAATGCTGCACGACGTGTTTTAGTGGTTTGTTCAAAGTGTGAACAGGGAAGCTGTGTGGTGACAGCAAACACGTGACACTGCTGATGATTCAAAAGTGTATACTGTTTATCATTGTTTTTAAAAATGTTTTCTTTCAGCAGGATCTTAGTCACTGAGTGACTTTATAGTGGAGGACTGTGTTGTGATAATGTTGATGGAAATGTGATAACTGATTTCTAGATTATCCAAACATTCATCCACTGGGCGTGTTTTTCTTTCTTTTGTCTGACATATGAATCTGTGTTGTAGTGCTGAATACAAACCTCTACTGTGGATACACTCAAGGTGATTGCACAAATTTCCTTCTTTCCTGTGTTTGTTTATTCACCCCCAAAAAAATCATCACTGTAGTTTGTCCTTTTTCTTTTAATTGGGCTTTTGTGATCATTCCAGATGTGGTGCTGACTCTTCAGCCAAACAGATCTGTTTTTTTCAGTGGAGAGATTGTTAACTTTACAATTGAGATGAAAGTAGCAATGGAAAACTGGAACTACAGCATTCACAGGAAAGATGAACAAGTTGTTTCCTGTGGCATCAAAAAGTCCTGTTCACTTAAGATACAGAAGAACCACAGTGGTGAATATTGGGCCACCGTTCATCATCAGAGCACAAATGTTATAAAAAAACTGAGCAACAAAGTGAATCTGACTGTATTAGGTAAGTCATGAATTTGTTCAATACCAAGTTTATCGTCATATAAAACTTAACTCATCAATGTACCAGGTTGGTGTGATCATTTATACATAACGTGATCATTTTTTTTTTGTTTGTTTTATAGTTTGATAATGTGATTATACATTGTACACAAAACAGAGGTAGTGCATAGAAGTGATACACATTGCATCAACTGACAGTGTTAACACAGTTACTATATTAGAAGTATGATACAAATGTGTGAGAGCTCCTGGCCCCTAACAACGATGTGCATTTGTGCTATATTCAGTGATGGGTGGAGATGGTTTCTCATCACACTGCAAATGTTCAGTTAGTATAATTAAAACACTTAAAACACATCTGGAGGTACTGTTACTTTAAAAAAGAAAAAAAAAAGCAGGGTAGAGACAATGTACATGATGTTCTAAGAAGAGTCACAGTCACACAGCAGGTTTTCATCCTGAGAAAATCTGTTTCCACCAGATCAGCCCAAACCTGTCCTCACTGTGTCTCCATCATGGCTGAGTCCTGGAGCCTCAGTAACTCTGAACTGTGAGGTTGAACATCCATCTGCAGGATGGAGGTTCTACTGGTATAAGGCTGTTCCCAAACTATCAGGCGACTCCTACAGCTATGAGCTGCTACCTGGAAGCAGCAGTGGGACTGAACAGGATTCCTACATGGTTCATGGTCAGACACACACAGCAGGATATGTGTGTAGAGCTGGAAGAGGAGACCCAGTGTTTTACACTCAGTACAGTGAACTGAGGTTGGTCTGGTCTGCAGGTCAGTTTGTTTATTTCTTCATCTTGGTCTTTCCAGTTGTTTGTCTGTGACCAAATTGTCCTGAGAAGTAAAGTCTGTGTCAGTATGATCCTAAAGGAAACTATAGGATTATTTCTGTTGCAGTGGTTTAATGTTACTGTCCAGTTGTGTTTATCTCACAAGTTCATCATGTTGTTTGTCAGATGTTGATCCAGCAGCGTCTCTCACAGTGAGTCCTGACAGAGTGCAGCACTTCACCTCTGACTCTGTGTCACTGAGCTGTGAGGGAAACTCTACTGAGTGGAGAGTCAGGAGGTTTCCTGAGGACAGGTCTCTGTCATGTCCCTCTAAGTGGAGAATGACTGGATCCACATGTAAAATCTCCACTTCACAGTCCAGTGCTGCAGTGTACTGGTGTGAGTCTGGATCAGGAGAGTTCAGTAATTCAGTCAACATCACTTTCCAGAGTGAGTTTTAATCACATGTTCCTGAATGATTTTAACATGATGTTTTGTTACTTCATTTATTGAAAGACTGATTGTACAAAGGTTCAGTCTATATTCTGACACTAACCTGCCAGTCTTCATTTCATTTCTATCAAATCTTTGCCAGATGACAAATCTTCTTTTCAGCCTAAATTTGAATGTGATGTTTGTTTTACCAAAATCTGCTCAACAGCTTCAGTCAGTTCACAGTAAATATATGTGATGACGTTTGGCTGCTTCAGTAAAATGGGATTTACTGATGTCATTTGAAACTAAATAAAACTGTTTCTAGTCTCAGTCATTTTTATTGATTTCACTGTTTGTCTTCACTCCCTGCTGTGTTTCAGTGTCTCTGACCATTTATTTAAATTTCAAGAGCACCTTAAGGCGTCTTGGATCATTTCTATTGGTGACACAGTGAGAACGAGGCCATTTCTTTTGTCTTCAGAAATGTTC
Source organism: Mastacembelus armatus (assembly GCF_900324485.2). Taxonomy (NCBI): domain Eukaryota; kingdom Metazoa; phylum Chordata; class Actinopteri; order Synbranchiformes; family Mastacembelidae; genus Mastacembelus; species Mastacembelus armatus. The sequence goes on along the minus strand of NC_046650.1, from coordinate 9,878,408 downwards.
TAACATGTTTTACTTGTTTCTTGATCTTTAAAAACCTACTGAACACACACATGTAGAAAGGTGCATTTACACTACAACACATTGAACTTGTGTATATACAAATGTCAGTGATTTGCTACTGTGAACTTCTTCTTTAAAGTAAACAGTAAATATATTTGAGATTTGTTTCCATCTGCACCAGCTGATGTTTGACTGAAGCTTCATGTTGTTTGACTGACAGATGACATCATCCTGCTGAGTCCAGTCCTTCCTGTGACTGAGGGAGATCCTGTTTCTCTCAGCTGCAAGTTGACGACAGAAAATCTTCGTTTTAATGTGGAGTTTTATAAAAATGACAAACTGGTCCAAAGTGACACCAGACTGGAGCTGAACATCTCTGCAGTGTCAAAGTCTGATGAAGGATTTTACAAATGTAAAGTAATGAAAGAGTCAGCACAGAGTTGGGTTTCTGTAAAATGTGAGTAGGAATCAAAACATTTATTCAGCATTTTTTTCAGCTGCGTCTGATGTAGAAAAGTAATCACTATATTTGTGTTTGTTTAAATATGCATGATTATTTGTTCCACCAGTGTCCAGACCTGGAGTCTCATCATTTCTTGTGCCATTGATCACTGGGTTGGTTTGTGGAGTTTTCCTGATTATTCTCCTGATGCTGTTGTTTTGCTACAAAAAGTCAAAAGGTGAGTTTTTTTTTTATTCACTAAAACCCAAAAATACAGATTTATTGTGATTTAATTCCATGTCCTGTAATAATAAACAGAACCATGTTTTTATTGATTCACACTTTATCAGGTTGGTCCAATTGTCTTCACTCATTGGGAATAAAACAACAGTACAGTACATGTTCCTTATTCAATCTCTTCTGTCTACTACACAGGTTGGGGGCCCACCAGGTCCCAGAGCACCAATCAGAGCCCTGCTATGGACCACATGATCAACCAACAGGAAACTCAATGCACTGAATATGCTTCTGTCAATGGTCAGCCTGTTATATTATCATATACTGTTAACTCCAACATTAACATTTATGTTTTTGGTTTACTGACCTGAAGATTATGAAAATGATTTAATGGGATTCAAATAATTATTGACTTTATTTCCTGTAGATGATACTTGTCTCTATGAATCAGTCAAAAGCCCTGAAGGTGCTGAAAATGGTACAGTATTCACCTTTTAGTTAACATGGAGAAGTCAGAAAGGATGTTAGTGTAAATGACTGATTCTCTCTGTAATAATAAAATCTATATTTCAGATGAACCCAGTGAAGTCACATACTCTTTGATTGAGCTTAAAAATGTTGCTAAGAAGGGTGAGTATGTTATTTTATGTAAGAGCCACATGCAGCAAATAGAAAATAGTTGAGATGCTGTTGTTGTCCAGCAGGGACTAAATAAATCATGTGATTGTTGTAACAGAGAAGACAAATGAAGCAGAGGAGAGCTGTGTTTACTCTGAGGTGAAGACTGGATCAGCTGCAGGTACGTGTCATTACATCACTGACTCAGACTGCTGAAGCTTCATATCAGCACAGAGAAACTTTAAACCCATTTTTACACAAATGAGGACTGTGGATGTGATGAGCCATCACTGACACTGAACGCTCTTTAGGAAGGGATCTTGTAATGTGCAGGTGTGAACAGGAGGGAAGATTAGAACAAGCAGAACCTGTTTCATTGTCATATGAGAACCTGATGTTGTTTTAAAAGAGAAGAGCAGACCACATGTTGTTATTGTCTTTATTCTGCCTCTTTGTCCGTCCACATGTAACTGTTGTTCAAATAAAAGTTGAAAAATGTCTTTTGTTTTAGATGATAACCAGCTGTACGCCCAGGTACGCTCCCACAATAAAGCTAAAGCCAAGAAAAAGAAAAGTAAGTAAAACCTACATCCACCTGAAGATGTTTGTTACAACCCAATAAGGTCTAGGGGAAGTTTGAGGAAGTAACATTATTATGCCAGATGTAAGAAAGGCAAATGATATTTATTTACAGGTTAAGGAAACAAAAGGGACCTAGGGTCTCTTTACAATGTCGTACAGAAAACAGGGTCAGCACTGGAGATAAATGCTCTAACAGAAAACCACATAGACATAAAGGAAATCCTAACACAAATCTGAAACTCCAGGTCTTAACAATCACAGTCAACATAAGAACCAACATAAGGAGAGTGGGGGGGCTGACTAGACCGACCCGCACTACAGCAGTCAAACACTGTGTACGTAACCAAACAGAACAACGATAAAACTTATAGAGAAGTAACGCCAGCTAAGCCGCCACGCGGTGTACAAGCCTATAGCGAACGCTGACACACAGAAGTCTAAGGAAGAGAGCCACACCACACCAAGGTGAAGTGACCATGGGTAAAGAACAGCCAACCCGAGCGGTGGAAACTACGGGTCTAAATACGTGATGTGCTGAGGTGTGGATAGTTGATTGGTGGGAGGCTGGAGCGGTTGGCCAATCAGGCGAAAGAAGTGCGGACCATGGTTGATCGCCTTGCAGCTGCGGATTCGCGACTCCATCGGCCAATGCCAAACCACAACAGCTCCACCATCCGGTCGGAGGTTGTAGTTAAGGATGCCGATCTTCTTAACCGGGGCGGCCCCAACCGGAACACACAGGAAAACAACAACACAACGGAGGGGACAAGAAACAAGTAGGCCGGGGGCCGTAACAATGTTATTGTCCAACAATATATTTCAGTATTTGTAAAATGGATTCATTTTAGCAATTTTATCTGTTTATTTTGATGATATCATCATTTTTCTTTTCATTTTCTTAAATTAATACTTGACATTCCTCCTGTCAGATTATTATTATGGCCTTTTCCAACTAATATGATCATCTGTTAACATCTTGTGCTTTGTGCTGTGCAGAGTAAATTGAAATGTCACATTTGAAACTAATCTATTTTGAACTGTGTTTACAGGGAAACCAAGTCCTGAGGATGAAACTGTTTAGTCTGAAGTCAGAACAGGAGCAGCTGTTGGTAATAATGCAGTGAAAACATCATTTTGTAATGATTTATTTACAGAGGTAAATGAGAATTAGAAATTAGAAAGCCTCTTTTATTTTTGAGTGACCCTATATTTAAATAAATAAGGTATTTATGAAAAAAAAGTGGAATGGATGACAACATGAAAAACCACATCTTTGTTTTGACAGTATTTGCAGCTTTTATACTGTAACCATTATATACACGTCTGCTCTGCAAATATCACAGTATTTTGTACAGTTAATCTACAAGTAGCTCATTTAAAGGAAATGCATCATAGTAATTTAACCCTCTGTTGTACCTGACAGGGAGACGACACATTATCACCTATAATAGTTTAAATGTTCCCATTTAGTGTTTATCTACTATAGTTATGTTTTATTGTTAGTTTTTAAGTTTAAATGCAGCTACAATATGTTAATTTTCCTCTGCCATTGTAAAACGTATATAACAGGTACTGTCTGTATTTATTTTCACCAGGATGAAGTAAACAACGTTTGTCCTATGGTTTATTCTAATTTTGCATATATATGATGTTTTTGTTTCTTATAGTGACCCTACAGTGTGAAATAGATTTATCTGTTCATGTTCAATTTATATCAGCTCATAGTGAAAAACTGGATTTATTATTGTGATCTACATTTTAAAGGAATAGTTTGTGATTTTTCCAGTTGGTGTTAAAACAATGTTGAGGGATATTTATGTCTGTGAGAACAGGTTTCAGTCATTGTCACTTCTACTCTCCACACTGATCCTGAACGTCCATCTTCGGTCCCCAATGGTCCCCTGCCCTGCTTCTTTTCTGACTAACCCTTTACCCACTGCTGATTACCTGGATCAGGTGTGTTCAGCCAATCAGAAGCTGGAAGATTCCATCTCAGATGAAGGTGGAAGTTAGAGAAGACAAAATGCATTGATATCTTTCAATCTGGACCTTCACTTTGAGTAGGTGATCAGGATCAGGGAAGATGAGCACCTTTTGTTAAGGTGAACCTGTATTTGAGTTTGTTGAAGACTTGATCAGTGGACGGGGACCAGGCAAAGATTGATTTCCTAGAGGTGAGGTGGTGAAATGGAGCCGCCAAGGTGCTAATTATAAAAATTAGCAAAACTCTGGAACCTCTGAAGTTGGTTGTGGTTTTTTTAGGGGTCGGTCATTCACTAACTTCAGCTCCTCTGGCTGGATCCATCTCGATATGCACTGAATGAAACATGACAGACTGGGAGTGGAATGAAACTATCATACAGTTGTTGGTAACTGAGAGCCTGTACCTGGATTATGGATACAAGGGATTCCAGAGGGATCTGTATCTGATGAACCAGGTCCCTGAAATGAAGTTTGCATCAGCCCCAGAATCAATAAAAATAACCAGAATAATATGATGGTTCTTGATGCTGAGCGTTACCTTCATCAATTATCAGAGAGCAGGTGCCGTGTTCCAGCACTGATCCTGATCTTTTACCAGACAAGCCCACACAGTCTGACCAGGTTTGCCACAGAAGATGCACAGCTTCAGGATCAGGCACTGCTCTCTTTCCTCTGAGAGACTCTCCTCTGGGAGGCTACTTAAGTTTCTGCTCCTCCTTCCATGATTGCCCTGATCTTTGACTCCTGAGCTCCCCCATGTGTGGAGATGGAGTACTGATGCTTGGAACCAGCCTCTGTGGTCATGGAGTCCAGAAAGACTGGGTCCCCTCATTCCTCTGTCTGTGGCCGGAGTTGAGGGAACCAAGAAAGTCAAGAGGGTGAAGGTGAAACTCTTGGTCAGGACAGGAACAAAAATCAGGCTTGTGGTGAGTGACAAGGCAAAAATATGAAAACACAGGAGGCAAAAACAGGCAGTGACAAGCAGGATGAGACAAGAGGTAAAACGACACACTGGACAATTAGACACAGGTTTCAGTGAACAGGTAAAGAGTGTGATCAAATCAGTACAGAGAGGGTGAGACCAAAACAGGAAGTCATATCAGCATCCACCCAGCTGCATCAGTGCTTCATGTGTCTGCTGTGGAGGCGTTCAGGGACCATAATGACTGTGGGTGAAAACACAATTATTTTAAGACACCAGTGTCTGATGGCAGGGCTGTGGCAAATAAGGAAATTCTTTGACTTTAGTGTTTGCTATTGTTTTCAACATGTTCATGTTGACCACAATATAATAATTAATGCTGAGAGAGGCAAAGTGTCCTTTGAACATACTAGTTCTGGTGAATGCTCAGTCTACTGTATGTTCGTGCTATTGCAGTAACACATCTCTGTGGTGTGAAAACAAACTGTGGTTATTTTTCAAAGTGACAAGTTGTGGTGTTTTTCTTGTCAGTGTAGCTGTGAAAAATAACTTGATGGGGAACATGACACATCACACTATGTGTCCAGCCCAAATATGCTGCTACGTTATCTGTGAAATGTAGCTGTACCATTTCTACTTTGTGTTTTATTTGACAACACAATTAATGTTCTAACTCACATTAAAAAGTCAGAAGCAGAAACACTAAGAAAACAGAGGACAGAGAGGAGGAAACAGGGAGAGAGACAGACATAAACACACAGTTTGGACACTTGGTCACTTTAATCTTGGTCTAACTACAACTGTATGTGTTATACTGCAGTTTAGCTTATATTCTATATATTTAGCAGATGAATTACTTATTAGTACCTGTGGGGATTTACTGTTGATTTATACAGGTGGTACTTTGTCTCCAGCTGGCATCTTGATAAACTTTGTACCTTTGTGAATTCAGTTTCCTCCTTATAATAATCAGTTATGGCCTGTTCCATCATATTTTTATTTGGTTCTATATTTTCTCTTTTGTAAAAAGAGTCGACTTAATTTGTAGCTGCAGTGGCCGAGCATGAAGTGACAATCAAGTGTGTGGCCAAAACCAGAAGTGTGACTTTGGTGGAACAGAGAAGGAAGCAGAGATGATCGAATGATAAATTAAGAAAACTGATGTGATACTGAACTAGTCTCCTGTGCACAGTTCAGTGTTTCTCTTCATACGCTGCAGTTTGAAGTTTTGCCTTGAAACAAAGTGGAAATATTTGTCAGAGTCAGAACAACAGAGTGTCAGTGCTGGATGTGAGGATGGGACACACTTTGCTCTGTGTGCTGTCGTTATTCTGTGAGTACATCACTGACTTTTACCAACATGGTTGTTTTGTAGGCAGGATATTGGCTGGTGACTGGGCTCAGTTTGGATCAGAGAGCTGTGTTCAGTCATCACACAAAGATAATGTTGCTTCATCAGCAGTGTTCATTTGATGTAAACATTATACATGTTCTACATTATTCAGCCATAGTTGTCCCTGATGATAATCCAGTAGTTTTATTGTGTCTGTGTTTATTCTGTATTTGTTTCTGTCAGTTTGATAATGTCTGAAGTTTCTTCCTTTATTTCAGTGCTGAATCCACTCCTCTACTATGGACACGCTCAAGGTAATTACACAGTTTTACTTTAGTTTCATTATTACATAGTAATAATGTGACTTTGACTGTATCAGGTAAGTCATCAGTTGTTTTTTTTTTTTTACCATGTGGATGTTTATCATGACTAATAGAACTTATTTATGAACCTGTTGAAATAATCACCATGATTGTGTTAATATGTACAATATAAATGTATTTAGATCCTATAGTTAATCTTATGAACATTTTTTAGAATAGTCTGAATTAATTCATTTAGGAGACAGGAGGAGATGACATGAGAGGAGCTTGGTGCATGATGGAAAGTCCACAAGGAGACCAAGCCTATAGCAGCATAGCTAAGGGAGGGGGAAGTGGTTGACATATTACCATGAGACAACAAGTTTTCTCTGTGACAATGAAAATATTAGCTGTAGTACCAATAATTTATTATACACTTGTTTTTAAACAGAAACACAGTAATAACCTTTTTTTTCTGTATTTCTCGTCCTAAACAATAGAGAAACCAAAGGCCCAGCTGAGTGCAGATGACACAGACATTCCAGCAGGGGGCAGTGTGACCCTGACCTGCTCTGTGAAACCATCATCTGGATGGAAATACCACTGGTACAGAGGTGACACATCCTCTGAAGTCCTGACTGGACAAGATGCAGTTTCCCACTCACCTGGACAAATCAGTGTGTCACAGGAAGGACTGTACTGGTGCAGAGGACGAAGAGGAGACCCAGTTTACTACACAGAGTACAGTGACTCAGTGACAATCTACGAATATGGTGAGTCTGGTAAAACTTTCATGGAATACAAAGTGCAGAGAAACCTATTATGTATTTATAAATATTTCAGACTAAAACTAATGGTGTGATGTTGATTTAACCTGCTGTAATTTTTGTTTTGTTGTTGCTGATTGTTGAACATGAACAGTCCCAAACAGGGCGGTTGTGACTCTGCAGCCCAGCTGGTCTCAGCTATTCAGAGGTGAGACGGTCACTCTCAGATGTGAGATCATGGACGGAGCAAACACTGAGTGGGAGTATGAATGGAAAACAACTAACTCACTGAAACCTCCAACACAACATGACTACAAGATTCAACCTGTTTTGTCATCAGCCAATGGAGAATACAGCTGTAAGGGCAGAAGTAAAGGTTCACAGTCTTTAACAAAGTGGAGTGATGCCACCACACTGACAGTCTCTGACTGTGAGTCAAATCAAACTTCATCAGTCATCATTTTAGTTTTTTCAGACTGTAGAAAAGTATTTGTTATTTAGGTAATTATACTTTAGATAGTTCACCTTTATATTTGTATTATTTGTTTTCATCCTGAGAAAATCTGTTTCCAATAGATAAACCCAAACCTGTCCTCAATGTGTCTCCATCATGGCTGAGTCCTGGAGCCTCAGTAACTCTGAACTGTGAGGTTGAACATCCATCTGCAGGATGGAGGTTCTACTGGTATAAGGCTGTTCCCAAACTATCAGGCGACTCCTACAGCTATGAGCTGCTACCTGGAAGCAGCAGTGGGACTGAACAGGATTCCTACATGGTTCATGGTCAGACACACACAGCAGGATATGTGTGTAAAGCTAGAAGAGGAGACCCATTATATTACACTCTGGACAGTGAAATGAAGTTGGTCTGGTTTGGAGGTCAGTTTTTCCTTTTTTTACAAAGAATTTCCCAATTTCTGTTTATATTGGTCTTTCCAGTTGTTTGTCTTTGTATCAGTTTCTTCCTATTTTTGCTGCTTTGTTGGTCTGAAGCACATTGTTTTTCTGTTTTATTGTTTGTTAGTGTCTTTATTATTTGACTCTATGTATCCACACAGACTGTGAGTAGAACAGAGAATAAAAGTGTAATATGTGATATTTCTAACTGTGTAGTGTTGTGTGGATGTTGTTGTGTTTTAGATGCTGTGCTGACCCTTGAGCCCAGCTGGTCCACTTTTTTCACCGGAGAGTTTGTTTCCTTCATATGTGACATGAACGAAGGAAAAGACACTGACTGGGAATATAAAATAAACAAGGATGGTCAAGAGTTTGTTCAGTACAATTCACACAAGAAATACACATTACAACCTCTGTCTACAGCCTACAGTGGTGAATACCAGTGCTTTGGTTGGCAGAAGAGCTCGAAGTTTATAAAACATAGTAATAAAGTGAATTTGACTGTATCAGGTAAGTCATCAGTGTTTTATTACCATGTGGAGGTTTGTGTTAATATGTACACATAAATGTAATGGTATTTAAGTCTTTAGTTAATTTTCTAAACATTATGTAAAATATAGAACTTTATGTGTATTTGTTTATGATTAAAATAAGGTTTGTTTTTTTTTATTACCCTTATCAGTCCCAAAATGGGGAAATTCCATTACCACCCAAATTGCACACACAAACCATGAACACACACCCAGAGCAGTGGGCAGCCAGTGTTGCAGCACCCGGGGTCCGGTGCCTTGCTCAAGGGTCTCACCTCAATCATGGTATTGAAGGTGGACACGTGGGCTATTCACTCCGTCCCACTGACAATTCCTGCCGGATAGGAGATTCGAACCTGCAATTTTCAAGTTATTCCATCCATCTTCTTCTGCTTATCCTGGGACGGGTCGCAGGGGCAGTAGCCTAAACAGGGATGCCCAAACTTCCTTCTCCCTGTACACTTCCTCCAGCTTTTCCACGCAGACATTGAGGGGCTGAGAGACATAGTCCCTCCAGCATGTCCTGGGTCTTCCCCGGGGCCTTCTCTCAGTGGGACATGCCGGGAACACCTCTTATTCTTGGTGATTCCTGACCATGAAAAGCCCAAACAATAAGGTTATGATTTTTCAGCTGTAAGAAAAAAGTGTTTGTTTACTTAATATATTCTAGATTGCATCTTCATATGATTTATTGAGAAACTGTGGAAGGACATATACAAAATATTCAGGATTCATGTGATTTATATTGTCCTACAACAATATATACATGTTTTCATCCAGTAAAAAATCTGTTTCCATCAGATCAGCCCAAACCTGTCCTCACTGTGTCTCCATCATGGCTGAGTCCTGGAGCCTCACTAACTCTGAACTGTGAGGTTGAACATCCATCTGCAGGATGGAGGTTCTACTGGTATAAGGCTGTTCCCAAACTACCAGGCGACTCCTACAGCTATGAGCTGCTACCTGGAAGCAGCAGTGGGACTGAACAGGATTCCTACATGGTTCATGGTCAGACACACACAGCAGGATATGTGTGTAGAGCTGGAAGAGGAGACCCAGTGTTTTACACTCAGTACAGTGAACTGAAGTTGGTCTGGTCTGCAGGTCAGTGTATAAATTCTTCCTTAACTTTTTCTTTTCTTGCTTCTTTTTGTTTTAAGATGAGATCAAATTTACCCATAATCAGAAGAAAATGAACCTTATTATCTCGATATAGGACAGTAATTTAATCATAATCTGAATATATTGGCGTTAAAAGTAATTGCTTGGGACACTAGTTATTGGTCGTTTAATAAAAAAAAGTTGAATGTATCATTTTAATCAAAATTTAACTGACAAAATCTTCTTTTTTTAATTTTATGGTCAGTCAGACAGTTGTGTATAGTGTATGTATTTTTCAAAAGTTATGACCCTTCATCATGTTGTTTGTCAGATGTTGATCCAGCAGCGTCTCTCACAGTGAGTCCTGACAGAGTGCAGCACTTCACCTCTGACTCTGTGTCACTGAGCTGTGAGGGAAACTCTACTGAGTGGAGAGTCAGGAGGTTTAGTGATGATACTTGCCTGTCATCCTGCATCTACTGGGGAGAATGAATGGATCCACATGCAGCATTGACAGTGGACTGTACACTAAAGCAGTGTACTGGTGTGAGTCTGGATCAGGACAGTTCAGTAATGCAGCCAACATCACTGGACATAGTGAGTTTTAATCATGGTTTGTTCATGTTAGACCAATGTTTCTAATCAGAGCACAGCATCATCTGCTGAAGCTTGACATTTACATTCATTTACTGTTATTTGACAAAGATAATCACCTCACTCATCTCTAGCTGCTGAAATAAAATCTTACTAGTTACTTTGTCCTTCAGGTCAGAAACAATTAGTGCAAATAGGAGTGCAAGGATTTAAGTAGAACTAAGTATAACTGTGACACTTTACATGAGCTCACATGTGTTCACTTATTGAGCAGTGGTTATTTCTGCCAGTCTGTGACATTAAGAGTTCGTCAGAGTGACAGCCTGGGGGAAGAACCTGTCTCTGTGCCAGGTGGTTTTGACATACAGTGCTCTGTAGCACCTCCTACAGGGGAGAAGTCTGAACAGTTTATGTTCAGGGCAGATATATGCAGATATGCTCCCCCCTCATTTCCTCACCATGGACCAGTACAGGTCCTGGATGGAGGGAAGATCGGCCCCGATGATCCTGTCTGCATTCTGCTCCTGTCCTGTTCAGTGGCTGATCCAAACCAGACAAATGACCAATGTTTAAAAGTAGAATCAGTGTATTTTATGTGATTTCATCCATTGTTTTGTGTAATAGAACTTCATGTTTCTTCTGTTCTCATCACTGTTCTCATTGTCAGCTTTTTTCCACCTCATTTATACAGTAAGAGACATATTTATAATTTCAGGATCCAGACCTGAAGGTTTTACCTTTACTGCTCCATACGTCATGTGGGTGGTTGGTGGAATTTTACTGATTGTTTTTCTGCTGCTCCTTCTGCATATCTGTAGAAAAATAAAGGGTGAGACCTTTTCTTTGGGATTATTTATTGAAAATCACTGATGTATTCTGATGCTTTACCATAAAACAGTAAAACAATATGATTACAAAACAATTACTGTTTGTATTTTTAACAGATTCATGTTGGAACAGGTTGGTACGACACTCTTCTCTCATTTTAAATAGAATTTTTAATATTTTCCTTAGAAAAGTTTCAGTGTTTTCTGTTTCAGGCCCAGTCAAGACTCTGCTACACAACAAAAAGTCAACCAGGATGAAATTGAGGATTACTCTTCTCTTCTTCATGGTCAGACTTAAACATGTTTATTTTCACACCATTGCTAACACTCAGTTTGTAGTCAAGATATAGATTTTTATTAAGTGACTAAATTTGACTTTGTCTGATTTTCACTGACCTGTAGGTGGTTTTTGTCTCTATGAAACAATCAGAGTCTCTGCAAACACTGGACATGGTACAGTATAAACTTTGATTCATGTGAAGCTGTCAGATTATATGATTATTACTGAATGATCAAAATTCATGTTGCATTATAATTTCAGCTCAGCCAACAGATGAATCCAGTAATATGACATCTTCAGTTCAGGCTGGAGGTCTTGACGAGAGCAGTAAGTCCACATGAAAGACTTTATAATAATAATGAAGTCACTGATACTGCAAACTGCAGTCTGATTGTAGATAAGTGTGTGTTCAAATCCATTCATGTGATCATCTGAACAGGGGGATGTGACGACACAGAGGAGAACTCTGACTACTATAATGTGAATCCTGCTGCAGCCTCAGGTACAAATATTACCACCACAGCCACTGAGATATTACTGCTCATATTATTCCATTATTCATAATATGAACTAAACTAATACATTGTGAATCTGGGCTGTGGCATTAGAAACCAAATATGTACTAAGTCCAGTCCAGGAGTACAGAGTAATCTGAACTACGTTAGTGTTCACATGCAGTACTGATTCTTGAACTGCATCAAACACAATATTTCCACACCACTTGGCACAAGACAGTTAGAGAGCAGCATCACATCTACATTATGTGTCTGTTTGTCAGTGACATTTACTGTGGTTTGGTTTCAGGTCCATAAAGAGAAGTGCATCATCAGCAAAACATCAGACATGTGGACAACAACATGAAAAACAACATTTATGTAGAAACAGATTTGGCAACATTTATATGCTGTGTAACTGCTGTGTACATTTTAGCTTTCCAAACAGCAGATACACAATATTGGTGTTTGATTTTAGATCATATGAAAGATTTCTGTGCTGAGGATTTAATTCCCTGTTGATCTAAGCATCAATGGAAAACTGAAGTCATTTGTTTCCTATTGATGATCATCATGCACATTATTGTTTCACTTGTTTATTTTCATTTTAGTTTCACTTCATATAGGTTTGGTTGTATTTGGTTATACTAAGTGAAAGGGAATGACTATTAAATGCAGGAAAGAGGAAGAAAATGTGTTTTGTGTTTTGAATGTTGTGAAAATCAGCTGTATATATATATATAATATATATAAGGCCAGAGAACATCAATAATCGTGCCATCCCTTTCCTGCAGTGCCCTCTGCTGACGACTGAGTGAACTGATGAGCTGCCAGTGCACAAGAGGAGATCCTGACTTTAAGACGGACGGGGTCATTGGGCCACTTATCTTGGACTGTATATGTTTATATTGGTCTGTACCAGCCATTGTCGCTCTTAGAAACAGTTGTGTGTGATAATATAATATAACATGGTTTCTTTTGAGTGTTTCCTTTCATCCAACCATCATCTGCATTTACTGACAGAATGAATCTGCCTACATCTGTGTGCTAGTGCTTTTTTTCTATGTTGGTGATTTGGATTATGTTCCTTTTTCTGGCCTTTTCGCTTCCTTTTCTTCTGTTCAGATTGTGTTTTATATGTATTTAAGCTCTGTTTCTTTCCCGTGGACTCAAAAACATCTGCCAGGTTTCTTTCCTTCTTTCTTGCCAGTCCTGTCACAATCTGTGTTTACTTCCTGATGCTGGACTTTTATTTTGTAGTGTTTCCTGTCTGCAGTCTGTCTCTGATTTCTGTTGGTTTTACTTTGTAATCAGTGTCTGATTGTCAACTGTGCCTTGTTGTCTCCCTTCCCCCACACTATATCAGCCATTTCATTGTTACCAGGTACTGTTTGTGTTTCCCTTGTGTAAACTTCCTTCCTATTCCAGCTTGAACCTTTGGGTCTCCTGGTATCTGGCCTGTAATTGGGTTTCTGTCCTTAGTCAGTCACCCCCTGACATCCTCTTGTTCCCTTTTCACTGTTACATCAGTTTATCAATAAAACTTTTCACCAAACCTCTTCCTGTCTGTCTGGTCTACATTTGGGTCGTCATCTCAGTCATTTGTGGTGATTTATGGCATGTGTACAAATACTGTACTGAGATTAGGACTAAAATCATTTTTGGTTCTTTTTTTCTTGAACTTGAAGGAGTGGTGGAAGCTGGAAGCTGTATTTAGGAAAGAAATGTCAAGTCCAGGTAGCATGGTGGCTGAGTGTTTAACACGGTTGCCTCATAGCAAGAAGGTCGTGGGTTCGCAACCTGGCCTTTCTGTGTGGAGTTCGCATGTTCGCCCTGTGCTTGCGTGGGTGTACTCTGGTGTCCTCCCACAGTCCAAAAAAACATGCATGTCAGGTTGATTGGTGACTCTATATTGCTGGGATAGGCTCCAGCAAATCCCCGTGACCCAGGTTAAGGAATAAGTGGGTATAGATAATGGAAAACCTCAGTACTTTAATGGCAGCTAGTTATAGTTTGCAGCAAAAGAGTTAACTACAGCATGGCAACAGTTAGAGAGAGGCATTATGGCAGGATGAGCAATATTTCCATAGTTTTTACCATCCAAGTGGGTGGAAGCAGGGAGAGTCTTCAGTCGGGACAGCAGTTATCACCAATATGTGTATATATGGATGACATAACAACCACTGACTAGCACTGTGCCAACAGTGGTGCCTGCAGTTTTGTCATTGCCCCTGACAGTTTACAATGTAAATCCATTTCTAAGCTAGAGAAAACATTCAGTGCCTCCATTAGAAAGTGCCTGGGAGCACCAAGCTGTCTAAGCTGTGTGTGCCTGTATGGCAAAAGGATTTTGGAGTTTCAGTGTGCTAAGGTTACACTGGAGATGACATGGTCAGAGTCTAGAGATGATGTGTGAAGCACAGGAGCAACAGTCCCAGCAGGGATGAAGTGGAGCCCAAAGGAGGCAGATGTGCAGACTCAGGTAGATCGTAGACACAGGATGTTTCAGGGTGTAGATAAAGACAGGGATGGACTGTCAGTTGAGTTTAGATTTTGGAAGTCAGCTCATGGTGCCTCAGGAGATGGTTAGTACCACTTTAGGACAATCTAAGACCAGATCTTGTCCTGAAACAGTGGATTGTATGTTTTGTGGAAGGTGTAGTTCCCTGGAAAGACACTGTAGAAACGAAAGGATAAAAGTTCAGATATACAGAAGCAGCTATGGAGGCAGAGCAGTGTGGCTGGAAAGTCGGTGTCCACCCAGTGGAAGATGGTGGTTGAGGGTTTGTTGGAAAGTCAGTCTTGTCTCTGTAGAGTGAACTACCCCTTCATAATTGTGATGGCACAGGAAAAGAAACTGTCCTTGTCTGGTTGTTTTGGTGTACAGTGGCCTGTAGTGCCACACAGATGGGAGACATTTAAACAGTTTGTGAAGGGTCTGCAGAAATCTGATTTATTTGGTTACTGAACCAAACCACACAGTGATGGACGAGCAGTGAACAGACTCCCCTGTACCACCAGCTTCTGGGGCAGTTTGGACTTTTTGAGTAGACACAGGGAAAACATCCTCTGCTGTGCCTTCCTGATGATGGTGCTGATGTTGGACATCCACTTTAGTTTGTGGAAAATTGTGGAGCTCAGAAAGTTGAAGGTCTCCACTTGTTATCCACTGACAAGGTAAAGCGTACGTCTTCCTGTAGTTGATCAGAGACCTCTATATGTGTCCAACTCAAATATGCTGCTGAAGTGTTTGCTCTGTATTTACATATTTTAACAGGAACTGTGTAATAAGACTAATAATAAATATATCGTGTGTGTGTGTGTCCGTGGGTGTAAAAGTCATGAGCTCATACTGATGTATCACTTCCTTTCACCCACAGGTCTTGGTTTGTCCTCATGTATTTTCAAGAATTAAAGTGGAAACATTTTCAGATGCACAGTGTCAGTGCTGCATGTGAGGATGGGCCACACTTTGCTCTCTGTGCTGGGGTTATTCTGTGAGTACATCGACATTTGTCTCTTTAAATGCTGCACGACGTGTTTTAGTGGTTTGTTCAAAGTGTGAACAGGGAAGCTGTGTGGTGACAGCAAACACGTGACACTGCTGATGATTCAAAAGTGTATACTGTTTATCATTGTTTTTA
Organism: Mastacembelus armatus; assembly: GCF_900324485.2. Classification (NCBI taxonomy): domain Eukaryota; kingdom Metazoa; phylum Chordata; class Actinopteri; order Synbranchiformes; family Mastacembelidae; genus Mastacembelus; species Mastacembelus armatus. The sequence continues at coordinate 9,862,855 of NC_046650.1, read as the reverse complement.
AAAATGTTTTCTTTCAGCAGGATCTTAGTCACTGAGTGACTTTATAGTGGAGGACTGTGTTGTGATAATGTTGATGGAAATGTGATAACTGATTTCTAGATTATCCAAACATTCATCCACTGGGCGTGTTTTTCTTTCTTTTGTCTGACATATGAATCTGTGTTGTAGTGCTGAATACAAACCTCTACTGTGGATACACTCAAGGTGATTGCACAAATTTCCTTCTTTCCTGTGTTTGTTTATTCACCCCCAAAAAAATCATCACTGTAGTTTGTCCTTTTTCTTTTAATTGGGCTTTTGTGATCATTCCAGATGTGGTGCTGACTCTTCAGCCAAACAGATCTGTTTTTTTCAGTGGAGAGATTGTTAACTTTACAATTGAGATGAAAGTAGCAATGGAAAACTGGAACTACAGCATTCACAGGAAAGATGAACAAGTTGTTTCCTGTGGCATCAAAAAGTCCTGTTCACTTAAGATACAGAAGAACCACAGTGGTGAATATTGGGCCACCGTTCATCACCAGAGCACAAATGTTATAAAAAAACTGAGCAACAAAGTGAATCTGACTGTATTAGGTAAGTCATGAATTTGTTCAATACCAAGTTTATCGTCATATAAAACTTAACTCATCAATGTACCAGGTTGGTGTGATCATTTATACATAACGTGATCATTTTTTTTTGTTTGTTTTTTAATTTGATAATGTGATTATACATTGTACACAAAACAGAGGTAGTGCATAGATGCGATACATATTGCATCAACTGACAGTGTTAACACAGTTACTATATTAGAAGTATGACACAAATGTGTGAGAGCTCCTGGCCCCTAACAACAATGTGCATTTGTGCTATATTCAGTGATGGGTGGAGATGGTTTCTCATCACACTGCAAATGTTCGTATAGTTAGTATATTTAAAACACTTAAAACACATCTGGAGGTACTGTTACTTTAAAAAAGAAAAAAAAAGCAGGGCAGAGACAATGTACATGATGTTCTAAGAAGAGTCACAGTCACACAGCAGGTTTTCATCCTGAGAAAATCTGTTTCCACCAGATCAGCCCAAACCTGTCCTCACTGTGTCTCCATCATGGCTGAGTCCTGGAGCCTCAGTAACTCTGAACTGTGAGGTTGAACATCCATCTGCAGGATGGAGGTTCTACTGGTATAAGGCTGTTCCCGAACTATCAGGCGACTCCTACAGCTATGAGCTGCTACCTGGAAGCAGCAGTGGGACTGAACAGGATTCCTACATGGTTCATGGTCAGACACACACAGCAGGATATGTGTGTAGAGCTGGAAGAGGAGACCCAGTGTTTTACACTCAGTACAGTCCAACTAGGTTTGCCTGGTCTGTAGGTCAGTATATAAATTATTTTTCTGTCATATTTGGATTATTATAATAAATAAGGTAAATGATCATTGTTAGCACTCTTGTTACCATGCATCCCCTTCCTGTTTCTTCCTGTTTAAGCCTTGGCATATATCAGTAAGAATTTGAGCCCTTGTAGACACAGCAGATACATAGCAGGTTTAATTCTTTACTTTATAGTCATACAGGTGTAGAGGCAGACAACAACAAGGCAAACATGGCTGGTAAAAGTTGGTCACTTCCTTTACTCACAGTGGTTAAAGAGAGCCTGAATTAATGATGGAGCACCAACTAATGAGAAAGCATTATCTGGGTTGAAAGTTGGGACGTGCTGTGCTGTTTATAGTGTGTTGATCCCCTTATTAAATGTTGTTTTTCAGATGTTCATTTGGGATCAGTGTCGGTCAAAGTGAGTCCTGACAGGGCCAAACACTTTTCCACGGACTTGGTGTCACTGAGCTGTGAGGGAAACTCTAATGACTGGAGAGTGAAGAGGTTTTTTAAAAAGAGCCTGTCAAAGTGTAATGACTGGGGGACAATGACTGGATCCACGTGCAAAATCAACCAGTTAACAGTGAAAACTGCAGTGTACTGGTGTGAGTCTCCGCCACATCATTACAGCAATGCAGTCAACATCACTGGACAGAGTAGGTTTTAAATAATGTATGGTTTATCATTTTTAGTCATTCTGTTATCTTGCTTCATCTTTAGGATTTAAATGTTCATGTAGTGATGTGTTGAAGAGCAGCTTGAGCCTAACATGATTTTAGCAAGAACACATAGTAATTACAATATTTATTAGTATAGGCATGAAAAATGCAACCACAAGGGAGAACAATCCAGTGTCTTCATGTGCCGGTCCCAAGTCCAGGTAAATGGACTTAAAGGGTTGTGTCAGGAAGGGCATCCGACATAAAATTTAAGCCAAATCAAACATGTGAATCACAAATATGACTTCCATACCAGATCGGTCATGGCCCGGGTTAACAACAACTGCCACTGGTGCTGTTGACCTACAGGGTGCCAGTGGAAATTGGACTACTGTTGGTCGAAGCAGGAGAGGAGGAAGGCGTGTTCGTAGGCAAAGAGAGAAGAGGAAGGGCAGGAGTGTAGGACTTAGAGTATTGAATTTGAATGTAGGGACTTTGTCAGGGAAAACTAGAGAGTTGGTTCAGGATATGATGGAGAGAAGAAAGGTGGATATCTTGTGTGTTCAGGAGACCAGGTGGAAAGGTAGCAAGGCCTATAGATCAGGAGCAGGGTTCAAGCTGTTTTATCATGGTGTGGATGGAAAGAGGAATGGAGTAGGAGTTATCCTGAAGGAGGATTTTGCTAGGAATGTTCTGGAGGTGAAGAGACTGTCAGATAGGGTGATGAGTCTGAAGCTGGAAGTTGAAGGTGTGATGTTGAATGTTGTCAGTGGTTATGCCCCACAGGTAGGATGGGAGTTAGAAGAGAAGGAGAAATTCTGGAGGGAGCTGGATGAGATGATTCAGGGTGTCCCTAGTGGTGAGAGAGTGGTGATTGGGGCAGATTTCAACGGACATGTTGGTGAGGGAAACAGAGGTGATGAGGAAGTGATGGGTAAGTTTGGTATGCAGGACAGGAATGCAGAAGGACTGATGGTGGTAGACTTTGCAAAAACGATGGAAATGGCTGTAGTGAACACATTTTCCAGAAAAGGGAGGAGCATAGGGCGACATATAAGAGTGGAGGCAGGAGCACAGAGATGTTTCAACCTCACAGACGTTTCAACCTGAAAGATCAGTAACTGCAAAGTAGTGGCTGGGGAGTAGTGGAGGCTAGGCTGAGGTCAGAAGTGAGTATTTGTGAGCAGCAGTATGGTTTCATGCCAAGAAAGACTGGAGCTGAACATCTCTGCAGTGTCAAGGTCTGATGAAGGATTTTACAAATGTAAAGTAATGAAAGAGTCAGCACAGAGTTGGGTTTCTGAAAATGTGAGTATAATAAAAACATGTATTTATTCATGTGTATTTATGTGGATGTGCTGTTATATATTGATGTGTATTTATGTTTAAGTGTATTAATATTTGTATGTATATTATTTGTTCCACCAGTGTCCAGACGTGGAGTCTCATCATTTCTTGTGCCATTGATCACTGGGTTGGTTTGCGGAGTTTTCCTGATTATTCTCCTGATGCTGTTGTTTTGCTATAAAAAGTCAAAAGGTGAGTTTTTTCTTTTAATTCACTAATTGTTTTCCTGCTGCTGCTGCATTTTGGGAAAAAATAAAGGGTGAGACCTTCACACACTTTCTGAGAATTTTCTGAAAACCACTGATGAATTCAGATGTTTTGAGATAAAGCAGTAAAACATGATTACAAAACAATGTAATACTGTTTGTATTTTTAACAGATTCATGTTGGAACAGGTTGGTACAACACTCTTCTCTCATTTTAAACAGAATTTTTTACATTTTCCTTAGAAAAGTTTCAGTGTTTTCTGTGTTTCAGGCCCAGTCAAGACTCTGCTACACAACAAAAAGTCAACCAGGATGAACCTCAAGTTTACTCTTCTCTTCTTCATGGTCAGACTTAAACATGTTTATTTTCACACCATTGCTAACACTCAGTTTGTAGTCAAGATATAGATTTTTTTTTAAGTGACTAAATTTGACTTTGTCTTGATTTTCACTGACCTGTAGGTGATTTTTGTCTCTATGAAACAATCAGAGTCTCAGCAAACACTGGACATGGTACAGTATAAACTTTGATTCATGTGAAGCTGTCAGATTATATGATTATTACTGAATGATCAAAATTCATGTTGCATTATAATTTCAGCTCAGCCAACAGATGAATCCAGTAATATGACATCTTCAGTTCAGGCTGGAGGTCTTGACGAGAGCAGTAAGTCCACATGAAAGACTTTATAATAATAATGAAGTCACTGATACTGCAAACTGCAGTCTGATTGTAGATAAGTGTGTGTTCAAATCCATTCATGTGATCATCTGAACAGGGGGATGTGACGACACAGAGGAGAACTCTGACTACTATAATGTGAATCCTGCTGCAGCCTCAGGTACAAATATCACCACCACAGCCACTGAGATATTACTGCTCATATTATTCCATTATTCATAATATGAACTAAACTAATACATTGTGTATCTGGGCTGTGGCATTAGAAACCTGCTGCCTCAAACACAATATTTCCAGACCACTTCATTTAGAGGTTAAAACTGTTGCTGTTCTTTGTAACTATCTCACCACAGTCCACAAACAGATGTGCTGTTATTTTGTGTTGATCTGATCTAGTGGTTCTCAAACATTTTCTGTCGGGTTCCCCTTTGGAGAAAGAAGAATTTCAGGGCCCACCAACCCCAGCAAAACTTCAACAACAGGACAAATCAAACTTCGTTTGAGAAACACTGATCTGATCCAACCATCATATCTAATGAATGCATAGCACTGTCTAAACATTTGAATTACTTACACACATCAACAACTTTGGCACAAGACAGTTAGAGAGCAGCATCACATCTACATTATGTGTCTGTTTGTCAGTGATATTTACTGTGGTTTGGTTTCAGGTCCATAAAGAGAAGTGCATCATCAGCAAAACATCAGACATGTGGACAACAACATGAAAAACAACATTTACGTAGAAACAGATTTGACAACATTTATATGCTGTGTAACTGCTGTGTACATTTTAGCTTTCCAAACAGCAGATACACAATATTGGTGGTCCTGCCAAACTGCACTGGTTCAGAGAAGGAAAAGTATCAAAAATGAGGAGGAAAAACTTTGAGCCAAATGGTAGGTGTGGTTGATATCAATTAGGTGGTGGTAAAGTCAAACTTGGTCATAATCTGTGGTCAGCAGGCACAAGAAAACAGCTGGCTGGAAGATATTAATGTCAGCAATATACAAAAGCCAAGACAGAGGGATGGCAAAAAGTTGCAGACAAATTAAAGGTGTAAGTAGTGACTGTGTTAGAAGTTTTTATCACTTATCACAGTATATATTATGTACTTTTAAAAAATTTTATAATTACTTTCATCTTTTATATTAGAGCCACTAAGACTGAACATTCTTGAGTCATGCACAGATCCTGTCCATTTATCTTCCACATTTGTGATATGGCACATAGAGTCACACACCATCTAAGACATTTTAGTCAATCAACTGTGTACTTATGGAATACATTCTTGTATATATTACCAGTCTACAATATTAAGAATTGTAGTAACTCATCTGCACATTTATACAATGAACCCCCTTTAGGTTTACAAAAGCCCCTTCATCGGGGCCTGGAGGGGCCTTGATATGAATGTATGTGTAACTAGTAATGTAATGCAGTAATGCAGTCTATGGCACCAGTCACATTTGGAAAGCCTGGGAGACAATCAATTCATATTTACAAGCTTGGTCTCATTCACATGATTTTCATTAACAAGTTCAATGTACCTGAAATGGTGAAAAAGCTTTTACAACTTGGGGTCTTAACTAGTTTGGAAAGACCACAAAAACACCTAAAAACTGCTTGAGGGCCAAGTAAACTTTGTGAATGACAGGACAGACAACACTTTGGCCAAGTTCTCCACATCTGCAATAAGATAAAGGAAAGTGCCACTGGCAAAGAATCTCAATGCGATGCAGTTTGTGCTGTTGTTAATGCAGCTGTTGTTACTCTGAGTCAAACTTTTAATATGAGGGTCCAACAAATTCATTATGTAAATGGCCAAGACATGGCTGCAACACACTTCCCGTCTCACCTCCGCTTATAAAGCCGCGATCTAATCATGTTTACATGAAATAAAGCTGTTTACTGACCTGTTGCTATGACAACAACTTCAGGATGAGCGTCGAAGAACCAAATAATCCAAGATCATCAAATCATCAACAATCATATTGAGATAACTGTTAGCGACGTACAAAGAACAGGCCCCTGAGGATGAAACTGTTTATTATTATTGTGGAATGGATGACAACATGAAAAACCACATCTTTGTTTTGACAATATTTGCAGCTTTTATACTGTAACCATTATATACACGTCTGCTCTGCAAATATCACAGTATTTTGTACAGTTAATCTACAAGTAGCTCATTTAAAGGAAATGCATCATAGTAATTTAACCCTCTGTTGTACCTGACAGGGAGACGACACATTATCACCTATAATAGTTTAAATGTTCCCATTTAGTGTTTATCTACTATAGTTATGTTTTATTGTTAGTTTTTAAGTTTAAATGCAGCTACAATATGTTAATTTTCCTCTGCCATTGTAAAACGTATATAACAGGTAGTGTCTGTATTTATTTTCACCAGGATGAAGTAAACAACGTTTGTCCTATGGTTTATTCTAATTTTGCATATATGTGATGTTTTTGTTTCTTATAGTGACCCTACAGTGTGAAACAGATTTATCTGTTCATGTTCAATTTATATCAGCTCATAGTGAAAAACTGGATTTATTATTGTGATCTACATTTTAAAGGAATAGCTTGTGATTTTTCCAGTTGGTGTTAAAACAATGTTGAGGGATATTTATGTCTGTGAGAACAGGTTTCAGTCATTGTCACTTCTACTCTCCACACTGATCCTGAACGTCCATCTTCGGTCCCCAATGGTCCCCTGCCCTGCTTCTTTTCTGACTAACCCTTTACCCACTGCTGATTACCTGGATCAGGTGTGTTCAGCCAATCAGAAGCTGGAAGATACCATCTCAGATGAAGATGGAAGTTAGGGAAGACAAAATGCATTGATATGTTTCATCCTGGACCTTCACTTTGAGTAGGTGATCAGGATCAGGGAAGATGATCACCTTTTGTCAAGGTGAACCTGTATTTGAGTTTGTTGAAGACTTGATCAGTGGACAGGGACCAGGCAAAGATTGATTTCCTAGAGGTGAGGTGGTGAAATGGAGCCGCCAAGGTGCTAATTATAAAAACTTGCAAAACTCTGGAACCTCTGAAGTTGGTTGTGGTTTTTTTAGGGGTCGGTCATTCACTAACTTCAGCTCCTCTGGCTGGATCCATCTCGATATGTACTGAATGAAACATGACAGACTGGGAGTGGAATGAAACTATCATACAGTTGTTGGTAACTGAGAGCCTGTACCTGGATTATGGATACAAGGGATTCCGGAGGGATCTGTATCTGATGAACCAGGTCCCTGTAATGAAGTTTGCATCAGCCCCAGAATCAATAAATAACCAGAATAATCTGATGATTCTTGATGCTGAGCGTTACCTTCATCAATTATCAGAGAGCAGGTGCCGTGTTCCAGCACTGATCCTGATCTTTTACCAGACAAGCCCACACAGTCTGACCAGGTTTGCCACAGAAGATGCACAGCTTCAGGATCAGGCACTGCTCTCTTTCCTCTGAGAGACTCTCCTCTGGGAGGCTACTTAAATTTCTGCTCCTCCTTCCATGACTGCCCTGATCTCTGACTCCTGAGCTCCCCCATGTGTGGAGATGGAGTACTGATGCTTGGAACCAGCCTCCTCGGTTTTGGAGTCCAGAAAGACTGGGTCCCCTCATTCCTCTGTCTGTGGCAGGTGTTGAGGGAACCAAGAAAGTCAAGAGGGTGAAGGTGAAACTCTTGGTCAGGACAGGAACAAAAATCAGGCTTGTGGTGAGTGACAAGGCAAAAATATGAAAGAACAGGAGGCAAAAACAGGCAATGACAAGCAGGATGAGACAAGAGGTAAAACGACACACTGGACAATTAGACACAGGTTTCAGTAAACAGGTAAAGAGTGTGATCAAATCAGTACAGAGAGGGTGAGACCAAAACAGGAAGTCATATCAAAATAAGAGTCTGCAAGCACAGGTCAGGAACTGGATCAGGACACTGTCAGTGAATTTTTATGTTCCACTAATTGTTTAATTGAAGTGTAGAATCATGTCCCAGTGTAAACGTAACAAACGTTGTTACATATTACACAAGTTACTTATGAGCACATCTCCTTATATCAGTGTGAAATCACATATATCTAAATATATATGTGTGCACATCATGTCCACCCAGCTGCACCAGTGCTTCATGTGTCTGCTGTGGAGGTGTTCAGGGACCATAATTGCCCTCATTTGGTTCACTTTTCTTTGACCTGTTTAGTTGATTGTTTTCACCTGTTTCTTGTTTTGTTCCTTGTCTTTATATACCTTGGTTGAACCATGTTTTAGTTGCCAGGTTGTCTGTTCTGTACTGCTCTGCTAGAGCTACTGTTCTGAGAGCTGTTAATACATTGTCTTGAGTCCTGCTAAAGACATCGTTTTCGAGCCTGTTGTTACACTTACGTTTTCTGTTGGAAATTTGATTATGGACTGTCTTTTGTTCTCCCAGCTTTAAGTAAAGTATTCTGTAGTGATGGGCAAGTGAAGCCTCATGAAGCACTGAGGCTTTCCTGACAATTGTGCCGAAAAAGATTCAAAGCTTCGAGACTTCAGTGACGGTGACATCTGGTGGACAACTGAAGCCATAGCAACCTCTAAAGAGCACGAATGAAGCACTGGCACTGTTTCAATCCCATGACAACAGTAAAAGTTCAGACCTCTTGAGATCAAAATGATCCCAAACTTTAGAACGTCGCTTATTGGTGGGACTCGCCGTGAAACTTGCCAAAATACTCTCACTCTCCAAATCCTGAAGCAGAATGATGCATCTTATATAGCTGGTATGGCACCAAACCACTCAAATCTGTCAAACCTGTCAAGCTGTCATTGGCTCAGAATGCATTGAAACGCCATGAGCCAATGACACACACTGAAAGACTATGAGCCAATGAAAAGCTTTGAAACACTTTGAGGCAATGAAGCGCGAAGCGAAACAGTGATGATGTTCGAACGTCATCAGTCACGTGACACTGGTGTTTTGATACAAGCCTCGACACAGTGTTTCGAATCACTCCGCTTCAGGAAGAGTGACACAAGCTCCAGAGCCTCGGTATCATTTGCCCATCTCTACTATTTTGTTTCCTTTTGGTCTTTGTTTCCTGGTTCTTTTCCCCTGTCTCCTGTTTATGTGTCTTTGCCTCGTGCCATGTTTCTTGCCCTTGTGTTTCCATGCCTTAAGTCCCTGTGTACCATGTTCTTGTTCTTTGTGTAGTCTGGTGCGTCTCCCTCTATGTGTGCGTGACCCAGGCTACTTCATGCCCTGACTCCCTGTCCTCGTGTTCATGTGTTTGTGGGTCTGGTGCGTCTCCCCAAGTGTGTGTGACCCAGACCCTAGTGTCTCGTTCCCTGGAGTCCATGTATGTGTTCATGTCGTGTCCATGTGTTTCCATGTCTTCATCTGCACCTGTTTAGTCTAGTTTCTGTTTATTGCTCTTGCTGTATTTAGTTAAATAAGATCTTGTTTCGAGCCTTGAGTACCAGCGTGAGCGCATGTTTGGTCCTAATCATTTATAGTCATCCCCAAATCCTGACAATAATGACTGTGGGTTAGAACACAAATATTTTAAGACACCAGTGTCTGATGGCAGGGCTGTGGCAAATAAGGAAATTCTTTGACTTTAGCGTTTGCTATTGTTTTCTCCATGTTCATGTTGACCACAATATAATAATTAATACTGAGAGAGGCAAAGTGTCCTTTGAACATACTAGTTCTGGTGAATGCACAGTCTACTGTATGTTCGTGCTATTGCAGTAACACATCTCTGTGGTGTGAAAACAAACTGTGGTTATTTTTCAAAGTGACAAGTTGTGGTGTTTTTCTTGTCAGTGTAGCTGTGAAAAATAACTTGATGGGGAACATCACACATCACACTATGTGTCCAGCTCAAATATGCTGCTACGTTATCTGTGAAATGTAGCTGTACCATTTCTACTTTGTGTTTTATTTGACAACACAATTAATGTTCTAACTCACATTAAAAGTCAGAAGCAGAAACACTAAGAAAACAGAGGACAGAGAGGAGGAAACAGAGAGAGAGAGATAAACACACAGTTTGGACACTTGGTCACTTTAATCTTGGTCTAACTACAACTGTATGTGTTATACTGCAGTTTAGCTTATATTCTAAATATTTAGCAGATGAATTACTTATTAGTACCTGTGGGGATTTACTGTTGATTTATACAGGTGGTACTTTGTCTCCAGCTGGCATCTCATTAAACTAGTCTGAGTCTATACCTTTATGAATTCAGGAGTTTTTTTTTACTTTGTCATTGAAGTGCAATATTTTCAGTTTCCAACAGTGTGAACCACGAAGGCTAACTCTTGTCTTCAAACAACATATGGAAATTATTTATATAATCACTTATGGCCTCTTCCTTTAAAATTGTTTGGTTTTGTATTTTTTAATTCCTTTATCTGGTTTTGTAGAAAGAGTCGACTTAATTTATAGCTGCAGTGGCCGAGCAGGAAGTGTAACCATGGCAATCAAGTGTGTGGTCAAACCCAGTGCAGAGGTGTGAATTAGGTGGAAAAGAGGAGGAAGTGGGGTATTATATTAAGATATTAAGAGGTTATAGGTGTGTCACTGAACTAGTGTCTTGTGCACAGTTCAGTGTTTCTCTTCATACGCTGCAGTTTGAAGTTTTGCCTTGAAACAAAGTGGAAATATTTGTCAGAGGCAGAACAACAGAGTGTCAGTGCTGGATGTGAGGATGGGACACACTTTGCTCTGTGTGCTGTCGTTATTCTGTGAGTACATCACTGACTTTTACCAACATGGTTGTTTTGTAGGCAGGATATTGGCTGGTGACTGGGCTCAGTTTGGATCAGAGAGCTGTGTTCAGTCATCACACAAAGATAATGTTGCTTCATCAGCAGTGTTCATTTGATGTAAACATTATACATGTTCTACATTATTCAGCCATAGTTGTCCCTGATGACAATAGAGGGGGGATTTCAGAAAGTCGGTTTAGTCAAAACTCAGAGTAGTTTAATCCTGAGTTGAGGGAAACTCAGAGTTTGTGTTTCCAGAATCACAGATCATTTAAACTCAGAGTCAGTTACTGTGTAATTTACTAACCTGCTCTCTGACAGGTTTTCTTGAAGAAACTGAGTTTCTGTCTCCTTCCTGTGGAGTCTGCAGAAGCTGTCAGACCGTTTCATTTCCTCAGTCATACAGTTCATGTTGAAGTGTCGATCAGAGCACATTCATTTTCAGATGTTTGCACCAGGAGAAGCAGATAAAATCCTGATTAGACAGTAGTTAATAATTTATCTTTACTGATGTGAATGTATTTATGATCAGTCAGTCAGTGATCTTTCCTCCACAGTGTGGATTTATCCTCAGTTCAGTATAAACTCTGTAGGCTGCCCTCTTCATTTATTACACTGGCACTGAGTAGATTGGCCTATTAGAACAACTGTGATTTCACTTGATTTCAGTTGTGTAAAATACTTTTCTTCATTGGTCAGACTGATGTAAAATTAAGTTTTAGCTCAATTTTCTATCCATGACATATCCAATGGAAAAATGAATAAACTGTTATACCTATTTTTCATTTCGCAGCAGATTTTCTGATTCCACTTGTTTGACCTTTTTTCCCTGTTGTCATGGTGAATCGTTGTGTCTGACCTCCAATGATGATGACTTTTCATAGTCCTCCTGCACACTGTTAATTCAGGGTTAGTCAGCTCAGAGTTCAGGGTTAAGTTTGTTAAACCTGCTTTTTGGAATAAATCCCCAGGAGTTTTATTCTGTCTGTGTTTATTCTGTATTTGTTTCTGTCAGTTTGATAATGTCTGAAGTTTCTTCCTTTATTTCAGTGCTGAATCCACTCCTCTACTATGGACACGCTCAAGGTAATTACACAGTTTTACTTTAGTTTCTTTCTATTTTTTAATCAAGATGAATCTGCTTTGTTGGTCTGAAGCACATTGTTTTTCTGTTTTATTGTTTGTTAGTGTCTTTATTATTTGACTCTATGTATCCACACAGACTGTGAGTAGAACAGAGAATAAAAGTGTAATATGTGATATTTCTAACTGTGTAGTGTTGTGTGGATGTTGTTGTGTTTTAGATGCTGTGCTGACCCTTGAGCCCAGCTGGTCCACTTTTTTCACTGGAGAGTGTGTTTCCTTCATATGTCACATGAACGAAGGAAAAGACACTGACTGGGAATATAAAATAAACAAGGATGGTCGAGAGTTTCATCAGTACGTTTCAGAGAAACGCTTCATGTTTCAACATCTGTCTACAAACTACAGTGGTGAATACCAGTGCTTTGGTCACCACAATAGCTCACAGTTTACCAAACAAAGTAATAATGTGACTTTGACTGTATCAGTTTAGTCATCAGTGTTTTATTACCAAGTACATGTTGATCATGACTATTTATAAACCCTGAATTTCTGAATTAACAAATGTAGCTGACAGAGCTGTTCAGTGAGGACAGGGCTACTTTGAATCAAGTCAGAACTGTGACTTCAGGACAGTAACACTTTGACACTTTATTTTACTTTAATTTGCCTTCTAAAACATGTTTGAGTAAAAATAATCTTTATTGAAAATATATTGTCAGTGACAGGTTCAGGCTTCTTGAACAGCTGAATCCTTTTTCCTTTTTCCTACAATAAATCTGTTACACTGACCAATAAAAATCAGCAATAAAAGACAAAATAAATGTAATAAAATCTACACATGAACAGAACCAAAACAAACATTTATGGTAATAAGGTTAAAATAGATTTACTATGTGTAATATAAATGTTTCTTCCACTAAATCAAAGTCAGTGATAGTCAGTTCACTGTTGTCGTCTCATGACACGTCTGCACATTTAAAATTCAGGTGTTATTGGACCAGAGGCTGCACACATGAAAAATGACCCAATTCAATCATTCTTAGCAAAATCATCACATAAAGAAACTATCATTTTAATATATTTGCATTGTGACATGGATACAACCATCTGAACAGTGACATGTTTTTATCTGGAGATTTTTCTGTCATTATTATAAAAAGTAAATATTAGTCAAGCAATGGAAGTGGTGAAGGAAGTGTTGAAGTTTGGGAATTGGTGTATGCACTTAAAGTGCAAAAGTTGAAGTACGCAGCATACATGTAGAAAAATAGTCATTGATTTACAGTTCTCAATAAATTTATTAGACCACCAGTCATAGAGAGAACAGAAACATTGTAGGAGCTTGTCAAGACATTTTATCACTATAACAGGAATGAGGAATTTCAAATTGAACACATTTCTCTAACCAGATTTGGCCCAGCACACTGGACTTCTCTTAAAGTAAAAACTGAATCAAGCAGAACAATTACCCATTAAAACTTATCTTTCCCATTAAGGAATGTAAACAACTGAAAATTGACGTAAAAAATATTTTTTATATTTTAATTTAATTTATTTATATTTTTCTCTTAAATACTACTGTGACTAAAGATCTTGCACATACTGGTGTATTAACCTAGATGTTTAAATTTGTCATATCAACAGTAATAACCAAAGTGTCACCTTTACTTTGATATCAACATTATCCAAAATTATCAAGCAGGTCCAGGGTTTAACAGGTTTAACCATAACAGAAAAGAAATACAGAAAGAATTTGGTACTAACCAAAACTGTCTGCTTTTGGTAGCTGTGGCACAATCCTTACACTGAGTGGTGGTCTAATCAATTTGCTTCTCACCGTATTTATTCTAAACATCAGGTAAACCAAAGGCCCAGCTGAGTGCTGATGACACAGACATTCCAGCAGGGGGCAGTGTGACCCTGACCTGCTCTGTGAAACCATCATCTGGATGGAAATACCACTGGTACAGAGGTGACACATCCTCTAAAGTCCTGACTGGACAAGATGCAGTTTCCCACTCACCTGGACAAATCAGTGTGTCACAGGAAGGACTGTACTGGTGCAGAGGAGGAAGAGGAGACCCAGTTTACTACACAGAGTACAGTGACTCAGTGACAATCTACAAATATGGTGAGTCTGGTAAAACTTTCATGGAATACAAAGTGCAGAGAAACCTATTGTGTATTTATGAATATTTCAGACTAAAACTAATGGTGTGATGTTGATTTAACCTGCTGTAATTTTTGTTTTGTTGTTGCTGATTGTTGAACATGAACAGTCCCAAACAGGGCGGTTGTGACTCTGCAGCCCAGCTGGTCTCAGCTATTCAGAGGTGAGACGGTCACTCTCAGATGTGAGATCATGGACGGAGCAAACACTGAGTGGGAGTATGAATGGAAAACAACTAACTCACTGAAACTGTTACGGTTCTGCCAGGTTTTGCCCCTGGCAATCACCTCAATTCATCTCACCTGTGCCCAAGTCCCTCACCTGCACCTCATCTGAAGTCTCCCTCTGGCATATATACATTTCCCACACTCCAGTCTCCGTCCGATCTCGTAACGAAGACACGGACCTTGACTCTGTCAGGATCCATTTCACTGGACTTCTGTTTTCTTTTATTTTGGAGGATCCTGACAGGAACTGTTTTTTTGGTTATTTCTGTTTTCTTTACGTTGATCTAATTTGTTTGATTGTTTTCACCTGGTTCTTGTTTTGTGCCCGGTCCTTATATACCTTGGTTGTTCTTTGTTTTAGTTGCCGGGTTGTCTGCTATGTATGGTTTTGCGTACTGCCAAGACAGCGTTTTGAGCTTTTGTTAGACTCGTTTTGATTATGGACTGCCTTTTGTTCCTCCAGATTTAAGTTAAGTATTTTGTCTCCTTTTGGTCTTAATTTCCTGGTTCTTTTCCCCTGTCTCCTGTTTTTGTGTCTTTGCCTTGTGCCATGTTTCTTGCCCTTGTGTTTCATGCCTTGTTTTCCCTGGTTTACGTGTTCATGTTCCTTGTGTGGTCTGGTGCGTCTCCTTAGCCGTGTGTGACCCAGATCCCTTCATGCCTTGATTCCCTGTTCATGTTCGTGTTCCCTATCTGGTCTGGTGCGTCTCCCTCGAAGTGCGTGTGACCCAGACCTTCATGCCCCGACCCCTGTCTTTCATGTTCAAGTGTTTGTGTGATCTGGTGCGTCTCCCTAAGTGTGTGTGTGTGACCCAGATCCCTCCGACCTTGTCCCCTTGTGCCCTTGTCCCATGTTCATGTTTTATGTGGACCCTCTTGCCTTGTTTTCGTATTTTACGTCCTTGAGTTTCCCTGCCTAGTCCTGTCCCCTTTGCCTTAGGTTTTGTTTTGTTTGCCGAGTCTATGCAATAAAGTCTTGTGATGAGTATTAAAGTACCAGTGTGGGCGCATCCTTGGTCCTAAAACTAATAGAAGTTCCTCGAAACCTGACAGACTCCCAAAGAACTCTTAAGTTTACCTGTGCCTGTTTTCTGGTTTTGCTCTTGATTCCTGTTCTTACCCCGCAATAAACAACTTTGGTTATATTCCTTACCCCTGTGTCTGCCTGTGAGCGTTACAGAAACCTCCAACACAACATGAATACAAGATTGAACCTGTTTTGTCATCAGCCAATGGCGAATACATGTGTAAGGGCAGAAGTAAAGGTTCAGTCTTTAACAAAGTGGAGTGATGCCACCACACTGACAGTCTCTGACTGTGAGTCAAATCAAACTTCATCAGTCATCATTTTAGTTTTTTCAGAAACTGTAGGAAAGTATTTGTTATTTAGGTAATTATACTTTAGATAGTTCACCTTTATATTTGTATTATTTGTTTTCATGCTGAGAAAATCTGTTTCCACCAGATCAGCCCAAACCTGTCCTCACTGTGTCTCCATCATGGCTGAGTCCTGGAGCCTCAGTAACTCTGAACTGTGAGGTTGAACATCCATCTGCAGGATGGAGGTTCTACTGGTATAAGGCTGTTCCCAAACTATCAGGCGACTCCTACAGCTATGAGCTGCTACCTGGAAGCAGCAGTGGGACTGAACAGGATTCCTACATGGTTCATGGTCAGACACACACAGCAGGATATGTGTGTAGAGCTGGAAGAGGAGACCCAGTGTTTTACACTCAGTACAGTGAACTGAAGTTGGTCTGGTCTGCAGGTCAGTTTGTTTATTTCTTCATCTTGGTCTTTCCAGTTGTTTGTCTGTGACCAAATTGTCCTGAGAAGTAAAGTCTGTGTCAGTATGATCCTAAAGGAAACTATAGGATTATTTCTGTTGCAGTGGTTTAATGTTACTGTCCAGTTGTTTATCTCACAAGTTCATCATGTTGTTTGTCAGATGTTGATCCAGCAGCGTCTCTCACAGTGAGTCCTGACAGAGTGCAGCACTTCACCTCTGACTCTGATGATCGTCTGATCCAAAGTGAGGACAGAAAGGAGCTGAATATCTGCTAAAATATTCTGTGGATATGTCGCTATAGTGTAATGCAAACTGTTCACTGAGCTGTGTGTATTTCTGTGCTGTCTCTAATTAGTGCTGCAGTACCACAATAAGAGAAACAGGCGTTGGCTCAAACCAAGTGTCTGCTGTCAGGGCGATGACATGTTTGACACCTGCCTGACCACAGTCAGCAGCCTGAGGCCATAGGAAGCACTGAAGGTGCAAAACCTTCCTGCTTGGTTTGTTTTCTTCTGAGAAATATATAGAAAATATATTGACCGTCCACTTGTTGGCACCAGTCATTGGACTGTTCAAAATTCTTCTTTTATAAAAATGTCATTTTACAACTTTGTGTGTAAAGAGGAACTGGAAGGGGATTTTTTTTTATGCTAATAAGAAGCTGCTTGGTCTGTTTCTTCTCAGGCCAAAGTTGCCCAACACAACCTGGTTGTTGCACACAATGGTTCAGGGTTTGGTTTAATTGATTTCCTGTTTTTGCATTTAGTTTCTGAAATCATTTTACAAACATGATGTAAAAGCTGGGCAGCATGGTGGCTGAGTGGTTAGCACTGTTGCCTCACAGCAAGAAGGTCATGGGTTCGCAACCTGACCTTTCTGTGTGGAGTCTGCATGTTCTCCCTGTGCTTGCGTGGGTTTACTCCGGTTTCCCCCCACAGTCCAAAAACATGTATGTCAGGTTGATTGGTGACTCTAAATTGTCCATAGGAGTGAGTGTGAGTGTGTGAGGTTGTGTGTCTCTATGTGGCCCTGTGATGGACTGGTGACTTGTCCAGGGTGGACCACTGCCTTTCACCCGAGAGAGAGCTGGGATAGGCTCCAGCAGATCCCCGTGACCCTGGCTTTCGATAGAAGGAATCAAAACGGGGTATAGAAGATGGATGGATGGATGTAAAAGCTAAAAAAAATCTCCTTCATTGCCACTTCTGAGCATCAGTCAGACGTTTAACTGTGTCTTGTCAGATTTTAGTCTGAGACGTTTATCATGTTGCTGAAGACCAGACATTGCTGTTTGTTCTGTTTCCCATGAACTGAATGAGACAGCCCAGTATGCAGCTTCACCTAAAGACCACAACGCCCATTAGCTGAGTGTCAACACACAGTTAAATCACATGGTGACTGTTGCTGTTGAAAACTGACAAAAATGACTTTGGTTCATTTTCTCAGTAAGAAAAACATAAAATGGTGTATACATGATGAAAGAGAAAAACCTCCTGGATCAAACATGGATCAAATAATTCCACTAAATAAGAAAAGTCTGGATCATATTTTCTGTCAAATTCACTGAGCAAAGTAATGAGCCCACACATACAAGACATGCTGTACATGTCAGTATACACAGTGAACATGTGTTCACAGTGTCAGGGACATGAAGTTTACACTGTGATGGGATTAAATGAAATGAAATGGTCAGAAGTTTCACAGATGTGCAATAGTTACTTAGTTATTGTTAATGACATTTGAGTTGAAGAGTTTAATGACCAGGCACAAACCTTTGCACAGCAGACAAGCTAATATATTGTTGCAGTGAGCAGGAAGTCTGAACATGTCAGTGTGTTGTGGTTAAAGCCATTGTAGATGTGTGGGTTTGTATAAAAAGACAGAAGAAGAAGAGGCAGGGTGTACTCAGGAGGAGGAGCTGAGAAATATTCTGATGTCATTTTACTAAATAAGAAAAGCAGCTTCTCAGTCTCTTCCTCTTCTTTTTTCTGTGACATTATTAATGTGAGACAGAGACATTTCTCAGAAGCAGAGCAGCAGAGTGACAGTGTCAGTGGATGTGAAGATGGGCCACACTTTTCTCTGTGTGCTGTCATTTTGCTGTGAGTACATCAGTGGTTTTCCACTTCTGTCCCTTTAGAGGTTCATTTACAGGCTTATTTTACATATTTTTAAAACTTGCTACATTTTTACAACATAAATAACATCATTTCAAATGTTTTCAGTATCAGCTGCTTCTGCTGAATCTCCACCTGGTCTTTAAATGTTTTAGTGTTTTATCATATTGACTTCTATCAGACTGATCATGGCTAATGAGCTTTTATTCTTTATTTTAGGGCTGAATATCCTTTTCTGTGGAGAAACTCAAGGTGAGTAGTTGCCTTTCTTTTCTTGTTTCCTTCATCATTTATATATTATTACATATAATATTGTCTCTTTTTATGATTAATTGTAATACTCTCAATACTATTATCCATCATCATGTAAACACCATTTTACTTCATGATACTCTATAAATGATTAAATTACCAGATTAGTGTCCAAAAATATGAAGCTGCTTAATCTTCAGAAACATTTTATTTTGGTATTTACTTTTTATGGACAGTGTTTTACATGTTGATGTTGGACGATCAAATGTTGCACTGAACCTTGAGGAAAAGTCTGTTACCTTGACGACACAAATGGGTTTTCTCTTCATGGTCTTATCTGACCAAAGGGCAAAATGATGAACAAGTGGAGAGTGCTGCTAAATCTAATGGGCCCAGTGGATCAGCCACAATTGGGACTGATTTTAACAAAAGATAAAAGATTATACTAAAAATCAGTCTAATTGTTAGACAGGAAGTGTTTCTGCTCTCACTTTGAGGAGAGACGTGGCTGCCACAGTGCCTTTTCTGTTGAACTATCAAAATTGAGAAATCACAATATAAGAGCTTCACATACAGATGTGTGACAAATGATATAAAGTGTCTAAGTAACAACTTCAGTGATTGTTGGTGTGTTGTATATTCTGTGTTTGTGACCACTAGACTCCAAAATCTGTAGTTATTCAGTTGTTGAGCTCTGGTGGCAGCAAAGTCCATGACACGTGTTTCACATTATCATCAAACACATTAAACCATTCAGTGAGACCTGTGTCCTGTATGAAAACATCTGTGTTAGTTCACTTCATATAGACAACATTTAAATTCAGCTAAATGTTTTCTGTCAATACATTTGTGGTTTGGAGTCAGTGTGTTACTGTTTGGTCTGATTTCATAAACACATGGAACCAAACAGGCTAAACCTCAGCAAAACATTATGTATAATGTCAAATATATGTTGTTTCCATTGTGTTATTTAAATATGGAAATACTTTACATTATCATCATTTTCTTGTTTGGTTGTTTTTGTAGCTGTAGGAGAAACTGAAGTCAAGGCCACTGTGACAGCAGACAGAACAGTCATACCAGCAGGAGGCAGCGTGACACTGACCTGCTCTGTGCAGGACCGTACTGTCTTTAAATATGACTGGTTCAGACAAACCTCAACTAGTAATAAAGATTTTTACAAAAAAGCTGGTGGATCAAACAGAGTCTCTGTCTCACAAGGAGGAATTTACATATGCAGAGGACTGAGAAAGGAGACACAATCTATCACAATTGAAAGTGATCCAGTCACTATTCTGGAAACTGGTGAGTTTACACATTTACTCTGGAATAAAACAACATGGATCCTTTAAATGACTGAAAATCACCTGAAGTGTGGAAGAGATCAATGTGTGATGAAAAATGAAACATGATGAATGAAAAACTAAAGTCCAGGAACTTTTATGTCTTTGTGAAAGTTTGAAATCAATAACTAAATATTGATCATGGTATTAATGTAACATTTGTCAGATCCTTTAATTGATGAACAGACACAGTAGAGAAGCTGAAGCTCCTTCATTAATACTGTTCAGATTCATGTTTAACCATCTGACCCTGGATAAAACATGTGACTTCTTCATGCAGTGTTTGTGGATTTGATTGTGTGATAACTTATTAAACATTGTGATTATTTAGGGACTAAGGAGGGGCCCCAGACCTGTTCTCTAACACAACCACATGCTACACTGAGAAGATTTTCTGTCTCTGTTAGTTTCCTAACTGTGTTTTTCTGTGAACAGTTCCAGATGAGGCCACTGTGACCCTGCAGCCCAACTGGCCTCTGATATACAGGGGTGAGACCATCACTGTCAGATGTGAGATTCAGGGAGGTGGACGAACTGAATGGACGTATGAATGGAAAGCAGACAAGTTAGACAGACGTCCAACACACAATGAATACAGGATCACTGCAGCTACTGAGTCTGACAGTGGAAAATACAGCTGCCAGGGTAGAAATGACTATTTATTGACAGAGTGGAGTAAAGTCGTCACACTGACTGTGGCAGGTAAGATGAATAAATGTTTATTGTACATTTCTTTTGACTATGTTTTATACAAATAATGAAACATTTAGTCCAATTATCTTGTGTCTCTTTAGGCCACTTCGTATTAAATGTCTGTTGTTCAGGAGGGATCTGAAAGATTGGTGTTTGGGTTGAACAAGCTTTGTTTTTTTTTTTTTGTTTTTTTTACCTGGTTGTTTTCAGCTTTATTAAACACAAACCTAAATCTGGTACCATGAAAATACCAAACCATAGGTACCATCAAAATATACAGCATATATAAATATATATATAAAATCAAGATGACTCAACAGTGTGTGTGAACTGTGTGGAGCCAAACCAGTGTCATGGTGCTCCTACAGTGTGGTGTCACATCAATGTCAAAACTAGAGGGTGCAGGTGCAAAAAGTGTGTGTGTGAAATTCACACAAACAGAAAGAAGAGCTGCACATATGTTTAACATAATATAAATCTCAAGCAGAATTTTTTTTGACCTTAAATATTTTCCCGGCTCTCGGTTTGATAATTGTGCTCAAGTACCAAGTGGATTTCCTTTGACCGCTCTCTGTGCTTGACTGAGATTTTTGTGCATGACATGACCTGAGAATTCGCTGGACAAAAAGACTTTATTTCAATTTTAATTTATTAAAACTGTATTTCACAAAAAGATGATCAAAACACACTATATCCTACAATAAATCTGTTACACTGACCAATAAAAATCAGCAATAAAAGACAAAATAAATGTAATAAAATCTACACATGAACAGAACCAAAACAAACATTTATGGTAATAAGGCTAAAATAATAAATGACAACCAGTGTCTAAAGGTTGAGTCATGGCAACTGGACTTTCAGTTTTAAGTCAAAACCTTTCACCACCCATCCAGGTGGCTTCATCAGTCTGAGAAAACAGCTGGACTGGAACCTCCAATATGTCTCCCAGGTTGGTTTCACTCCACCACTAGACCCATAAGTTCACTAGTTGAGCTATGGAAATCAGGTGAGAGTCGTTAGACCCACACCCCCACAACTCAGGGGGGACCAAAACTTCCAAGTACCAGTTAGAAACCTGTCAGCAGCATTCTGGACCATCTGGAGGCTCCTGAGGTGAGATTTTATAAGATCAGAAAAAAGAAAACATTTTAGTAGTCCAGTCTGCAAGAAACAAATGTGTGAATTATTACTACTTCAACTTCTGACCTACCTGAGAATATTTTTAATCTTGAAATGATATGAAGCTGGTTAAAAGCTGATTTGGTCAGTCCTTGAGTGACTGATCAAAAATGACCCAAAGACTCTTGGCAGTTGAAGTTTGTGTAACATTACAGTTACCAAGTGTTAATGTGTCCTGGTCACAGAGTGTGTCCATGTGTGGAGGACAGATTAGCAGAAATCTGTTGTTTTTTTGGCATTTAGGAGAAGAAAGTTCTGTGTCATCCAAATGAAAATGTGTTTTACATACACAAGATTACATAGAATATATTTCCATTTGAATAACAAGAACAATCCCAGGTTTCTTTTCAGCACTGTAGCCAGGCTGACAAAAAGTCACAGCTCCGTTGAGCCCAGTGTTCCCTTAGCTCTCAGCAGTGATGAATTTATGAGTTTCTTTACAAATAAAATCACAACTATTAGAGATAAAATTCAGCAGATGCTTCCTATACCTGCAATAAATGAATCTTTTACTACAGTAGCTCTTGAATCATCTGTAGGACCTCAGTTATGTTTAGACTGCTTCTCTCCTATAGATCTCTCTGAATTTACATCAGTAGTTGCTTCATCGAAATCATCAACGTGTCTCTTGGACCCCATCCCGACTAGACTGCTTAAAGGCACCCTGCCATTAATGAACTCATCTTTATTGGACTTGGTAAATTTATCTCTAGTATCAGGCTACGTACCACAGGCCTTTAAGACTGCAGTAATCAAACCTTTACTCAAAAAGCCTAGTCTTGATCCAGGTGTCTTGGCTAATTACAGACCAATATCCAACCTGCCATTTATTTCTAAAATCCTAGAAAAAGCTGTTGCTAAGCAGCTATCAGACCACTTACACAGGAATGAACTATTTGAAGATTTCCAATCAGGATTTAGAGCACATCATAGTACAGAAACAGCACTGTTGAAAGTTACCAACGATCTTCTCTTAGCCTCAGATAATGGACTTGTTTCGATACTTGTCCTCCTAGACCTTAGTGCAGCATTCGACACCATTGACCACAACATCTTATTACAGAGACTGGAGCATGTGATTGGTATCAGAGGAAAAGCGTTAAAGTGGTTCCAATCCTATTTATCGGACAGATTCCAGTTTGTTCATGTCCATGATGAACCTTCCACACAAACAAAAGTTAGTTATGGAGTTCCACAAGGTTCTGTGCTAGGACCGATTCTGTTCACCCTGTACATGCTTCCTTTAGGATATGTCATTAGGAAGCACTCTATTAATTACCACTGCTATGCGGATGACACTCAGTTATATCTATCTATTAAACCTGTTAACACAAACCAGTTAACCAGACTTCAAGCCTGTCTAACTGACATAAAGGCTTGGATGACCAGTAACTTTTTACTTTTAAACTCGGAGAAAACAAGTCATTATATTTGGGCCTAAAAATCTCAGAAATAACTTTTCTAAAATTATAGCTACTCTAGATGGCATAGCCCTGGCCTCCAGCACTACTGTAAAAAACCTTGGAGTTATTTTTGACCAGGACATGTCCTTTAACTCACACATAAAACAAATTTCTAGAACTGCATTCTTTCACCTGCGCAACATTTCCAAAATTAGGAACATCCTGTCTCAAAATGATGCAGAAAAACTAGTCCATGCGTTTGTTTCCTCAAGGCTAGATTACTGTAACTCATTACTATCTGGATGTCCTAATATCTTAATAAAAAGCCTCCAATTAATCCAGAATGCCGCAGCCAGAGTCCTGACAGGAACTAGCAAGAGAGATCATATTTCTCCTATATTGGCTTCTCTTCATTGGCTCCCTGTAAAATATAGAATAGAATTTAAAATCCTTCTTCTCACATACAAATCCCTTCATAATCAAGCTCCTTCATACCTTAAAGACCTCATAGTACCATATTATCCCAATAGACCACTTCGCTCTCAGAGTGCAGGCCTACTTGTGGTTCCCAGAGTTCTCAAAAGCAGAATGGGAGGCAGAGCCTTTAGCTATCAAGCTCCTCTCCTGTGGAACCAGCTCTCAGCCTGGGTTCAGGAGGCAGACACTCTCTGTACTTTTAAGGCTAGACTTAAAACCTTCCTCTTTGACAAAGCATATAGTTAGGGCTGGCTTCAGGCAACCCTGAACCATCCCTTAGTTAGTTATGCTGCTATAGGCCTAGACTGCCCGAGGACCATTGGTGCACTGAGCTCCCCTACCCTACCCCCCCCCTTCTCTCCCACCTCATGTATATTCCACCATTGAATGTTACTAACCTTGTGCTCTCTCTCTCCCCTAGTTTGTGCTCTCTCCCTCCCTCTCTCTCTCTCTCTCTCTCTCTGTACCTTCTGCAGGTGTCCCTGGTCCTGGAGCTGTTTATCGCTGATGTGCAGTTACTGGCCCCACCAACTTGCAGTGTCTATTTGTTGTTTATTGTTGCTGTTCTTTTCTCTCTGCTCTATCCACTCACCCCAACCGGTTGAGGCAGATGGCCGCCCAAACTGAGCCCGGTTCTGCTGGAGGTTTTTTTCTTCCGTTAAAGGGAGTTTTTTCCTCTCCACTGTCGCCAAGTGCTTGCTCATAAGGGAATTGTTGGGTTTTTAGTTTTAGTTTTTGTAAAGTGCCTTGAGATGATTTGTATTGTGATTTGGCGCTATACAAATAAAATTGAATTTGAATTTGAATTTGAATAAATTACATGTTTTATTTTTATAACAGCAGATAGACCCAGGGCCACAGTGAGACCAGGAACAACCACCATACCAGTAGGAGGCAGTGTGACACTGACCTGCTCTGTGGACGACTCTGATGGCTGGAAATATGACTGGTTCAGACGAAACTCAGGTTATACTTTTGATCAGATCAAGACAGAGTCTACAGACAGAGAGATCAGAGTTTCAAAAGGAGGAATCTACAGGTGCAGAGGAGGAAGAGGAAAACCAGTTTTCTACACTTATTCAAGTGTTGACGTCACCATTGAGAGAACCTGTGAGTTTAATTATTGTGTTTGGAATAAAAAACATACTTTCCCAGTAACAATTTTAAACCTATGAAGTTTTCTCTGTTGGTTTCATATTTCTGTTTGTGTCCCAACTGGATATTTTTGGTGTGAACAGTTTCCAACATGGTCACTGTGACCCAGCAACATGACTGGCCTCAGATATTCAGTGGTGAGACCATCACTGTCAGATGTGAGATCCAGGGAGCTGGAGACACTGAGTGGGACTATGAATGGAGAACAACCAGGTCAATCACACATCGGACACACGTTAATATCTGGACCTTCACAGCTTCTGGGTCCAGCAGTGGGGACTACATGTGTAAGGGCAGACTCAGAGGGGACTGGTATTCTTCAACAAAGTGGAGTGAAGCCACCACAGTGACTGTATCACGTAAGTTTTATTTGTTATGTTTTCATCTATTGTCATGTCCACACACACAGGACACCAAGGAAAAATGCTGCTGGAGCCTCTTGAGTAACAAACTGTGGTTGTTTTCAATCTGCAGCTTCTGAAATACAAGAATTCACTGGACAATATGAAGCAAAGGACATTTTTTCATTTTTTCTGTTTCCACCAGATCAGCCCCAACCTGTCCTCACTGTGTCTCCATCATGGCTGAGTCCTGGAGCCTCAGTAACTCTGAACTGTGAGGTTGAACATCCATCTGCAGGATGGAGGTTCTACTGGTATAAGGCTGTTCCCAAACTATCAGGCGACTCCTACAGCTATGAGCTGCTACCTGGAAGCAGCAGTGGGACTGAACAGGATTCCTACATGGTTCATGGTCAGACACACACAGCAGGATATGTGTGTAGAGCTGGAAGAGGAGACCCAGTGTTTTACACTCAGTACAGTGAACTGAAGTTGGTCTGGTCTGCAGGTCAGTTTGTTTATTTCTTCATCTTGGTCTTTCCAGTTGTTTGTCTGTGACCAAATTGTCCTGAGAAGTAAAGTCTGTGTCAGTATGATCCTAAAGGAAACTATAGGATTATTTCTGTTGCAGTGGTTTAATGTAACTGTCCAGTTGTGTTTATCTCACAAGTTCATCATGTTGTTTGTCAGATGTTGATCCAGCAGCGTCTCTCACAGTGAGTCCTGACAGAGTGCAGCACTTCACCTCTGACTCTGTGTCACTGAGCTGTGAGGGAAACTCTGCTGAGTGGAGAGTCAGGAGGTTTCCTGAGGACAGGTCCCTGTCATGTCCAACCTGGACATCAATGACTGGATCCACATGTAAAATCTCCACTTCACAGTCCAGTGCTGCAGTGTACTGGTGTGAGTCTGGATCAGGAGAGTTCAGTAATTCAGTCAACATCACTTTACATGGTAGGTTTTATTAGGTTTTTTTATTTCACATTTCCCTGTATATGCAGTTTTCTCAACATCCCAGTACATGATTTAATTTACAGTTTACTGTATCATAGGACACAGTTGTATGAACATACAGATGACTTTTTAAGAACTTGACCGTTTACTCTGCTGTCTGGTGACACAAACTTTAACATCACAACTCAGCATCAAATCCTGGGTCCTAAAGTCACTTAGACTTTTTTTTAAATGTTGTTATTCATGATCACTTCATAAAAAATAGTCAAAGAAAATAAACAAACTAAAAGAAATCCATAATAATATAGTTTGTTCAGGTGCTGGTCAAATGTTTAAAAATAAAAATTCCCCCAAAAATGTTTAGTCAAGTTCATGTTTTTTTACATGTGATCAGAACTAAAATGTTTATGTCTGAAGTTCAAAAGTATTGTACAATCTATAGAACATTGTAGAAGCTGTTTATTTTTTGGTAAGTAGTTTTTTTAAAGAAACAAAGTAGGTTGTGAGTCCACAAGACCAAGTTTCAGATCTTGTAATGATCCTGTAAAATAAAGAATCATCTGTTCTCATCATTGTACATCAGCCTGTTGTGAAGATCTGCAGCAGCTGATCTGACTGAAACTGTTTTCCAGATGCAGATATTATCCTGGTGAGCCCAGTCCGTCCTGTGGCTGAGGGAGACTCTGTTACTCTTGGCTGCAAGTTGAGAAAAGACAAATTAGTTTCCAGTGTGTTTTTCTATCTAAATGACAAAGTTATCCATAATAACAGCAGAGGGGAGCTGAGTATTTCTGCAGTGTCAAAGTCAGATGAAGGTTTCTACAAGTGTCAGTTCTCAGGACAAGAGTCTCCACAGAGCTGGATGTCAGTTACTGGTGAGTAGATTGAAAACATGTCATGATTTTCCTTTTTTAGGTTTTGTAGATATTCTTGTCTTTCCTAAAGCTTGAAATCACCTGACTGATTTTTGTGAAAGAAATTAAGTTCATTCATATTTTATTAAATCTTGTTGTTTCCAGTAGCTGTGTCAGGAACCTCTGTGTTTCCTGTGCTGCTGATCGTTGGGCTGGTTTGTGGATTCATACTCATTGTTCTGATCGTTTTGTGTAGCTACAGACAATCCAGGGGTAAGACCTTTTTCCTCTGATCTAAGAGGTTTAAGTCCTTCATCATTTATTATGTGGATTATCAGAGGAACAACTTACAATACAAACCATGTGACATCACACGTCTTTTCTTTTTTCCAGCTCCCTGTTTCAGCAGGTTTGTACAACACTCTGTCTTCACTGTTCTCCATCTTAAAAACAGCAGGAAACATGTTTCATTATTAAATGCAACTTTGACTGATTATCACTAATATGCATTTGTATAAACTCCATGTTTCAGGTTCAGTCAAAGAGCCAATCAGAGCTCTGCTACAGAGCAAACAGTCAGCCAGTATGAGAATCAGCCAGTATACAGCTCTCTTCTCCACGGTCAGTCCTTCATCTCGTTCTGAACGCTGCCACAGCTTTTTCTAACGCTCAGCTTCTGATCAGGAGTCGTCAGGAAATGTTTTGGTCCATTTGTGTCCAGCTTTACAGAAGTGCCCTCAGCCCCTCTGCTGCTGCTTTAACACTGTCACATGAACCCACATGTGACCTGAGGAAGCTCTTAAATCTGCCTTAATATCACAGACATGAGGGACTGATGGGACTTTGTTTTGACTCTCACTGACCTGTAGGTGATGATTGTGTCTATGAAACAGTCAGACGCCCTGGAAACACTGGAACAGGTACGGTATCAACTCTGATCAACATATGGGCAGTTTCTAATGAAAGAGTGTGTGTTTTTTAATACTTTCATGTGATCCTCTTAACAGGGACACATGACAACATAGAGGAGAGCTCTGACTACTATAACATGAATCCAAACTCAACCACAGGTACATGTTTGTTAGTGTTGTATGTTTCCTGCTCTGTGTAAGGTCCAATATTCATTGTCTTATTTGTAATTATTTACATTTATTTATGTGATTTTATTTTGCTTTGGAAACACTGGAACAGGTACAGTAGAAACTTGGTCAACATGAAGCTGTTGGAAGCTGCAGTGTTTAATGACATGACACTGTGATTTTTATTATAATTGCCACTCTCTAATGAAAGAGTCTTTTTTAATAACACTTTGATCATTTTAACAGGGAGACATAACAACATAGAGGAGAGCTCTGACTACTATAACATGAATCCAAACTCAACCACAGGTACATGTTTGTTTGTGTTTAAAATGTTTTTTTGTTTTACTCTGAGAATAAACTGCACAACTGTTTTACTTGGGGCTTCACATTTACTGTACTGAGTACTGAATGTTTTGTTCTTTTAGAGACTGTGATGATGTGTCATGTTGTTCCAGGTCCATGAAAAGTCGTTCATCAACAACAAAGGAAGAGCAGCGTGGACGACAATATGGGCAAATACATAGTTTTTTTTTTTTTTCTTATACAGTTATTTTGTCCCTGAACTTTTAAAGCTACAGCAGCTTTCATCCTTTTCTTCTGCATCAAACAGCTGCAGCACCTTGGTGATGAGTTTCGGATTTCTGATGCAGACAGAAGAGTTGAGTCCATGTTTCTATGGACAGAGTGCTCACTCAGAGTGAATTAATAAATAGTAGCAGCCTTTACTCTGGGTGATGTTTTTCTTATTTGGATGCAGGCAGAGACAAGACTCTGAAGACAGTTGGACTTTTTATGCTTTATATTAAAATAAAAAGATTCAAACTAATAGAGGTTCAATGTTGTATTTAAATATGCATCTTTAACTGTAGTATAATTTTTTAAAACAT
Organism: Mastacembelus armatus; assembly: GCF_900324485.2. Taxonomy (NCBI): domain Eukaryota; kingdom Metazoa; phylum Chordata; class Actinopteri; order Synbranchiformes; family Mastacembelidae; genus Mastacembelus; species Mastacembelus armatus. Next base: position 9,833,822 of record NC_046650.1, on the reverse strand, counting down.
TTTTTTAATGACTTCACATTTTAGTGATTTCATCCTGGGATTTAGTGTTTTAATTTGAAAGTATTTGGGTGTAAGTCACGTTCATTTACTACTATGATGTGATTGATTTGTTTTTTATTGATATAAATATATAGGGCAAGAATTCCTCCTGTTGTTCTCTGCACTCTTCCCTGAACTGTCATTCCTCATCCAGCCTCCAGGTGTCCCCAGAGGTTCCTCCTGATCCTGCTCTGCACAGCTGCTTTCTTCTTCTCCTTTCGGGTGCTCCCTTCAGGGGTCGCCACAGCTAATCATCTGCCTCCATTCAACCCTATCCTCTGTATCCTCCTTACCCACACCAACTATCCTCATGTCCTCCTTCACTCCATCCAAGAACCTCCTCTTTGGTCTTCCTCTAGGCCTCCTTCGTGGCAGCTCTAACCTCAGCATCCTTTTACCAATGTAAAACACGTCTCTTCACTTCTTTTCCACAATCTCCGTTGCTCTGGACTGGCTACACTCTCCCCAGCCACTACTTTGCAGTCACTGATCTTTCAGGTTGAAACGTCTGTGAGGTTGAAACATCTCTGTGCTCCTTCCTCCACTCTTATATGTCGCCCTATGCTCCTCCCTTTTCTGGAAAATGTGTTCACTACAGCCATTTCCATCCTTTTTGCAAAGTCTACCACCATCCGTCCTTCTGCATTCCTGTCCTGCATACCAAACTTACCCATCACTTCCTCATCACCTCTGTTTCCCTCACCAACATGTCTGTTGAAATCTGCCCCAATCACCACTCTCTCACCACTAGGGACACCCTGAATCATCTCATCCATCTCCCTCCAGAATTTCTCCTTCTCTTCTAACTCCCATCCTACCTGTGGGGCATAACCACTGACAACATTCAACATCACACCTTCAACTTCCAGCTTCAGACTCATCACCCTCTCTGACACTCTCTTCACCTCCAGAACATTCCTAGCAAAACCCTCCTTCAGGATAACTCCTACTCCATTCCTCTTTCCATCCACACCACGATAAAACAGCTTGAACCCTGCTCCTGATCTATAGGCCTTGCTACCTTTCCACCTGGTCTCCTGAACATACAAGATATCCACCTTTCTTCTCTCCATCATATCCTGAACCAACTCTCTAGTTTTCCCTGACAAAGTCCCTACATTCAAAGTCAATACTCTAAGTCCTACACTCCTGCCCTTCCTCTTCTCTCTTTGCCTACGAACACGCCTTCCTCCTCTCCTGCTTCGACCAACAGTAGTCCAATTTCCACTGGCACCCTGTAGGTCAACAGCACCAGTGGCGGTTGTTGTTAACCCGGGCCATGACCGATCCAGTATGGAAGTCGTATTTACCCAGACTTGAGATGGGCACATGAAGACACTGGATTGTGCCCCCCTGTGGTTGCATTGCTCTGCACAACTGCCTGTCATTGTATAAATGACCCATTTCTGACTGCCACACCCATCACACCTGGTTTCATTTCCTTCATCAGCTCTCCAGTTTACCTGCTGCTGTTGTGTTGGAGTGTTTGTCTTGACTAAGAGTTTCCTCTTGTGCCTTAACCTGAACCTAATTTTGACCATGAAGGTCGGGAGGTTAGGCTGCAGGAAGTATTGCTATTGTTCGCTTGGATTCACAGTAAGTCTGTTGTTTGCTATTTTTCAGCCTCTCTGCTTGTGTTGTCTGTGCTCTGTGCCCAGTTTTGTTGTTCTCAGTGCTACTTGTATCATAATGTGGAATTTAACCCGATATACTGCTGCTGTGTTGAAATCTTTATCTGCTTCATTTTGGTGATTAAAAAATTGAAGCTTTAGCTCTTTTACAGTTTTACTTTGACTTGTTTGAAAAACCACATGGTATAGGTCATGTGTGTAAATCAGTGTTCTTGTATATCTGTATAGAAGGTGATGTTCATCATGGAGGGAGTTCCTTTCATTATGTGAATTTAAAGCTTGTTTTTCTGTGTAATATGTGAAAAGAAAATTCAACTTTCTTAATAAGCTCTGAGCATTGTCTGTTCTGGTCTTTCTTCCTCCTGCCTGCATGTTTACATTATCAGCCACTTGGTGGTGCCATGTTGCCTGTTAACCTGTGGTCGCTTGTCTTTTTAGATGCTTCTTTGAGTGTTTTAGTGTATGAATAGTGTGTAATACGTTTGGTGATGTTACACTATTAGATACAAGTTTTTTTTTTTTTTTTTTTTTTTTTTTTTTTTTTTTAAGAAGTCAGTTTATTATTTGACACGTTTCATGATCTGTCTTTCTCTCTTCTCGCCTTGAACATGTTTCTTATCTAAAATTAGATAATATGACAGTTTAATGTAAAACAGCTAGTTGTCATTTTGCTAAAGATCCTCACAGTAATGGTAATGAATTTTCCATTTCAGAGCAACTACTCATTTGTAGGGGACCCACAAATATGGGTCAGCGTGGTCCGATAGTCGATATCATAAGGGGCAAATATGGTGACAAAGCGGTGGCATGCCTTTTTATTTTTATTCTTGCTTATGTATTTTTAACCTGTCTTTCATTTCTGTAAAGCACTTTGAATTACTCTGTGTATGAATTGTGCTATATAAATAAACTTGCCTTGCCTTACTCTTCCTCTTCTGCTTATTGCCCTGCCCCTTTTCAATAATAGCAGAGCTGATTAAACCAGAAGAGGAAGTTTGTCATTGCTCACCTAATAGACATGGCCACCAGCTGCTTTCACTCTGTCTTTACATACAGTGCTGTGCTCTTGTTCAGGGTCTTCCTTCATGGTAGGTAGGCATTGTATCAATGCTCATAAGGTTTTGCAACTGTTACTTTTTGTTGATGCGTGTTTGCATGAGCGTTAGAGCTGCAATGATGGTTGTCAGACTTTCAATATTTACAGGAAGTTTGCATCGATCTTCAGTTGTTACTTTTTTTGTGCGTTTTATTTTAAATTTCTGTTGAATTGTCAGCTAAAGATGAGATCTTGACAAATGACCGTTAGACATTTATCTTTGTAAATAATCACACTTTTACTCGTGTTCCAGATGTGGAGGCTTCCAGCTGTGAGCGTATCATCCATAAAAAAGTTGGAGACACTGTGGTTCTCTCCTCATGTTTACCACCTAAAAGAGTCACTGTAGCATATTGGCAACACAAAAATCAAAGAGTTGTAGAGAAGGATACAAATGTAACCACACATCACCAGCTTAAAGGCAGAGTATCACTGAACCTCACAGATTTCAGTTTAACAGTGAGACAAATGTTATTTTTATTCTGCTTAAAGGAAACTAGTGGTGAGTGATGATAGGAAACAGAAGAGTACCAAAATAAAACTTTGTTTGTATCCTGTCACACTGTAACATGCTGTTATGTGCTGTTGTCATGTCTTTATTACATGTATGTTGATATTAAACATGTCATTCTACGATCGACTTCCATATGTTACATTAAAATACAATTAGACACTGCTACACTCATGTGTTTACTTGTGTGTTCCAGATGTGGAGGCTTCCAGCTGTGAGCGTATCATCCATAAAAAAGTTGGAGACACTGTGGTTCTCTCCTCATGTTTACCAACTGTAGGAATCACTTTAGCATATTGGCAACACAAAAATCAAAGAGTTGCAGAGAAGGATACAAATGTAACCACACATCACCAGCTTAAAGGCAGAGTATCACTGAACCTCACAGATTTCAGTTTAACAGTGAGACGACTGACTCTTCAAGATTCTGGTGACTTCAGTTTTGTCTCAGAGGTGAATGACCAGCAAAGAAAAACAATCATCATCACTCTGCAGGTTCATGGTGAGATGTTTGTGATTTTGGTTCAGCTTTGTAAATGTTGTGAAGCTATTATGTAATTGTATTAATGGGCATTCATAAACAGTCTGCACAGACTGAAATACTACTGTCCTGCTGTTTCATTTTTACTCTAACCATAAATCTAACGAAGAAATTAATCTTATTTTATTCCACCATATTGCCATCTTTCTTCTCATTGTCTGTTGCTTCCTCAGAGTCCATAACTAAGGAGCCTGACCTGACTTCCAACTCCACCTGGGATCCCTTAAATGAATCCTGTACAGTTTGGCTGCAGTGCAGTTCAGCCTCTGACACCAGTGTCACCTACAACTGGGCCGTTAGGAACCAAACCCACAGTGGCTCCAGGCTGCAGTACATCATCAGACCAGAGGATGGAGAAACCAATTTTACCTGCACAGTTTCCGATTTTGTCAGTAAGAAGAGGGCATCTAAAACAGTGACGTGTCATAAGAATGTGTCAGGTATGTGCACTGAAAATAAAGTATGAATTACATCATGTTTGCATAGATTGGAAGTATTAAATACATTTGTCTGTTATGCATATGATTAATTTTCACTGGTAAGGTTTCAGATGAAATGAAACATCTGGAATTCAGACAATATGTTATTAAATGATTGTGTATTAATAATCCAGTCTGAGAGAAAGAATCTTTCTGCTTTAACATTTTGATGAAAAACTTGTAGATTGTTGCTTTTTCTTGACCCACTTATTTAGAGACAAATTACATACTTGAAACACAAGATGGTGTGGGTTTGACTATAAATGTTAAAAAAGCTTCTTTTTTTTAAAATATATAAACACGTTCACCTCCAGTGAACCCAAAGTCTTCTGAAAGATGGTTGGTTTGTGGATTTGCAGATGTTTTACTGCTGTTGACTCAGCCTGTTGGTGAACTATACTGTACTTGTAGATTTCATTTTTTGCTGTTATTATTTAAGGGTGCATTTCAGCTTTTTAGTTACACTGCATTATGCATACAGGTCATGCATTTGAGTATTTGGTCAGCAGCCCCTTTTGAACACTTAATTATGTTTAGAGTGTAGGTCATATATTGTATACATAATTTTGTGTGAGGTGTTGTAGCCTTCCTATATGTCATTAGTTCAGTAGCACTATGATGTGATGAGAAACCAAACCTCAGTGTAACAAGTTATCTGTCCCTGAAATGGACTTTCTTCTTTGAGACATATTATTCTTAAGTGTTGATGGTTAGATGTTGGTTCATGTCCTTCATGTTGTTGTAGGGTCCAGGCCTGTACATGTTGGCTTGTTGGTCTCTGGGCTGATTATTGGAATTGCACTGATTACTGTGTTGCTGCTGGTGCTGCTTTACTACACAAAGTCAAAGGGTAAGACCTGCTCTTCCTGATGTTATCTGGTCACATGATTCTGAAGTCATAACAAGCTGTGGTGTCACTTGTAACACAATCCCATTTATCAACGTGTCATTTTCACAGGCCGATGCTGTGACAGGTTGGTGTGACACACGTTTCATCTCCAAGTTAACATTTAATAAAGTGCTAAATATAATTTACCAGCTGCTACTAACTACTGCATCTTTTTAAACTACATGTTTCAGGTTCATCCAGACACAAAGGGTGAATGAGGATGAATCTCAGCAGCATGTTTACTCCGTACTTCTTCATGGTCAGTCTTCCTTCACCTTCTGTTTCCCAACAGTTTAATCCTAAACACTTTTTCACAGAGGTGATTCTTCAGGGGAAACATGTCAATAGACTATAGAAATCTGAGTAAATTGTAGCAAATACTTTGGTTTATTGACAAATATTTGATACTTTTTCTTTCTTTCATTATCACTGACCTGTAGGTGATGGGAGTGTTTATGAAACAGTAAGAGGCTTTGAAGATGCTAGAAAATAAAGGTATGGTCTAAACTTTAACATGGGGCTGTTTACTAACTCAGGAATTCAAATTATGGATTAATTAGCAAGACAAATGTTAGTGTTGTCTATGAATCAATGAGAAGCTCTGAAAATGTCAGTAATGAACTTGACAACGTTTAATAAGTAAATACTCAGTTTAATTTAAAGGCTTTTATTCTCTCCTTTGTCTCTTTCCTACAGCTGTATTTACAACTTTTTCAGGTGTTTACTCTGATTTGGTTCCAGGTCCATAGAACCATTTGGAATGGTTTTCTAGCCCAGTAATTGCAGTGTGATCTATGATGCTACATGCAGAAGTGCTGAATGAGCTCAGTCAGTGTTGATTAGTAAGAAAATCCCATCAACAATTCATAATGTGATTGTCAGTTGTTAAAAAGCATGATGCATGTGTTCACCTGTACTTAGCTGTGTAGATGGCTGCCACTATAACTGGCCGTCAGTGGTGTTATCACATGGGCACATTTTGTAGCAGGTAGTTCACACTTTTAGCCACTTGGTGGTGTCCTCTGAGATTCTCTCTGCTAGTTCTTGTGCATGTAGGAGGTGTAAGCAGGATGCAGAGGTTAATGGATGTGCCTGTTTGACATGTTTGTCATTTTCTATTCCCTCATTTAAGTGTTATGTCTCACTCAGTTAAATTAATAACCGATACATACATGAGCATTTTAGTTACTGAGAATATATATTTATTTTAAATAATGTATATAAGTCCAGTTTTGTGATATCTGAAAGCAGCACGAACTTGCTCAATATGATTGACATGTACATGAAGTGAAGACATTTCCAGGTATGCTTTAAATTTGATCCAATAAAAAGAATAATGGATCCATCATGAATTTTATTCCATGTATAAGAAATAGTCTGATGTATAGTCCTAACCATCAAAGTGCTCCTGCCTTTCTGCAAGTGTTTTTGCTGCCTATTACTATGAAATTATGTGCTGATGGCCTCTGTTTAATTTCATCTACACAAAGTTTGAATTTGTTTGTGTTGTGTTGTCAAGTGTTTCTATGTTGGTTCTGTTTTTTTCCTTAAATACCTCACTGGTTAGTATTTTATGTTGCCACTGTACCACTTCTTCTTTCAAATGAAGTCTCAGCAAATGTCTTAATTGTATCTCAGTTTTGCTGAGACATTTTAGCAGAACCAGTGTTTGCTGTGACCAAAGAGAGCAGCAGTGGTCAATGTTTGATCAGTCCTTAAAGGCATTGATTTGTATAGTCCCCTTTTTGGTCATAGCCATTCAGAAAGAAGTGTACTTCAATAAGCTAATTCAAAAACCTCTATCCTTTTTACTTTGATTAAATATGCTGCTCAGTGAACGGTGCTTGTTCTGTATTAAGTAGACCGCTTGCTTAGGTATTGTCCAATAGTGAATTTCAAGGGAGAAGCTTTAGCATGAATTAATCAAAATTTCTTACAGCCTGTTTTTAAAAGCTGGTTCTGAGTAGCCTGAATAATAATTGCATATTTAAAGATGACGTATCTTGTATGAATTTTCTACATGTGTACTTTCTGGCAATAACAAAAGGAATCGTCAACAGCCATGTCTACAGCTCTGTGAAACTAACATGCTGATGTTTATCAGATATGTTTATGCTCTGTCCTTAAAACTTGCAGACATCAAGTGTAGAACTGTGTCTAGTTGCCTGCTCTTCAGGTGGGCAGCATTGTCACATCCGTCTTCCCTTTGCGTGAAAAGGCCTTGAAGTTTACTGAAACCACTTGCAGGTCAGAGTGCACAGACCACCCCTGCAGAAACTCCCCACTGCAATGTGCATGCAAGTGTGAATGCTGTTTAGCCTTCGGCGTATCTTTTTTTTTTTTTTTTTTTGTCAGACCAGTGAAACCACAAGTGTTGCACCTAGTGACAGTGGTTAAGTTTCTTGCTCAAGACCCCTCCTGTCACTCACTATTCAGCTTCTAGCACCAAAGTATGAGTTCTAATGTCAACTTAAGTCTTTTAGAAACTACTGTGCATAGAACCGCTTTTGTTGTATCTATACTTCTGAAGAAATACCTCCCACAATTTTTATCAGCGGCATGGATTTCAGCAGCTCTGCACTCCACTAACCTAAATCAAATTTTAGCACAGGCATGTGTCATTTAAGTTGCAGCTGTATAATTGATGAAATGTTTGAGAGATAAATCATGATAGGCCTCACAGGCTGTGAAACTCGAAGTCGCAGCTCAATCCCACATGCATCCGCTTTTGCTGTCCGAGATAGAGATGGGCTTTATCTTGATGCTGGGTAGTTCACTTCCTTTTTTTTTTTTTTTTTTTTTTTTACACGTCTCTATGATGCAGTTTAACTACAACTTCTAACAGTTAAGAAAAATGATCTTGATTTGCTGTGTGAACGACAGTAACTTAGAAATATAGTAGGGTAAAAATCATATTGAGGTCAAATACATGGCGTGACCTAGTTCCCATCCTTCACGAGCAGGGCTTGGATTCCTAGTAGTCTTGAGTTTTGGTGTAGTATGTAAAGCTAATTTTATGATGTTCCTTTGAATGTTTTCTTGCAGTTGTTCCTGAGGAGTATGAGCTTTGTTGGTTTTCATTCTTAGCATTGTTGGACTAGTTTATACCTCCAGATAAACCTTCTGAATAGCAGGAGCACTCTCAACCTGCACCACACACCCAGAACTGTGTTTTTTCCTGTTCACTACAGTGGTCCACTTTCATCTTGAATTCTGTTCAACTCCTACTCATCTGCCTGTGAACATTTGGCCGCGCCCATTGTCGCTGGACCCTGTAGTTCCTCATCTCATTGACAGTCGTTCTCCATTCTGGCCCCACACGTTTGAGTAAGTTCTCCACTTAGGTCAGGGCAGTGGAGTCACCAACTCCTGCCACAGGTCAAAAAGCCAACTTCTTAAACTAACATCATCTCTCCTCATTTAGAAATAGCTGATCACTGGATGAGGCTTCTTCCTGCCACAGGCTTATCACATGTGGACATTTATCTTTAACATATCTGGCACAGTTGCCCGTAGCCTGCAGATACATTGCTTGTCAGTTTGAGGGCTACTAGTTAATAGGAAATAGCTAAGTGAGTCAATCTTTAGTACTTTTTCACCTTATAAAGATTTGTGGTGATGACATGGTACAAGAAAAACTATATATGCATGTGTAATATATATTCATACACACACACACATATATATATATATATATATATATAATCTCAAGTGCTTCCTTTATCTGTTGTGTGCAGTGTGAGAGACCTTACCAGAGCGACCGCTGCTGCTTCTTCCTGTGAAAAACCTCCTCCTACTCTCCACCCTCCCCCCCTCCTCATTTGTCATAGCGCAGTTTGATACTGTAGATCAGTAGAGGAAGCAGATGATGTTCCTCTTATCACAGAGATGGTTGGTGGTCAACTTTGCTGCTTCTTCACATACAGTTTTGTGCTGCTCTTTGGGGTCTGCCTCCTCGGTATGTACGGTACACCTTTACTCTTGCATTTATAGATTTTTTTTTTTTTTTTTTTTTCTTGTTTTTCACTGTTATGAGTAATATTTCCTTTCCGTACTATGCCATGTCATCAGAATAGAACGTGTAGGTGTACAATATTTACTGAATGTGTGGATGTAGTCTTGGCAAATTACACGTCTTGCTTGTAAAAGGGGCTGATAAGTTTTTTTGTTTGTTTTTCCCTCCTGATAATTGTTTAAATGCAAAATATCTGCATGTCAACTGCACCAATGACGAACACAGCTGTGGCTTCGAAGCTACAGTTGTTAGACTACACTGATTTGACAACTGGGATTAAGAATTGAAATCCAGACAATACTGCAGTGTTCAGAAAAGTGTTTTTCTTTTGTTTTAAAAAAAAAAAAAAAAAAAAGTTTTCATGAGGGTTAACATTTATTGAAAATATGGGCTTCCCACTTCTTTCAGTATAACTTCATGAATAGGCAAACTATGGTCTGGTAGGGTTTTTTCATTTGCATTGTGGACACAACGTGTCAGCAAATTTTCTGCTGCATCTGCTTAGAATCTAGTCTGAAAATCCTGATGCAACACATGGATGGGTCATTCTTTCTCTGCTTCCTCATTGTTTTTAAGAGAATTTGTTATACTCCTGTAATGTGAAATCGGCCTATACCACTATAAACCACAGTAACTGTTTTGACATGTATAAAGGGGTGTGGATATTTTTAGCATATTTGAAGGGAAGTGTATTTAAATATTGAGTCATAAATCTCTTGAAATTAGTCATAAGGTATCAGTGTTTTAATATTGTATGGAAATGGGAGGCTTCTCAGCAGCTGATGATATTAGGACATTTTCTTTTAGTTCATGTCCAATGTGACAACAGAAACTGGTAAACCATCCCATTTCCTTAGTATTCACCAGCAGCAGCACTGACTGAAAGTTCAGTGGCAACGCTAGTTACTTCTGTAAGTGACGTCAGGATCTGTGTCTACAATGGTTTTACTTAGAATTTGAGGTAATTGTAACCTGGCCAGCTTCAACATGACAAAGATTATTGTGCTACCAATATGAAACTGTCAGTGGTGTCAGCTATTGATAAACAGGTGCAGTTCACACCCACAACAGTGGCTTTGAATTTGGTTTTAGTTTTTTTTTTGACTTTTTTTTTTTTTTTTTGGTTGGAATTTTTTCTTTCTAATGAAGGCCCAGCAAATGACTTTTCAAAACATGACTCATAAGAGCAAAGTCACTAGCTAAAATGACTTGTAGATTAAGATTAGACAAATGTTATTTTTATTCTGCTTAAAGGAAACTAGTGGTGAGTGATGATAGGAAACAGAAGAGTACCAAAATAAAACTTTGTTTGTATCCTGTCACACTGTAACATGCTGTTATGTGCTGTTGTCATGTCTTTATTACATGTATGTTGATATTAAACATGTCATTCTACGATCGACTTCCATATGTTACATTAAAATACAATTAGACACTGCTACACTCATGTGTTTACTTGTGTGTTCCAGATGTGGAGGCTTCCAGCTGTGAGCGTATCATCCATAAAAAAGTTGGAGACACTGTGGTTCTCTCCTCATGTTTACCAACTGTAGGAATCACTTTAGCATATTGGCAACACAAAAATCAAAGAGTTGCAGAGAAGGATACAAATGTAACCACACATCACCAGCTTAAAGGCAGAGTATCACTGAACCTCACAGATTTCAGTTTAACAGTGAGACGACTGACTCTTCAAGATTCTGGTGACTTCAGTTTTGTCTCAGAGGTGAATGACCAGCAAAGAAAAACAATCATCATCACTCTGCAGGTTCATGGTGAGATGCATCTGATTTTCTTACCCAATTAACAAAACCTAATAACTGTTCTAATCCTTAATAAATTCATTCATACTGAATAGATGCCATAGGATTTAACCCAATGCTTGTATATGCTACTTTGGTATTCTAATTTGTGTGTAATGGGATGTACAATCTCCAGTGTTTCATTGTTATAATTGTGTGTTACTCTAAATCATATGTAAAACTATGACAAACATCTTTCTTTTTTTTTTTCTCATTTTGTCTTTTTAAATGGTATTTGTTTACTTAAAAGCCAAAACTTAAATTGTTTGTACAATGTAGCTTGTGCTCACATTATTTCTTAGTGGCTCTCTGTCAGATAAGATTCTCACCAACTTTGAAGAAATGCTACGCATCCACTCTTGATCAGTTTTGGTTGTTGTCCTTAGTCTTAGACCAGACGGTAAATCAGGACAAGCATATCAAAGCGTTCACTGTGGTGAATTCCCTGATATGTTGGGCTAAAAATAGCACATTTGCAAAGCTTTGCATATATACATGTTTTTGATTTTAAGACATAGGTTGACCTGACCTTCTTTCACCTCAGAGTCCATAACTAAGGAGCCTGACCTGACTTCCAACTCCACCTGGGATCCCTTAAATAAATCCTGTACAGTTTGGCTGCAGTGCAGTTCAGCCTCTGACACCAGTGTCACCTACAACTGGACCTTTAGGAACCAAACCCACAGTGGCTCCAGGCTGCAGTACATCATCAGACCAGAGGATGGAGAAACCAGTTTTACCTGCACAGTTTCCGATTTCTTCAGTAAGAAGAGGGCATCTAAAACAGTGACGTGCAGCAACAGTATGTCTCAAATATCAGAACCATGTATGTGCACTGAAGTAATTGGAGTTTATTAGTGTTTCTTGTAATTCTTGCTTTTTCAATTTAAATGAGCTATGAGCTGACTTAACTTCAGTGTTTTCAGTCAGAAATCGTAATTTTCTGTTACCTTGGGCTATTACTGTCATAACGTTTTTAATACCATCATTTGCAGGGTCAAAGAGTTTGGTCTTTCTGTTGAGCATAGCAGGAGGAAGTTTGCTGATTGTCATTGTTTTTGGTATAGTAGTGGCTGTTTGCTTCAAGAAAAGACACGTTGGTAAGAAAGTCCTCATTGTGTGTCATTTTGTGACATTTTGCTTCAGCATCTACTGCTTTACTCAATTTGCTTTGGCCTTGTCTCTTGTAACATCAGACAGTGTCCCAGAGGAGCCCACCGTGTATGCTGAAGTCACAGACATTACAGCTCAAGATGTAAGTATGCATGCATAGATTGACTCTGCATACTTTGTTTTTCATGTCTGTTTTAATGTGACGCCAGTGTTGATGTGTGTGTTTTTATTTATTCTAATCCGTGCATGTGCGAACCTCCTGGGGACGTCTACCCTGAAGCCATGTTCGTTTTATGAAACCATTAACAACAGAGTCGGCTCGCTCCCACGTCAAATAACAGCAGGGGTAAGAGTTCAACACATCTAAATTATGAAGTGTACCATTATTCTATATATCATACCAATAATGTAACAAGATGAATCTGTGCTTGATTTTCTTTCATTATTTAAAAAAAAAAAAAAATAGCACAAATATGAAAGAAGACATTTGGTTCTATATATAGATATATATAGATCTATATATATCATAAACACCAAACTCTAAAAGCACAAATTAGGCAACTATGACTATAAATGTTGGAATATTTTCTATGCATGAAAGATTTAAAGAAGTTTTTATTTTTTTTGTTAATGCAAAATGTTAGTCTTTCATTTATATAGCCTCACTTTAAAATACTTTCTGGTAGATAATTTCATATATAATGTGACCATGCTGTTAACAGAGCAGATCATCTAATATTTAGAGATCTTATATGATTAAATTATGCATGTGACATTTGTCTTGCATTTGAATGTCAAACTTTTTATTTTTTTATTTTTTCCCTCATTTCTCACATTTAGCCACAGACTGTGTATGATAAGATTCAGCTCAGTCGTGTGAGGAAGGCTTCAGCGTCACCCTACCAAGACATTTCATAGAGGGCAATGTGTGATGTACAGCTTTGGGTAAACAAGTGTAAATGTGGACAGATATTTTTCAGGACCTGAGCACCTTTTGACGGTGTTGTATATTCTATATTTTATTTGTAATGTATATTTAATAATTATGCAGAGTTTCTATATTAAATTTAACTTTATTGTAACAGTATTTTTGTGATTATTCTGTTCAGTTCTTCGTTTTAGACTGTAATATGGGCACAAATCTATAATTTATATAAAAACAGGTACAAATGCAATATTCTGGGAGATAAACAAAGCTTCCCACAGTGATCAAAGATTTGAATACAGGCTAGAATGAAGCCAGCACGTCAGCTTGTCTGTATAACTAGTCTGTACTAGAACTGCATGTTAATTCAATGAAATGCAGAATTAGATGCAAAGGAAGTTTAGGCATAATTAGTGGTTTCGTATGTGTTTTCTAACAATCCTGTGTCCACCTATATTGATGCTTTAGCTGTCCAACTAGCTCTGCCAACTAGATGAACAGCTAAGAAATTGAAAAAGTGAATTAGATTTCAGTTAGTGGTGTGATGAACGGAGTGAAATCTTAAACTGGTGGAAATCACCAGTTGCTTGTTTACAGCATCTATTAACCTCAAGCCTGAGGTCTTAGTCTGCAAGTGAGATGTTATGACGTGGTCTCGAGTCGGCCAGTTATAACACCTCACCTTCTTTCTGTCAATATAAATAGCTTTCAAACTTGATGCATGATCTACTCAACACTGCAACCACCTTTATGTGCAAAATAGTTTTTCATATCAAGTCTGTTTGTTGACAATAATTTAAAACTGAGATCATGTATAGTTTATTTGCAAAATGCTCATATAATGAAACAGTAGTATCTAACATACATAACATACATAATCCTACAAACACATGCAGGATTTTAAATGAACATTCAAATCTGAAATGCTAGTACCTGTATTTAACTTGCAGAGCTCACAGAGCATTAACGTCAAACTAAGAAAACTAGCAGGACTGTTTTCAGGGCACACAGACATTTTTACAGCGATTAAATAGCACTTTACATGGAAAATGTTATAGGTTGAAAAACCTTCAACACTAAAGTAGAAAACACTACAGGCGAGGCATGTTTACATACATTCTTCAAAGATATACATGAGGTGGACTCAGCATCAGTACAACACAATTCTAACAACATTGGGAATTTGTTTGTGAGTTTTGAAGATACAGTTTCTGTAGCTGTAGTGGAATTGTTTTAGTTGCACGATTGTGTTCATCTGCTGCACATTCTCTTATATTTTCATATCTCTTATTTCACTTTTTCATTAAATAGCCAGTGTACTATTTAACCAAGAATATTTTCTGCTTTTACAAATGCTGTACCCTACACTCTGAATACAGCTTGGTCTTTTCTCAGTCACCGTTACTGTTGCTCTCAGTGCAGTAATAACAGGAGCAGGAGAATTGTTTCTATATAATCATTACTTTGCTGATGGGCACAGTTTTCCTGAAAAATAAAGGGAAATGCAAATGACCGTAAGAAACGGTGACAAATTTAATAATTGATAATTGAAAAATTTAACATTGCTCTGTGAATTACATACCTCTGAGGGTTTTCAATACATCTGAGATTTTTTCTGTAAAAAAAAAAAACAATGTTAAATGGCCATCTGAGCCTTGGGGCTGTTTTTAGTAATGCAATTAATATGATTTTATATTTAAAGTTAATGTAATCTCATGAGCTATAGATAGTTCATAAGTGAAACAGGCTAAGGACAAACTTAGCTCGATGTGTGGGTTGCAAGAGTGTAGGAAAAGGGCAGGTTATGACTATAGCTGACAAAAGAAAGTGGTGCATGGCAAGCAGCAGAAACTGCAACTCTGTTTTCACTCTTTCCAAACCTCTGACCCATTTTCCTACGACCACCACAGTCAGAGCAATGTGTGTGTCAAACTGAATATCAGTAGAGAGAGAAGGATGATCCTAACCATTCTGTGCAAGGTTGCCAAACCCCCTAACCCCACAGTGTCTCCAACCACTACATTCATAGCCTTGATTGTGGTACAGGCTTGTAATTGTATGTCTTTCAAAAAATTAAATTGAATTTTATCAATTTAACAGACAAAAAAAAGCCTTAGGTATGCTGAGTATTAAAGCATTGATCCATTATTAAAAAGTGATTGTTTATGAACTGACTTATTAATCTTAAAATTAAACTTTATACATATAACAGTGCAAACTTTTTTATGGCACATCCAACACATACTAATTCCAAAAATAATATTCAAATAAATTAAATCAAAAAATGCTGTTAATGTCTATCTCTCCTGGGCTTCTTTAAGCACAGCTTGTGATTTGCCTTTAGAGGAAGCAGCAGGACGAACAAGATTTCCTACGAAGATCCTTTTTCTCTCACCTCTAAAAACGTACACTAGGATTATTAGTGCACTTGTCACAAGACCTCCAAGGAATAAAGCAGCTGTTCTTTCTCTGACGTGACTTGTAGGTATGTCCACTGAAACAAATAAATCATATACAGTGAGTACGGAAAGTATTCAGACCCCTTTAAATTTTTCACTCTTTGTGTCATTGCAGCCATTTGCCAAAATCAAAAAAGTTCATTTTATTTCTCATTAATGTACACTCAGCACCCCATCTTGACAGAAAATAACAGAAATGTAGACATTTTTGCAAATTTATTAAAAAAGAAAAACTGAAATATCACATGGTCATAAGTATTCAGACCCTGTGCTCAGTATTGACTAGAAGCACCCTTTTGATCTAGTACAGCCATGAGTCTTCTTGGGAATGATGCAACAAGTTTTTCCAGAGATGCTCAATTGGGTTTAGGTCAGGGTTCTGGGTGGGCCAGTCAAGAACAGTCACAGAGTTGTTCCAAAGCCACTCCTTTGTTATTTTAGCTGTGTGCTTATTTAACTCACATGCTGTCCATTTCTTCTGATCCTCCTTGAGATGGTTCTGCTCCTTCATTGGAGTCCAGCTGTGTTTAATTAAACTGATTGGACTTGATTAGGAAAGGCACACACCTGTCTATATAAGACCTTACAGCTCACAGTGCATGTCAGAGCAAATGAGAATCATGAGGTCGAAGGAACTGCCCAAGGAGCTCAGAGACAGAATTGTGGCAAGGCACAGATCTGGCCAAGGTTACAAAAGAATTTCTGCAGCACTCAAGGTTCCTAAGAGCACAGTGGCCTCCATAATCCTCAAATGGAAAAAGTTTGGGACGACCAGAACTCTTCCTAGACCTGGCCGTCCAGCCAAACTGAGCAATCGTGGGAGAAGAGCCTTGGTGAGAGAGGTAAAGAAGAACCCAAAGATCACTGTGGCTGAGCTCCAGAGATGCAGTAGGGAGATGGGAGAAAGTTCCACAAAGTCAACTATCACTGCAGCCCTCCACCAGTCGGGGCTTTATGGCAGAGGGGCCCGACGGAAGCCTCTCCTCAGTGCAAGACATATGAAAGCCTGCATAGAGTTTGCCAAAAAACACATGAAGGACTCCCAGACTATGAGAAATAAGATTCTCTGGTCTGATGAGACCAAGATTGAACTTTTTGGCGTTAATTCTAAGCGGTATGTGTGGAGAAAACCAGGCACTGCTCATCACCTGCCCAATACAATCCCTACAGTGAAACATGGTGGTGGGAGCATCATGTTGTGGGGGTGTTTTTCAGCTGCAGGGACAGGATGACTGGTTGCAATTGAAGGAAAGATGAATGCGGCCAAGTACAGAGATATCCTGGAAGAAAACCTCTTCCAGAGTGCTCAGGACCTCAGACTGGGCCGAAGGTTCACCTTTCAACAGGACAATGACCCTAAGCACACAGCTAAAATAACAAAGGAGTGGCTTCGGAACAACTCTGTGACCGTTCTTGACTGGCCCAGCCAGAGCCCAGACCTAAACCCAATTGAGCATCTCTGGAGAGACCTGAAAATGGCTGTCCACCAACGTTCACCATCCAGCCTGACAGAACTGGAGAGGATCTGCAAGGAAGAATGGCAGAGGATCCCCAAATCCAGGTGTGAAAAACCTGTTGCATCATTCCCAAGAAGACTCATGGCTGTACTTGCTCAAAAGGGTGCTTCTACTCAATACTGAGCACAGGGTCTGAATACTTATGACCATGTGATATTTCAGTTTTTCTTTTTTAATAAATTAGCAAAAATTTCTACATTTCTGGTTTTTTCTGTCAAGATGGGGTGCTGAGTGTACATTAATGAGAAATAAAATGAACTTTTTGGATTTTGGCAAATGGCTGCAATGACACAAAGAGTGTAAAATTTAAAGGGGTCTGAATACTTTCCGTACCCACTGTAACTATGGTATGTCATTATACAAGACTGTAGGATACTACATGATTTCATATATTTTTTTCAAACTGCATATTGAAAATATGTATGAGTAAAGCAGAAAACTGCCATAATAAAGATATACTGCCATGAGCAGGATCTTTCTTATGGCAGTATTGTATTGTATTGTGTTGTTTGTTTCATATTCCAAAATGTGTGTGGTTAGTCAAATCACCACAGTGTTAACCTTACCATCACACTTTGAAGTGAACACAGTTGATGCGTTTTGCGTTTCTGTGCTGCAGGTGCAGGTGAAATTGACAGGGTTCTGTGAGGTGCTAAGAAACGCTACGAGAAGTGGGACGTTGCCATCTTGTTTACTTCTGCTGTAGGTCAGCACAGAGGGAGGGTTAACCTCCCAGTGGAAGGTAACACCTTTATCTGGAGTAGAACAATGCACCTGCATCCAGCAGCCTTCTCTTGTAGAGACAATAGGGATACTCCTTATGGTCGGTTTCTGGAGGCGTTCTGCAAATGTTTAAATTGGTATTGCTGGTTAGATGCAAAAACATGTTTTGGACAAAAATATTAAATAAGATATTAATATGTGACTGTGTAGCATTGTGCTACGTAAGATTTTTTTAAAAAAAGAAGTGAAACATTTGTTTGCTCATGTGGTCACTATGAGCAAACCTTTGTTGCAAAATAAAGAAAAAATGAGGTCAATGAATATACATATATTTTCCCACCAGGGTATAAAACAGGCTCAAACTTGGATGAGTCTTGACACTTACGTTTTACTGTGAGCTCAATCTTTCTTATGCTCTGGTTTCCATTATTGATGAGGTTCACAGTGTATTCCCTGGCATCTTTTGTGTTCAGGTTGTGAATCGTCAGGTCACCTAATGAATAACAAACATTAAACAGCCACTGCCAGAAAAGAAGTCAAAATAATGATTCCCCTACTGACCGCCAGCTGATAAATGTTCTCTCACCTGAAGTTTTGTCGAGACTGAGCCTTCCTTTATACTGACTGAGGCGGTCAGTGTTTATTTTCCCATTGTAATAGGTGGCAATCCAAGTGGTGTTGGAAAATACTGACCACTCAATTCTGGTCAAAATCCATGACGGGTCAACTCCTGAGGGCAAGGTAATATTATGTCCAAGGTAGCCGGAGATTTTACTAGGCGGTTCAGCTAGTACCCCTGTGAAAACATTTTAAGAAATATTCAGTGACAACATACTGTGTCCAGTCTTTCAGGGTTAACAGAGCAAACAAGCAACCTGAATAATACTACTAATATTCAGCAGGTATAATGTTTACCATGTTCACCTTTTTAGTTTAGTGTGTTATTATATTAATATTTGCTTATGGACACTAAAGAAAGTACGTCTGCAGCTGCTAAGGGTTAGGTTGTTGGGTATGAAGGTCATAAAGAGATGCATTAACAGAAAATATGGCAACGGTGATAACGATAGGGGTCGTACTAAATGTCTGTACTTGAACAACAGTGAACTATATAGACAAGGCACACTATAGTATGTTAAGGCTCAAATCTTCTAAGTAGCAAATCATTTTTTAAGCTGACTAACATATATCCTATACATCGAGGGGTGGACGACATGAGTTTAACACAAGTTTGTCATGAAGCTCCAGTCAGAGGCGTCTGTATTTCCTACTTTTTCTTTTGGCTCATTTTATGTCCTAAATAACAAACATTCTACACTTGCCTTATTTCCAACATTAAACATTTAAGCAAATATCAGAAAATTTAAAATTTGACTTAGTATAAAAACGTTTATGTATTGAATTAGGGTCTTTTTGACCCCCCATCTCTGTGCTTCTGTTGTTTTTCTGTTTCCGGAAGTTACATACTCTGTTTAAATTCAAATATAAAAGAGCTTTTGAAGGTTTAGTCTATTAGCTGTGGATTAATGATAATTACAGTGAATAAAAAAAACAGGACTTACCTTGGAGGAACAGAATCACCAGGACTTGAAGTCTCATCGTAACGTTTAAACACTCAAGACGACTGTCAGGCTATACTTCCTTTTTGAGTGTCACTTCCTTCGTCAGTACAAGCTCTAACCACGTGCATCAATCACTTGCAGCAATCATATGTCAACTCTGTGCTCCATCGTGAGTTATTTATTTATATACTAAAAACTTATTTCTAACTAAAACACCTAAATACCTGAAACACCCCAAACTCCCATCAGACATCACATCAGTCAGACTCAGTCAGTATACCCCACCCCCCTTCACAAAACATTTCTAGTCCACATGCAGTCAGTGATCAGTTTACAGTATCAAGAAATAAAAACTAAAAGTGTAAAAACTTTTTGCGTAAACTCCCACTGATTGTGCCTTTCAAGCACGACTGAACAGAGTAATAGTCTCTGTTTTCACTGTGCCAATACTGTAGTATTTCAAACATGTTTCCACTGGCTTAGTTGCTTCTAATTTCTGTAGCTAGATATTGGGTGTTGTCCTGATATTGTCCATATTTACAGAACATTGGAAATTTCTGCATATCATATAGAAAAATGACATACTCCCACACACAGATTACACTTCCTGTGATTTATGACTCATATGGACCAGATAGCTTCAAATGAGCTTTTATTAACACCTTTTTACAAGAACTGACTCTTAAAAAAAACATAGTAAGGAAACAATCTCACTTTTAATAACAATGTTGTTCATAGACAAGTGTCAGGAGCTTTGTTTCAGTCCAGCCAAGTCACAGCCAAATGATGTGAATTAAAAAAAACAAAACAATAAAATACAATCCAGAAAACTGCCTCAGAATGTACAGAGAAACTGCTTGTGAGTGGCATGAGTCTGTACCTGTAATGTAAAAAGGACAAAGGACATCTTATTTACAAATGACGCACAAATATACACACGCATATCTCAAACAATGGATGGATTTACCCACTAGGTGCCTGCTGTTGACTGCTAGAGTACACCGCAGCTTCTCCAGAGACCCAGAAACCCACAGGTTCTCTAGAAACAGGTCTAGTAATGTGTTAGTTTAACATAAGATAAATCTGCTAATATTTTAATAAGTGATAAAATTTCAAATAAGTGTAATGCTTTCTGATTTTGAACAGTTTCTGTGTCAGCTAGTAACACGCACACATTCACACAGTCTCAACACAAAATGTCAAACGTAATAACAGTAACTGTAATAACAAGTTGCCAAAACAGATGCACTTCAGCAGCACTTGGCTGTGCTCCGATTCATCAGGATTAAAACCTCACACACGGCCGAGTGTCACCAAACATAAACCGCTCCTATATCGTATCTTAAACGTTGTATTTGTTTCAATGTAAGCAATATAAACTCTAAAATGGGAGAGTACAAAAACTAAACGGAAAAATGAAAGCGGTGTGTTCAGGAAATGCTCAGTGTTTTAGAATCCATCCAGTGTTTCTTACATCATGCATCATCTGACAATCTGCATATCACCTTTTCACTATTCAGTGGAATCAAAAACCGAAGTAGTGGTTCAAAAGCAGTTTCATCTGTGAAGTGATCAGTACATCCAGTTAGTGTCCAAAAAGCTGAACGTAACTAAGGGGACCTTTTACTTCACCTTTTCTAAATCCTGTTTTTAGCCTGTAAAGGCCAAATCCACAGCAGACAAATCTAAAAATGGGAATAAGACATGAGCACAGCTCTGACAAAGAAGTGAACTAAGACATAGTCTGACTGTACACGAGAAAGGTCAGTTGTTCCTTCACACTCAGAAGACTTTCATAATGTAACCCAGCCTGTCGACACACTACGCAGGTATATTCATGGAGTATTAATGTAGCATGAATTACAGATGGCTCTGATGTACAGACTCAAGTTGTCACTCCCTTTTAAGCTGAAGGCTTGAAGCTGAAGGAACTGAAAGCATTCTGCAATAGTCAGCACTTTTCATATAAATTTACCAGAAACAGAAGAGAAACAAATTTAGAGAACCAGGGATATTTCTGTTGTCTTGCTTATGTTTTTTTTTTGTGTAGTCATGATAGTTTACCTACATACACTTCGTGAACCTGAAAGTTTATTATCAAATAAAAATAAAACAACTATGTAATATCAAAAGGCATAAAAAACGATACCCTGAAAGCTTTCACAAAAGTATCTTTGAATCATCCTCCTCCTCCTCTCGCCTATTATTCATCTCTGTCCTCCTACACAGACGTCTCTGATTGGAGCTTCATGACAAACTTGTGACTTTTGGGGTCGATGAACTCTTCTCCCAGACACAGGAAGGGAAGGGGCGTCACAGTGACCACTAGAGAGAAGTCCAGCCGTCTCAGGGAGAAGACCTGGCCTTGGCGCAGGGAAGCTGTCACTGGCTCCTCGCTCACCAGCGTCCACTGGCGCCCCCTGCAGTTGTCCAAGTACTGGAGGGTGGGGCCTGGGCTCAGATATCGCTCTAGGAAAGCCTTAAAAATAGAACCACACAAAGATACGATGAGTAATAACACTAACACACACAACTGCTGAATAAAATGTGGGTGATTGATGTGAGATACCAGGATAAAAAGTGTATGCACTTACTCTAAAGTAGATATATACATAAAGGGAAGGAGTGTAAAAGTTAAAAACAAAACTTTAAGTCTTTAAAATTTTAAGAATAAAAAAGTCTTCTTACTTTGGGGGTCATGTTGTGTGTGATGCAGAACTGCAGGTGGTTGATGATGCTCTCCATGCTGTGGTACGACTGCTGCCGTGTGGCGCGTAGGTACTTCTGCATGGCCCGAGCCATGGGGGCGAAGATGGCTTGTGCTGCCTCCCTGGGGTCCATCAACTCCCGTGGGTGTTTCGGGGAGGACGTGGGCACCTCTTCTTCCTGGTGACGCCTGATGTGGGTGAAGGCCTCTTCCACAGCAACCACAAGTCTAGGAGGAGAAATGGCTACATGAGTGAGACACTAGCTATTTCTATCTTTCTATTCTCATGGATTGTTTACACCTCATTATATCCTTCAAAGGAAGTCTGTAATGTATATATTTTGTGTGTGCATGTGTGTATTTCTTTGGGTATGTCCTCACCTGGCCTTGCGTTTGCGGACCCTCCGCTCCACCTCTGCCTCCTCGTAGTAGTACTCGTTGTGGGAATTGTCTCGTCTCCGAGCCGCGGCTGCAATCATGGCCCTGGATTGACCTGTGGAGTTATTAGTGCTGTTCTCTGAAACCCAGAAGTTACAGATGATCAGTCCACTGGACTTACATGCAACCCAGACTATCTGTGGCATATCTACCAGATACAGCTACTAATTTGTTCATTTTTAGCATATAACTGTTTCTTAAATTCAGTTTACCCTCAAATTAGGGCCACACATAAGATTTTACCTTCCCCCAAGTTGTAGACCTTGAAGGCAGACATCTTCTTGGTCAGGATGGACTTGGGCAGGTTGAGCAGGGCGGGGTTATAGACCGGAAAGTCGCTGTAGTACTGGTCCAGAACCCAAATGGCTGCCCGCTGAATACTGTGTTGCACAAGGCAGAGAAAGAAAAACAGACTTCCTCCCTTAAACTGACACATCTAAAAACAACACAGAGCTGTTATCAGCTAATCTCAACCTCATGGCCTCTCCTTCATACACATGGGGGAAGTGGTAAACCAGCAGAAAATGACACTGCCTCTGTGCTGCATACGTACAACGGTGAAAGCTACACACCAGACAAAGAGAAGGACTGAACTGTTGCCTCCTGTACTGTGTAAAATGAGGGCTGAATGCCAAGTAGTACAGGTACTCTGTGTTTTGTTTTAGCAAATGTAGGCACTTAGTTGCATAGTCATTAGACACTACACACGACTGAGGTTATCTGAGTTAGTGCTCAGTTGTGCACTGAGGACTTGCTAGTTGGAAATTTAAAAAATAGACAAACTAACACACACACTAACCTCAGATGTCCCACATTGTAGAAACGGCTAACTCCGTCTGTTGTCCTCACCACCTTCAGACAGAAAGCAGGCTGCAGGTGTCTGACCTCCAGCAGCACCAGGGCTAGGTACTGAATGAACAGCAGTGCATCCACTAGAGATGCAGCATATCCCACAATCCCCCGGTAGTCTGTCTCTCTGGGCTCCAGCACCCGCACTCCGTAGAAGAGCCAATAGGACGCGACAAAGAGGAAGACCAGTGCCAGCAGCAGGCAGCGGAAGATGAAAAAGCGAGGCAGAGTGGCTCTGGGTGAACGGAGGAACAGTGCCCACGTGGAGATGAGAAGGATCAGGAGCTTAAAGGCCAGGGAAATGTAAAGGCCCTCACATGGCGTGCCGCAAGGGTCCAGTATGTCCCGCCACAGCAGCTGTGGGAGAGCCAAGAAGGCCAGAGGAGTGACCAGAGAGAAGAGCCCCAGAACAGCTCCGAGTGCCAGACTGAGGTAACGGCGGCACTCCAGCGGTGAAGAATCCTGGAGATCTTTAGAGATTCGTGTCAGGTCCTCATTGGAGATGCTGTCCACAGAAGTGCCGGTGACCACGGTGGTGGTTTCACCCCAGTTATCATCCTGGAGAGGAGAGAAAGATGAGTCTTGATGATAATAACTCCATTAAAAAACAAATCTTAGAGGAAAGACTGTAAATAAACTCTGACCCGGTCGTCTCCGTCTAGTAGCGGCTCTCCAGGAGCCTGGATTGTCACTGATTTGTCACCCCGGATGCTGCTGTCACGACTCTTTGACCGATACCTGTCCCTCCTCTCTCTGAAGAGATATTAGACACAGGGAAAATAAACAAGACATAATTAAACAGAAATATGCTGTATATTGTTTTTGGTTCTCAATGTTTTTCATCTCAGAGTTCAAAGCCCCTGGGTGTCTGGAGAATATTATCTTTCACATTATTTTGCTAATTCCTATACTACCACTGGGGGGCACTACAATTGGCTTTCTTATTCAACAGTGTTTCTAATCATGTACAGTACCATTTTATTTGTTTACTGATCTTTTTTGTAAGAGTTTACTCTATTACTCATTATGAGCTGATCTCATTGTTGTTGCAGCTCTGTTTTCAATGTGGTACGCTCTTCTGCATGCTCTGCGGTTCTGTACCTGTGTTTGCGGGAGCTTCGTGAGTGGGACGACTTGTAAGAGTAGCCCGAGTACGTCGACTCGTTGTCCATGTCGGAGGCTCTCGGTGGGCAGGGCTTCTGGGCCCCACCTGCCCCCAAGCCCTTCTCCCAGACCACACCCAGTTGGCTTTTGTGGTTGCTGATGGACTTACTGGAAAGAGCCAGAGGAAAGCGCAGCAAGTCCACTTTACTCCTGAGGGAATCTATCTTGGAGGCCCTTGGGGGTGGGGGAAGATGGGAGAAAGGCAGGGTGAGAGATGAATGAGTGTGCAAACAGTGTGGGAGAGAAAGTGCAGCAAGGGAGGCACAAAGAAATGAAGAGAGAATGAGAAAAGCGAAAGATAATTTGTCACATCAGAGAGCAGTAAAAGCGTCTCAGAGGGAAACATCCCAAGAAACAGAACCAAGAAGAGAGACAGCATTGTTAAAATGTTGGCACTGAGGGGTGTGTGAAAGTTTGTGTGTGCTTGCATTTGCACAGGACATAGCTGGGCTCATTCTTCCGCTTTAGGAGAGGTTTATGAGGAAACTCAAGTGATTTGGCCCTGAGTTTGTCTTTAGCCAATAAAGGCCAATTATGCCCCGTTCTATTCTGAGCTACAAGTCTCGGGTGTGCAGGATGAGCAGGAGTGCAAGCAGAACATCAGAGCAGCTCAGACATGTTCCAATTTTGTATATGAGCGACTCAAGCGAAGCTGAAATTTTGTTCTTTTGTGCAACGTTAGACCACATGTTCCGTGTCACAGTACACAGAGGAAATACATTTAACTTTGCTTCCATCAGCTTGATTTGAGCCAGCATACCTCAGTTTCAGCAGTGTTTTGTTTGATGTGTGATACGTACTCGCCCAGGCGCCACATTCCCCAACTGTCCCCTGTGGTCTCCAAGGGCAACTGAGCTTAGCTACTACAATGGGGATGAATAGGAGGCTATGGGTGAGAAAAGACAGGAGGGGGGAGATTGACATGGCAACCAGAACATCAACTCAGCACCCACCCCCCCCCTTCTCCTTATCCTTCAACTATGCACCTCAGAAGACAGAAACAATCACAAATCATTTACCAGGCTACGACCCTGGCTGAATTGTAAGAATATTTCTCCTGGTGTCTACAGACTTGAACTCTTTTTCTGCTCTACGTTACGAGTTTGAGTTTTCATCTGAACAGAATACAGTGCTTGTTTTACCAAAAGGGCTGTAAGACAAGCAGACTCTTAATCTAATAACAAATCTCCTTGTGCTCTCAATTTGTGCCGTATCCTCCTGTCTCCATCCTCATCATTACACGCCTCAGATTTCAGTAATGGCTTTCAGGTGATCCATGCATGGACTCCTCAGCTGGGACAACTGCAAGCAGATACAACGCTGTTCTTGAAAGGCGCCGATCTATAAAACATCATCTTGGCCTCAACTTACCGGAAGACACAGGAGAATTTGAAGTCGGCTAAAAGAAGACTCAGTGGTCTGATGAAACCAAAACCGAGTTTTTTGCCGTAAGACTGAACACCATTTTTGGTCAAGCAGTGCACATCATCCTCACTTGTGAGTGTGAAGGAAGAAATCAATGCAACTTACTACAGGAGTAATCCGGAAGGAAAAAAACCTAACTCCTGGGAGAAGATTTGTTTTCAGGAAAGAAAATGAGCCCAAGCATGACGCCACAGCTACACAGGAATGACAACAACAATGTTAATGCTCTGGAGTGACTGCATCATCATCACCCATTATCTTTTGGTCTTTATGGAGCTGGTATGACTCACAATTCAAAACTCCATGACTGGCATAAACACACCAGCTCGTTCTGTCTCCCACCCTGTCAATGCCATCGATCGCTGGCGAGCCCCACCCACTGTAATCAATCCACAGCTGATTGATTTACACTGGAGTCCATGTTCAGCATCATGTGGCACTAGAGACTTTCCATGTGCTGCTGTATAAACAGTCATTACACTGTAACTAATGTCATACACATGAGGATACAGGCTAAAACCTTTCTCTCTGCAGATGGTGTGAGATGACTCTAATAGACGCAGTTGTGGGATTTGTCATCTTTGAATTAGTCAGATCACTCCACTTGCATTGTGAACAGTGTAAAAGCTTATTTACAGTAAGTGAAGTGGGGGGCCTCCGGGCCTCAGGGTGGCAGTGGGTCAGTTAGTCATAGCTGCTACAACTGTACTGACTCTCCCAACCTAAAAAACCCGTCTTCTTTACACTACAAACAACCAGTACGAGTGAAGATCGTGATGACCAGCGGCCGGTGTACCTGCCAGAGGAGGGCTGAGTGCGCTTTGATTTCAGACCAGCGCGAACACGGCGAGTGGGAGACTGAGACAAAGCAGAACACACCCAAGATGAAGCGGTGATGCTGTGAGGCTACTGGTGAACACAGAAAACTCACATGCGTTTGTGAAATTAATATATCGAACGCGTAATGTGTTCTATTTGGCACATCCGTGCGTAAAAGCGCAAAATGGATAAAGTGCACCGATAAGAAAACCAACAGGAAAATGTATCGTGCGTTTACGCCAGTGGGGAAATTCAGGTTTAAATAAATTTGTGATCAGTACAGTTATCTCCCAGCTCATCAGTCCTGACAGAAGATGCGTCTGAGGACGAATTAGGAAATGAAGAAATAATGCCATTGTGAATGCAAGCAGCACGGTTGACCCATAATGCCTGCAGGAATATCTTACCGCTCTACCCAAGAGGAGAAAGCCACAGCCCGCAGCACAATGAGCCCAGCAGCGTCTCCAACAAAAGTGCCTCCAAATGCTCCAGATTCACTTTCCCCCGACGCTCATCTCTGCACACTTTCCGTCTCATCTACAAGTGTAACGCAGTCTTCTTCTTCCTCGATAAAAAATTGGTTTTGACCAAAAATCGAAGCATCGAACCCGCAACAAAAGGCAGCGAAACGCACCTCATCCCGATCCCGGATCTGCTGTGTGGCAGCGGAGCCCCGCTGAGCTGAGGGGGGTGTGAGCGGACATCCAGCACCGGCTGAGAGCCACAGACCGGCAAGTTAGATAGATAGTAATCGCTTCCGGTGACGGTTTTCAAAATAAAACCGATATTTTCCACTGCGACAAACGACACAAAAATCCCCTGAAACTTAGCCTATATATCTTCATGCACACACGTGTGTATATACAGTGGGTACGGAAAGTATTCAGACCCCTTTAAATTTTTCACTCTTTGTGTCATTGCAGCCATTTGCCAAAATCCAAAAAGTTCATTTTATTTCTCATTAATGTACACTCAGCACCCCATCTTGACAGAAAAAAACAGAAATGTAGACATTTTTGCAAATTTATTACAAAAGAAAAACTGAAATATCACATGGTCATAAGTATTCAGACCCTTTGCAGTGACACTCATATTTAACTCACATGCTGTCCATTTCTTCTGATCCTCCTTGAGATGGTTCTGCTCCTTCATTGGAGTCCAGCTGTGTTTAATTAAACTGATTGGACTTGATTAGGAAAGGCAAACACCTGTCTATATAAGACCTTACAGCTCACAGTGCATGTCAGAGCAAATGAGAATCATGAGGTCGAAGGAACTGCCCAAGGAGCTCAGAGACAGAACTGTGGCAAGGCACAGATCTGGCCAAGGTTACAAAAGAATTTCTGCAGCACTCAAGGTTCCTAAGAGCACAGTGGCCTCCATAATCCTCAAATGGAAAAAGTTTGGGAAGACCAGAACTCTTCCTAGACCTGGCCGTCCAGCCAAACTGAGCAATCGTGGGAGAAGAGCCTTGGTGAGAGAGGTAAAGAAGAACCCAAAGATCACTGTGGCTGAGCTCCAGAGATGCAGTAGGGAGATGGGAGAAAGTTCCACAAAGTCAACTATCACTGCAGCCCTCCACCAGTCGGGGCTTCATGGCAGAGTGGCCCGACGGAAGCTTCTCCTCAGTGCAAGACACATGAAAGCCTGCATAGAGTTTGCCAAAAAACACATGAAGGACTCCCAGACTATGAGAAATAAGATTCTCTGGTCTGATGAGTCCAAGATTGAACTTTTTGACGTTAATTCTAAGCGGTATGTGTGGAGAAAACCAGGCACTGCTCATCACCTGCCCAATACAATCCCTACAGTGAAACATGGTGGTGGGAGCATCATGTTGTGGGGGTGTTTTTCAGCTGCAGGGACAGGACGACTGGTTGCAATTGAAGGAAAGATGAATGCGGCCAAGTACAGAGATATCCTGGAAGAAAACCTCTTCCAGAGTGCTCAAGACCTCAGACTGGGCCGAAGGTTCACCCTTTCAACAGGACAATGACCCTAAGCACACAGCTAAAATAACAAAGGAGTGGCTTCGGAACAACTCTGTGACCGTTCTTGACTGGCCCAGCCAGAGCCCTGACCTAAACCCAATTGAGAATATATATATATATATATATTCATTATAATCTGAATATTTAATTTTAAAAGCCACTTACACTAGGGCCAACATTAACAGCTGACAAAAACCCTCAAATTCAAAGATCAAAAAGAGATTTGTTTATCCAGTTTCTGTTTAATCTCACGAAACACATGAATCCGAGAAATGAACTCCTTTTTTCCTTCTGTGCAGCTAACAATCTCACAAATTTTCAAACAAAGAAGAAAATAATTTATACACCTTTTTTTTAAATCATATCTACAAAAATAAAATCAAATATGAGCACCTAAGGCTTTACAGAAAAAAAAATTAACACATATAAAACAAGTGGGTCTGATCTATCACATGAGTGGACAATGTTATTTTTTTAAAAAAGGACACAAAATATGAAGACAATGAGATGATAGTTAAAGATGTGTATGTATACAGTAGTTTGCACTGTGCCGGGGAAATTTTATTTGTGCAACTTTAAAAAAAAAAAAAGAATCAATTATAGCTTTTTTCAGCCATAATGTTTTTTTTGTCAATATACAAGATAAATGCATGAAAAAAAATCAGCAAAGAAACTGCAGAGGTAGAAACTGGAGATGACAAATGCTGTAGTTAGAAGGAAGGAAGAGAAAATGAATGATTTTTAAATACATCGTGATTTTGATTCAACCAGCTTAAAGTGATAATCTGACACTTTCTGTTTACTACAGTCAGAAGCTTAAACTGCAAGTGATGACCATGCACATACTTTGACATAAGTGTTAAAATGAATCTTATTTTTTTGCATTTGTGAAAGAAACTTTAGTTTTCTAGTGTGAGATGTTTGAAAATAAGCAGCCAAAATGTGAAGCAAAAAAAAAAAAAAAAACAACAAAAACAAACAGTTCCCTTCAAGACCTCTGATACTTTACTTTGGTAGAACATTTTTACATTTGAGCACAAATTCCTCTGAAAGTTCAGGCTCAGCCACTAAAATCAGCTGCCCCGGTGATCAGTAGCACTGCTCCAATTATCTTTTTTTTTTTTTTTTACACATATACACATGTGACAAATGGAGCACCACACTTCATTAACTTCTCCTTCTTAAGGGTGAAAACCTTCCACCAAGCAAAGTAACTGGTTTTAATGGCAGAAAAAAATGATATTTTCAGTTTGTCAGTTCTGAAGCTGGTAGATAGCCTGGGTACCTCACTGAAGCACTCCTGTTAGTATTTGAAACCAGCTCAAATAAAAGTGTGATGATGCCCAGCTTGATTAGAGACTTAAAAAACAGAAAAAGGCTTTAAAAAAAAAAAGAAAAA
Source organism: Mastacembelus armatus (assembly GCF_900324485.2). Classification (NCBI taxonomy): domain Eukaryota; kingdom Metazoa; phylum Chordata; class Actinopteri; order Synbranchiformes; family Mastacembelidae; genus Mastacembelus; species Mastacembelus armatus. Next base: position 9,803,728 of record NC_046650.1, on the reverse strand, counting down.
AAAGACATATTTTCGGTTAGTGTATATTAGAATTGGCTCCTTACAGATATAGGTTGAAAAATGAAAACCACTTGGCTTAAATATCAGTTCTTGCTGGTTGCACGTGCCTCAACCACGGCGTTCAAAATGGTTCGGAATATCTAGAACAACAAATTACTCCTACGTGTGAGCCAAGAATAGTTAAAGGAACAGTTCAACCTTTTTGGAAACGCGCTCAGAAGATCAAAACCACTCTCATATCCGTGCAGAGCTGGGGCTAGAAGCCTGTTAGCTTAGCTTAGCACAAACACTGGAAGCAGGGGGGAACAGAATCCACCACCCAGCGTCTATAAAGCTCACCAATTAAGTTGTATCTTATATGTCTATTCCATACAAAAAAGGATATGTTAACACAAAATGTAATATGTTACCTATTGAGCTCTAAAGGCAGCCTATAGCCCCCCCCCCCCACTCCATGTCCACACTCTACGCTAAGCTACTTGCTGTAGCTTCATATTTACTGCACAGGTATGACAGTGGCGATGACTTTCTTAGCTAACGCTGAGCAGAAAGGCAGATCAACTTGATTCCCAAAATGTTTAGCTGTTGCTTTAAATAAATGTGTGCTTCGCCTAACTGTGCTGCAGTCATAGAACAGCTGCATATAGAAGGGTTAGTGACATGGATCATGTGCATATGTTTGTTTTTTACCCCAGTACTGTACAAAGCTTTTTTCTTTTTGTCCAAATAAGATGTTCTGTTCAGATCCATGTATTTGAACATTACTTGGTAGAGTCCTTTCATGGCTTTGAACGTGGGCTAGTGGAGTATTAACACTATGTATGGCATGACCATTATGGGGAGAAAGGTAGAAGATGCTGGTTCACAGTATTTACCGTGGTGTTTACACAGACAATACACTGGAGAGGGCTTAAAGAATGCACAGTCGAAGAGCAGACAGGCAATGCCAGCGGCAATATTTGGCAGCAATTTGAGTAAAAAAAAAACGTGTTCTCACTCAAAATTCAAGTTTCTAAGTTTAAACCTATGTTTGCCCTGTTTCCTTACATGTCGCCTACATTGCCTGTCTTGAGCTGAGCCCCCTAAAACATCCAAAATCTCCCAGTCTTAACCATCACAACTTGACATGATCAGAACAGCTGCATGAATCCGCTGAGCTTGTTACTTGCATCGCTGAGATTCCTGTATGCCTCTGAAGCAGCACAGAAAATAAAACCTGCCAGCATTTTAGTAGTCAACAGCGCAGTAGTGTTTCCAGAAAAAGGACTAAACATGTGGACCACGTAGTGATCAATGTGGTGCCGATTCTGTAGCTCACAAGATGGTTTAGGAACGGCATGGCTGCGCATCTAGTGTTTGTCCCACAGAAATGAATGAAACAGTTAAACGATGGTTTGCTTACCCAGTGCAAATAACCTGAATTATATAGACACAGTCCTTCGGCCATTGTGGCAGGTGAACTCAGTGTAAAGCAACCAGTGGAGGAGGGAGGGGACTCCCAGAGGCCATTTTGGCTAAAGTGCCTGAGGCGTCTCCAATCCCTGATCTGTGCACTGTGGAGGACGTACATGAGAGGGGTGAATCTTGGGTAAAGTGCTGGGGTGATGGATCCCTTGGATTTTTACTTAAATTAACATTTCAACACTTTTCTGCTCTGTTCCTCAACCAACTCTTAAAAGCAACACATACAACTCATTTTCCTTCACGAATATCCAACTTGGTTGTTTTTTTTTTTAAACTTTTAGTTCTTCCAGCGTTTCCTTTTCTCTTCATCAGTCAACTTGTCTTCTGCCGTTTTGCTCCTTCATGCTCTTTCCTCACTTGCCCTGGACTCACTCATGTCAGCGCTTCAGCTGACCTCAGAAACCCTGGTGAGTCCGACCAGCTTGCCGGCATCCGAGAGAAACAGAAAAACAAAAACGGCTACAGTCGTTCTTAGCTTCTGCTCCACTGGCCTGTGTATGCAGGGATGAGGGTGAAGACAGGCGGGGCTAGGATGCCAAAGTCTGACAGTGGGAACATATGGGTGTGTCCGTACGCCAACAATTAAGAGTGAGTGACTGTAAGTAAAGCCACTCCAGTGATGTCAGAATCCAGTCGATTGAATCTTCGGTTCTGCTGAATTTCCCTCTTTGCCTGGATGTGTTAAAGAAATAAAAAAAGTATGCAAAAGAATTGTAACTGCAATGGCAATAATGGTTTTTCTAAGATTTAAGATGTGAATTGAGTTGAGAGCCCACTCACCGTCTCCTGAGCCGCGATCCAGAGACGGTGTCCTGGAGACGGTTGCTGAGTGGCATTGTTGGTCCTCAGACTCTTGATTGGCAGGAGACTCTCTGAGGGTTTTCAAAAGCTTGTGATGTGCCTTTTCTATTTCCTGTAAAGAGGAACAGCAGAACATCAGCAGATACTGAGAGGTGAAATGCAGTCTGCTTGTGGGTCTTCTTTTCAAATAGTTAAATGTCACATATGTCCTCACAAGTGGGGATATTGGCACTTGCAAACCGTTAAAATAGGCAGGTGTATGTTTTTCACCATGTGTTTTTGCGCCCTCTAGTTTTGACATTGATGTAATGCCATAGGGACCCACTTTAGTTCACTTAAAGGCTTTGTGATGTGAGCTGTCTGTTACAATTGGCTGAGAGTTAATGGACACAGACTGATCATCGGCTGTGTCAGTTAAGCCACCTGGTTCCCACGTAAACACAAACTCACTTTCAAATGGCGCAGCTTGTCCATCAATCCCTCAATCGTGTGAAAAATCTCATCCGCGTTGCTGATTACGTGACTCTGATGCCCAGCCTGCGAGCGTCCCTTTTGTTCTTCCTGTTCCGGTTGCTCAGCCTCTGACAGGCTGGACTCTGCCTTGTAGGCTGGTGTCTCCTGTTCTTGCTGGGTCTGTGATGACATCACTTCCTCCAGAGGCTGGGGGAAGTGGCTGGCAGTGGGTGTGGGAGGGTCACTGAGGTCATCAGTGATGCTTTCTCCCTGCTCTGAGGGCATTACCAAGTAGAAAGTATTCCCTAAAGCAAAAGGATGTGTGTGTTGGTGAGTGACTACAGGAGCTTATAGAATACATTCTGAAAAACTGACTGATTAAATACTACAGAACAGACTGATTTAGTCATCATTACCCTGTGCAGTGGCTTCGCCTCTCTCTTTAGATGATTGGTTGGAGAGGAGGGTGACATCATTGTTGATATCATCAGGGACAAAAGAAGAAGAAGTAGAAGGACCCGCAACCACAGCTATGCACAGAGGATAGAAGTGTGGAACAGAAAACAGTGTGGAGAGGTTTTTGTATAGAGTTTTGTATAGTGTAAGGGGTGAGAGAAGTTGAGAGGTAGACCAGTGTTGGATCAGTGTGTCATTGTGTTAACGGCAAGCAGACAAAAGAGAAAAAAAAGATTGTTGCGTAAGAAACAAAAATAATCACCACATGCCAAAGAAACATGCAAAGATGTCATAGGTGTCTGCTTTTCCAAAAACAGACAGCTGAACAACACTGTTTTCTCAAGGGATTGAGATTAAGGTTTAGTGTTGTTCATATTTCAGATTTAAAATTGAAAAGAACCTAAGAATTCAGTCATTTCACATTGATCAGCCAACTGTGCAGAAGAAGTAAAGATTAAAATAATAGACTTTTGTGATCCGCTACCTTTCCTTACGACCTGAATTTTGGGTGGTCCAGAGTCTGATGGTAGAACCTGTTCAGGCTCAGTCTTCAATTCATCAGCGCAAAGGTTGAGGACAGTCTCCAGTGACTCTGGCTGGTGTCTTTCGGTCATCGAGCTCTTTTCATTGGCCATCTCATTGGTCGGTGTGTCATCAGAATCGTGGCTCACTCCCTCTGCTTCCAGGTCTCGAAATATGAGCTGTCGTAGTGTTTCAACTGTAGAGACACAACATCAATTCCTGATTACTAGCCGTTTAATGAACAGGAGGAAAAAACAGTAACGTAAAGTCATTTGGTTAATTTCCTTTTTCTTGTAAATAGAAACTTACACTAAATGAATAAAAATATATTGGGACTGAATTACACTCAGCAAAGATAAAATTAGTCAGCTGCAGCTTCAAGCTGCCCTCTCACCGTCTTGTAAAGCAGCCTCTGCCACGCCGCCTTGTCTTTCATCACAAATGAAAGCTTCTGACTGGTCAGTAGGTGTGTCGTCATGATCAATGTTGTTGGAGGAATGAGTCTCCATGGAATCTGACTGCTCTGTCAGTGAGTTGTCTGGAAGATTTCAAATTGTTGGACATAAAAAAAAAAAAAACACTTTAAATCTGCTGTCGTTCTAGATTTCTAACAGACAGGTGAAGCTGATGATTATAACATGATTGTTACCTGCATAGACATTGCTGCCAGTTGAGACTGGGGATGCACTGCGTAGACTGGGGGAGCTAGAGAAAATAGACGATACACATTAAGCGTAAACAAGGTATCGTCCAGTTTATGACTTGATGAAAGCCTTTAAAGTTAGGAATGTAAAAGTTGACTTATAACAGTAATAATAATGCTCAACATGTCTTTAAACTAATTCAAGTGGCCCTCTTGAAAAGGACTCCTAATACATTCCTTTATTAATTATTCAAGAATTTCAAATTTCCTCACGGTATAGATCCATGATTGATCAGGGGCGATGAACCACCAGTTGATGAGATGGTCTTTTCGAGTAAATCTTTCCAGCTTAAAAAAAAAAAAAAGAACACATCCTGTAAATGAATTGCTATGAAAAACAGATAGTTCCAATGTAAATATCATCTATATTAAAGAGATTACGTGTTCTTCTCTGATGATGTCCCAGCCACAAGTTCATAGATCTGCCTCTCTGTGGTGCTGATGATGTAAAGGGCTTTGTTATCTAGATAGAAATCACGATATGTGGACATTTGATCAGTGACACAAGAAAAAAAAAATCACTTGTATACCCCAAAATTTAGAATGAGACATATTTAAAGATACTTCAGTACCTGTAGCTACTGAGCGGACCAGCAGTGAGTCCAGCCTCACCAGGGGGCTAAAGGAAGTCTTACTGTCCCCGCTGACCACTCCACCTCCACCCAGCCAGCGGGATGGATATCGCAGCTGCAGCCGGTCATCTGGGCCCCTCTGAAGGAGGACCAGGCAGTCTGACAGCAGCAGAGCTTGGATCTCTGATGGAGGGATACAGAGGAATGTTATTACAGGGTATGTAACCAAACTGATGAAACTTTTTTTTTTTTTTTTATCAAAGACTCAGATACTGACCTATCTGCTTATCTTTGTTAACTTTCCAGGTGAGAGGACCCTCATGAATCATCCTCTTGGTGGTGAGATCCAGACTCTGTAAGTAAAACTAAATTAGATTTTAAAAGGACAGATGACAGGTGGAAACAAACCAGCTGAAACAAACTGTTCTGTCACCTTGAACTGAGGTGCAGCATCCAGCCTGCGTTGGTATTGGCTGAGGCGTTGACGATGCTCTGTTTCCCTGACGACCTCGTTGACAGCCTGCAGTATCCCTCGGCAACAAGCCTGGGCGCGCTGGAGTGATGGGAGGTCTGATGTACCAGCTACAGGAAAAACAGTATTTTTTCTTTAAAAAATTCACACCTTTTATGATTTTCTGGTTCTTATAACGTGAACCTCCTGATTCCTCACCCTCTGTGTGTTTAATGATGTTGTCCAGTAGCAGAGGGTACTTGGTGAGTCTCTGCATCTCTGACACCAGCAGGTCTTTGAGCTGCAGCCTCCGACAGTGAGGACTCGCCTCACACTCCTGAACAAATGTCAGACACATATTGTGTAAATATCACGTCTATGCAACTATAATGGAAAACACAGGCACAAGATAAAAAACAGGGCACTATCTTCCCGTTATAGGAACGTATTCACAAATATGTAAGCTGACAAAGAGAAACCAAAAAAGAAGTCCTGAATCATGGTCTTTCACAAGCCAAAAGAAAAGTACATTAGTGCATGACTGTGTGTGTACCTGGATGATGTGGGCGAAGCGGGGGTCTTTACGCTGTTTGTTCTTGATGAGCTCCAGAGCCTGAGACTGCTGGCTGCACAGCTGAGCTGCTTGCTCTTGAAACTCATCTCCAGCTGCACCTTCAAACTGACATACACACACACACACACACACACACACACGCACACACACAGAGCGCTCCAATATTGATTTACTGAACATATTAGACATTCACTTAAATGTAAACAGGAGGTGATTAAAACTGAAATGAAATGATGGAGGGTGAAACTGATGGCTGGGGATTAATGATAAACTCACCCTGGCCAGCATAACGTCCCCAATGTCCTGCACTATTGGAGTTTCTCTTCGCTTCTTCATCGCCTCACACAGACTTGCTGCAAAGGAGCAACATAAAAGAAACATCAACATGAGATTAAAAGAACCTAAATCATGTAAGTAAATATATATTACTCTGAATTTTGTAGTAGGACAGTAATGCTATTTTTAGTTGAGTTTCATGTATTAATTTGAAAATATGCTGAAATGGACTTGACTATAGGATTCACTCTATTAATTTCAGACTTTCTGGAACTGCATATAAAAAACCCTGACACACACATCCACCCTTGCAGACAGACAAAGACTGACCATGGAGTTCGTAGACCTGGGGCAAGTTGGGGAAGATGCAAGCCAGCTCATCAGAGTTCAGCACAGACCTCATCTTTTGGAAAAAGACCTGGTCCAGGACCCTCAAAGTACGCAGGTGGGACACCTCAGTGGTGAACAGTTCTGAAGATGATAAGCAGAGAGGTGCAAATTGAGAGATAGCTGTCTTAATTCATAAGATGTTCGTGAGAAATGTGATTTATGAAAAAAGTTGCTGTTTAAATATTACAATCATAGATACATTTGTTTAAATGACCTCTTACCATAGATGACAGCCTGCCTGTCCACTTCTCTTGGGCTGAGCGTGGTAAGGAGCTGAGGAGACACCGTCTCCTGCCAGTTCTGTGTGTCACACACCTCATCCTCCAGCGCTGCAGCATCCGGAAGCAGGGCTAAAGGTGAGTCCACGCTCCTGCACAGCAGACAGACCCAAATGCACATGGGTGGATGGTCGGATGAAGAGACAGTGACAGAAAAGAGACACACACAAATAGACAGAGAGAAATGTTAGTTAATAATTACCCAGCTTTCTTTTTTTTTTTTACACTAACACAGCTATTAAAAGCACCACAACAGTATGGGTAGCCCTGAAATTGAAAGATGCTGACACTTTTACATGTGGGAAATGTATGTACCATCTTTGATGTCCTTTCATAAAATGACTTAATTAATGTTGATCTATCAGAAATCAACTATGGGGACAATATGGAAACTCACCTGCGTCTAGACCGAGGGGTGTATGGGGGTGTAGGGTTCTCTAGAGACCTGAGTTTGGGAGAGAGTGGAGAGAGAGATGACATGAGGTGAAAACCTACACTGATCACAGGGTGATCGTAAGGGTGTTTAGGAGTTATCTCGACTGTAAAGCTTTTACCAAGAGAGGTGCTCAGATTCCGCAAGGTTTTTAGTAATTGATGACAAATTATCCTGCTGTGAAGGATGCTACAAAATGTCTGCACCTGGCTTAGTGAATCTTTACCGTGCAGAGCTGCTAGACGCAGATGAAGAGGCACTGTGCTGCAACAGCCTGAGGCCTGGCCCCTCCCTCTCCTCTCCACAGTCCTCCATATCCACATCGCTTCGCGAGCGGGGGACAGACTCTGTTCCCGAGGCACCGCCACGCCGACGCCCTTCTCCCTGAGCCTTTAAGGACTCGCTGCGTGCCAGACGCACTGAGACCGTAGGGCCGTCCATGCTTTCTTCTCCCAGGCTGCTGGATGAGAGCCTCTGGGGGTCGGCAGGATCTCCCCCCTCCTCTCCTGTTGGTTCTGTGTGATTCTCAAACTGCTGAATGATGTTTCTGACATTGCCAGGACGGACTGCACACAAAGATATTTAATTGTGTAGTATAATAAAAAATTATTCCTATTATCATTGTTGCTATTTTTAGCAGAAAGGGATGACGTGATTCATTTCATTAACAAAAACAAGTATGATTGTCAAAAAGCAAAATTTAATTATAAAGCAAAAACAAAAGTTCAATGATTAAAAAATAAATACCTTCAGTGGGTGACAAGGGGACATGGAATGCTACAAAATCAAAATGAATCAGAAAGAAATAATGAAATCAGAATAACATGTGGACGAACAATGAACAAAAAGAAATCAATATTGTCAGACAAAATACAATAGTGAGGAAACTGATGTACTCATGAGACCAGCACGACGATTAGAGTGATTTTAAATGTGTGCATGCATTAACCCTTTGACCATCAAGTTGGTTTTGATATGAGATAAAATGAATGATTCATGATAAAATATTCCTGAGTTCAACCACTGGCTCAAGGAATTATTTGTCGTTCTATGCATAATACTTACTGGAATGGGATGTGGCTCGGGGTTTGCCGATGTACTTCAGTATGGGATTTCTCTTTTTATCCTCTCCATCTTTCTCTTTTTTCATGCCACTTAACTGTGGCCAAAGAAACCATGAAGTCATGTTGAAAATCAGTATACATCTTCTTTTATTTATGGACATGTCTCATAGGAATAACAGCTTTTCATGAGTTTGCTGTGTTTTCTGGGGGAGTCAAACCTACCTTTTTTGTCTTTAGGAAAGCCAGCCACTTCTCCTTCTCTGTGCTCAGACCAGGAAAGACCTTGGAGTCTCTTAGCTTGATACCAGAATGACGCAGATATAGTAGCACTGCTGATGCCAGAGGAGAACTGAGGGAGAAGAGTGAAGAGAGGAGATGGACAGAAACAGGCAGAACAGACATGATGAGGAGGAAAAAAGAACCAGAATGAGAAAAATGAGAATCGAAGGAAAGGTGTGAAGATAAATAAGCAAGCTGATGAAGTTAGGTACCTTCTGTCCTCTTCATGCTTTGATCTGGAGTAAGAACAGAAACGAGAAGGTTGTTAACACCCTTAACAAGAAATAACAAGACTCTCAAAGAGGCATTTAGGTTAATTCCTTCAAGTTAAATCCAGTTCACGCAAGTGCAACCACTGGTTGTAGGTAAGAAAGTGTAGTGTCTGTCATGTGATGCAAATCAGCCTGTGAGTGTATAAAAGCAGAGGTGTAAATGTCATGTGGTTTTCAGTAATGATAATGACCTTTGTTATTACAGCTTGGGTGAGTATCTCTTTTCGGTTCGTAATAACCATTTTATTGGGCCCCTCACAACTAACCTTGTTGCCAGGCAAACCTGGTTTAACAGTGTGTGTGTGCGTTTATGTGTGTATTTGTGTGTTCAGAAAATCAGTTTCATGTAAACTTTTTTCAATATGGATGTACAGTTTTAATCTACTTTTAGGCATAAGGCTAGAAATATGTTGATGTGTACCAAACCAAAAGATTTCCTCTATTTTTAAATCATTTACATGAAAGTGAGTCAACTTGTCCAGAAAATAATACCTTGTTCTTGTCATGAATCTTAAGTTGCTGTGAATTTTAGTTTCTGGCAAAAGTAAAAACATGATCAAACAGCAGTATGTAAATAAGACACAGACTCACAGGATCTCCCAGAGGGCAGTGACCTGTTTGTCCACCACCTGTCTCTCTTTCGCTGGGTCACCATCAAGGTGCTGCAGGTCTCCTTCTCCAAACAGAGAACCGAGACCCATCATCTGCTTGTTCCTGTGAAGCACAAGTAAGCTAAGTAGACATCTTAGACAAAAAAATAAAAGGGAGACAAGTCTAAGTTTTCACTGACTAACTGCCAATGTTACAGACGAAAGGAACGTACCTGTAGTCCTGGATTTGGTCCTGGATGTCTGGCAGTACCTGCTGTTGGAGCTCAGACAGAGGTCCTCTGATGTCCTCCTGGGCATGAAGTCGACTTTCTGAAGGGACGAGGGACAGAGAACAGCAGGTCAGTAAACAGACACGTACATAACATTAACAACACAGCCATAAGGATCAGTCATCTTTCCAGCTCCAATGTCAGATATAGACAACTGAAGTCCAAGCCTTTAATTGACTCTTACCTATATCTGTGAGATACTCTTCTCGCACTTTAATTTTCAAGGGCTGTGAGAAAAAAAAGTAATGATCTTGTAATCTGTCATGATAATAAGATCAAATTCAGGGCTTATAAGCATTGTGTAACATCACACTCTACCATTTTTTTTCTTTCTAAACCAACAATGTAAATGTCTCTGGTACATAAGATATTAGTCACTTTTTTAAATTAAAAATTAGGTATAAAATTATTAAAATAGGTTTGTACATACAGCATCTGGGTCCAGGAAATGGGAGCAGATCTGAGGTGCTAGTGCACGAGCGTCTTTCGTACTGGAGCTTAGGTAGGCCTCCACCGTCAAGTAGAACAGCTAATTTAGACACACACAACCATTTACATTAGCAACAAAACCCAGATATACACATGGCAACACTGAAAATCGATGTTTCTGTTTTGTTTATCCAAACAAGTAGAGTTTGGTTCCATTGCTTCCAAAGAACAAATAAAGAAAAAAAATAGGGGTGTCAGAAAATTATGAGTACAAACCCAACACATCGTTTGATTATGCTTGTTTAAAGCTAATGTAGACTATAACAAAGACTGACCAGAGGGTTGGGATCCAGCAGCTGGGTGAAGATATATCTCATGAACACCATCATGTGTGCCGGTCGTGACTTTAACAACTCAATGTCCTGGAACGGACCGTCCATCTGCAAGACAAAAGGGAAATAGAAATAACTGCATAGATAAAGGAAACTATAAAGTGCAGGGTAGATAAAGGAAGAAAATACACAAGCAGCAAAAGAGGGCTAAAAATCACACTAAATGTCCTTCTCACCTCATTAAATGCATAGCCATCATCATCTTCATCCTCTTCCTCAGGGCTGATGATTTGGGCTTTTCCACCCTTTGAACAAAGATGCACAAAGGCAGAGATTTCAGACAATAGAAAGCACCTGCTCATATGCTTGAGCACGCTGACGGCAGTACGTGCACTTGCAAACGAGTAGGATAATGTGAAACACAGGATGAATGTTGTGGTGATGAATTATCTTCTCAGTCTCATGGCTTCTCTCATACATTTTAAACAGCTATCTAAGTCACGGTGGTGCATGGCAGAAATGGAGAGGAGCAGACGACGTGGAGAGCATGGAGCGACATATCTAATTTTGTCGTGGAGGTTCAGAACACAGTGAGTTAAAACCCTACAGCTATTAATGCAGGCCTTGTCTCCCCTCTTCCTGTCTGTCTCTCTCTACCTCCCTCTCGGGTTTAGACTCTTCGCAGATTTATTTCTACTAGAAGAGATGCAATGATCCATATCCTGTTTGATATTGAGAAGTAAATAGCAAGCAATAATCTAGTAGTCAACTAAGAGTTTCTGTCTGATAATACCTTAGCAGAAAGGGGCACTACCTGTGTGCATTTTCAGTGTGAGTGAGCTTCTTCTTGCCATGAACGTTTAAAGTGAATGCACGTGCATGTGTCTATCTCACCAAATGTGTGTCGGAGCTCTGCCGTCGGTGTAGGGGGGTCCTGAAGGAGGATGAAGGGGAGGAGTGGGGACTCTCAAAGGCCTGGTGAGGAGGAGGGAGGGAGGACGAAGGGGACGGAATGAGTGGGACAATCACATACACAAACACACACATACAATCGTGGTAGTTTATGAAAAAAGGCACAACTGTGCAGCCCACCTCCATGTCTCCTTCACTCGAGTCCACTGACAGTCGACCTATGAAAGAGCAGAGGAGTTTTAAACCATTTTGCTAATCTGTAATCAAATTAATTCATGAATTAAGCATGCTAAATATTAGCAGTCCAGAATGAGGAAAAAATCTGAGATACAAACCTTCCCCAGCTATAACATAGCTACTGATGAATTCTGATCGCGTGCCGTCCTGGAGAGGGCGAGTAAAGCATCAGTTAATTTTCAAGACAGGAGAGGTGACGTGGTGACTGATTATAAAATCTGAAATCATCTTATATTTTCTTATTATACTTTTACATCAAAATCCATAATTTTCTCATTTACCACGTCTTGCTGGATTTTGACCCTGACTTGGTGTGCTCTCCTCTTGGCGCTTTCAATCCTTTCCCCTAGTGATGGAGATGGATTCTTCATCCACTCCTCCATCAAGTCCTGCAAGTCAATCAGGTCTAGTTAACAACAACACATTGCAGTTACAAAACACCATTGTAGCTAATGTGCAGATAGCATCATGAAACGCAGAGCTTAGATTTTAGTGCGTCATGGATTCTTGCATGGAAATGACCTACCATTTTTACGGACTAAAAGTCGTACTTGTTTTACTCTTCTGGCTTGTGGTGTGACTTATGTACTTCTGTTTGTTTTTATGCCTAGCCTACGTTCTTCACAGGCTAATTTAGACTATAATTGGTATGTAATGTGTGTACCTGAAGTTCAGCCTCTTCCTGCTCCAGCATTTTCCTGAGTATCTCAGTGGCGTGTTTCTGCACTTCTGGGTCCTAAAAAACATATTAACAGAACTTGTAAATCACTAAATCACTATAATGTTATAAATCAAATGACAATCTTTCTTCTATGAAGCTTTATTTGCTCTGTATTGATTCATGCTCATAGAAGCTAGGAAATGAGTGTCAGCTACGCAATATCAATATAATTTCACTAACCTGTAGTGGTTTGGGTCCAGTGATTCTTTGGGTAGGTGTGCTGCTCATTCCAGAGGGCAGGGGTGGAGGTGGAGGGGGTGGAGTGTCCCCACTCAGAGACGACCTTTGATTGGATGTGAGGTCAGTGGGGAGGGGCTCCAAGGGCAATGAGGCTGCCGAAGGGGGTGGTCCTTGCAATGTCATAGCTACATACGGCCCAGCTTCGCAATGATAAAAACAACAATATATAAACATACCAAACACATAAAATAATAACAGGACTCTCTTTGTATTTGAACTCACATTTGATGAGCTTTACCACCTCCTGATGGGACATGGAAGACACCGGCGAACCATTAACCTGAGAGAGGAGACAGATGGACAAGAAGGAAATCAACACTCAAAAAAGGAGGAAACTAAATAACACTCAGATTCAGTGTCTGTAATAGAAAGTAGTGAAAACCTTTATGATTCTGTCCCCTTCTTGGACCCCGGCCTTGGCTGCAGCACCACCTGTAAGGATGAATGTAGGCATACAGTATAAATATATAATCTTAGAAAAACAGCTTTTGTGGCAGTTTGTTGGAACATCTGTGTGCATTAGCACACACCAAATGTGCACATGTCTCACCTTGTCGGACGTTCTGCACCAGCTTGATTCTCTCTCCACATACTGTGAAGCCAAAGCCGAGTTGGTCCTTCTGCACAACAACACATCGCTGGACAAGACCTGGACCTGGCAGATAAAAACCAGAAGATCTACAATTTAATCAAGGAACATCAAATGATATTAAGTTGATTCTGAAACAGCTGTAATTACCCATACTCTCAACGAGGATGTCAGCTGCTGGCTCCCTCTGGTGTATAGCAGAGGTTTTGCGCTCTGAGTCCCCAACAGTCAGACTGCTGAGCCTGAGTTTGAAGAGATGAGAAGAGAAGCTCAGCGTGAAACAACACTAAGCAGGTCATTTTAGGGTTGCAGGGTTAGAGGAAGAGATGTGAGATCTAAAGGGACAAAATGCAGAGGAGGGAGGATCAGTGGAGGAGATAAAAAGTGATGGCCAAGGAGAAAGAAGACAAACTTACAATGGTACACAGAGCAATAAGAGATTGGGGGGGGGGGGTCACATGGCCAGATGTGGGATAGATACAGTCAGAATCTGAGTGAGTATATGAATAGCATAGGAAACAAGAATGCAGTTGACATGAAAACTCACCAAGCAGCAAAGGGGCTGAAAGCGAAGCATGATTGAAAGAAGAAAAGATAAAGACAAAAGGGACAAAAGAGAAAAGAGAGGAATTCATAATGATGACCATTTCTGAAGACACAGAAAAACTGACCAAGAGGAAACAGCTTTATAATCACTGAAAGCAGCCATAGGCTCTAAGAATACATTTATTTAAGTGTGTATCACTCGAGAGACTCAATGACTGGTTGGCTTAAAGGACAGCTATACTTTCAGTACGGCGTAAACATTGTTTTTGAACTTAGGTGTTAATATGACACTTAGAGATGGATATGAGTCAGTACATCCCAATGACCCGAAGCACACCTCAAGCAAATAAAATACACTTGTATGCATACCATTTCTTTTTCCTCATAGGTAACATTAACCCCAAAACCTGACAGAGGCTCTCACTGGAGAGCTGTCCTACCTTAACAGGTGGGCGTTTTTCTTATTGGCTGCCCTGGAGTCACATGACACACACAGACAGCAGTGGGAAGTGACGGGCATGTGCACAAGAACGCTCACATAAAATAGTTGACAGCAGGAAAAACAGGATAGACACTGGGATCAAGACAAAGAGGCATCAGACAAACAAGCACAGAAACAGCGTGGGGCTACTCAGCCAATGTGGTGATGAAGAGCAGTAACAACCAGGATGAACTACAGTACAATGAGTGTTTTAGCAAAGGCAAATACTGCAGGTGATGCTGACATTAAAGCAAGAGATAAGACACGTACTTTAAATTATACTGATGTTAAATATGTTGCCTAAATTTGATTTAAAGTAAGAATTCTAAGGTTTTGTCACGAATACATGCAGTATTTTGTCCTTTCCTTGTCCGAGACAACAGCTTTTTCATCTCACAGCCTGTCTGACCAGTTTTTCCAGTGATCACACTGGTCAGATAAAGACACATCAATTTTCTGATCTGCAAGCGCCACATTTTTGAACGAGTTACTAAAATAAAAACAGAATGTTAACCACATTAACGGAAACTGCCTGGGTGTAATAGGTATGAGGATCATACCTGTCCAGTGTGGAAGTTGGCTGGCGGAGACTCATGTCTGCAGCCTGGTGACACTCCTCTCCTTCCTGGTGCGGGATCAAAACGGTCAATGGGCCTCTTTTATCATATTCCCCATCACCGGCATCATCACTGTCATCTCTGTCCTCTTCAGTGGGGCTGTCTGTTGTGCTCTGATCAGATCCTCAAGCTACTTAGAAGCTGGTTTTGGTCAGACAGACTGTCCTTCATGTTCCCATCCACCCAAGTGGTTTGAGTGAAGAATCAGTAGGATTGATAAACAAAGTGCAGATATAACTAAAGTCCACAGTATCCTTCTTTAGTAGGTCACATTAGTGAGTCAAAATAAATATTATATCAAAGCCTGTTAGCGGCTCATTGCAGTGGTTCAGCTGTAGTGGAAAAAGTCATCAATGATGAATGAATGGATGATATGTGTCTCTATCAACGGCACTCATGCATGTGCAGTGTCTGTGCAAAGCTAATTAAGGTCAAAGTAACTGATGTCCAGATAACACCACAGGATTGTCTTGAAGGATTTTCATTGGTAACTTGCAATGAAATACTAAACACACACATACACACACACACACAAATGGAAAGGTCAGACTTGTTTACCTGTGTGTCCTCCAACAACAGTGCCAACTTGAATATGCAAAGTGAGTTGTTTTACTGTAGCGATACTATCTGTGCTGATGTGTGTGTGTTATCTAATGCAAACTACTCGATAAACAAAACGTACCTCGGTAAAAAGTGAATTTCCAAGCCACATGTAACTAACAGTAATTACAGGCTAGCACACTGTAAACAACAGACGACCCAGACGGCGGCGCTGGCTTTACATTAGTGTCGCCCACGAACCAATTACCCGGTTAATTAGCATTAGCCTGCTGCTAGATTAAATGTGCTCTCGGTTGTGAGTTGTGACTTATCTAGTTTAGCTGATAGCGGAATGTTTGTGGCCTCATATATCCAGCTAGCGTTAGCTCGCTGGAGTTAGCTCTACAGGCGGGCCGGCTTCAAGCCGCGGCATGGCGTTGATGCTCACACCGACAGAAAGCGCTGCCTACCCGGCTTTCAGCTGCGCCACGAGTCGGTTCTTTGAAGCTAGCTAGATAGCTCTCCAGCTACGTGTGCAAGGTGAAAGGGCAGCATGAGCTTAACTGCGGGTGAAAATGTGGATACTAAACTCATCGAGATAGTAGCAGCACATGTATATTCCAGCTCGGTATATCCCAGAGTCCTGATTTTGGCCAAATCCAGACACTACAGCTCCAGTTGGCCAATACGATTCCCGTAGAGCTCCCCCTCAGATCTTCTTTCCAAAACACAGAGGAAACCCGGGATTAGCTTCTCTCTGCCAGGACACTCAGGATATAATCACAATCTCTGTTGCATATGTTTATTATCCATTTATTATTCCCAGCTCCTTTAAACTATTGATCTGTGCTGTGTTGTTATCCTGTGTCTTGACTGGCTGCTGATCCTCAAAGATCGTACGTACAAACAGAGCACCACTGCGCCTTCGTCTGTCTGGACCGCAGTACTGCACACAACTGTATAACAGTAAAAAAAAAAAAAACTAGAAAGTACTGACTTACTGTTCAGTCTTTCTTTAAATATGTCAGAAATTATTCAGAAATACCGACTGAGTAGCGCACTAAACCCTGTTTGTAGCCTACATAATCACCAAGTCAGAGACATTCAAATCTCAAAGAGATCTGTGTTCATAAGAGCAGAAAGTTATTCATCCACATTTATTGTAGTTTTTCTTTTGCTGGCTCTGCATTAAATGGATTTTCAAGCTTATATAGTCTTTATATGGCGTTTTGGTTGATATTGTTATTATTATTGCTTATATTGTTGTGACAGTCACATAGCTGTAATAATGTGATATTAGTTTCAAAATAAAACACATGGCTCCTATTGCAACAGGGCATCTTTCATAAAGATGCATAAGATATGTTTTACTGCAGTTATTTTCATATCACAGCCCGTTTTTCACTTCTTTATTTACATACAGGAAGTTGGGGGAAGGGGCTGCATTAAAAAAAAATAAGTCATTAGTAAAATTAATGTTGTTCATTGTCTGAGAACGATGGTAATTTGACATAGTGTTTATTTTTCAAAATGACGCAACATGAGCTTTTTCAGAAGAGGAAATGCTTTGACCTAACTGAGGCCTGATCCGTGCTTCTACATTTAACCAAATATGGCCAGTGTGGGGCGTGGGGACTCATTGCTGCTGGATGGGAGAGGGGATGCGTCTCCAACTCCGCACGTTACAGGAACTTTAAGCGTCTTGCATAAAGGTGAAAGATAACTCCGACCATAGAAAATAGGTAAGATCAACCTTCAGACTTACATTTTTTTCATTCAGAGAGCTTAGTAGCTGGTGTTTCTCGTCGTCTATTTTTGGAACAGAGCCGATTAAAATGCCACACCACTGGGCGCGGTATCTCCGCTATGTGGGCCGGAAAAAAACCCTTATCACTCATGTAATATGCTGGTTATAATGTGTCCGTTACACAGAGTATATCCTTAAAGGTAGATTATGTCTGATGGTTTTATTACAGTGCTGTGCTGTGTTCTGCTGGCAGCCCTAATTCTCTTAAAAGAGGATACAACAATATATAAAGCTTTCCGGGTGTACCGTTGTTGAAGTTGAAGTTGAAAACTCAACTCTCTGTTTGCGTGCCCTCGTTTTATACCAGTGTACATAATAAACCATAACATTTAAGGCGTAAGATTTACCTAGATTTGTGTATGAACCAACTGCATGGTATGTATACTATCAACCACAAAATGTCAACCTAAAGCCTGGATTCCTTTTAACAGAAAGGTCATGTGGTGGCAAAGCCTACACCACACACCCACATCTTTGCAAACATGCTACAGCTGTTAGCTCAGCTGTTAACCAACAATTGTTTCAGGAAACTGGGTGAAAAAGCATTTCTGGTAAAAACATTGCAACAGAAATGTAAAGATGATGAATTGAAGCTTGTGTTGAATCAGTTTTTTTTAGATCTGTGATTCTAACTCCAGGCTTGAGTCCCATTGTGTCTGACAAACCAGTTTAAGTGATTGTTTGGTTTGTTAGTGTGGCCTCCATTAGCTTTTCAAAGCTGCTTCCTATGTATGAGTGTCCACAGGAAGTGTGGCACTGCACTTAATGGCTAATGAAGCTAGTGGTTTTCATAGATTGCCTTGTCAAAATGAAGGGCTGTGAAGTTTTCATCTGGGAATGGTGCTCGCATGAAAGATGCCCAATCCCCTGGACCTGTAGGGTCACACTAATAACCTTTTTACTTTAACAGTTCAACATTGTGACCTGTAATCATAATCTGTATGTGTACAATGCAACAGATCATTTTTAGTTTAACAGGTTAAACACCAAAACAATGCATAAATACTGCAAAGATACAGGCACGGCCACACACTGCAGGTACATTTCTTTATTTCAGCAAATTCTGGTAATGCAATCAGAAATGTGTTGTAAACTAGAGGAAATAGGACGTTCAGATAGCAACAGGAGTGCCCCACCCCCACACCCATTAGTACCCAATATAAAGCTTTCCCTCTATCGTAAATTATAGTATCTGACAATAGAGAGGTCTTACTTTTTAAACAGCATTCAGATCAGTCAGCACAGAAGCAAATGCATGTTTTTTGAGGGCAGGAAATGACCGCACTTGTACAATCAACTATCATGTCTGTGCTTGACTATGAGTATATTGCTTTGTGCTCCTGCTGCTTTGTCACCTTATGTAGTTTAACATTGTGTTTTGCCTCTCTGGACAATATCAAACTCAATACTATAATGTGATGAAGACTGGCCTTCCTTAAATAGGATCATTTTTATTTATAAAGGTCTCCTGCAAAAGCTGTCTCTCACTGGCTCGTCCAACTGGGCGATTTTAGAAGTTTAGCTATGAATCAATTTAATGATGTCTGTGATTGTGTCTCATCCTCAATCTGTTGATTCTATTACCATATATAAACAAAATTGACCTGACTTGATATTTTAAATCCACTGTTTTTCGGACACTAGAGGGCACCAATATCAAACTCTTCATTGCACCATAAATGCACTCATCTTACTTTCGTTTTACAGTGAGGGAATTTCCATCTTCTTTAAGAGGCAAAGCCCCATCTTAAGTATAACTACTCGGTGCATGTAACAGCTTGAACAGCCAACCAATATTTATTGCACAATCCTCAGTCTTTACACAACTTTAGTTTCAGCTTAGAGTAGTCAGTCAGAGATGAACTACTTGTTGACTAATAAATTTGATTTGCACCCATGGCCTTTAGACATTATAGTTTTGTTTTTAATGTGAAATATGATTCATGACAGAGATTCAGAGAAGTAAAAATGACTGCGGTTAAAAGTGGACACCAGACAATGCATTAAAAGATGCATCAGTAAGATAAATTACTGCATTTTATTTTTCATCTGATCACGTTTCTTCTTTATAATGTTCTTTTTGCAGAATATGTGACAAACATCAGCCAACACAGGATCTCTAATTCAGTATTGAGACTCATTTTAACCCTTGTTGGACTACAAAAGTCACTTTCAACTCCAGACTGACCAGGATATCCCACCATGCCACTGATCGTGTTTCCCACCTCCCAGCTGCTATGGGTGCGTGTAGCTGCCCTGCTCTTCACATGTGTGGCGTTCAGTGTCGCAGCACACGGAGCCCACCTGCCCAGTGGAAGCATGGCTGACTGGTGCATATTCTGCTGGGCATTCAGTTTCGCCTGCACCCTGCTGGTCTTGCTGGTGGAGCTGTTCAGTCTCCAGACCCGTGCACCAGTGTCCTGGTCCAATTTCCCCATCACCGTTGCCTGCTATGCAGCCCTGCTCTGCCTCTCTGCCTCTGTCATCTTCCCAATCTTTTTCCTCAAGAAGCAACAATCATATGGTGAGATTCGTGACTACCGCATCGCCTCCACCGTCTTCTCCTGCCTGGCAGCTATAGCCTACATGGGAGAGGTGAGCCTGTCTAAAGCGAGGCCAGGAGAGGTGGCTGGTTACATGGCTACAGCTCCAGGCCTGTTAAAGGTGTGCCAGACCTTTGTGGCCTGTGTCATCTTCATCCTGGTCAGCAACCCTGTTTCTTATGACCAGCATGCAGCGCTCAAGTGGTGCATGGCCGTATACTGCATATGCTTCATCCTCTCCATGGCCGTGGTGGTGCTGTGTGTAGGAGAGTGCACCGGTTGTCTCCCCATCCCCTTCTCCAAGTTTTTGTCAGCATATGGTCTCCTGGCAGCTATCATGTACTTGACTGCTGCTATCATCTGGCCCGTGTTCCAGTTTGACAAAAAGTACCAGGGAAGAAGCCACAGCTCAGAACTGATCGCCGTAGCTGTCCTCACTGCCTTCAACTTCCTGCTTTACCTCGCTGACCTGGCCTATACCGCCAGATTAGTGTTTGTCCAGGGCTGAAAAGTGACAAAATGAAGGAGGGAGATACACAAAGCAATAAATAGATGTAAAGGGACTAATCAGTCTGATGCTGAAACACCACACACACACGTACACACATAATGTATTTTGGTGTCTGTTTGTAAAATGCTGAAATTAAATGTCCTGTTAAAAGTGAAAATCCAAAAAGCTCACTTACAGTATGCATGTATACATAGTACACTGTGTATTCCCAGATATCTGACAGTATTTCACCTCAGATTTTTAAGTGTGCAACACAAGTACAATTTAAGGTGAAAGATCTTAATGTGGGATTTTATTTGATGGTTGTGAAAAAAAATAAAAGTCCACTGAAGTCAAACACACTGGAGATCACTGAAGAGCAGCAAATGTGCAAAAGTTTTTCTTTTTTCTTTTTTTAAAGTTATATTGGAAAGAAATGATCTGAAAAACATAAGGGGCTGGTTTCTGATGAGGCCTCCATGTGCAAGGCTCCTATACCGTCACAACCTAAAAGAAAGATGGGTCTGAATCTCCTCCTTATTATCTTATGTGTTAGTAAAGACTCGTGTTGAATAAAGTCTAAAAATAAATATCTATCTTTTTCTGTCTTTCTCTCTCTCTCTCTCTCTATCTATCTATCTATCTTATTTAGAGAGATCTATTAGCAGAAATGGAATATATTATTCACTAATATGTTAAGGATGTTATGCTGTATTTTCTGGTGATTAGTGTGTAATCACCAGAAAAGATAAATCATTGCATTTTCTTTTATTGGGAGGATATGTATTAAGTGTATCTGAGACACATACCCATTCTTAGTTTCTGTTTCTGTGAAATACAGATAATTTGATTTCATCACAATCTAACAGACAGATGTGTTCACTTTCTTTAAGGCTTGTCTTGCCAATAACCCATCAGTACTGATCTGAAATAATGCTATTTGAATGAAATGCATTTTTCAGTTAAACCAATAAGCAGCAAAGGAATGTGGTGTGTGCTGTGATTGTGATTACAACATAGAAAGATAACTGAGAAAATCTAATTCAACTGTGAGATGGTGTGAACAGGAAACATACACCCAGGATATGTAGCAGAGTCAGGAAACCATCATTCTGCACTTTTTTTACTGACATTGTGGACCGCAAATGAAGGGTAGCACTTACTTACCAAAAAGAGCACAATACACAATACAATGTCACATGTAGACATTTGACAACAAATTTTGACCTCTGTACAGCTGCTGTACCTTAAATAGACACCAAGTCATTTTGTGTAGCTCAGAGATAGTTAGGACTACCTAGAAAAAAGGGTCTGATCCCTGAAACATGGGTTAACCTCTGTCACCCCGCCCCCTTTTTTGCTAATGGCCGAACAACACGTAGCTAAATTAAATTTTAACTGTTTAATCTGGGTAATAAATTTTATTAGCTGAGCTAATAAATTTGGGTGTGGTTTGGTCAGATTTCAGATTGTCAGTTCTATGAAAACAAAAAACAAATGTCTTTGGTGTTTGATTCAAATATTCAAGACCTTGGTTCATTGAAAAAGATCAAACCACCTCAGACTACAAGAGGAGCAGAACTGTTTCTATCAAAGGTGTTAGAAAGTCTGCCACATTGTCCACTGTGCCAAAAGGTTGATTGCTCAACAAAGTGCGGAAATGAAACTGGCGCACAAACTTAGGGTAGTTATAGGAAACGTTGACATACTGACACTGACGGTCTTGTCACTCTAACTCTCACACCACAACTGCTTCACTTTTGACAACATGGATGGTAAGTTATTTTTTTAATTTACTTTTTCAAAACAAGAAAATATCTCTAAATACCATAATCTCTCTCTTTATTGATTTATTCTTAAAACTGTACATACTGTATAAGCATCTCTGAATGACAGGATGTGTGGTTTGAGGTGCCATGAGAAAAAATTGCCTCATTTTATGTATTGAAACCATCCGTTAACTTTATGCTAATGCAGCTATTTTATTAGCATTAACTCCTTTCCATTTTAATGTGATTTCTGATCAGTGACAGTTTTCTTCTAGTTGAGATTATGTGCATCTTCTTATATGTGACAATAACCAAAGGAAAAGCACAGCACTGATGGATATTATTCTTTTCAGCATCAAAGAACACAAGAATTGTCCTCTTGGGGAAAACTGGAGCTGGGAAAAGCAGCTTGGCAAACACCATAATTGGAGAGGAACTCTTCACAATCGACCATTCTCTAAACTCTGAAACAAGGCGATGTCAAGCAGAAACCAGATCAGTCAATGGAAGAAGAATTACTGTGATTGACACTCCTGGTTTCTTTGACACAGACAGATCTGAAGACCAATTGAAGCCTGAGATACTGAGATGTATCACAAAATGCGCTCCTGGGCCTCATGCTTTTCTCATTGTGCTTAAAGTGGAGAGGTTCACAGAGCACGAGCAGGCTGTCATCACTAAAATATGCCAGTACTTTTCTGAAGAGTTACTAAGATATGCCACAGTTCTCTTTACTCATGGTGACCAGCTCCCTGAAGGAATGACACTCAAGGACGTTGTTCACCAGAATAAGTTTATGAGTGAACTAGTGAAGAAGTGCGGCAGCCGGTGCCACATCTTTGACAATAAATACTGGAGTGAAAATCCAAAGGATGAATACAGGAACAACCAGGTCCAAGTGGAGGCGTTACTCAACACAATCGACCAGATGGTGATGGAGAACAATGGAGACTGCTACACCAACGAGATGTTTCAAGAAGTGAAGGAAGAAATAAAGCAAGAGGAGGAGGCCATTAGACAGACCTCAGGAAACATGTCGGAGGAAGAGATCAGAGAGCAGGCTGAAGTCCGCGTCTTAGAAAGGCTGTTGATCAGATTGGCAGGTGTTACAGCAGGTGCATTGTTGGGAGCTTTGTTTGGTGTTGTGGTGATGGTTGGAGTAATTACTCAAATTTTAACTGAGTCTTCAGAGTCAATAAAATTACAACAAGCTGCATCCAAAACAGCATCTGCTGTAGCAGCAGTAGCGTTTGGAGGAGGAGGAGGAACATTAGCAGGAGGAGCAGCAGGAGCAACAGTAGCAGCAACAGGATTGCTCCTAGGCACAGTTCCATTGGCATGTGCTGCAACCGGTGCAGTGAAAGGAGCTCTTACAGGATATGATGCAGCTGATGGAGCAGACACACCATGGGAAGCAGCAGAGAGGGCATTAGAGGCCGTCAAGAGTGAAGCTCAGTCTGTCTTAGATAAAGCAAAGAATGCTTTTGACAGACTAACACTGGCAAAGTCAGAAAAGAGACAAACCCTATAACAGAATGTGAGTCTTGAAAAAGGGGGACAGAGAATTATCATTTAAAATTTAGGTCTCCCTTTAGACCTCATGAAAATCTTGTCCTAATCTATAATTAATCATCAACCTGGTTATGTTTTTTATTATACATTTCATGTGAATTTCAAACTTTTTTTATTTTCTAATTTCTTGGGCAATGTGTTTCATGTGTTTTCCTGTGCGGTGCTGTAACCCCAAACCAGAGAGATAAAACATTCCCCACAGCGTTCATAGATAAACTTGTCTTTCTGTCTGCACTTAAAATACTGGCCACTGTTTCCTGTTGATAACCTGAAAATATCACTTAATGTCTGAACTCTGAGCTCAACATCCAAAAAAAGTTCTTTCTGCATTATCAAGCATTACAAAGTTAAATAGAAAATAATAAAGTGAAACATAAAAAAATGTCTACTCTCTTATTGTTTGTTGTAATGTTTAATTTTAATGTGATATAAATGTACTAGTTAATTATTTATATATATATATATATATATATATATATATATATATATATATATATATATAAATATATGGGGCAACCACCAGCCACCTCCTGTACATGGATGACATCAAGCTGTATGCCAGGACTGAACGAGACATCGACTCACTGATCCATACCACCAGGATATACAGCAACGACATTGGAATGTCATTCGGACTGGACAAGTGTGGTCGAATGATAACAAAGAGAGGGAGAGTTGTCAGGACTGAAGGAGTTGAACTCCCAGAAGGCAGCATAGCGGATGTTGAGGGCAGCTACAAGTACCTTGGAATCCCACAGGCAAATGGGAACCAGGAAGAAGCCGCAAGGAAAGCAGCCACAGCCAAATACCTACAGAGGGTAAGGCAAGTCCTAAGAAGTCAGCTAAATGGGAAGAACAAGGTTCAAGCCATCAACACCTACGCCCTGCCGGTCATCAGATACCCCGCTGGCATAATAAGCTGGCCAAAAGAGGACATAGAAGCCACTGATGTCAAGACAAGGAAGCTCCTCACAATGCATGGAGGACTTCACCCAAAATCCAGCATCATGAGACTGTACGCTAAGAGGAAGGAAGGAGGCCGGGGACTGGTGAGCGTCAGAGCCACCATCCAAGATGAAACGGCCAAGATCCATGAGTACATCAGGAAGATGGCCCCAAGCGATGGAATACTTAGTGAATATCTCAGGCAACAGAAGCCCGATGCAGAGGACGAAGAGCAAGAACCATCATGGCAGGCCAAACCCCTGCATGGCATGTACCACCGACAGATACAAGAAGTGGCTGATATCGAAAAGTCCTACCGGTGGCTGGAAAAAGCTGGACTGAAAGACAGCACAGAGGCACTGATCGTAGCGGCACAAGAACAGGCCCTGAGCACAAGATCGATAGAGGCCGGGATCTACCACACCAGGCAGGACCCCAGGTGCAGGCTGTGCAAAGATGCCCCTGAGACAATCCAGCACATAACAGCAGGTTGTAAGATGCTAGCAGGCAGAGCGTACATGGAACGCCATAACCAAGTGGCCGGCATAGTGTACAGGAACATCTGTGCCGAGTATGGGCTGGAGGTCCCAAGGTCAAAATGGGACACGCCTCCAAAGGTGAGGGAGAATGACCGAGCTAAGATCCCGTGGGACTTCCAGATACAGACCGACAAACAGGTGATGGCTAACCAACCGGACATAGTAGTGGTGGACAAACAACAGAAGAAAGCCGTAGTGGTAGATGTAGCGATCCCAAGTGACAGCAACATCAGAAAGAAGGAACATGAGAAGCTGGAGAAATACCAAGGGCTTAAAGAAGAGCTAGAAAAGATGTGGAAGGTGAAGGCAACAGTGGTCCCCGTGGTAATCGGCACCCTCGGGGCTGTGACCCCCAAACTGGGAGAGTGGCTCCAACAGATCCCAGGAACAACATCAGAGATCTCAGTCCAGAAGAGCGCAGTGCTAGGAACAGCTAAGATACTGCGAAGAACCCTCAAACTCCCAGGCCTCTGGTAGAGGACCCGAGATTGAGGAAGACACACCACCCATAGGGGTGAGACGGGAATTTTTATATATATATATATATATATATATATATATATATATATATATATATAATATTAGAGTATATTAGTTCTGTTGCTCCTCTTGCTTGGAGAAAACGCCTTGTAATATCACTTTTGAACACCTGGTGGCAGTCTCATATTGTTTCTTCTTTGATCACAAGCCAACGAATGAAATCCCCAACATCCTCTCCTCTACGATAGTTCACGTGCTATCGGATTGTGATGAATGTGCCCCCCTCAAGTCGTAATTTCCACTTGGAAATTGGGAAATAATTTGGATACATGAGTTGGGATAACCTGTGACGTTTTCATCATGACGGAGAGCACCGAAGGTTCTGTCGCGAATGATAAATAATTCCTTTTTTAACCATTCAGCTGCTGTTAGCTATTGATAATTTTTTTTATACAGCTGTAATGTGCTCTCTACTTACAGTTGGCATGTTATTAAAAATGCCGTTGCTGTTTGATGAACCAGAGCAAGTGCTGGAAGTCTACAATCCGCCATCCTTATTTTCGTTCGACTTCACAAGGGAAATGTCAGATTCCCGACAGCACGTGAAGGCAGCAAATCAAAAGAGGAAGCAGAGACTTTGCAGAGGGGACAAATACACGCAGGGTGTTCGTTCAATTTAAGTCTATATTGATTTTGCTCGAACAACATGGTTGGTAAGTTGAAATTACCTGAGTTTCATTACTGTTTGTTCATATTTCTTACTCAATTTATAAACTATGAGGTATTTTCCGGAAATTTTGGCTAAAGTGTCTAAAATGACTAAACTGACTAAAACGATTTGCAGCATCCTGTCGGTTAACTATTGGAAGCATATCGGTGGTAGAAAATGGAAACAGTATTAATGAAACATGCAGCTGAAAGGAAGAGCCATTTTTTAATATATACTTGTGACGCATCAAGCCAGTGTTATTTATCTGGCCATTAACATCTTACCATTATAGTCCATGTTGTCCATATCTAAGCTGTTGCTTAGGGGTTTTATATTTATATAATTTTATATGATATAAATGTATTTTACTTTCTGTTTTCTGTCTTTCACTTTCTCTCTCTCTCTCTGTCTCTCACCCACACAATGTGTGCAAGGCTTCACCCTTTCACTTTCTTTTCTTAAAAAAACATGGATAAATGTGGTGCTTGTTCTCAGTTATGGCAATGCTTTGTCAAATTGTCACCACTAATACAGTAATGGACATATACGCACATTGTATTGTGCAAACTCACGGTCTCCACTGTAAAGTTCAATTAAGTCCAATTTTACTTCTTGTTATTTAGACAATTAATGCCTGCGTGCATTATTTCTGGAACTCCACAAATGAATAGAAAAGCCAGATCCTGACACAAACGAACATTAATCACTTTACACTGTTGTTTGTCTTTTCTAGTCCAAGAAGTGGAAATACTGAACAAGGTGCTGAACATTAGACAGTCATCTGGAAACATGGCAGAGGAAGAGACCATCAGTAAGTGTAACAGG
Organism: Mastacembelus armatus; assembly: GCF_900324485.2. Taxonomy (NCBI): domain Eukaryota; kingdom Metazoa; phylum Chordata; class Actinopteri; order Synbranchiformes; family Mastacembelidae; genus Mastacembelus; species Mastacembelus armatus. Next base: position 9,776,537 of record NC_046650.1, on the reverse strand, counting down.
GGCTCTATGAGGTCATCGGTCAATTTGAAGAAAGCTTTTGTGGGACCAGTGGATATAGTTTTGCAGGAAATCATAGTAGCAACAAGAAGAGGAAAAGAGATAACATCTGAAGCAGAAAACACAGCAAACAACACACAGAAAGTTAAAACACCACTGGGACCAGAATTTGAAGGGGTGACTGGGAGTGGAACCATAGTGCCAGGTAAGAAGTGTTCATTGTTGGAAAACAATAATAGAGGGTGCACATTTGTGTCATTTTGTTCAATAGCTTAGCTGAAAGAACAAAAACAAATAGCATATACTGAGGACGGGCATTTCTCTCTACCCTGACCCCATACTAATGTAACTCTTACGTATTTTGCTTCTCTAGTCCAGACACTGTCAGCTGTCATCGCAGGAACAGCTGGACCTGGGAAAAACATCAGAGGTAACATATTGGGACAGACACAATTATTCCTGTGCTTCCAAGCAAATTATTGCTAGACATAGTCTTAATTTTGAGGGAAGAAGAATATATTACCACACTAAAATTTGTTGACAAAAGCAAGTTCAGAGGGAGGTTTTTTGCATTGTGAATACTCATTTTCACCATAAGCAAGCTATCAATGTGCATGTGTCTCTTTAAATTGAAAACCATTTCCAAACTTCACGTGGTAAATTAAGAGTATAAGCTGAAAACGAATGCATAAGACTAATTTTATATAATTATTCTTTTCTAGTGCTAAGAAGATACAGGATTGTCTTACTGGGAAAAACTGGTTCTGGAAAAAGTAGTCTGGCAAACACCATATTGGGAGAGGATGTGTTCAAGATAAATCACACTCTCACTGGTGGAAAAAGTGAATGTCAAATAGAGTCCAAATCTGTTCATGGAAGAAGAATTACTTTGATTGACACACCTGGTCTCTTTGACACAGACAGACCTGAGCATGAGATACAGAGGTGTATCACAGAGTGCGCTCCTGGGCCTCACGCATTTCTCATTGTACTTAAATTGGAGAAATTCACAGAGCAGGAGCAGGCTGTCATCACTAAAATGTGCCAGTATTTCTCTGAAAAGGTTTTTAACTATGCTGCAGTTGTCTTCACCCATGGTGACCAACTATCTAAAGGAAAAAAGATTGAGGAGTTTGTGCATCAGAATAAAATTCTCAGTGCTCTGGTGGAGAGGTGTGGAGGCCGGTGCTACGTGTTTGACAACAAATACTGGAAAAACAAAGAACAGGGTGAATACAGGAGCAACCAGCTCCAGGTGGCAGAGCTTCTCAACACGATAGAGAAAATGGTGAGGGAAAACAAAGGCACCTTCTACACCAATAAGATGCTGCAAGCAATGAAGAGGGAAGAGGGCAGCAAAACATCAGTAGGACACCTGCAACAAGAAGACACTGACAATAAGACAAACAGTGTCTCCTCCAAGAATGTGAGGATGAAACTTTCAGGGCCTGCAGCAGAAGCATTTTCAGAAGCTTTCTTCAGGTCAGCTGTCAATGCATCACAGGAAACTGAAGAAGCAACAGAAGAAACAGAAACTGAAGAAAGGACAGAAGATGTAGGAAATGAAGAAGAAAAGGTGGAGAAAAAAGAATCTACAACAGAAGCAGATGAAGTTGATAAAGAACCTAAAGAAACAGAAAAAGAAAATGCATCAAAGGAGACTGGAGAGGAGAGAGAAAATGGTAAACAAGAACCAAAAAGCACAAATCAAACAAGTGGATTTGGAAGCTTTCCGAGTGCACTAGGAGCATGGCTGTTTGGAGTAGGAGCAGGGGTGGCAGCTGCTCTTGTGGGGTTGGGGTCTGCAGTAACAGGAGTAGTAGCAGCAGTAGCATCTGCGGTAGCAGGTGCATCATCAGCAGCAGTCTTGGTATTAACTGCAATAGCAGGAGCTTTAACAGGAGCTTTAGCCGCAGTAGCAGGAATAATATTTGCAGCAGTATGGTGGGTAAGAAAAAAAATAAACCAGTTTAAAAACTGGGTGAAAGATCTTTCACAAGTTATTTCAGAGCAACGTGGGATCATATTGCTTGTGGTCGTCTTCTACTTATTGCTACTGTTGTCAGTTTATTCCCAAATACAGGTTGCTGGGACCCTTCTCTTATTGTTTGGGATAATATTGATGCTTGTGTTTTCACTGGTATTATTCTCGTTGTTGTAGAAAATCTAACAACTGATAAATCTAAGTCGACCGATAAAGTGTAGTGCTGCCATGATAACCAAAAAAGGTTCTCATACTGCATTTCATACTTCATAATCAATGTATTTACATAGAACATTAAAAACAACAAATCTAAGCTAAAGTTAACGTATTGAAGACTATTTCAGATCTAAGTAATCAGTAATCATTTTGTTATATCACAATACCACAATTTTTTGTATCTTATTTTACTTGGACTTCCAAGATCATGAAATTATTTTCTGATGGAGGAATACCAGCATAGGGCACTAAGAATAACTTGTGTGAAAATTGTTCACTGAAATGAGATAATATGGAACTGGTGGATGTTCATTTGGGACAGAGATGATTTGGAAATGTACAATATACAATAAAACAATAAATCATACTCAAGTCTTTTGTGATAGTTTTTTTCTTATCTATTAACGTACAACTGTTCTGCAATCAATTTTATGATGTTAGTAATGTTCAATTTCTGTTCAACACAAACACAGAGGTGTCAGTTACATGTTATATTTCAGTACTGTGGTCATTGTGCACAACAGGTGTTTCAAATATTCTGCCTATAGTTGAAAGCAGCTTTATGGGTAATGTAGTCCAGTACAACAATGCCTTTAACGATGTCTGTCAACGTCATCAAAACTGAACTTTAGGAGCTTTGTAAAGAAAGATGTTATAGCAGGGCTGTTGTGTTGAGTTGTTATATTGTACAGGTGTGTCAAATGATGGGACTTTATGTGAGAAGAACAGGTTTGACAAGGATATGTTCTTGAAAGTGAAAGTGACTATTTTTGTCAAGTATGGTGACCCATACTCGAAATTCCCCTCTGCATTTAACCCACCCAAAGTGCACACACAGCAGTAAACACTCGCACGGAGCAGTGGGCAGCCGTTGCTGCAGCGCCTGGGGAGCAGTTGGGGGTTCGGTGCCTTGCACAAGGGTCTCACCTCATTGAAGATGGAGAGAGCGCTGGCTTATTATCATGTTTCTTACATCAGAGTTGTGGAATAAAGAACATGCCCAGTGCTCAGTAGATAAGAAATAATGTGCTGCTTTATGACTGAAGTGACGACAAGTCATAAGTGGCCAAATCCACCTGAGTTATATATATACACTCACTTGACAGTTTAGCTACACCTAGGTCTCTGTTATTTTGTCACCCTTTTTTATATCAGCAATGCTGTTAAATAATAGAAGCACCTCTCTCTACAATGCTACAGTTCCACAGCAGCACAAACTGCAGCCTTCAAAATAATTGAATCAACCTCATGAAGGAGGATTTATTGTTGAATTTTGACTACATGCTGTGCCAGATGTCTGTATAAGTTATATTTTTATTCAACCATTTAAAAGAATAAAACAATTGTTTGTATATTTTAGCTTCTTGGCACGTATCTTAGCTTCTTGGCACATAACAAGCTTTGTGCATATTAATACACTTATATAAAAAAAGAACGTCCATTGTGTGATATGCTCATTCCCTTCAGTTGCCACTGAGAAACAAGTCAGACAGGAAGAGAAACAGCAAGAGGCAAAGAGGAGGAAGACGAAAGAAAACACATCTTCGAGATCTGCCTAATGTTATATCCCTGTGCTGATTTATTTTTTGTTTTGGAAACATGAGTGGTAAGTCTCTTATTCTTATAAGTTCTCTGTTAATAGCATGCACACACACTCAAGCCTCTGAAGGTATATATAAATACATATACAAACAGCTTCTAATGATATTTTCTTAATAATTTCATGATTTTTGTTAACCTTTATTGGAAAGTGATATGAATTGGATAATTTAAAAATCACTAACATTCTTTTAAAATCGTCATGCCCCAGTGCAGTCCATTTTAAATGATTCACTTTAGCAACTAGGACACAAAAGCCCACTAAATGCACATATTTTAAAACTGATTTTATTGTGCAAAATCCCTGGATTTAATACAGTAAATATGTAATAAGATCTTTTATTGTAGCAGCAGCAAAAATGCAATGCAGTCCTCTATACGTAATTACTCCACCGTCCTTAGCAATTCCAGAAATAAACCAGAGTAATTAATTTTTTTTCTTACAGTGAGAACAACAAGGATTGTGGTTTTGGGAAAAACCGGAGCTGGGAAGAGCAGCCTTGGCAACACAGTATTTGGAGAGTCTGCTTTCCAGGCAAACCATTCAGGCAAATCTGGAACAATCAAATGTCAAGCAAAACAAAAACCTGTCCGTGAAAGAGAGATTATGTGGATCGACACTCCTGGGTTCTTTGACACAGACAAAAAAGAGGAAGAAATGAAGCCTGAGATACTGAGGTGCATCACAGAGTGTGCTCCTGGGCCTCATGTTTTTCTCATTTTGCTTAAAGTGGAGAAATACACAAAGCAAGAAGAGAATCTCATTAAAAAAATACTCAAGTATTTCACTGAGATAGTCTTCCAACATGCCATTGTTGTCTTTACTCATGGAGATCAACTGGATGATGGAGTGAGGATTGAAGAGTTTGTCAGTGGGAGTGAGGCTCTGAGTGATCTAGTGAAGAAGTGTGGGAACAGGCAGGAAGTTGTTGATAATAAATACTGGAAGAGCAACGAGGGGGATGAATACAGATCCAACAATGTCCATGTGGAGGAGCTACTCAAAACAATTGACAAGGTGGTGATGGAAAACAATGAAGAGTGCTTCACCAGTGAGATGCTTCAAGCAGTGGAGACAGAAATAGAGCAAGAGGAAATGCAGATTATACAGTCCTCTCCAAACATTTCAGAAGAGGAAATCAAATGTGAGGCTAAAAACACTGTCTTTAGAAACCAGTTAATCAAAGCTGCAGGCGTTACAACAGTGGTAATGTTGAGAGCTTTCCTTAGGGTAATGACACCATTGTGGCATTAAGATTATGAACAGCAATAGGAACAACAGCAGGATAAGAGCAGATACAGTAGCAAACGTAGATGCACCAAAGGGAGCAGAACCATCAACACCATCAGGTACAGCTAAGAAACATCAGGAGCCATAAGATGTTGGCAGAAACTGGTGCAGTTGACATATAGTTTATAATTTTAAAAAGTCTATTCTCCTATATTCATGTTTTCACGTTATCTGACTTATCGGTAAAGGTTCACATTAAAGTCTGGGCTTGTTATATCTAATAGAGAATGTTTAACCAATGTTTGCTGTGTTTTAGAAGTAATCGGTATGACTTTTGTAAATCCTATGTTTTATATGATATTTTTCCATCATAACCAAATACCAACAAAGGAGAAATAAATATGTTAAATATCTGTTTTTTGAATTCATGTTGAAATCTGGACCTTGTGAGGTAAATTTTGTTTTTATTATTGACATTGTCTTTGTTACAAAATGGATCATTCTTCAATAAATTATCAAATCAAATGTATTTCTAAGTGTCTTTTTATTTATTTATTTTTGCTAAACCATCATTTATCCCATCATCCAGGTGGCCTCATTTCCACAAAAACAAAAGCCTGATACAGTTTATTAGTCTATATTTCATTTCATTCGTCATTTAGCCAGCTGCAATCTGCTTTATTTGAACATCCGGTCATTGCTATGGAGACCAGTGACAAATTTAATTTCACATATTTAATAAGTGATATTTGGTTAGAAGCAAAAAATGAACTGGTTAGAAAGACAGTATCATCCTGAAATAGTACAGGTAGGTGGGATGTCATAGCTACATCATGTATATTTCAATGTGATTTTTTTAATATGATCATTGTTTAATAAATCAATCAATAAATGAAATTAAGTAATTTTAAAAACATGTACCTTTGTATTAAAATGTAAACAAATGTGTCATTTTCAACTGTGGATGTTACATATTTACAACTACATGTTTCCAGATATTTGTATGTTTGTATATTCCCAAGCTTTAGAATGTGTGCAAAAGCCTTGGTTGACTCTACAGAAATTAAGGTACTTTATTAAAACAAGGGCAGTACCTGTTAATCCTTTTGGCTCAAACCAGGAATCAAGTCAGACAGGTAGAACTAACAATGCAAAAGGCACGTCATAGTAAGAGTACAAACGAAAAGACTTGCAGTTGAGACATCTCCTGGATCCGAATACTGTTTTTCACTGACTTCTGTTTTTACAGCATGGACGGTAAGATCTAATTATTTCTACCAGCTTCTGTCAACAATTTGCAATAATACTTATCTTTTTAAAATCAAAATCAGTGTGGTGCTGTCATGTTTGTTGTAGTTACTTTTATGAACGTTATTTCATTTTAAATTTGCTATTATAAAATGATCTCAGGTAGTTGTCAATTTAAACTAAATTTAAACAAGCTTTAACCAACCAGTATTCGTGGATTATCATATTCTGTGACCAAAGTTTTTTGATGTTCAGCTCTATTACACTATATAATATTTTTTATAGCATAATAAGTGTGAGTGAGTGGGGGAAAAAAACTTTTGGACAAATTACCTACCAAGAGACAACTGTACTGCTGCACTAATACAGTCATTGTTTTCTTTATAGGGCCAAACACTAGGAGGATTGTCCTACTGGGAAAAACTGGGGCTGGGAAGAGCAGCCTGGCCAACACCATATTTGGAGAGGAACAGTTCACAGTCAACAAGGCTCTCAACTCTGAAACAAAACAATATCAGGCCAAAACCAAATCTATCAATGGAAAAATCATCACTTTGATCAGCATCCCTGGTTTTTTTGACCTAGGTAGGCCTGAGGAGGATATGAAGCCTGAGATAATGAGGTGTATCACAGAGTGCGCTCCTGGGCCTCATGCTTTTCTCATTGTTCTCAAAGTAGAGAGATTCACTGAGCAGGAGCAGGCTGTCATCACTAAAATGTGTCAGTATTTCTCTGAAGATGCTCTGAAATATGCTGTGGTTGTCTTCACTCATGGTGACCAGCTCCCTGAAGGGATGAAAATTGAGCAGTTTGTCGAAGAAAGTGAGGCTCTGAGTGATCTGGTGAAGAAGTGCGGAGGCCGGTGCCATGTCATTGATAATAAATACTGGAAGAAAACACAACAGGATGAATACAGGAGCAACCAGTTTCATGTAGCAGAACTGCTCAACACTGTAGAAAAGTTAGTGATGGAAAACAATGGAGGCTGCTACACCAACGAGATGCTCCAAGCAGTGGAGAGGGAAATACAGAGAGAGGAAGAACGCATTAGACATTCATCAGGAAACATGTCGCAGGAAGAGATCAGACAGCAGGCCAAAATCAACGTCTTTAACAAGCAAAGGGATAAGATGTCACTAACATGGATTCAAGGTGTTGCGGGCCTGGCACTTGTAGCAGTATTTGCAGCTGTCTTAGCTATGATGATGAAAGTAAACTCTAAGCCAGAGCTGACAGAAGCAGCACAAGTATTTGAAGAGTTTACAGATGTGGTAGCAGAACAAATACATCCACCTGTGTCTCAACCACCATTACAGACCATTTGAAACTGTCATGAACAGACTTAATGGTCTGTATGAAAGAGCATGCAATCCTTGGAACCCGTTTGAATAAAAAACAAACAGCAAATGTGCTAAAAGATGTTCACAGTGACATATAAATTGTTTCAATAATGTATAATATGTCATTTCTGCTTTCAAATCATTTTATTAACAGGGAGATATAAAACTGATAACATGTTATGAAACTGATTTGTTTTAGGTCATATTTTCTGTACATCTGAAGGATCTTTCTAAAGTTAGAAAGCCCTGAGAGTCCTCCAGCTTAATCCTCTTTAGGTACTGATATTCTGTTTTTGGATATTTTCTGTATATATTTGTATCTTGGTTATCAATGTATTATGAAACAATAAAAGAGCTTATTGGTCCAACATCATTTCAGTTGCTTTACATTTTTTAATCTTCACAAACACTTTTAAAGAGAAGGGCTGACAATCCCATATATTTTATTGTCAATCAGCCAAAAAGCTCAAAACAATTTTTTGCTTTGTGACTAAAATAAACTTAGATAATTGTCCACATTTACAGGAAAGGAGTTGCCACACTCACAGATCTTATTGTTTCCAGTCTGTTTACTTGTACTATTGTTTCTCTGTTGCTAAGTGTGAATGTTGCCAGCAAAAAGGAATTAAAGAATTAATTAAAATTAATTTGTTTATCACAGAGACAAAACACTCCCTAGAAAGGTATGAAGAGGTTCAGCTTCCATTGTTCAATTTTAATTCAAAAGGCACTGTGGGTAGGGCACCTGAAATATCCACTTCTGAAATCCGTTACACCAACTGTACCGTAATTACAAGAAATGATGCGCAACAGTGGCCACTCAGCTGCAGGTTTTACGGTTTCTGTCTTTGCGGCTCATCTGGCCACATTCTCCTGCAAACACAGTCAGACTCTTCCTGATCCTGATCAGATGTTTCCACTCTTCAAAGCCAGTGTTTAGCTTTATTCGCCTTTTCGCAGGAGGTCGATGGATGATATTCACCAACATCCTGTTTTCTTTGAGAGTCACCGGCTGAACAAAAAGCAGAGGAGGGTGATAGAAAATTATTTTCGTATTCGTCGCAAATCAGGTGGAGGTGAATGTGTCCTGAGGAGCGTAAAAGACAATGTCTACTGTATACTTTTCAAGGATCAACAAGGTAGGTGACAAAACACTGTCCATAAATGACCAGTTCATGTTTGAAATTGATTTATATTGTAAATTGTCGGGTAATGTTGGTTGAGACGCTTTTGTCAATATAAACTATTATATTTAGGTGTTTAGATCAAATGTCTATGGGGCCTCTCATTAAACAGCTGTAAGGTTTTTGGGTTAACTATTACAGTAGTCTATATTATAGTAACCGTAGTAATATAAATATAGGCTACTATTTAAGTATAGTATACTTTTTTAATATACCATTATGGGTTGTTATCTGGAAACAGATTTTTTTTTGATTGTTTTTTGAGAAAGTGAAACTAGCAGAGACAGTGCTGCCAGTGTTGTCACTTTCAGGTGCTGAGTTTCTTCAACAGGGTGTTGGCCAGAAATTATACTCTAGCATGTATCAAAAGATTACTGCAATAGTTATATATAATATTGTTTTTTTTCAAATATTATTTAATTTTACTTTTCAACACAGATGAAAAATGACCTGTATGGAATGTTAATAGGAATCTTGAATTTGTTTATGAATTTTTAGGTGAAGACTTTATTGTGGACAACTCCTCTCAATGTCCCAGGTTCACCTTTTTAAATAATAAATAAAATCTTTTCCACCCAGTATCATATGCATCGTTCTTTAAATCTTTCTATAGTTTAAAAAGAAATCTGATAATAGCATAGTTACATTCTGACCTATTGTTTTATAGCTAACTAGCTGATGATCTGTTGTCATACAGCTAGGCTGTTGAGGTATTGTTTTGTTTACCATAAGAGGAGAAGAATTTGTGGCATTTCTTGGTTTAACCCTCCCAAGTGTAGATTAAAGCTCGCTCTTGTCCTTAATCTATATCTGAATCCTCTGTTTAAAGTCACAATACTTGTATGCAGCTATCACAAAGAGACCTACTGTGGTAATTTGTATAGTGTTGGAAAACAATGCAAGTTGACACTCAGTTTAGAGAGTTGTTGATCACAGTATTGGTCTAATGTTGTTTTTGGGAATTGATTTAAAATTCACTACAGGGTGCAGTAAAAGATCTTCTTGGCTGGGTTTTACACCAGCCATTCTCAACCTGACTTCCACTTTTGAAAACCAAAGTATCAAAGTAGCGTTGTTACAGGCCACAACTTAAATCCATCCACATTCAGCGGGTTGGCTGGTGAATTTCATTAAAAATATAAGCCTAACGTAGGGCTACTGTGGTCCAAAATTAGTTTTTGACCTTTATTTTCCAATAATATATGGTAGGAATAAAGGAAGAGAAAATCTGATTTGTGTAAAAAGAACAGTGATTCACATATGTACAATAATAAATGTCACTTTTTTCTGTCCTAGATCAACAAAGAGTCCTGCAGAAATCCAAGCATGTTGTGGAGTTTGCAGATGGTCCCCTGGTGATCACTGTCCAAGGCAGCCTAGAGCCTCACACCTCCTCGACCATCACCACCTCCACTCCAGACCAGGATTTCACAGCCTCAGCCCAGGTTAATACAACATTACTGTCATGCAGTCAAGGTTGTATTTTCCAACTTATGCAGTTTCCCTTTTTACAGTGTCTAGTTTGATGTAGTAGCTCAATGCCAATCAAAACATACATATTACATATACACTTTATAAATATGCTTTTAGAAATAAAACACATAAAAAAATGGTTGTTTCTGTTATTTTTTGAATGTCTCCTTTTAACACAGAGCCCAGAGACTATTCCTACATCCTTCAGAATGAGTAATCTATCTCTATGTATATTTTAAAAACTGAGTATTCACCCTCACCTTGTCTCTTACTGGTGGAGTTTAGCATTTGAACAGAACTGAGCTAGAAAAACACCACTGATGGTCCTCATTGGTCTTAGAAAGGACCAACCTAATGCCAGAGTTTCTGGAGAGGTAATGGGAATGTACAGTGTCAGATACACTGTCTATTCTCAGGGAAACACTATTCTGTAGCACGAAATGTAGTAGCATTTGTCCCATTGGTTTAAAGAAAAAGCTGCAGACTTTAATGTGAATCTCACCACTAATTATTTTGTAAGTAATAGCCAGTATAATAGTTTGTATTTTTAAAACTGTTGAACATGAAACACCTGATTTCTGCAATACATATGTTTCTGTATTCATATTAGGTTCAATGCTTCCTTGTATCTATAGGTCGTCAAATTTGTCCAGGACGATCTGCAACACAAAGGGTTTACAAAAGATGTTTGCCAGACAGACCAAGGTGGGTGTAGATATTAAATCACAATTTTTTCAATTTTGCACTTCCAATTTTTTGATGGAATATCTGATATATATTTGGTCTGAATTGAACATAATGAAGTATGAATTTGGTAAGTTTATTCTGTCAGTATTAGAAAATGTCTAGTTCATTTTCATTTCTTCATTTCATAATTTATTTCATTCATTTAATATGCAATACAATACAAATGAACAATAGAAAACAAAATGTTATGAACAGAAGGAGCAGAAAGTACAGACTTATATCTGCCCCTTATTTACAGAAAACAGTAACTGCTCAACACCGTTCATAGTTCTGTATATTTTTTAAACAATTATTAGTGTTTGTGTTGTTTTCAACCAATTTAGCCAACTATAAAGAAACATGGGTGGAAATGTGAAGACATTACTCCTTAAAAAGAAAGTAAACACTGGACTGTATTTAACATATTCTCTTCTAGCATCACTTACAAAGAGGATCGTCCTGCTGGGAAAAACTGGTGCTGGGAAAAGCAGCCTGGTTAACACCATATTTGGAGAGGAGTTGTTCAAGACAAACCATTCTCCCAACTCTGGAACAAGAACATGTGAAGCAGAAACCAGATCTGTCAATGGACGAAGCATCACTTTGATTGACACTCCTGGTTTTTTTGACACAAGGAGGAATGAGGAAGAATTGAAGCCTGAGATAGTGAGGTGTATCACAGAGTGCGCTCCTGGGCCTCATGCTTTTCTCATTGTGCTCAAAGTGGAGAAGTTCACAGAGCAGGAGCAGGCTGTCATCACTAAAATATGTCAGTATTTCTCTGAAGATGCTCTGAAATATGCTGTGGTTGTCTTCACTCATGGTGACCAGCTCCCTAAAAGGATCAACATTGAGGAGTTTGTCAGTCGGAATGAGAAACTGAGTGATCTGGTGAAGAAGTGTGGAGGCCGATGCCTTGTCACTGATAATAAATACTGGAAGAACAAAGAGTACAACTACATGAGCAATCAGGTTCAGGTGTCAGAGCTACTGAAAACAGTTGACAAGATAATTAACGCAAACAATGAAAACTACTACACTAATGAGATGCTACAAGCAGTAAAAAGAGAAATACAGATGGAAGAAGAGACCATCAGACAGTCATCACCAAATATGTCACGGGAGAAGATAAGAAACAAAGCTACAAAAAGTGTGTTTGAAAGGTTATTGATCAGATTTACAGGTGTTACAACAGGTCTGGTGTTAGGAGCTTTGCTGGGTGTGGCAGGAATGTTCTCATCAGTTTTTAACAAGTCACCAGTTCAGATTCAGAGTAGTTCAGATTTTGCAGCACTTGCGTTAACACATGGAATAAAAGAAAGAGTTTTGTTTGCTGCTGAAAGAGGAGGAGTAAAGGGTAGTAAGATAGGGTATAGTGCAGCTGAAGTAGCAGAAAATCCAATGGATGCTGTTCAACTAACAGCTGATGCTGTCTGGAACCAGTTTGAATAAAGCACAGGCAAAACAGAGAAAAGAAGAAAGAGGCTGATTTTTTTTTAATGTAAAACATACAACTCATGTTTGAAACAACAAGAGAACAATGGGCTTCTTATTTTAGACCTTGGTAAGGTTTAGTGATCACAGTGTAATAGCTGTTAATATCAATAGTATAGGGAAAAAATGTATATTTGTTTGAGATGTGATTGATGATCACATGTTATTTCTATATCAAAGTGAAATGCTACTAGTTGGGCTCATGAATGAAATTATCTATATTCATCAATTTATTTGACACTTTCTGTGATTGTGAAATGCTGAATGTTTTTGTTGGATTTTTGTTAGTTTAACAAGTAGCCATTTACAGCTGAGTACTGTACTGTGCTACTGTACTGTACTGTACTCTCACTTGTACTGTGACACTTATAATCAATTAGCAAACTTTTTTTTAGTCTGAGAAAAAAATTTATCTTAGAAAGCTAATATATATATATATATATATATATATATATTCTATAGTGTAATGGCTTTTGTATATTTTTATTAAGTTGTGTGCTTTGTAGTGTTTTCCCATCTTTGTTTCATTGTGCGTTATTTTAAAATTACTAAAAACAAGATGTTTTATTCAGAAAATATACGATTTCCAAAGCCTAAAACATTTTCATACTCTGAGAAAACATGGCAAACTAACATCCATGCCCACTGTTGCTGTTAATAAACACAGTCAAATAATATTCTTTGCCAGCGTCTCCTCCTCCTCTCTCAGGTCGTCTGAATGTCGACTGTCGCTCCAAACTTTGTCTCAGCTACCGACTTGATTACCTGCACTTTAAAGTCTGCAGTACAGCTCTTTGTTTTGGGGCACTTTACTTGAGTATTTCCATTTTCTGCTACTTCATTCTTCACCTTTTCAGAAGAAACTATTGTACTTTTACTTTGCAACTTTTATTTTTTAACTACAGTTACTAGTTACTTTTCAGATTCAGAAATATTAAACTAAATAAAGTATAATCATAAAACTACTGACGTTCAGGAGGAAATTCACAAGGTGACCAGCAGTATGTAAAACAACTTGACTTATAATCTTATACCTTAGTTAACATTAGCTCCACCTTCACCAGCTGCAACATTAAAGTGATGAACACAATAATGCATCAATAAATATCATCCAATAATCTAAAATACATTAGTGAGAGGATGGCCATTGATTACTTTTACCTCGTTTACTTCAATTACATTTGGCTGCTAATACTTTTATGGTATGTTTGGAGACAATTTGTGTATAAAGAAAAGACAAGCAATAAAATATTGATCCAGTAGGTGGCACCATGCGCTATTTTATAAGTAAACTACAACAGATGCGCTCTGATTGTTGGAGGTGTGCAGCTGTGCAAGCTCCGCCTCGGGTGCGCACATGTGAAGTTCAACAAAAATGGCTGAGGGGACGCAGGAGCGTGGCGCCGATTTGGACCAGAATCATTTCTGCTGTTCAGTATGTCTGGAGCTGCTGAAAGAGCCAGTCACCATCCAGTGTGGACACAGTTACTGCAAAAGCTGCATTGAGAGTTGCTGGGACCAGCAGGAGCAGAAAGGGACGTACAGCTGCCCTCAGTGCAGGGAGACCTTCAGTCCCAGGCCTGTGGTGCACAGGAACAACCTGCTGGCTGAGGTGAGGAAGTTTCTATCTGGAGACAATGTTGTAACTATATTCAGATCTTTGTTTTACTATTTACTATATACTATATATTACTATACACAGTTGTGGTTTTGGAATAATTAGGTTACACCATGTGGTCCTTTTTTTTTTCATTATTGTGTTCCAGACCTGTAAGAGAATTTATTTTGTTTTTACTAATCTGCTTCCTAACTTTATTTATTTTTATCAAATAATCTGATTTTGTGTTTGTTTTTGAGATGCTACAGTTTTGTTGAGGAATCATGGGATCTATCTCTCTCTGTCTGTCCATCTCCACACACAGAATATCCAGTGTAGATGATTTTGAGGACTTGATAAATGCACAGTCTTCTTTTTTTTATCATCCCAAGGTTGTGGAGGTGTTAAAGAGGGCAAGCAGTCACCAGACTTCTCCCTCTGCTCCTCTGGCCTGTGCCGGTCCAGCCGATGTTGCCTGTGATTTCTGCTGCGGCTCTAGCCGGAACAAAGCCACTGTGTCTTGCCTCACGTGCCTGGCATCTTACTGTCCAGCTCACCTCGAGCCTCACTACAGTTTTCTTGTGCTAAAGACCCACCAGCTGGTCTCAGCTACAGTCCCGCTGCAAGAAAAGATGTGTTCGAAACACAACAAGCTGATGGAAGTCTACTGTCAGACAGACAAGATGTGTATCTGCTATTTGTGCACTATAGATGAGCACAGGCGCCACTGCTCCCTGTCAGCTGCAGCAGAGAGGGCAAAGGAGCAGGTAGGAACAAAAACGCAACAGCACTAGTTAACAGGAAGCTAGATTTCACATTTTTTATAAGATCGGATATGATTGCAAAATAATCATTTACTTACTTTTTACTAATCATTTTAGAAACAACTGATTGTGACACAAAATACAGTCATGGAGAGACTCCAAGCGAGGGAAGAGGAGCTGGATGAGCTGACTGAAGCTCTGACGGATTTCAAGGTGTGGAATCAGTATGTGCCAGGCTCTGTCACAGTAGTCACCACTACAGATGTATGGTTTTACTTTGTGATTCTCTTTATGAGAAGCTTGTATTTAAAGAAAAGGGGGGTTCATCACAACTGCATGTAGTCCGGATGTTGGTGCTGCCTTATGACTGACTGTTTACCAGGATGCAGAAATAGCTCTATGCAGCAGATCCACCCAAACAGCAGATATTGTAAACAAAACGTTTTTAAAACTTTTTTTTGTTTGTTTTTTAAATATGAACAGTGTTGTAGCCAGACTGCAGTGGCGTCCTGTGATGAGATCTTTGATGGACTGATCTCCTTCATAAAGGCAAAACGCACTTTGGCAACCAAGTTGATTGAAGGTCAGGAGAAAACGGCAGTGGCTCAGGCTGAAGCGCTGCAGCTGCAGCTGGAGGAGGAGATCTCTAAGCTGCAGAGGAGACACACTGACCTGCAACAACTTTCTCATACAGATGACCACATCCATTTCATTAAGGTACAATACACTTTTCAGTGTGATGTGGAGCACCTTAATCTTTCTGCTCTTAGTGTTTCTGTTACTCTGTATAATCTTTATATCAGTCAACACATTCACAGTAACTGTAGAAGTTTATGACGTGCCAATTTCAGCTCAGTTAGTTTTAAAGCTAAATGAAGTGTGACACCTGCTGGCCAAAGCTTGACAGCAGCACCAGATGGCGACCGTATTAGATTAGATTAGATTAGATTAGATTCAACTTTATTGTCATTTAGCAGAGTACAGGTACAGAGCAAATGAAATGCAGTAGATATCCAACCAGAAGTGCAAAGAAGCATTAAGTACTAAGTGCAGGTAGAGTATGGTTGTGTAGACAGTAGAGATGAATAATGTACAGTGTATAGATAAATAAATACAGGTTTACCATATAACTAATATAACTAATATATATGTACAATATATTGCCCGGGTATATGGGCAGGCTATGGAATATTAAAAAAAAAAAAAATATATATATATATATATATATATATATAATGTATAGTATGGGGTGTTAGCAGTGCAAGTCCTGGGTGAAACAGTGTAGGAGTAATGTAAACTGATAAACAGTGCAATACAGTCAATGTAAACATGTAACAGTGCAAATAGTAAAATGTAAACAGGTTACTAGAAATAGCTTAAAGTGCAAATGCTAGACAGGAGGTGAAGTTTTGTTCAGCAGTGCTACAGCCTCTGGAAAGAAGCTGTACCTGAGCCTGCTGGTGCGGGAACGCAGGCTCCTGTATCGCCTGCCAGATGGGAGTAGGCTGAAAAGACCATGATTTGGGTGGGTGGCGTCCTTGACAATGGACTTGGCTTTGTTTGTACAGCGTTTATGATATGTGTCGTGGATGGAGGGGAGTTGGGAGCCAATAATCCTTTGAGCAGATTTCACTACTCTTTGCAGTGCCTTGCGATCAGCAGCGTTGCAGTTGCCGTGCCAAACAGAGATGCAGTTAGTGAGTATGCTCTCAGTGGTACAATGGTATTAGAGCATACAAATTGTTTTTTCACTGCAACCTGTAACTATCTGGTGATCTGTTACTGATGGGACCAAAATGAAAAAATGCAAATTGCATCTTTACATTGTTTTTTTTAATCGACATAATTTCAACACATTGTGTGTGTTTTTACATCCAGCAAGTCAGTTGTAGATGAAACATTTAGGTCTGTCAGTGTTAGCACATTAATACTAGTGCATTCATTTTTACATTGAACCCTAATGCTGTGATTGCATTAATTTTAACTACTGTATATACTGTAGGTGGCTTAATCTGCCGCAGTGCATCATAATCTAAATATCTGTTTGTAGTGTCATTCTGGTCCAGATTTATTCAAAAGACAGCTCTTCATGAACTGAGGACAAAAAACTCTTTTCAGTTTTATAATCAGTTTATAAAAAAAATCCTAATTCAAATTACCAAAGTATACTGTACAGGTAGGCTATGAAAATTTGTAGTTTGAAAAGTAACAAGTAACTACAGCTGTCAAGACAAATGCAGTAAAAACCCCAATATTTGCCACTTAAATGTAGTGAAGTATGAAGTTGTATAATATGGAAATGCTCTTTCTTCTGGTCTCTGTCCAGACTTTCCAGTCTCTCTCCACCTCCTGTGAATCTCCAGACTTGCCGCCTGTTGCTGTTCTTCGTCCTCAACAGTCGATGAAAACTGTGATTGGCTGCGTCTCTGAGCTGAGAGACAACATAGAGAGTCTTGTGGGTAAAACATGGCCAAGGATCGCTGCCGAAGGTACCTGAGAGATATAAGAAAAGCATATAGTGGTCAGGTCCAAAGGTATTTATTAGTTTTTCTTTTTCTTTGTTAGTGTCTACTATCAACGTTGTTCTGCCACCTGTGCCGAAGACCAGAGAAGAGTTTTTACGCCGTGAGTAACACCTTTAAGCACAGTGCCACAATGTACCAGTACAATTATTTATACTGATTATGTTTTTCCTGCTTTGCTCTCCTGTTAGATTGCTATCCTCTAACACTGGATGAGAACACAGTCAACATATATTTGTCCCTTTCAGAAGAATACCGGCGGGTGACAAGAGGGGATTATAAGAATTATTACTGTGCTCACGGAGACAGATTTACCACCAATATCAAGCAGGTGCTGTGCAGACAGGGTTTGTCAGGGCGGTGTTACTGGGAGGTCAGTGCAAGTGGTCCAGGCTGGTCAGTGGCGGTGTCGTACAAAGGCATCAGCAGAACATCGTATGAATCAGAATTTGGAAAGAACAACCTGTCATGGAGTTTAGAGTGCTCCTCAAGTGGCTGTACTTTCCAACACAAATCTCAAAGCAAGGCAGTGTCAGAGGTTAAGCCCTCCAGGGTCGGTGTATACCTGGATTATGAAGCAGGCACGCTGTCGTTTTATAGCATCTCTGACACCATGACCCTGCTCCACAGGGAGCACACCACCTTCACTGAGTCTCTTTACCCTGGCATTGGGTTGAAGGACACACGCAGTGGCTGTTACGCAGAAATAATGAAGATATGGTGATAAACTTAATGGTAAGGTTTTTGCATAGGAGAATGCCTGAATTCTGCTCTACCCAATTTTTTTTTTTTTTTTTTTTTTTTTTTTTTTTTTGTTGGTGCTGCTTACTCAAACATTTTCCCTGTTTTCATTTGTTGAAGAGTTTTTGTATCAGTTGTCTCCGGTTCATTTCACATGAACAAATGCAGCAAAATTTCTACTGTTACTCCACTTTGTTTCATCATGTCAGCGGTTGTGTCTGATTTATTGCACATAATTTGGGATGCTTGTTAAACGCCATGCTGTCATTTGTTATATTTGGATTGCCAGTGTGTTGGAATATCTGTATTTGCATAGACTGCTGCAAAAAGTCAGGAAGCATTTTGTTCAAAATTGTTTATTTACATTATTGAGCACATTGGAGCATATCTCTGCAGAGGAGTATATTATGGATATTTTTTTTAAAGAGAGAAATTTAAAAAATAAAGGTATGTTTGGCCCAGTTTATTACTGTATATATTTTGCCCTTTAGTGTTTTCAGTAATGTGATAATAGTCGGGTCAGGAAATACTTGTCATTGTCTGTTGTTGTGCAGTGTTTTATGTACAGTAGGCTACATGTGCTGAATATAATACTGCACAAACACTTAACCAGTATCTGAAAGTTGAAATGGTACTTTGTCCAAAAACATGTATGTCAGGTTGATTGGTGACTCTAAATTGCCCGTGAGTGTGTGAGGTTGTTGTAGATAATGGGCTTGCTGAGTAGAAGGAATGACTAGCGTTTTTTTTTTTGGCATGCCAGTCCCTATGTCTTCCCCTCTATAGAAGTCCTTAACAGTATACTCAGCTCAGACAGGACAAGTGTCTCCTGGGATCCAGATGATGTCACATTTACAAAAACTGCAGTTAAATTGATTCATATTTTGTCCTGTCATACAGAAAGTCACACTTTCTGCCTCTCGCTGAACGTCAAGTGTTTTAAGCCATATTAAACGTCCCTTTACTGCAGTTACACCAACTGTGCCGTAATTACATGAAATGATGCGCAACAGTGGCCACTCAGCTGCAGGTTTTACGGCTTTTGTTATTTGAAGCTCTTGTTGACTGGGGTAACAGCCAGACCCCGATCAGATGTTTCCACTCTTCAAAGCCAGTGTTTAGCTTTATTCGCCTTTTCGCAGGAGGTCGATGGATGATATTCACCAACACCCTGTTTTCTTTGAGAGTCACCGGCTGCACGAAGAGCAGAGGAGGGTGATAAAAACTTATTTTCGTATTCGTCGCAAATCAGGCGGAGGTGAATGTGTCCTGAGGGGTGTAAAAGATAATGTCTACTGTATACTTTTCAAGGATCAACAAGGTAGGTGACAAAACACTGTCCATAAATGACCAATTGTTTTATATTGTAAATTGTCTGGTAATGTTGGTTGAGACGCCTTTGTCACTTTATTGTATTTACATTTTTAGAGGAAATGTCTAGAGAGCCTACCATTAAACAGCTGTGGCAGCTATGTCGTTAGACATAATCATTCTGGGCTTCACATCTGAAATTTGAGCTCAGCCGCAAACATACTGGGTCCTGTCACAGGTTCTAAGTCAAGGGAAGGTGCAAAAACTAAAGCTTGCTGTGAGAACACCCAGTCTCCCCTTCCTGAATATTTCAAGAAGAAACATAAAGTCGCATGACTTTACATAACTTGTGGTTGTCATGCAAACCAGTGGAAAAATTTCTGCAAAATGCAAAGTTGTTACATACTGCGCTGTGAGTCTCACCAGTGAAACCATTTGCTTCCCTTTGCAAATTATTGTGGCCACCGAAGCGTGGACAAAGACGGTACAGTGGATTAGTGTTTAGCAAGAATGCAGCAAGAAGGTTCCTGGTTCGAAACCCGCCAGGGGCCTTAATGTGTGGAGTTTGCATGTTCTCCCTGTGCTTGTGTGGGTTTTCTCCAGGTACTCTGGTTTCCTCCCACAGTCCAAAAACATGTATGTCAGGTTGATTGGTGACTCTAAATTGCCCATAGGAGTGAGTGTGAGTGTGTGAGGTTGTTGGTCTCTATGTGGCCCTGTGATGGACTGGGGACCTGTCCAGGGTGTACCCCTGCCTTTCACCAAAAAGAGAGCTGGGATAGGCTCCAGCTGATCCCTGTGACCCTAAATAGTAATAAGTGGGTATAGATGATGGATGGACAAACAATTATTTCTTACAAAAATAATTATTAAAAAAGTGTTTTCTTAATATTTATATTCATATCACTATAGAAACTGAATGCCGGAGATGAACTGAAAGAAATTAACAAAAAACAGGGTAAAAAGACTTGTTTTAGATGGGAATTAAACCTTTGAGTGTGTCTGTGTAATAAGTTTCCATTACATTATTTGTTATATAAATAGGTGAAACCTCTCCAACCAAGGATGTCTATCTCCCTCCAAAATATAACAGCCCAGTGCAATCATGACTTAACCCCTGGTTATTACAGTTGCTGAAAACACCCCTGGTTTAACTATTACAGTGTATTCAAGTAGACTATACTAAAGTATATGTAGAGTCAGAGTAAACTAAACTCAACAAAACTGGCCCCCAAACAGTGAAATGATTAAGATATATAGGTTTTTTTTGAGAAAGTGAAACCAGCAGGAGCAGTGCTTTCAGGCGCTTAATTTCTTCAACAGGGTGTTGACTGTAAATTATACTGAGCATATATCGAAAGATTATCACAATAATTTTACACTGTAAAAGACAAAGTTCTTGTTTTCATTCACATCAGCTGAATGACTGCAGAAAGTAATGGGTCAGCTGTTCTGGATAAAACATGGGTCTATATTACAAAGGAAGAAGGGGAAAATATTCCTAAATTCACTGGCACAAATGGAAGAAAGACAGATGATAAAATAAGTCTAATGTACTGTAGTCCTAAATTAGTTTTTGACCTCTACCCTTCCTTATTTTCTAATAATATGTGGTCGAAATAAAAGAAAACAAAATCAAATTTGTGTTAAAAGAACAGTGATTCACATATGTACAATAATAAATGTCACTTTTTCTGTCCTAGATCAACAAAGAGTCCTGCAGAAATCCAAGCATGTTGTGGAGTTTGTAGATGGTCCCCTGGTGATCACTGTCCAAGGCAGCCTGGAGCCTCACACCTCCTCGACCATCACCACCTCCACTCCAAACCAGGATTTCACAGCCTCAGCACAGGTTAATACAACATTACTGTCATGCAGTCAAGGTTGTATTTTCCAACTTATGCAGTTTCCCTTTTTACAGTGTCTAGTTTGATGTAGTAGCTCAGTGCCAATCAAATCACACATATTATATATACACTTTATAAATATGATTTCAGAAATAAAATGGATAATATAAATATGTTGTTGGTGTAAAAGATGAAATCATCATTTAAATTTGTCATTATAACACAGAGCCCAGAGACTATTCCTACCTCAACACCTCCATCAAGTCGTGAAGACTATGAACTACAACTTGATTCTTACCTCCTCCGTTACCTACATGAATGTCCTGAGGCGTGGGAAGAACTGGAGAAAGAACTCACCACTGTTGGCTGCTCAGCTCAGCTTTTCCCAGAGAGAGTTTTAGTCCGGAGATCAGCTCAAGCTGCTGCTACAGATGCAGTTAGAAATTGGAAAGCTCAGGTAGACAAACTGTTTGAGGGCTACATGGTCCACTATGAGCTGGACCCTCACAAAGTCAAAGCTTTGCTTCAGTCCTGCAGCTTTAATCAGAGCACAGATGAGGTGAAGGTGAAGGTTTACAGTGAGATTGGTCTGGCTGTTGTTGTTGGGGAATGTTCTCAGGTGGACGCCAGGTTGGAGGATGTAGAGGACTCAACTGTTAGACGTCGAGAGTCGCGTTTAAGTGAGAAGCAAACCAGTGTACGTCACCTAGGTGAGGCCAAACTCCGACTCCTCTGGAAAGATTTTGACCTCAGTTTAAGACAAGATTTTTCAGGAGTGAAGGTCTCACAGGGAGAAGCAGGTGAGCTCATTTTGGAAGGATCTGTGGAGGAGATTCTTGATGCTGTAGATTTGATTTCTAAGAAGGAGACTTTGGTCTTAGAAAGAAAAGTTTCTGATATACGCCCATATTTTTTGGCTTTCCTAAAGAAGACTTATGGAGGTCCAGGGGTGCTGGGTGACTTTTTAGCGATTGGTGACAAGGTGGAAATAGAGTTACGGGACACAGAGCTATGTTTTCTCTCCCTCTCTGCTGATAAACTGGATGATGCAGAAAAGAAATTTCAAAAAGAATTCAAGGACGTCAACATTGATGTTCCTAACTGCTCTGTTGTTTCATCTGAGCTTCGGGAAAAGCTTAAGTCCAAGACAAATGAGATGAACCAAAGTCAGTGTAGAGCTCTGGCTGTGTTTGGCTCAGACAGCACAGTGTATTTACTGGGCCACACTAAAGAGGTTGAAGAGCTGACTGAAACTGTCACACAGTTTGTTTTGGAGCATTCTAGTTTGCAAAACACAGTCCAGCTCCCTTTTCCAGTGTTAGCACAAGATTTACCAGAATTACTGCAGCTGCATGGTTTTGACTATTCAGGGGTGATCTTCCATCCTGTAACATCTTCCTCAAGGCCTATGGTGGCACTAGAAGGTCCAATAAACAAAGTGACTGAGGTGAGGAACAGACTGGGTCCATTTCTGGACACAGTCACTAATGACCAACTTGGGACAGTAAGATATTTCCAAAATCCAACAGGAAAACAAAACCCCCTAAGTCTTGGTCAGTCTATGTCTCAGGACCAGAATCACACAACTAGTCAAACTTTGACATCTTTGAGCTTAAGTGAGGAAAACACAGCAGTTGCTAGCTACAGGCTTCGTGGTGGGATCCAGGTGCTGGTGTGTCACGGTGACATCACCAAACAGGATGCTGAAGCCCTGGTGAACGCTGCCAATGAGGATCTGGACCACTGTGGAGGTGTTGCTGCTGCACTGAGTAAAGCAGGTGGCCCTGAGGTACAGGAGGAGAGCAAAACTTTAGTAAATAATTGTGGCAAAATTCCCACAGGTGATGTGGTGGTGACCACAGGGGGAAATTTAAAGTGCAAGAAGCTGCTGCATGCTGTTGGACCTGTAGGTGGGAAAACAGGTGGCAGAGAAAGATCATTACTGGAAAAAACTGTCAAGTCTGCTCTCCAATTAGCAGAAATTATGGGGTTGACATCTATCGCCATGCCTTGTATCAGCTCAGGTATATTTGGTGTTCCTGTTGTTGTGTGCTCTGAGGCTATTGTAACAGCTGTGAAAGAGTTTGACAGTCAGGGAGGGCAAAGTCTGTGGAAGATCATCCTGATTGATAACAGAGGAGAGGTGGTGAGGGCCATGCAGGACGCCTGTGACAGGCTTCTCCGAGGGACAAGTACTGGAAACAGTTCACCAAGTGATTTGGGGGTCCAGGTGGGAGCTGCTGGCCATGACACAGCAAGAGGAGCTGGAGCTATTAGAGAAGGTATCACTGTGGAGGTCATTCAGGGCACTATTGAGACCCAGCAGGTGAGAATCTGATCAAAGTCATCGTTTTCATTGAATATGTTTCTAAAGTCAGAACCGAGTCTATCTTATGGATCATTTTTAGTGAGGCAATGAGAAATCTAGACAATCTATATAAATCTAATTATTTTGTAAGTAATAGCCAGTATAATAGTTTATATTTTTAAAACTGTTGAACATAAAACACCTGATTTCTGCAATACATATGCATCTGTAATCTGTATTCATACTAGGTTCAATGCTTCCTTGTATCTATAGGTTTTCAAGTCTGCTCAGGAAGATTTGCAACACAAAGGGTTTACTAAAGATGTTTGCCAGAGAGACAAAGGTGGGTGTAGATATTAAATCAATTTTTTTTGCTGAAAAATCTGATATATATTTGGTCTGAATTGAACATACTGAAGTGTGAATTTGGTCAGTTTATTCTGTCAGTATTAAAAAAATATCTCATTCATAATGCGTAATAGCTTTTTTTAAAAACAACTATCAGTGCTTGTGTTGTTTTCAACCAATTTAGCCGCTGGCATTTTCCACAACGCATCTAATCTTTATTATAGATTTTGCCACATAGAATATGAGTATGGTCTTAAATTGTATATTTAACTGTAATGAAACATGGGTGGAAATGTGAAGACATTACTCTTTAAAAATTAAAGTAAACACTTGACTGTATTTAATTTTTTTCCTGTAGCATCACTTACAAAGAGGATCGTCCTGCTGGGAAAAACTGGTGCTGGAAAAAGCAGCCTGGCTAACACCATATTTGGAGAGGAGTTGTTCAAGACAAACCATTCTCCCAACTCTGGAACAAGAACATGTGAAGCAGAAACCAGATCTGTCAATGGACGAAGCATCACTTTGATTGACACTCCTGGTTTGTTTGACACAAGGAGGAATGAGGAAGAATTGAAGCCTGAGCTAGTGAGGTGTATCACAGAGTGCGCTCCTGGGCCTCATGCTTTTCTCATTGTGCTCAAAGTGGAGAAGTTCACAGAGCAGGAGCAGGCTGTCATCACTAAAATATGTCAGTATTTCTCTGAAGATGCTCTGAAATATGCTGTGGTTGTCTTCACTCATGGTGACCAGCTCCCTGAAGGGATCAACATTGAGGAGTTTGTCAGTCAGAATGAGAAACTGAGTGATCTGGTGAAGAAGTGCGGAGGCCGATGCCTTGTCACTGATAATACATGGTGCAAGAATAAAAAGCAGAATAACTACAGGAGCAATCAGTTCCAGGTGGAGAAGCTACTCAACATTATAGACAAGATGGTGATGGAAAACAATGGAGACTACTACACCAATGATATGCTACAAGCAGCTGAGGTAGAAATAAAGAGAGAGGAAGAGAACATAAAGCAGATATCATTATGTGTGACACCTGAAGAGATCAGAGAACAGGCTAAAACTACTGTGTCTAATAGGATTTTGATTCAACTTGCAGGAATTACAACAGGAGCAGTTTTAGGAGCTTTTTTTGGTGTGGCAAAAATGGTTGTATTGGTTGCCAAAGCTGTGAAGAACGTCTCTGATTCATTCAGAATTGCTCTCCCAACACTGGTAAGCACAGTTGGAGCAGCAGCAACACCAGAAATAGCAGTAGCAGCTGCTGTAGGTATAACTGCAGCTGCAGCTGTAACAGGAGGGGTAATTGGTGGTATTACTGGACATGAAGCAGCAGCAGGAGCAGAAACAGTATGGGAAGCTACAGAGAGGGCAGCTAAGGCTGTCTTTGACAAAGGAAAAGCCTCTTTAAATATTCAATAAAATATTTTTTCAACCATTTGAAGTAAATGGAACAATAACACATTATTAATCTCTGTTGCAGTAAGAGATTTCTATGTCTAGTGGACATGGAGCAGCATTAACATTAATGTTGAATCATGAGGTGAAGGGAGCCGCAGGGTCAGGTGATAATTCTTAATGGGTTAGTCAGTACAGGGAATGATTTGCACATCAGGCATAATTAGCTGATCTATTGATGATGAAAAACTGATTAGTGCATATTTTCCAAAGGGCAAAGACGAAACCACTGCAACAACGAAACAACGAAAACAAGTTAACAATAATAGTGACTCCAGTGAAGTTAGCGAAGTTAGTGAAGTGTACATTATATGAAAATTTTGGGACATTCACTGTAATTAAGTAAATAAGTTCAGTATCCTTCGCCCATATCCCAGGCCACACTGTCCTGCGAGTGCCCGGTCATGTCAGATCTTGGAAGCTTATCACGACCCAGCCCGGTTAGTACTTGAATAGGAGGCCGCATTAGAAGACCAAGGGCCGTTAGTCTCAGCCACTGAGATTGCAAAAGCCAGTGCAGTCTTAGTGCCAGTGCCAAACCTGAGTAAGTGAGAGGGTTTCATCAGCAAGGACATTTGGCCATCTCTTTATGTACATTAAGCCAGTGTTTATTTGTTACAAATTTGTTGCTCAACGATAAAAGATTTCTCAGGTTTCTCCTGTGTTGCTGTTGTTTTATTGTAGGACTGCCTGTGGCTTCACTGCACCTGCACATTCTGTGTAGCAGGTGGCTCCCTTTGTTTGACGTGTTCCAAGTATTTTTTTCCCCCATGCAAGCAGGCCAAAGTTACATTAGTTCTACTGTATTTACTGTTTTTCTTTGTTTGTTTATGATTTCCATTGTAGCATTTTTGTCATGCGAGTCCCTACATCTTCCCCTTTGTAGAAGTCCTTAAACAGTATAATCAGCTCAGACATGACAAGTGTCTCCTGGGACCCAGATCTTGTCACATTTACAAAAACTGTGCAGTCAAATTGATTCATATTTTGTCCTGTCATACAGAAAGTCACACTTTTCGACAATCTGTGTACATCAATTGTTTTAAGCCATATTAAACGTCCCTTTAGTGCCGTTACACCAACTGTACCGTAATTACAAGAAATGATGCGCAACAGTGGCCACTCAGCTGCAGGTTTTACGGCTTTTGTTATTTAAAGCTCTTGTTGACTGGGGTAACAGCCAGACTCCGATCAGATGTTTTCACTCTTCAAAGCCAGTGTTTAGCTTTATTCGCCTTTTCGCAGGAGGTCGATGGATGATATTCACCAACATCCTGTTTTCTTTGAGAGTCACCGGCTGCACGAAGAGCAGAGGAGGGTGATAGAAAATTATTTTCGTATTCGTCGCAAATCAGGCGGAGGTGAATGTGTCCTGAGGGGTGTAAAAGATAATGTCTACTGTATACTTTTCAAGGATCAACAAGGTAGGTGACAAAACACTGTCCATAAATGACCAGTTCATGTTTGAAATTGATTTATATTGTAAATTGTCGGGTAATGTTGGTTGAGACGCTTTTGTCAATATAAACTATTATATTTAGGTGTTTAGATCAAATGTCTATGGGGCCTCTCATTAAACAGCTGTAAGGCCTTTGGGGTTAACTATTACTATAAGTATATTGTACGAGTATACTTTATTCATAAACTATTATGGATCCTAAACACTAAAAGTTTCGTTTTCTCGATGAAGTGAAACCAACCGAAGCTCTTCTGCCAGTGTGAACACTTTCACTTTAACTGCTGGTTAATTTCTGACCCATAGCTGTCATTTTTAGTTAGATGTGGCTTTACAATTTATACAAAAATATAAAATAATGACATGATTTTAAAAAACAGCTAATTAAGTGATGGTTTCTTAAAGTCCTGGGTAATGGCA
Source organism: Mastacembelus armatus (assembly GCF_900324485.2). Lineage (NCBI taxonomy): Eukaryota > Metazoa > Chordata > Actinopteri > Synbranchiformes > Mastacembelidae > Mastacembelus > Mastacembelus armatus. Next base: position 9,749,264 of record NC_046650.1, on the reverse strand, counting down.
TAAACAAAGTTTTAGATATTACAAGGAAACACTGACTTACGGCTAAAATTTCATTGAAAAACATGTGGATCATTTTTGACCAGTCTTGTACATTAAAAGGTACAGAATAGGTTACACCTCAGAGAGGTTCTTTTAATTCACTGACATGAATTTAATTTTAAAAATGAATAAAAATAAAGTAAGCCTAATGTACTGTGGTCTGAAATTAGTTTTTGGCCTTTATTTTCAAACAGTATGTGGTAGGAATAAAAAAAGAATCTGATTTGTGTTGAAAGAACAGTGATTCATATATGTACAATAATAAATGTCACTTTTTCTGTCCTAGATCAACAAAGAGTCCTGCAGAAATCCAAGCATGTTGTGGAGTTTGTAGATGGTCCCCTGGTGATCACTGTCCAAGGCAGCCTGGAGCCTCACACCTCCTCGACCATCACCACCTCCACTCCAGACCAGGATTTCACAGCCTCAGCACAGGTTAATACAACATTACTGTCATGCAGTCAAGGTTGTATTTTCCAACTTATGCAGTTTCCCTTTTTACAGTGTCTAGTTTGATGTAGTAGCTCAGTGCCAATCAAATCACACATATTATATATACACTTTATAAATATGATTTCAGAAATAAAATGGATAATATAAATATGTTGTTGGTGTAAAAGATGAAATCATCATTTAAATTTGTCATTATAACACAGAGCCCAGAGACTATTCCTACCTCAACACCTCCATCAAGTCGTGAAGACTATGAGCTACAACTTGATTCTTACCTCCTCCGTTACCTACATGAATGTCCTGAGGCGTGGGAAGAACTGGAGAAAGAACTCACCACTGTTGGCTGCTCAGCTCAGCTTTTCCCAGAGAGAGTTTTAGTCCGGAGATCAGCTCAAGCTGCTGCTACAGATGCAGTTAGACATTGGAAAGCTCAGGTAGACAAACTGTTTGAGGGCTACATGGTCCACTATGAGCTGGACCCTCACAAAGTCAAAGCTTTGCTTCAGTCCTGCAGCTTTAATCAGAGCACAGATGAGGTGAAGGTGAAGGTTTACAGTGAGATTGGTCTGGCTGTTGTTGTTGGGGAATGTTCTCAGGTGGACGCCAGGTTGAAGGATGTAGAGGACTCAACTGTTAGACGTCGAGAGTCGCGTTTAAGTGAGAAGCAAACCAGTGTACGTCACCTAGGTGAGGCCAAACTCCGACTCCTCTGGAAAGATCTTGACCTCAGTTTAAGACAAGATTTTCCAGGAGTGAAGGTCTCACAGGGAGAAGCAGGTGAGCTCATTTTGGAAGGATCTGTGGAGGAGATTCTTGACACTGTAGATTTGATTTCTAAGAAGGAGACTTTGGTCTTAGAAAGAAAAGTTTCTGATATACGCCCATATTTTTTGGCTTTCCTAAAGAAGACTTATGGAGGTCCAGGGGTGCTGGGTGACTTTTTAGCGATTGGTGACAAGGTGGAAATAGAGTTACGGGACACAGAGCTATGTTTTCTCTCCCTCTCTGCTGATAAACTGGATGATGCAGAAAAGAAATTTCAAAAAGAATTCAAGGACGTCAGCATTGATGTTCCTAACTGCTCTGTTGTTCCATCTGAGCTTTGGGAAAAGCTTAAGTCCAAGACAAATGAGATGAACCAAAGTCAGTGCAGAGCTCTGGCTGTGTTTGGCTCAGACAGCACAGTGTATTTACTGGGCCACACTAAAGAGGTTGAAGAGCTGACTGAAACTGTCTCACAGTTTGTTTTGGAGCATTCTAGTTTGCAAAACACAGTCCAGCTCCCTTTTCCAGTGTTAGCACAAGATTTACCAGAATTACTGCAGCTGCATGGTTTTGACTATTCAGGGGTGATCTTCCATCCTGTAACATCTTCCTCTGGGCCTATGGTGGGACTAGAAGGTCCAAAAAACAAAGTGACTGAGGTGAGGAACAGATTGGGTCCATTTCTGGACACAGTCACTAATGACCAACTTGGGACAGTAAGATATTTCCAAAATCCAACTGTGGGAGCTGCTGGTCATGACACAGCAAGAGGAGCTGGAGCTGCTGGAGAATGTGTCACTGTGGAGGTCATTCAGGGCACTATTGAGACCCAGCAGGTGAGAATCTGATCAAATCTGTTAAGACTAGAGATTTTTTTTATCTCTTTCAGTGAATATGCCTTTAAAGTGTGAACAAATCTGGACAATGTACATGAATTAAAAAAGTGGAATATTAAACCTCCACCTTCTCTCCTCCTAGGTGGATGCCCTGGTTTCTCCCATGGTTGTCCATGATCCTCTCTCTACCCGTGTTGGAAACACTTTGTCCCAGTTGGTTGGATCACAGCTGCAAAAAAGGTTTAGAAAGGAAGCAGGAGAAGACGGGCTGCCTGGGGACACTGTTCTGGTGGAGGATTTGCCTGGACTTCCATGTAATGCTGTGTTCTTCCCGAGCCTCATTCCCTGGGATGAGGACCAAGATGGAACTGCAGTCCAGGTATGAAAGTGGAGAACTTTCTGTGTATTTCCTGTGTCTATCAATGAAAATCATTCAGTTATCACCTTTTATAGATTCTGAGACTGTGCATCAATAAAATCCTAACTTCATGTGAGGACAGAGGGTTTGGATCTGTTGCATTCCCCGTACTCGGAGCTGGGATTGCCCTGCGTTTTCCTGACAGAGTAGTATCCAGGGTTCTCCTGGAGGAGGTTCATGCATTTGAACAGAACCGAGCCAGCAAGACACCATTCCTGGTCCGCATTGCCATCCACCCGAATGACAAAGACTCTGGAGAGGTAATGGGAATGTACAGTAGCAGATACACTGTCTATTCTCAGTCAGCCACTGAACTGATTTAAGTCTATTCTTTAGCACAAAATGCGCTAAGTAGCAACTGTCACATCTATTTATAAAGACAGCGTGCAACACTGATTATTTTGAAGTAATAACCAGTATATTGGTTTGTATTTTTGAAACTGTTGAATATTAAACAGTTAAGCTTTTTCTGCATTAGATATGTATCTACTGGAATTCATATTAAGCCCAATGCTTCCTTTTGTCTTTAGGCCTTCAAGTCTGTTCAAGAAGCTTTGCACCACAGAGAATTTACAAAAGATGGTTGCCAATCAGACCAAGGTGAGTGTAAATGAGTGGATCCCAAAGTGGGTGTCAGGACCCTAATGGCAGTGCAGAGATATTGTGGGGGAGGAGTGTGTGTGTGTGTGTGTGTGTGTGTGTGTGTGTGTGTGTGTGTGTGTGTGTGTGTGTGTGTGTGTGTGCGCGTGTGCGCGCGCGTGTGCGTGCGTGGGTGTGGGGTGTGGTGTGCGGGCGGGCGGGCGGGTCAAGAGGCATGAGGCATTCTGTTGTACTGATAACATGAGGTGTTTCAGGACAGGAGGAACTTTTTCATGTGTCTAACAATCTTTGGAGGAAGTTCCCCTTTTGTTAGGTGTCCATACTGCAAATACTGTAAAAGCTCTTAGCTGTTTTGTTTAGCTCCTGCTTCAGAGCATTACACTTAGCCATTGCCGGCATTTGTATGAGTTAATTTAGAAGTGTAAGCAAGAGTTTTCACAAGGAACAAAAACAAATGAACTCAAGCCGAAGTCCAGGTTGCCTGCACAACACAGAAAATTCAGAGAGATCTTGATGGATAAAACCAAAACTTAAAAATATTCTCTACATTGTTGAATATTGTGCAGCAGTGACGTCACTTTAGCAACTACCAGATGGCTTAAGCTAATTAAATGTTCCTACTTGTGGAATGAATGGACAAGAATGTGAGAGGGCTCCCAGCTAAACATAACATGAAAACAGAGGATGAGTAAACTCAACACACAGCTTAGATTAGATTCTGACAGTTTAAAAGTGAACAAATTAAAGACGCTATTTTGTTTTTCCTAATGAAAAGTTGCAGATTTTTATGAAATGCAATGTGTAAAATGAACTTCAGTGGGTCTGGAAGTAAAAGGCGTGCCTGCGTGCGTGCGTGTGTGTGTTGGGGGGTTGGGGTAGAAAAATATGATATAAATCGGTGAAAATATTCAATCACAATTTTGCACTGTTAATTTTCCTTTGGCTGGTTAATTCTCTCAGTATAACATTTTTGTTCAAATATTTTCTAGTGTATGTTGCCAATTTAGCCATTGGCATTTTCCTGTGTGCATCTCATCTTTATTGTATTTATGTGCCACATAGAGCATGAGCATATTCATGAATTGTGCATGTTGCGAACACGAATAGAAACATTAAGAAATTACTCTTAAAAAAGAAAGTAAACACTTGACTGTATTTAAATTTTTTTCCTATAGCATCACTTACAAAGAGGATCGTCCTGCTGGGAAAAACTGGTGCTGGGAAAAGCAACCTGGCTAACACCATAGTTGGAGAGGAGTTGTTCAAGACAAACCATTCTCCCAACTCTGGAACAAGAACATGTGAAGCAGAAACCAGATCTGTCAATGGACGAAGCATCACTTTGATTGACACTCCTGGTTTTTTTGACGCAAACAGGAATGAGGAAGAATTGAAGCCTGAGATAGTGAGGTGTATCACAGAGTGCGCTCCTGGGCCTCATGCTTTTCTCATTGTGCTCAAAGTGGAGAAGTTCACAGAGCAGGAGCAGGCTGTCATCACTAAAATATGTCAGTATTTCTCTGAAGATGCTCTGAAATATGCTGTGGTTGTCTTCACTCATGGTGACCAGCTCCCTGAAGGGATCAACATTGAGGAGTTTGTCAGTCAGAATGAGAATCTGAGTGATCTGGTGAAGAAGTGTGGAGGCCGCTGCCTTGTCATTGATAATAGATACTGGACAAATTCACAGCAGAGTAACTACAGGAGCAATCAGGCTCAAGTGGCAGAGCTGCTCAACACAATAGACAAGATGGTGATGGAAAACAATGGAGACTACTACACCAATGATGTGCTGCAAATAGCAAAGGAAGAAATTAAGAGAGAGGAAATGAACATAATGCAGTTTTCAGGAAACATGACACCTGAAGAGATCAGAAAACAGGCTAAAACTAATGTGTCTAATAGGATTTTGATTCAACTTGCAGGAATTGCAACAGGAGCAGTGTTTGGAGCTTTTTTTGGTGTGGTAGCAAAGGTTCATCCAGACACGAATGTTGGGAAGAACACTGCTACATTATTTCAACTAATGAAAAGTGTTCCAGTACTACCAAGCACACCAATAACACAAGGAGCAATAGTGGCTGCAGAAGGTGCTTTTATTGGATATAAAGCAGCTGAGGGAGCAGAAACACTATGGGAAGCTGCACAACAGGCAGCTAAGGCTGTCACTAACCAAAAAGCCCCTTTCGATATGCAGTAACAGAGTTTTTCAACCATTTGAAGTAAATGGAACAATAACACATTATTAATCTCTGTTGCAGTAAGAGATTTCTATGTCTAGTGGACATGGAGCAGCATTAACAATGTTGAATCATGAGGTGAAGGGAGCTGCAGGGTCAGGTGATAATTCTTAATGGGTTTGTCAGTACGGGGAATGATTTGCCCCTCAGGCATAATTAGCTGATCTATTGATGATGAAAAACTGATTAGTGCATATTTACCAAAGATAAAACCACTACAGCAGCTACAGCAGTAAAAAAAAAAAAAAACTTAATATCAGTGACTCCAGTGATGGTGATGGCAACTGTTTATTATTTTGTAATCTTCACTGTAATTAGGCTCCATGTGAAAAGTGTACCTTAATTATCTACCAGTAAATTGGATGTGGATGATAAGGTGTTGGATGATTAACTTAACTCATCTCTTTCTGTATATGAAGCCGTTCTTGTTCAGATTTCTTCTTTGTCACTTTTGTTTTATCATAGGACTATCACTTTACTACACCTGCACATTCTGATCAGCAGGTGGATCCCTAAAGTAAAAATGAGCTTGTTTAATTATTTGCCACTTGAACGTTTTCTGTCACATCCTGTAAAGAATTGGCGGTTTAGCAGTGCTAGCTCTGCCTGTCATTCACAGATTAATCGATTTTAGCTGAAGGGTTAGTATGTAGATGAAATTTAATTCATCCTTTGACATTGTGTTTAAAACATTTTACCAAAACCTTGCAGCTAGGTCAGCTTGGCTAGACTTTAATTTGTTATGCTAGTTTTTGTTTTTTTGTTTGTTTTTGATAGCCAATAGTTGGTCATGAAGAATTAAAATCATTGTTAACACTTGTTTATTTCAATTATTTACACTATTGAGCATATTGGATCATAGCCACACAAAGGAGTATATTTATTATATGTTAAAAAGATATCGCGACTGTAGCAGAGCATTTATAGACATATGAGTCTAAACAATCTGTATTTTCAGATCAAATTTATTAAATAGGTCTACAATACATTTTGTAGTTTAGTGTTTTCAGTAATGTGATAATATTTGTGTCAGGAAATACTTGTGATTCTTTGTTGTTCTGCAGTGTTTTATGTAACTACAATAGGCTACAGGAGCTGATAGTGAATATAATACTGCACAAACACTTAACCAGTATGTGAAAGCTTCAGACAGAAAACAAAGGCTGCTGAGTAGAAGGACTGATTGTACAATTTTTGTCATGTGAGTCTCTACATACGCCCTCTATAGAAGTCCCTAAGCAGTAGAACTTATGTAGTCAGCTCAGACTTGACAAGTACTACAGGTTTTACAGCTTTTGTCATGAGGCTCTTCTGGCCACATTCCATATGTTTGAAAGTGTTTTATATGGTAAATTGTCTGGTAATGTTGGTTGAAACACTTTTGTCAATATAAACTATTATATTTAGGTGTCCTGGGCCACACTAAAGAGGTTGAAGAACTGACTGAAACTGTCTCACAGTTTTGGAGCATTCTAGTTTGCAAAACACAGTCCAGCTCCCTTTCCCAGTTTTAGCACAAGATTTACCAGAATTACTGCAGCTGCATGGTTTTGATTTTTCAGGGGTGATCTTCCATCCTGTAACATCTTCCTCTGGGCCTATGGTGGGACTAGAAGGTCCAAAAAACAAAGTGACTGAGGTGAGGAACAGACTGGGTCCATTTCTGGACACAGTCACTAATGACCAACTTGGGACAGTAAGATATTTCCAAAATCCAACAAGGAAACAAAACCCCCTAAGTCTTGGTCAGTCTATGTCTCAGGACCAGAATCACACAACTAGTCAAACTTTGACATCTTTGAGCTTAAGTGAAGAAAACACAGCAGTTGCTAGCTACAGGCTTCGTGGTGGGATCCAGGTGCTGGTGTGTCACGGTGACATCACCAAACAGGATGCTGATGCCCTGGTGAACGCTGCCAATGAGGATCTGGACCACTGTGGAGGTGTTGCTGCTGCACTGAGTAAAGCAGGTGGCCCTGAGATACAGGAGGAGAGCAAAACTTTAGTAGAGTATTATGGCAAAATTCCCACAGGTGATGTGGTGGTGACCACAGGGGGAAATTTAAAGTGCAAGAAGCTGCTGCATGCTGTTGGACCTGTAGGTGGGAAAACAGGTGGCAGAGAAAGATCATTACTGGAAAAAACTGTCAAGTCTGCTCTCCAATTAGCAGAAATTATGGGGTTGACATCTATCGCCATGCCTTGTATCAGCTCAGGTATATTTGGTGTTCCTGTTGTTGTGTGCTCTGAGGCTATTGTAACAGCTGTGAAAGAGTTTGACAGTCAGGGAGGGCAAAGTCTGTGGAAGATCATCCTGATTGATAACAGAGGAGAGGTGGTGAGGGCCATGCAGGACGCCTGTGACAGGCTTCTCCGAGGGACAAGTACTGGAAACAGTTCACCAAGTGATTTGGGGGTCCAGGTGGGAGCTGCTGGCCATGACACAGCAAGAGGAGCTGGAGCTGCTGGAGAATGTGTCACTGTGGAGGTCATTCAGGGCACTATTGAGACCCAGCAGGTGAGAATTTGATCAAATCGGTCAAGACTAGAGATTTTTTTATCTCTTTCAGTCAATATGCTATTAAAGTCAAAAAGAAATGTGGAAATCTTCCCCTCTATAGAAGTCCTTAAACAGTATAATCAGCTCAGACATGACAAGTGTCTCCTGGGACCCAGATCTTGTCACATTTACAAAAACTGTGCAGTCAAATTGATTCATATTTTGTCCTGTCATACAGAAAGTCGCACTTTTCGACAATCTGTGTACATCAAGTGTTTTAAGCCATATTAAGCGTCCCTTTAGTGCCGTTACACCAACTGTACCGTAATTACAAGAAATGATGCGCAACAGTGGCCACTCAGCTGCAGGTTTTACGGTTTCTGTCTTTGCGGCTCATCTGGCCACATTCTCCTGCAAACACAGCCAGACTCTTCCTGATCCTGATCAGATGTTTCCACTCTTCAAAGCCAGTGTTTAGCTTTATTCGTCTTTTCGCAGGAGGTCGATGGATGATATTCACCAACACCCTGTTTTCTTTGAGAGTCACCGGCTGCACAAAAAGCAGAAGAGGGTGATAAAAAATTATTTTCGTATTCGTCGCAAATCAGGTGGAGGTGAATGTGTCCTGAGGAGCGTAAAAGATGATGTCTACTGTATACTTTTCAAGGATCAACAAGGTAGGTGACAAAACACTGTCCATAAATGACCAGTTCATGTTTGAAATTGATTTATATTGTAAATTGTCGGGTAATGTTGGTTGAGACGCTTTTGTCAATATAAACTATTATATTTATGTGTTTAGATCAAATGTCTATGGGGCCTCTCATTAAACAGCTGTAAGGCATTTGGGTTAACTATTACTATAAGTATATTGTACGAGTATACTTTATTCATAAACTATTATGGATCCTGAACTGGATCCTAAACAGTGAAAGTTTCGTTTTCCCGATGAAGTGAAACTAGCAGGAGCAGTGCTGCCAGCGTGGACACTTTCAGGTGCTGAATTTCTCTAACAGGGTGTTGACTGTAAATTATACTGAGCATATATCAAAAGATTATCACAATAATTTTCCTCTGTAAAAGACAAAACTTTAGTTTCCATTCACATCAACTGAATGAAATTATGAAGTAATCGATCAGCTGTACAGGGTAAAAGATGGTTGTCTGACGAATAATCAGGTCATTATTATTATTATATTATATATTATTAGACAGATGATAAAATAAGTCTAATGTACTGTAGTCTTAAATTAACTTTTGGCCTGTACCCTTCCTTGTTTTTTAATAATATATGGTAGAAATAAAAGAAAAGAAAATCTGATTTGTGTTAAAAAAACAGTGATTCACATATGTACAATAATAAATGTCACTTTTTCTGTCTTAGATCAACAAAGAGTCCTGCAGAAATCCAAGCATGTTGTGGAGTTTGTAGATGGTCCCCTGGTGATCACTGTCCAAGGCAGCCTGGAGCCTCACACCTCCTCGACCATCACCACCTCCACTCCAGACCAGGATTTCACAGCCTCAGCACAGGTTAATACAACATTACTGTCATGCAATCAAGGTTGTATTTTCCAACTTATGCAGTTTCCCTTTTTACAGTGTCTAGTTTGATGTAGTAGCTCAGTGCCAATCAAATCACACATATTATATATACACTTTATAAATATGATTTCAGAAATAAAATGGATAATATAAATATGTTGTTGGTGTAAAAGATGAAATCATCATTTAAATTTGTCATTATAACACAGAGCCCAGAGACTATTCCTACCTCAACACCTCCATCAAGTCGTGGAGATTATGAACTACAACCTGATTCTTACCTCCTCCGTTACCTACATGAATGTCCTGAGGCGTGGGAAGAACTGGAGAAAGAACTCACCACTGTTGGCTGCTCAGCTCAGCTTTTCCCAGAGAGAGTTTTAGTCCGGAGATCAGCTCAAGCTGCTGCTACAGATGCAGTTAGAAATTGGAAAGCTCAGGTAGACAAACTGTTTGAGGGCTACATGGTCCACTATGAGCTGGACCCTCACAAAGTCAAAGCTTTGCTTCAGTCCTGCAGCTTTAATCAGAGCACAGATGAGGTGAAGGTGAAGGTTTACAGTGAGATTGGTCTGGCTGTTGTTGTTGGGGAATGTTCTCAGGTGGACGCCAGGTTGAAGGATGTAGAGGACTCAACTGTTAGACGTCGAGAGTCGCGTTTAAGTGAGAAGCAAACCAGTGTACGTCACCTAGGTGAGGCCAAACTCCGACTCCTCTGGAAAGATCTTGACCTCAGTTTAAGACGAGATTTTCCAGGAGTGAAGGTCTCACAGGGAGAAGCAGGTGAGCTCATTTTGGAAGGACCTGTGGGGGAGGTTCTTGATGCTGTAGATTTGATTTCTAAGAAGGAGACTTTGGTCTTAGAAAGAAAAGTTTCTGATATACGCCCATATTTTTTGGCTTTCCTAAAGAAGACTTATGGAGGTCCAGGGGTGCTGGGTGACTTTTTAGCGATTGGTGACAAGGTGGAAATAGAGTTACGGGACACAGAGCTATGTTTTCTCTCCCTCTCTGCTGATAAACTGGATGATGCAGAAAAGAAATTTCAAAAAGAATTCAAGGACGTCAGCATTGATGTTCCTAACTGCTCTGTTGTTTCATCTGAGCTTCGGGAAAAGCTTAAGTCCAAGACAAATGAGATGAACCAAAGTCAGTGCAGAGCTCTGGCTGTATTTGGCTCAGACAGCACAGTGTATTTACTGGGCCACACTAAAGAGGTTGAAGAACTGACTGAAACTGTCTCACAGTTTGTTTTGGAGCATTCTAGTTTGCAAAACACAGTCCAGCTCCCTTTTCCAGTGTTAGCACAAGATTTACCAGAATTACTGCAGCTGCATGGTTTTGACTATTCAGGGGTGATCTTCCATCCTGTAACATCTTCCTCAAGGCCTATGGTGGCACTAGAAGGTCCAAAAAACAAAGTGACTGAGGTGAGGAACAGACTGGGTCCATTTCTGGACACAGTCACTAATGACCAACTTGGGACAGTAAGATATTTCCAAAATCCAACAAGGAAACAAAACCCCCTAAGTCTTGGTCAGTCTATGTCTCAGGACCAGAATCACACAACTAGTCAAACTTTGACATCTTTGAGCTTAAGTGAAGAAAACACAGCAGTTGCTAGCTACAGGCTTCGTGGTGGGATCCAGGTGCTGGTGTGTCACGGTGACATCACCAAACAGGATGCTGATGCCCTGGTGAACGCTGCCAATGAGGATCTGGACCACTGTGGAGGTGTTGCTGCTGCACTGAGTAAAGCAGGTGGCCCTGAGATACAGGAGGAGAGCAAAACTTTAGTAGAGTATTATGGCAAAATTCCCACAGGTGATGTGGTGGTGACCACAGGGGGAAATTTAAAGTGCAAGAAGCTGCTGCATGCTGTTGGACCTGTAGGTGGGAAAACAGGTGGCAGAGAAAGATCATTACTGGAAAAAACTGTCAAGTCTGCTCTCCAATTAGCAGAAATTATGGGGTTGACATCTATCGCCATGCCTTGTATCAGCTCAGGTATATTTGGTGTTCCTGTTGTTGTGTGCTCTGAGGCTATTGTAACAGCTGTGAAAGAGTTTGACAGTCAGGGAGGGCAAAGTCTGTGGAAGATCATCCTGATTGATAACAGAGGAGAGGTGGTGAGGGCCATGCAGGACGCCTGTGACAGGCTTCTCCGAGGGACAAGTACTGGAAACAGTTCACCAAGTGATTTGGGGGTCCAGGTGGGAGCTGCTGGCCACGACACAACAAGAGGAGCTGGAGCTGCTGGAGAATGTGTCACTGTTAGAGAAGGTATCACTGTGGAGGTCATTCAGGGCACTATTGAGACCCAGCAGGTGAGAATCTGATCAAATCTGTTAAGACTAGAGATTTTTTTATCTCTTTCAGTGAATATGCCTTTAAAGTGAGAACAAATGTGGACAATTTACATGAATTAAAAAAGTGGAATATTAAACCTCCACCTTCTCTCCTCCTAGGTGGATGCCCTGGTTTCTCCCATGGTTGGCCATGATCCTCTCTCTACCCGTGTTGGAAACACTTTGTCCCAGTTGGTTGGATCACAGCTGCAAAAAAGGTTTAGAAAGGAAGCAGGAGAAGACAGGCTGCCCGGGGACACTGTTCTGGTGGAGGATTTGCCTGGACTTCCATGTAATGCTGTGTTCTTCCCCAGCCTTATTCCCTGGGATGAGGACCAAGATGGAACTGCAGTCCAGGTATGAATCTTTCTATGAAACTTTCTGTGTATTTCCTGTGTCTATCAATGAAAATCATTCAGTTATCACCTTTTATAGATTCTGAGACTGTGCATCAATAAAATCCTAACTTCATGTGAGGACAGAGGGTTTGGATCTGTTGCATTCCCCGTACTCGGAGCTGGGATTGCCCTGCGTTTTCCTGACAGAGTAGTATCCAGGGTTCTCCTGGAGGAGGTTCATGCATTTGAACAGAACCGAGCCAGCAAGACACCATTCCTGGTCCGCATTGCCATCCACCCCAATGACAAAGACTCTGGAGAGGTAATGGGAATGTACAGTAGCAGATACACTGTCTATTCTCAGTCAGCCACTGAACTGATTTAAGTCTATTCTTTAGCACAAAATGCGCTAAGTAGCAACTGTCACATCTATTTATAAAGACAGCGTGCAACACTGATTATTTTGAAGTAATAACCAGTATATTGGGTTATATTTATAAAACTGTTGAACATTAAGTACCAGTTAATGTTTTTTCTACTTTATATATTTTCTACTTAATACTTGCTAAATATTAAGCCCAATGCTTCCTTGTGTCTGTAGGTTTTCAAGTCTGTCCAGGAAGATTTGCAACACAAAGGATGTACAAAAAATGTTTGCCAGCCAGACCAAGGTGGGTGTAGATATTAAATCATAATCTTGCACTGCCAATTTTGAGCTGAAAATGAGATATGTTTTTGGTCTGGCTTGAACATACTGAATTGTAAATTGGCAGGTTTATTCTTTCAGTATTAGAAAATATGTCATTCATAGTGCTGTATAGTGTTTGTTATTTTTCTTTTTAAATTGCTTTTAGTGTCTGTTTTGTTTTCAGCCAATTTAGCCACAGACATTTTCGTGTGTGGAACTAAGATTTTTATTGTATTTATTTGCCGGATAGAGTATGACCATGCTCATGAATAGTGTTTTGAATTGTAACCAGAAACATGGGTAGAAATAGGAAGAAATTACTTTTTCAAAAGGAAAGTAAACACTTGACTGTATTTAAATTTTTTTCCTGTAGCATCACTTACAAAGAGGATCGTCCTGCTGGGAAAAACTGGTGCTGGGAAAAGCAACCTGGCTAACACCATATTTGGAGAGGAGTTGTTCAAGACAAACCATTCTCCCAACTCTGGAACAAGAACATGTGAGGCAGAAACCAGATCTGTCAATGAACGAAGCATCACTTTGATTGACACTCCTGGTTTGTTTGACGCAAACAGGAATGAGGAAGAATTGAAGCCTGAGCTAGTGAGGTGTATCACAGAGTGCGCTCCTGGGCCTCATGCTTTTCTCATTGTACTCAAAGTGGAGAAGTTCACAGAGCAGGAGCAGGCTGTCATCACTAAAATATGCCAGTATTTCTCTGAAGATGCTCTGAAATATGCTGTGGTTGTCTTCACTCATGGTGACCAGCTCCCTAAAAGGATCAACATTGAGGAGTTTGTCAGTCAGAATGAGAATCTGAGTGATCTGGTGAAGAAGTGCGGAGGCCGGTGCCATGTCTTTGATAATAAATACTGGAAGAAAAACAAACAGAATAACTACAGGAGCAATCAGTTCCAGGTGGAGGAGCTGCTCAACACTATAGACAAGATGATGATGGAAAACAATGGCGACTACTACACCAATGAGATGCTACAAGCAGCTGAGGAAGAAATAAAGAGAGAGGAAGAGAACATAAGGAAGTTTTCAGGAAACATGACACCTGAAGAGATCAGAAAACAGGCTAAAACTAATGTGTCTAATAGGATTTTGATTCAACTTGCAGGAATTGCAACAGGAGCAGTGTTAGGAGCTTTTTTTGGTGTGGCAATGATGGTTGTATCAGTTGCCAAAGCTGTGAAGAACGCTCCTGGTTTATTGCAATTTGTGAAGAGTGCTCCAGCACTAGCAAGCACAGCTGCAACAGCAGGGGGAGAAGTAGCAATAGTAGCTGCTGGTGTGGCAGTAGGTGCAAGTACGTCAGCTGTAGCTATAACAGGAGGGGTACTTGGTGGTATTACTGGACATGAAGCAGCTGCAGGAGCAGAAACAGTATGGGAAGCTACAGAGAGGGCAGCTAAGGCTGTCTTTGACAAAGGAAAAGCCTCTTTAAATATTCAGTAAAAGAATTTTTCAACCATTTGAAGTTAGTGGACCAACACCATATTAGTTTGTTTTGCAGTAACAGATTTCTATGTGTAGTAGACATGGAGCAGCATTAACAATAATGTTGAATCATTAGGTGAAGGGAGCCGCAGGGTCAGATCAGTGCATATTAACCAAAGCACAAAAATGAAACCGCTGCAACAATGAAAACGAGTTAACAATAAGTGACTCCAGTGATGCTGAGAGGAAACTTAACTGATCTCTTTCTGTAATTATTTATTATAAATGTATTGGTCAAAAATAAAAGCACTGATTGCTCATGTTTCACCTATGTCCCTTTTGTTTTTATAGTATTGACTATCACTTTCTTGCACTCTGATCAACAGGTGGCTCCCTAAAGCAAAGTTAACACAATTTTTTAATCAGTAGCCACTATAACATTTTCTGTCTCATCCTATAGAGTAGGTGCTGTAGCAGTACTAGCATTTCCTGTTATTCACATATTAATTCACATATTAATGGCATGTACATTGAAGTTTGAAACCTTTGTCACTCGCTACCTGTTGTAGTGTTCGACCAGATGTTTTCATCACAACTGGCAACTGAACTAAAACAACAAAAAGTCTGTGGTACCTGAGAGCTTTGTCTTAATGCACAGTGTTACACACTTGAGTTCAGTATTTTAATGTTGTGATCAATAAGCATTTTATAAAACCAGTTATTAAACTACATATAAAATATGGGCCTTGTTTCACTGCGTTAACACCAGATATGCATCTTTACCAGCTGCTATTTTATTATAGTTAAAGAAATCTGGTTATTTGGTATTATATTCAAATTTCAGTTTCGCTTTCTAGAAATTAAAAACAGAATGGATTGAACAGGCAATGTGTGATATATCCAGACCATCATGCACCTTCACAGTGGTTGGACTCTGGTTTGACCCTGGCTGATTGGTGAGTGTTTCAGACTACAGTACATGCACTGCAGATGTTAACATTGCTCCAAAACCTCAAAAATCAAGATAACCCTGATGATGTCATAGTAATGCCATCAGGATTAGCTTGACTTCAGATTTTATGGGACTGAAAAATCCCCTTCAGTGCCACAGAGGACATGATAAAGCTGTTTTCACAGGGTGATGAGCACTAACCGTGATTCATGAGCAATCCATTCAACTGCCTGTCCCTTTACCACATTGTCAAACAGCACACAGGTGATGTTAATTAAAGTGGGTGGATGTTGAGACTGAACCCAACAATCTTTATTATCTGCTGTACTGAGTCCCACCTTTCCTGGTTGGACAAGATGGTCCTTGTTTTCCTCAAGTTCAGAGAAATGGAACTAAGGAATAGTCCGGTCTCTCTGTGGACCTGATAACACTGTAAGATGCCTTAGAAGCAACATCAGCAGTATGGAGTTCAGCTGGACCAAGGTCAGTTCAGCTGTTTGATATGTCTGGATCTTCTAACTGAACCCGTTACTATTAACTGTGAACAGAATTACTGCAGAAGCTGCCTTGACATTTACTGGGACCAGGTTAAAAAGAAGGGCGAGTACCGCTGTCCTCAGTGCAGAGCGACCTTCAGTCCCAGGTCTGTTCTACAGGGAAACACAATGCTGGCTGAGGTAACGGCAAAATTATAGCCTGTTTTCTGTTTATTATTTTTCAGGACATTTCAAAAGTTACATTTTTTGTATCAATCCATGAATTACATTATTGGGCTGTTTCACTTCTGTTTTACCCTTTTCTGCCTGTGCCGGCCCAGCAGATGTCGCCAGTGATTTCTGCTGTGGGACCAAATCCAGCAAACCCACAATGTCTTGTCTGACATGTTTAGCATCTTACTGTCCATCTCACCTCAAGCCTCACTACAGCATTTCTGTGTTGAAGACCCACCAGCTGGTCTCAGGGACAGTCCCACTGCAGGACAAGATGTGTACAAAACACAACAAGCTGATGGAAGTCTACTGTAGCAGAGACAAGCAGCTCGTTTGCCCTCTGTGTGCTGTAGATGAACACATGGACCACAAAATAATTTCTGTTTCAGAACAGAAGGCTATCACAGAGGTAATGCAGAAACACAGTCAGGCTGAGGGTTTAAAATATAACACATTCGCTTCATCCACTCATCTGTCCAGTTATCAGAAGCTGCTGTCTAATGTGTGGTTTTTTCTGATTTGAGTTAGCACGAGCTCCTGCACTCTCATTAGAAATAATCGCACTTTCGGTCTTTCCAGAATCGTCTGGTTTTGAGTCAGATGAAAATTCGAGTCAGAGTCCAGCAGAGGGAGACTGAGATGAAGGAGCTCTGCCAAGCTGAGGAGAATCTCAAGGTGTGAAAAGACAAGACTTAGTGTTGTATGAACCTGTGTCTCAGCTCAGAGTTATACAAAAAAGAAATAATGTACAGTATTTCACACTGACCATCCTTTAAAATCATTACTATAGTCAGGATTATTAGCCATGTTATATCTGGTTCTTTTTAAGTTGTAGTGAATTCTGAATTTTAGCACCTGGCATATAAATTCCTGTGTAATACAATCTTTTTTTTAATCTGGGCCGTCAGAAGGTCAAAGGTCAGTACCAGCCTGTGAACGGTGCCACTACACCTGATAAAGTTTTATGACAATGCTCAGTTGTGTTTTAGCTTCTGAAAGGAAAAAAATCATGATGTGTGCCGACAGAGCTGCGGCCAGACTGCTCTCAGAGACTGTGACAGGATCTTCACCGAGCTCGTCAGCTCTGTGCAGGAAGACAAGAGAAAGAGAGACAGAGAGATAAGGAACTGAAGCAGCTGTTGCACATTGACGACCAGATACATCTGATACAGGTAGCACAGGCCTTTAGTAGTCATTTGAATAATAACTTTAATAATATTTTGGCAATATTTTTTGTTTTATTTCTCCTCAGATTTTTCAGTCTCTCTCCACTTCCTGTGACTCACTGGACTTTTCACCTGGTGTTGGTCCGTTACGATCCTTCAGCCATGTGACTGACTGCGTGTCTGAGCTGAGGGATAAACTTAGAGACTGTCCTGAAGGAAACATGGGCCAAGATCTCTGCCGCAGGTAACAAATGGGAAGGAATAACCCCTCCTAAATTGTCTTTAATGATGTCCAGTACTGTTTAGTAAATGAGTGTTGTTTCATTTTTACAGTCTCTTATGTTGACTTCTCACCATCACCAGCACTAATCACCAGAGAAGAGTTTTTATGGTGTAAGAAATACAGTTTAACCTGCTTTACATCCATGCAGTAATTGTCCATTTGACAGTGGATTTACAGTTTATATGAAATTAGTTTTCCTGGCAGATTGATGCCCCCTCATACTGGATGTGACCTCAAATTACTCCTATCTTCACCTGATAGACAACAACTGCAGGGTGAGGCTTTCCCCCAGCCCCTATTCTTCTCTACCAGACAGGTTTATGAAATTTCCACAGGTGTTGTGCAGGCCCTTTCGCCTACAAGATTGGAGTGTTTCTGGATTATAAAGCAGGTACTCTGTGTTTTTATCATGTCTCTGAGCAGATGGTTCTGCTCCGCAAAGTCCAGACCACATTCACCCACATTCAAATATGAATGGTATTGTATTGGTGTGTTTGCACAGCTGGTGAGGTTATGGTAGTAACAATCTGTGTCTAGTGGGAATAGTATTTTTTTTTTAACTACATGCTGCAGCATAACTTCCCACAGTTCGTTGTCCCTGTGCTTCTTCCATTAACTACTTCCTTGGTGTAATGAGCAAGTAATCTACAATCTCACTTTACAAGTTTGTAGTTTTCTTTTTCTTTCACTTTTGTAAATTTCTTCTTGTCCCTTTAGGCTGCGTGAGATTTATTGGCATTAAAAAATTAGCTTTCAGTTCGCGTTTGCAGTTCAGATGTAATCAGGGAGCAGTAGATAATGGAGCATAAAGCCTGCGATAAAAGCTGCTGTATCCCAAGTGAAATAAATCCACACAATTGTGTGTTATTTTCCTGCTGATGTGTTTTTGTTGTGCATGATCTAGTATAGATGCATATCCTGAGGGCTTTTACACCTTAGAAGCATCAAAACAAATGGTAATTTATTTATTTTTTTCACCTGTGACCTGAATGACACATAGGGGGGCTGAGGAGTAGAATGGCACAACCTTTACATTGCAAAATGTCTTGGTTAGCACTGATCTGACAGCAAAATGGGCTTGTGTTCTAAGTTTCTATGCAGAGTTCAGAAATTTTCCCACTGTCTGCAAATGTTTAATGTGGTTGCTGCGGTTTCCACCCGCAGTCTGCAGATATGTGAGTTAGGTAATTGCAGTTAGTATGAATTTTCTCTTTAGTACATTGGCAGCCTGCCCAGCTTGTACTGTGTCCTTGCCCCAAACCACAACACATTCTTTAAGTTTTTTGTATAGTCCATGGTGTATTGCCATAAAGGCCAAGCAGGGCAGATTTGTATACCACAGTTCATAGTTCTTTAAGGCTAAGTAATGTTTTAACAACATTTAAATGAAACTAAAATGAAATAAAAGACAGACACAAAACATGAAATATTCACTATATGACCAAAAGTATGTGGACAAACTAGTCTTAGTATAATGTGATCTAAGGCAGCTTTTTTTAATGTCAGCTGGTCAGTACAGTATGACAGAAAACAGTTGATGATGTGGTTACTGAAAGCATTTTGTGTGAAAGCAATACAAAAGGAGTTTGGTCCACAGAGACTGCTGTTTCACTGACTGTGTGATGAGGTTTGATAATGTGTGGCTTCTGTTTTGACCAAAGCATGTTAGCAATAGAGAAAAACTGTAACAGTTGACCTAAGCATAATATGCACACTGACATATATCACAACTGTCACACCAGACACAAAATGTTATTGATGAATTAGCATCTTAGGAGTCTGTGCTATTTGCAGTGTGTTTCTTTATTTGGTTGTGTTTTCTCTTTTTGCTGCACATTTCTGTATTTGGTAGTGTTATGTAGTGTTTTCTCTCTTTGCAGAGCATTGAGCACCTTTGGGATGAACTTGGATGCCAACTGGGAGTAATATCGTCCTCTTCCCGGGAGCTGGGTCCTGCACAGTATCTTCGCTGCTCCCTTAACTGTGCTCTTCTTGACATATGTGTGTGTGTGTGTGTGTGTGTGTGCGTGTGTGCGTGTGTGTGTGTATATGTCTGAATAGGAGCAAACTTGTGCAGCTATTTTGTAAAATCCAAAAGCTTCTGCATCCTTCGTGTCGATAATTCACACTTCAATCCGATGGGAGTGAACTGCATCTTGTGCAAGAGTAAATAGAAACGCATTGGCAATGCACACTTGGAATTCCTCACTCAACATGTGGGGATGTTGACAGACAGCCACAGCAGAGGCAGTTCCGATAATGAGGACACACCTTCCCCTCTCACTGCACTGCATGTCACAGCAAGAATGACAAATCAATGGAGAGACACAAGAGAGAGAGAGAGAGAAAGTGGGTGGGGGCAAAATGTGGAGAGAAGAAAAAGATAAAAAGAAAGGGAAGAAAATGTAAGTACATGCAGTAGCAATATATCTAATGTACAACATCTTCAGGCTTCCTTTGCAGCTCTTGGTCCCTTCTTTCCTCTGGTAGGATTTACAGTCTTGGTGAGTCTGTCTCATTTTCTAATCTCTGAATTATGAGTTTCCATTAATTTCTGTCTGTAACAACACTCAACAAATCGCTACTGTCAACTGTAGTTATGCTGCTACTACTGTGGGAGAGGCTACTGTCATTTTTGTTTCTTTTCTGCAATAGAGAGACAATAGAGTATATCGAGTGTTTCAATTGGTCTTGTGACATTATTGTCACATTTATCTGATATTTGTGATTTATTTAAATATAAATATGCCAGTTTATGTAACTACGTATGTGTAATTATGCTCTGGATCTATTTGCTCTTTCCGTCGGCATGATTTTTCTCTGTAGGCGGAACAGGTGAGTTTTGGTAGGTATGTGCATGAGTCAGAGGACACACAAACACACCTTTTGAGTCAGTCAGGTCTTTGGTGTGCTAATTTATTTTGCAAGGGCCTCTGTTTTAATAAATGGCAAGAAAAAATGAAAACTGGTGAGCAAAAGTCAGTGTTGTAATGTCCTGAAAGAAAGGGGTTACCACTAGACAAAAACAGAAGAGGCATTATGACAACAATACCAACAAGCTGCTTATAGTTGGTATATAGTGTCTTTTTGGTGGTTCATTGCACAATATGTCACAGTTTCATTGGTTGCTGCTGCTGAAGCCAATGTAAATGTGGTTTGACAGTTTCTGATGTCTTTTTGTTCTTCTCAAACCTTGAAAACACAGCTTTCCCATAAGAAGTGCTTCAATGCATGAAGAACATACTGTGGTGTACCTTAAACTAGGCCATGAGAAACTAATGCAATAAATAAAACACTTTGTTTTATTTGCATAGATATTTTAAGTCATATATCAAATGAAGGGGGATGTTATCTTAGTCAGTCATTTCTTTTTTTTTTTTGCTTTTTTTTTTGCTTTTTGAGTTTCCACATTCATAATGACTATTCAAAACTTTAACTAATTACATTTTTAATTTATCTTTAATGCATGATGGTCGACATTTAGAATCTTAACCTTTCCCTGAACTGAAGTAATCAGATCTAATTATGACCTATAATTCAGGGTTTCAGAAACTGAACTGTGCATTTAAAAAATATAAAAACAACAAAACTATAAAAATGCAACCAAATATTTTCTTCTCACCTAAATGAATAGCCCACCTTAGTCCTTTACAGAAAATACCACCACTTTCTAAAGCAACAAAGAGACAGTCTCCACTAGATGTGGTTGCAACTAAATGCTTCTAACTTCATCTTTGTCACTAAGCAGCCTGTGTCACTAACCACATGTATTATGAAACTACTTGTTACTCGTCACTTGTGTTCTCACCACAACAGCATGGGATTAACCCTGTAATAATCCCAAATTACAGAACAACTTCCAAAGATACATCAAGAGTAAACATTTGATTAAGTTATTCCCCTTATTACTCCCATAATGGGGAAATTCCATGACCACCCAAAGTGCACACACACACCTGGAGCAGTGGGCAGCCAGTGCTGCGGCACCCGGGGAGCAGTTGGGGGTCCGGTGGCTTACTCAAGGGTCTCACCTCAATCGTGGTATAGAAGGTGGACAGGGCACTGGCTATTCATTCCATCCCACCGATACGACCTGAGACTGCAATTTTCAGGTTACAAGTCTGACTCCCATCCATTAGGCCACAACTGCCCACGATGTGAAAGAGCTCTGACCCTTCATAGCTTTCACATCAGCAGTGTTGAGGGTGTGTGTGTGTGTGTGCTTTTAGCAGTAGTCAAGATATGCCAAACAAGTGATGACATGTCACCTTTTAGAACTCTTCCAATAATATGAAATCATTGCAGTAGAAATATTTACCTGGCGGGATCCTATTTATGTTAAATACAGGATGATTATCTGCTGTATGTAAGAAGATAAGTATTTAAAACATGGGTTCTAATTACATACAGAGAGGATACTGACGTTTTTTTGCGAACATTACTCAAACATCATTAATTACGATCTTTGTTGCCATGTAGGGATACCTATTTTGTGTGGTAGTACGTATGTGAGCACCTGTTTATGCAGCTCATTGGCACAGAGAGGATAAATCCTAAAGGAAACGGCTATAAAGTCGTGTATATTTCCTCTCTATTATGATTGGTGTTTTTGTATGCCACCTTAATTGTTGATTTTTATTTCTAAATATTTTGATATATTTTCTGCGTTATGCAAAGCTCTTTAAATTGCTTTATAAATTGCAGAATAGATTATAGGCCTCCTGCAAATAAACTTGCTTCATCAGGTCGAAGGAGAAAGTTACAAATTTGGGACGGAAAGATCTTGAAAATAATCCAACGTGGTGACTGTTGCTCTCTGCTCGTGTCTGGTCTCGTTGTTAAAGAATCAAGAGTCCCCGTTAAAACCTGTTAAACTTGCATCACACTCCCACGCTTTCCTGCAGAAATGCATACTTGAAACAAACTTCAGGCCTGTGCCAGACATAACTTGGGGCTTCATTCAGAGCGGGAACTCTTCATTATTTACCTAATCTCTTAGGTAAATGTTGTTTTGGAATGAATTTATATTAGAGTAGGTTGATGTAATTAGAGAGGTTTTTACATGTCGTAGCTACCTTTTAAAGAAACTGCCATGGAGATGTTGTTTTATGTCAGGATCCTGGTTTGTTCCTGCTTTGGACTTTTATTTTGATCTTCATTTCCTGTATTGCCCTCAGCTAGATTCTGTAACTTCACTTAATTAATTTTGATTAGTTTCTCTTGTTCCTGTCCCGTGCCCATTAATCTCTGGGATCTGCCTCACCTATGAGATTCTGCATAAAAGCAGGGCTGTGTCCAACTGTGTCCACCCTAGTCCTTAACCCCTCAGTCAATATATAGTGCAGCACTATATAGTGGACTACATAATGCACTCCATTTGATAACGGCCTGGTGGTCTATTCTGCCCATCTAGTGACCATCGCTGCTCACTACTTTTTACAATGCATTGTGGGAAATCTTGAGTTTGTAACTTTCAGTTAGCTGTGATTCAGACTCCCACTACAAACTGGCGTACTCACTTTTTAGGGACCTAGATAGGGAGTAGGATGGACATGGTTTGCAGCCACACACCCTTAGCCAGTTCATGACGTTACCTTTCGCTGCTCACCATCCAGCCCTGCCTGACCAAGACCTGATTGCTGGATTATGGATTATGGATTCCTGATGGCTTTACCCTGATCCCTGAATGCCTTACCTGTTTTTTGATAACTTAATCTGATTCCTGAAGGCATTATCTGACTCCTGATGGTCAAACCTGTTTCCTGAAGGTCTTACCAGTTTCCTGAAGGCCTGACCTGCTTTCTTGATGGCCTAACCTGTTTCCTGAAAGCTAACCTGATCCCTGTGAGCTAACCTGATACCTGAGAGCTCACATGGCTCCTGAAGGTAGACCCTGATTCCTGAAGGTAGTACCTGCCTCATGAGGACCTAACCTGATTCCTGAGGTCCTAACATAATTCCCGAGGGTTTTCCCTGATTCCTGAGGACCAAACCTGACTACTAAGGACCTAACCTGATTCCTGAGGTCCTAACCTAATTCCTGAGTGCCTGACCAGGACTTTTAAGTAAGAGTTCATTTGACTGCCAGACTCGAACTACTAATAAGCCTAATTTGTTTTCCTGAACGTACTCCTAGGTTGCTGCCTGTTCATAGACTTCCCTTGGTTTTGCTAACTGTATGAACTAAAGCTGGGTTTTGACTTTGTTTCTGCCTAGTATATTTAAGCTATTCATAGGTGGGTTTATGTTCGGAAGCTTTAGGTTCAATCTCTGTATTGTTGCCTGGTTCCCCTGAACATCTATCACAGCCACTTATCTGTGTGTTAATAAACACCATAAAACCCAGTCTCTTCTGTCAAGCTTCTTACTGAGCTCAAGCAAAACCTCAAATCCTGACAGTTTTATATTGGTTTCAAACAGCCCCGTGAAAACCGCAGTTTTACTCTGTTTTCCTTTTAATGTGTTTTAATATTTTCTGTGTTTTATGTTCCTTTAAAAGGCAGGAATAAATTGATGTAAAGATTTGATGAAAGCCAGTCACCGGTATTCTCTCTTTGGCAGGTAATAAAAATGGCCATGCTTAGTGTTCCTTCCATGGCCAACTCCACATCCGTCAGCTCAGGGAATGAGACTATTGTGGGTAACACACCTGCCACCGCTGTGGGGGCCCTGATCCTGAGCCTCGTCTTTCTTTTGGGCTTTCCTGGAAACATCTTCGTCATCTGGAGCATCCTGGCACGTGCCCGAAAACAGTCGGTCACCACCCTCATCATCCTCAACCTAGCTATAGCCGACGGCTCTCTGATGGCTCTCACCCCATTCTTCATCACCTACCTGCTTATGAAGAAGTGGGTGTTTGGGAAAGAGATGTGTAAGATTCTCTTTTACCTGTGCCTGGTGAACATGTACGCCTCCATCCATCTCATCATGCTGATGAGTATCTACAGGCTGGTGGCAGTGCTGTTTCCGAAGCGTGTCAGCTTTCTCACCAACCAGAGGATCATAATGAGGATTCTGGTGGTGGTGTGGGTGCTGGTGATAATTGCGTCTGTTCCTGCAGCTATCTTCAGAAATGTGCAGAAAAACGTGTGTGATTCATTTCATCAGACAAACAGCCAGGTGAGTGAACATGAACCCAATACATTGTCTTCATACATTGTATGATCTGTATGGCTGCACAATCCTCTAAATTTGTTTGAGTAATAGGAAAATAAATGGAAGGTTTTTATTTTGCATCAGATTCTGGGTCTGCAGCATGAGGAGAATATTGCACATCTGGCCTAATTTATTATAGACCATTAGTAAAACTCTTATTTATAGTAAACATTTTAATTCATAGCATTAAAATACTTGACATAATGCAAAATTGTATTTATTATTAATTCTATTTTCCATCTATTCTGTTTTATTCCCCTACACAGACGGTCATCCAGTATACTCTGGAGCTCACGTTGGGGTTTTTAATTCCCTATGTGGTCATCTTAGTCAGCTACATGTGCATCTTGCGCCGCATCCGACAGACCAAATTCCGTCGGCGAATTCGTAGTGAGAACCTCATCCTGGCCATTGTGTTGACCTTCTGTCTCTTTTGGTTGCCCTACCATGTTGTCAACATAGTGCAAGTATGTCCCACATCCTTTGCCAAATACAACACATTCTTCCAAGCATCATGGATGTGCATTATATCATCTTTAAATGCTCTCACCATGTGTGGAGGATGATATTTGTAAAATACAAAGAGATGCTGCTAATTACATTTCCCCTGTTATTAACTAAGCAATTGCCTATCATCCTCAGGTTACATGGGCTTTATGTCCCGAGGGTCCAGTAAGAGATTTGTAAGTAATAATGCAACATTTTTCATGTGATTATTTGAATCATTTCTAAGTGTTGTCAACTGTTGTAAACCAAGTGTTGTAAACTGCACCTAGTTCTTAAGAGGAACATGAATATGTTTGTTTTTCACAATGTCAAATCTTTTTTTTTTATTGAAAATTAGAGATTACATTTTTTTTTTTTTGTCTAATAAAATGATCTGCTTATCTCTCCACCCATCAGGTTGTATAAAATATGGTCTCGTAGCCGTGCTGTCACTTCTTCCATAGCCTTCATCAGCAGCTGTGCCAACCCAGTGCTCTACTTCTTCGCAGGAAAGTCTTACATCCGTCGTGAAGGGCTGGCCTTCATGGCCCGCTTGTTTGAGGGCACAGGGCTGGACTCGGCCTCCAGGAAGAGCCGACAGAACAGCCAGAACAGCCGGGACAAAGACATGGATGCAGTCATGCTAAAGGACAAAGAGCCGAACTCTGTCTCAAACTCAAGCTCTAATGTCAAACCGACAAAGAATGGGAAGTAGAGGACACAAGAGGCAGCAGACTTGATGCTGGAAGTGTTACTCTGGAGGGAAAAATAAAATTGCTAAGGCCTTTAAATTCCTTCTTCATCAGGTCACTTTGAGTTAATTGTGCACAGCTGGTTTCTGCCTTAAAGAAGTGCCTCACGTGCTTCATAGTGAATCTTTCTTCCAAAACAGGCTGTTACAGACTTTGAAAGTGATGTGACTTGGCGCTCTGCTTCTGCACTGCTTACCTGCTGGAGCATCCCTTTAATGACACTGTTATATTTGAGTGGTGCTTAAACCTCACAGATATTATGGGATGTGAGTCTTGTTCTACTCTGAACTGTTTCACCAGAAATAACAGTGGAGTATTGTCCTGGACTCTAACACTGCTCACCAACCCAAACACCCCGTTTAATTCTACATCGACCCTCAAGCAGAGGTGCTGTCAGGTGTTTACTGTACTTTGCTGTAAAGCCAATATGACTTGTCTGTGTTATTTTGTTTTACTTGTTAAAAAATGCCTGACAGAAGCTCAGAAAGGTTAAAGCTTATTAGAAACGCTGATTACTGACAGTCAATTAAAGTGAAGTTGAGAGTTCAGGTTTGACAAAGGGACTGGATTTTATTCCTTTGTATGCATTGCAGTTTTTTGTTTTTTTTTAATGTTTTACTTCCTTGAAGCTGTATGAATGTATTTTTAACCACAGAGGAAGAAGCTGTCCACTCTATTATCAGCTTAAAATAGCTAAAATAGCTATGGTGAACATGTCAGTGAGCAGTTTACCATATATTCACCCAGATGATAAAGAGTATTGTTAGCATTCAGGTATATTTCTGGCCATAT
Source organism: Mastacembelus armatus (assembly GCF_900324485.2). Lineage (NCBI taxonomy): Eukaryota > Metazoa > Chordata > Actinopteri > Synbranchiformes > Mastacembelidae > Mastacembelus > Mastacembelus armatus. Next base: position 9,722,755 of record NC_046650.1, on the reverse strand, counting down.
TTTAGTTCTGCTTTGACCTTTGGCTCTTAGCTGCTAAATGCTAATGGCACTGAGCAGGGAGTGTTCAGTGCTCCCTCATGTGGTGTAAAATGAGATTAATGAGGCAGTTAGTGTGAATGAAACCAGGAAAAAATTATGGAAATTATGGGCCATAAAATCAAAACAATGAGCTAAAAGATGCTAAAATAGTTAGAGACACACAGTGAGGTGGTAGTTCTCTATAGGTTTCTTACCACAATGGACCCCTTTCACAGCACACGTAGTCATTTGATGTACTGATAATATCAAAATAATGGTTAGAGCAGCTCTGCAGCCCCGAAGATGAATGTGTTAATATTTTCATTGTGTCCACACAATAAAATAATGAAACAGAAAAGTACAGAATGAAGCAACACGTCTTTTCCAGAAAACTCCCAACCTCATTATGCAACTCGATACCTCCTGTCCTTCATAAGGAACTTTAGAGCAGTGATGCAGTGACAGTTATTTGGAAAGGGGAATACTGTAGATCGCAGAGGTATGATCTAAAAGTCGTGTATCAACAAGACCCTGCCGTTTAGTAATGGAACATCCAACCCATCACATATTCAGCTCTCTTAGTTTAAAAAAAAAAAAAAAGATATCACCAGTTTTGCAAAATTTTCTGATGGTCTGGGATATCTGCTCGTCTCTCCACACTGAGGTTGGTAATTTTTCATTTTCAAAATATCTCACTTATGCCCCTGAAACAGCATTAGCTTAATTTTCGGATTCATAATTTCTGTATTCTAGATGGCTGCACAGGAAGTGATGCTGTAATGAAAACTGACGTGTGCCTTTTTAACTGCGGTCGGTAATAGTCAAATGCAATAGTAAATTAAAGGCGTAGGAGGAACAGTAGCTACAGTGCAACCCATTGAGTTGATGCTGGCTTCCTGTGGTCACTGGGTTTCCTGTCACATGTTCTTTTTTACTCAATATATATATATATATATGTATACACATATTTTTTTTCTTCTTTTTTGTTTTTGAAGTTTTTACCCACACGCAGTCTTCAAGTAAAAAGGGAAACCCAAGAGTTAACAGTACATCTGACGCAGTGTGAAACACAGTGGATTTTTTTGGCTTCAATAAAGGACATCATCATTTAAAGGTGAGAATGTGAGTTTAATATAATTCATAATTGTTATTGCTTAACAAAAACGTTACATTTATAAGATAGAAGTGGAACTCAACTATCTCCGGTGGGTTTTCTGTTTTCTAAATAAAAGTAAAGAGTCTGAAATAATATTGAAAGCCTTGAAAGAATGAGGACTTTTATTTTGTAATACAGACAGCAGTTTTCCGTAGAATGTGTATAAGTCTTCCTTTAGGGGAAAAAAGTAAAACCTTTACAGCGATCCTTTATCTTTTTCATTTTTTGATGAGCATGTGCTATAAATAAACAGAGATTCATCAAACACAAACTGCTTAGTAAGATTCTACATTTAGATTTGTTTGAGTAACTTTTAAGTTTAAAAAATAATTGAGAGGCTATAATATTTTTCAACACTTTGATCCGTAGATTTAAAATGCACTCTTACTTATTTCTTTTTATTTGATTAAAACAAACACCCAGAAAACACAGGCAGTAACATGAGTCTCAGACTTCTGACAGTACAGTGCAGTACTTAATGAATTTGTTTGCTGAAATAAATGTTATAGGTTGTCACATAAGTCAGGCGTTCTGTGATATTTGACAGTGTGATTATTACAGGAAACCCTTCTGTCCACTATGTTCTTGTGCTCTGTACTATGTAACCCAGATGAAAACAATATATTGTGCAATGTTCTGAGCACTGAATCACATTCACACCTTTCAAATCTTAATGCAACACATCCTGTTTCCTGTCTGTTTTTTGAAAGGTTGTGTCACTTTCGCAGTAGTTGAAACCAAACGATGGCATCCAATATCACTGCCACTACCTCCCAGCAGGCATCCTCTGCCTCTTTTTCCCTGCCCATCTCTGTCTCAGCCCAGGTTGGCATCGTCATCCTGACCCTGGCCCTTGTGCTGGGCCTGCCTGGGAACCTGTTTGTGGTTTGGTCTGTGTTCTGCCGGGTAAAGAAGCGCTCAGTGACCTGTCTGTTGGTGCTGAACCTTGCTGTGGCGGATGCTTTCGTGCTGCTCAGCGCCCCCCTTTTCCTACGTTACCTGGCTGGAGGCCGGGGCTGGGAGTTTGGCTCAGCGGCATGTAAGCTGGTACATTACCTATCGAGTGTGAACATGTACGTGTCCATCTTCCTCATCTGCCTGATGAGCATGGACCGCTGGCTGGCCGTCACAAGGCCTTTTCTGTCCCAGAGAATGAGGACCAAGCGATCCCTGCTGGGTCTTCTGCTGGGGGTCTGGGCGATGGCCTTTATCCTGTCACTGCCAATGCCTTTCTACCGCAGGTGAGCCAAAAATTTTCTATTCCTTAATATATTTATTAAAAGCCTAGTTTTCAAGGACAGTTTTCAATGAATGAAGTCAACTTTAAAGCAACAGGTTTTATTGCTGGAAATCTACTTAGGAATATTTTGCTTGATTCTTTTTTTAAAGATATCTTCATAATCACATGACAGTGTGGTGCAGCTCAAATGTTGGTTGTTGTGACCAGGTAGTCTGGAGGTTAAGTCACATGACCATAAGCCACACCTGTATTACAAATTTGTAGTGTAGTAGTGCAGGGTTACACGTGCAGATTTGTATGTGGTGCACATCAAAGTGAACATTTCCTCTGCTTCTCTGACAGTAATCTGAGAAAGACACTGCCAAACAACATCACTTTGAACTTCTGTATACCATACCACTGGAACAGTGTGGGCCACCAGGTCTTCCAGTACCTGTTTGAGACCATCATGGGCTGCTTGGTTCCCTTCTCCCTCATCAACACCTGTTACTCCTCAGTCATCTGCCGTCTGCAGAGTGCTAAGTTCCAGCGCAGAGAACAGGGCACCCGCCTCATCCTGCTGATCATCTGTACCTTTGCAGTTTTCTGGCTGCCCTACCATATCATCAACATCATAGAGGTGGTTTGATTTTTTTGCTTTTTTTTTTTTTTGGTGATGGGAGTGGGGTTGTTTGTTTCACATGGGCTAGGAAATGACTACGTTAGATTCTTAACATTTAACAAGCCTACATTTTCCATAATCTGTTTTGGGGTACTTTAATGGGGTTTCTGTCTTTCTACTAACCTCCCTTCATTCTCTACATCCTCCAGGTGGCTGGTCTGTTGCAAGACAGTAAATCAGTGATCAAGGCTGCTCATACAGCCCGTCCAAATGTCACAGCCTTTGCCTACTTCAGCAGTGCTATCAATCCCATTCTCTACGTGTTTGCCGGCAGCTCCCACATCCGCCAGGCTGGCCTCGGCTTCATGGCCAAACTGTTCGAGGCCACCAACTCGGAGAGCAGGAGCACGTCTACCTTCAGCCGTGGCCGCCACAGCAGCTCTTCACCGGATGAAAGCTCAGTCCTGCACACACTGTCAGTCAAAGTGGGAAGGTCCATCAAAGGCAAGAATAAGGAGAGGATTAATAGTGTACCAGGCAGAGAAGCCGTTACTCTGGCCAGTGTTGAGCAGCTAGAGGAACACTGAAGCCATTTTATTTTTCCTAACTTTCTAAATCAATTAGACCCAAAGTGTGTTGACCCAGGCTTTTATGTTCATGAGCTACACGGAAAAGTCAGAAAACTAATATACAAAATGAGAATTACTGAATAATAATCACTTATTTTTATATTTTAAGTGACTTATAGATTGGTTATTTTTTTAAAAATAAGCCCAAATAACATTGCTTGAGCAGTGACATTTTATTTATTATAATTTTAATTACATGTATTGTATATATGTATTTGGGGATGCTTTCAAAAACTAGTGTCATTTAAATCCTTTGGCAAGTTTTTTTCTTTTGTGCATCTGGCCTAAAAGTCTTTTTGTTTTTATTTAGTAGTCATTTCCTTTCTTCATAATAACTAATTTATTTTGTGTATTTGTTATATACGAGGTCCACACAAGTACTTCAAGTACTATAGCTTGTAAAATGAACTGGCTTTTTTATACATGCGTGAAATGACAGTTTCTTATGCAATGTGTTGAGCAGCACAAGCAGGACATTGCATAAGAAACATCCTTCATTTCACTCTCATGCTACACTCTTTCCTCTGTTTCATAATATCTGAGGGAAATGGCCAAGTTAGAAGATTTTGAAAGTTTAATTGGTCATGGGGTGTAGATCTGGGTTCAGATTTCCTGTATTTCAATGTCATTTCTAATACGAGTGACTGGATGCTGAATTTTTTATATATGGTTTTATATATAGGATGAATAAGTCGCCCTTTTTTAAATATACTTTTTAATAGACTTTAATAAAGCTTATTCTTTTACTTCCTGTTTTGATTTATATTGCCACTGATTTCTGTTATATTTGAGAGAACTATTTAGGTGTTAGGTACACACTGAAATAGATTATTTGATTTGTGGGAGACAGTTTGTTTTGATTGTGTATCTCTTTGGCAGATGAACTGTGTTATCAAAAAACAAGTTATTAAAAACTAAAACTTCCCTTTTAAGATCTCAAGCAGTTCAATAAATTCAGACAGGATACATCTAGAGTTGAAATGTGACCTAATTTTTCAGTTTTGTCATGTCTATTTAAGCAGGAGTGCCAACAAAAATGACGGGCGGCTGGAAAGAAAAGTCTTTCATGAGAAACTAATACTTTATTATTTACAGCAGAGGAATCAGACGTATGACTGTATTAGTTTGTCATAAGTGCTAAGTTTACAGTTCCTCTTTTGACAATCTACATATGTAAGTGACTCAGAAGAGCTGACAGCCAACTTTGTTACATAACAGAGACAGCTAGAAACCTGACACCTGATACTTGCAAGTTTGAGCATTAACCCTCAGTCCCATTAGAGCTTGCAAATAAAATGAAAGATTAAAATCTGTAGCCATCTAGGCTGACATTCTGGTAAATGATCTGACAACAGATTAAAAGGGGAAAACAGGAAGATGAAGAATGAACATACAGTAATCAAAAAGATTTAACATTTATGCAACTGAAAGATTTGAAAGATTTGCAATTGCACAATTTTTTTATCTTGCCAGTCCAACACACACACACACGGTACTGTTGAAGTGGGTTGACAGGAAGCTGTTTATGAATGTGGTGTGATAGATAACAGATAAATAGGACAAAACTGTCAGATTTTCTGTTGTGGCTTGTGTGACCTCATTTAACATCTTTTTAGCTGAAAGGGAAATGTTGGAGACGCATTTTGGAAAAAAATACTTTAAAATGTTTTCAGTCCAAATTTGACCCCTGTCTGATCTTAAAACTTAGTTTTGCTGAAATGTTTTTGACTACAGCCCATCCTGGAGCCAGAATAGAATCAATCCGTGCTTTAGTTAAAAGCTTTAATGCTGGTCAACCAGTCCTGTAGGCAGCGGCAGGCAACAAGCTGCCAGATCTGCATATGGATGTGGCATAGCGCCCAGGTTTTCCCAGCACTGCTCCTTAGGGTCATAGCGATGCACCCACTTGGTATCCCTTGCTGTGTTTGCTGATGACCCCCCCACCACGTACAACTGTCCATTAAGCACTGTTGCCCCTGGAGACAAATGTGGCCATGGCAGGGGGGGCACGAAGGACCAGGAGTCATGTGTGGAGTCATAGAGCTCACAGAGTAGTTGGTCTCCAAAGCCCATCCAGAGGGGCTGCAGACCACCAGCTACCACCAAGCCTTTACCCAAAGCTAACATGACATGACCTGCACGTCCCGCTCCCACGGTCATTGGCGCCCTGGGAGAACTGCCACGGGAAGGACTGTACTGCCACATGAAGGGGAGGCAGCACTGATGGAGGTCGCAGCCTCCCGAGATGTAGATCTGCCCGCCCAGAACAGCTGCAGCATGGCCACAGACGGCTGTGCTCAGAGGGTGAGCCTGCCTGAGAGGGAGGACACCCAGAAATACGAGAAGGATGAGGGTGTGTATCAGACAAAACTGATGAATCAGCCTCTAAACTTCTGTAGTCTACACATTTCCTCCAAAGATCACCACAAAGTTGTGTCAGAACAATCCACTTGGAAAATACAATACAACAGAGTAACTTTTTGAATGCATGTTAAGTCCAAGTTTCCCAGATATGTATTTAGATTTTCTATGTACCCTCACTGTAGTATTATACTGTACCTCCAGGTGTTTTCCTCAGGATTGTAGTACTCCACAGCATCCAGGTATTGGCTGTCATCCTGGTTACCACCCAGCACGAAGACCTTGCCTTCCAGACACACAGCAGCAAAGTAGTTCCTCTGATAAATCATATCGGGCAGTCGTTCCCATTTACCTTGAGACATGTCAAACCTTAAGAGGGAAAAGACGTCTGAGTCTAATGGTATATGTTTGTTTTTTTATTACACTGTGAACTTCATTAATTTACAATGAATACATTTTACATTTATTGTAAATTCAGACTTTTATTTTGGTAGGCTGGAGCAGGACGCGCATCCAGTGACGTCATACACGGTTTGACAGACCTGAATTAGAGAGAGATGAGAAACACCTGTCCGGCCAGGAGAGCAACAGGTTTGCTCATCGGTGCACCGACACCCTCTGGATATAATTGACATAATGGATAATGGACATAATGGACATAATGGACATAATGGACTGTATGCTTTTTTTTTTTTCTTACAAATTTGGGAACTTTGCATTTTTGACTTTTACACAGAAAAAAAACCCAGCAGCCGAAATGGATACTGGGATCAGCAGCGTGATACGGAGCCTGATCCTGCAGCTGTAGGTGAATAAAGGTGCGCTCACACTGCGCTCTGGCAGAGAACAGGGTTCTGGTGTCCGCGTCCTGGCTCGGAGCTCTCACCATAGACAAACGAAATGGATTTCAGGACTCAAGCGGGGCCTAGCACGGTACGGACCGCTAAATGTGGGTATACTCTAAGTCTACACATACAAACCTGAAGCATCAGCTTGACCTTGGGTTTACAGCTGCAAACAAACCTGATAAAACTAAGTTTACAGATACACACCGAAATATACACACTTACTAATCTGTGTTTACAGATACAAACTGTGTTGCAAACACGCATTTATCAGTGATGCAATATGCTGGGTGTCCTAGCAGGGTGATTAAGGATGATCTAGGAATGAAAAAAGAAGTATTATGTATATGACAGGAAACACTGAAACATAGGCTGTTTGCTTGGTAAAAGGAGGATGGCTGCAGTGTGTTCATGTGCCATGTAGCCTACTCTAAGTCGAAGTCCCATCCCTGGACCATGTAACAAAATATCAGCAGCTCTATTCTTTATGACTCTTACCCTAGCTGTACCCTACCTTAGAGCAGACTTAAGGATGTCCAGTGCTCCGTAGTATTTGCGTCCTCCCAGAATATACAGCTTGTTATTGAGGAGACAGACACAGTGTCTGAACCGGGCTGGGTCAGGGAAAGTGGCAAATGGTTTCCATTCTATGTTTTTCATCAGACCAGGTCCACGGTGGAACTGCTGAGCAAACCACAGGGTCTGGCTGGGAACCCTCTTCATTAATTCATCATCGACAGTGTCCCCACCAACTAGAACCAGGGCCTGCAGGGTGGAAATATATGTTTGTATTGACTGGTGTATTAGAAATGTCAGAGAGGATTCGACAAACGCACAAAACAATAGTGTTGTACAAACAGGTGTGGAAGTGCAGACTGATATTAAAGATTGCATCTGCCTGGTTTGGGGTGCGGGGTTGGCACTCTGGCCCTCTGTGATCCCCCTCGAGCAGGCTTTGGAGAGTGTGCAGTGTTGCTCTAGCATTGGGGCTCCTGTGAAGGAGGTTGCATTTCAGGGCCTCCTGGAGTTCAGAATAACTGAGGAGGGGGAGACGAACATGGTGGAGCAGGCGTGGCAGAAATGGGAGTCTTTCTTTAGGGTTGTCCTCCACCCAGCTCACTACTGTCCTGAAAACCACCATCTAAGTATAAAGAAGAAGCCACTTCAGAAATCCATTCAGATGTGCAGCACAAGATGTTAAAAACAAACTGGGATACGTCAGGATAAGACATGGTTTTGGCAAAAATGAGGTTTTGGGGATTCCCCAGTATAAAGGTTATGAATATGATTCATGAATAGCCAACGTACTGTCAAATGGGATTTTCATGTTCCTTATTTAGATTTTCAGAATGCTGTATTGTGGCCAGGTATAATAAAATCTTTTTTCTAAACAAAGTTGTGAAAAACTCTAGACAGTTAATTTAACAAATGAGCATTTCTCAGTAGCTTATGTAAAAATACAAATCATTTTTATGTGCTGTCAATTCTTAAACATTATAGAAATTCAGATATAGTCATATACATCAAAATTACAAAAGAAACTAGTAGAGATAAAGTTAATGTTACCTCACTCTCTACACTCAGTGAGTCCTTCTCAATCAGCCTGGTCAGGAGGGAGCATGGGACATCCTTAAACGTCTCCCCAGCATAGATGCACTGGAAGTGGGCTAGGATATACTCCTCTGCTGCCTGCCCCAGCTGGACCAGCCCATAGGTCTCAGCCAGGACAAGCACATCCAGACAGGTGTTTTCATCCATTCGGTCCCGCAGGAAGTCGATGCACAGAGAGAGAGCCCCCTGCAGCTGGAACTGAAGCAGCGCATCTGTGAGCTCCCAAATCTGGCTCCAGCCAAGTCTCACCTGACCCGTGTAGATGAAACCTAGAATGGATTCAATGACGTGGGCTGGAACACCACGCAGGCACACAGTGTCCTCATTGGATTCCCTTAACCCTCCACAGAGCAGGGCCCGAAAATAGTCCCCACCTGCTGCTAACATCACACGGTGTGCTTGGAGATGTGGAGGGGTGATAAAGGAAGCATGAAAAGATGGTGTGGGGGCGGGAATCACAACAGAGCAAGAGAAAGGCAAAAGGGCAAACAAAAGTCAGTCTGCACAGACCATAACTACTACCTCCTCCAGCCTGCATAACAAACAGCTGATAGCAACATGTTTATGAAGATTTCTAAGAAAAGGTTACTGGGAAATTCAGCTGAGGCGAGAGATGCACTTTCACAGCAAGCTGTGGTTAATTTTGTTATGGGGAGGGTTGTCTTGTTTCTTACCTGCATATCTCTCTCCACTCTCTGCTTGTATTGTGACATCACATCCTACTCCCCTCTGCCACATGTCCCTGATAACCATCAGACTTTTGTCCAGCTCTGTGGCAGCAGAGGTTGCGGTAGGCGCTGTGCACTTTTGCATCAGCCTCTGCATCTCTAGATACCTGCAGGCATTCAGCACCTCCTCCATTAGCCCTTCTTTTCTCAGGTCCATGGCCACGTACCCACAGTATGCAAAATCCAGAACAGCCCTTAAGCCAACTGGTGTTAAACACTGAGCTTTTTCCCCTACTCTAAATGTGGACACGTGCTTTGAGTCGAAGAATGCGTCAGGGGTTTCAGTGGAAGCTGCCAGCACCAGTCTGTGAGCTTGGAAGGAGCTGCCCCTGAGTGGGAAAGTACAGTCTAGAAGTAGACCATCTTCCTGAAGCCTATGTAGATGACTGAAGAGGATGTTGGAATATGAGGGGAGGATGTAAGAAAAGAGACCTGGGTCTTTGAGGAGAGTTGAAGAGGTGAGGTGAGGGATATGATTGGCTTTAGAGTCTGGCATGTGCTTTAACCCCATGGCTGTGGTATGTTTTTGGTTTTGCAGACGAGCTCTTGGTGTGCCTTTGTGTCCAACATCATCCATGTTTGATTCACTTTTACCTCTTACTCTTCTTTCCAACTCCACCTTTTCCTTTTTTTCCTCCTATAAATCCGCCTCTGTCACCAGGTCCACCTTCTTGTCACAGTGAAGACATACCAAGATGTATCAAAGTGCATGGTACAAAGAAACAAACAGAAAAGCAAGTCGTAGGAAGGAACCATTAATGCTGTATTCCTGGGAATGTCGTTGTTAATGCACTAATTCACTTTTACATCAGACACGCAGTGATTACACTCGTGACACCTGAGGTGTCAGTTTAACCTCGCCTACGAAGTGAACAGTGCCATGACTGACACTGACAATTTCCCAGGAGGTCACGAGCATGTATAAAGTTCAATGTTAGTATAGACACATGCACAATCCTTATTCTCCTATACCATGTATGGTTAGTTATACCAATTTCTGACATGAAAAAAATCTATTTCTATAATTTGCCAGTTAGGAAACATAGTCAAACTGATTTTAATTTTGTACTAATTATTGTTGTAAGAAGAGTCTTCACTTTTTTACAAATATTATCTGAGTTTGAAACAAGACCCTGTGCGTACACCTACCTTGCTGATTCCTCTACCAGTGTGTGTAAGTGTGTTTATGAGCTCCCTGCCAGGGAACAATGGCATTATGAGCATGTAGAGTGCAGGAGGCGATAAGGCAGGTTTAATTATAGCACGAAAATGTGACTCTGGGGTGAAATGGCTGCATCCTACTTTTCCTTTTTAATGCGAATGAACCAAGAACAGACTGCATTTTGTTATTTAAGCAACAGTCATCTTGTTTTGAAGTGTTTTGTTTTTCCAGAATATCTGGTTGCATTTAAGTGTATTGCAAACATGGGGATTTCAGCCAACCAACCCTTAGGTTCTAATTATTTTCTATATGTAAAGACATGAAAATGTGTCCAATACGTTATTTGCAGTGTATAAGTGTAAACATGAACAGAAATACACTATTCTATTTGATCATATATGGAAAATACAAATTTCAAAGCATAAAAACTTACGATAAAATGATAGTTTAAAGTGTGTACAGTTCATGTTGGTGTCTCTGTGAAACAGAAAAGAAAATAACAGAATAAAATAGTGGGCCCCCATAATCTGAGTGTCCTCTGGTGGACTGTTGATGTTTTACACATTGTTATATCCAGCACAGTCAACAATTCTGGGAAAGACGTAGGATGTGTCTGTCACCAAAAAATAATCAGGTCAGGTGATGTCTTATCTTTAAACATCTGAAACACGTACAATTGGCACCAAATTGTGCGAATTCTTGACTATATCCTTCTAATCAACAACTTAAACCAGCTAATTTTAAAGAACTGATGAGCTTTCAGGAAATAAAAATGTGGCATTTAAAATAAATTTGCTTAAGATAATGAAGATGATAATAAATAAATAATAGTATATGATATAATAACAAAGACGTAAAGCCACTAATGGTAAATCTTTGGCAGGAGATTGCAAAAACAAAAGGAAAAACAGAAAAATGAGTTTTTATTATTTTACAATGCAACATGACTTATACTCTGTGAAAGTTTTTCTGCTATGATGACTTTAACTAACCCTGCACATTTTCACTTTATCCCAAAACTTACTGCTGTCACCAGAATCATGAAATGCAACACTTGTTTTATTGTGTAACAAAGATTTATTTTCCCACAAACCACCTGACAAACAGAAAATAAAAGGTCAAGGTGTAAATATGGGTTAAATGTTACTCCTTATCACTCAAATATTATTGTAATACTATTTTTCAAAATTCAGATATAGAAAGCGGTAGAGGCAGAACTATTTGTTTTGTTTTAAATTTAATGTAGACAAAAGTGTGTGTGTGTGTGTGAGGGGGGGGGGGGGGGTGGGACCATACAAAGGAAGATGGGAGTGGATGTCACTCATCTGACTGAAGATATAAATTTTAAGAGCCTCAGTCTAAAATGCTGATGAACACCTCCGTCACCTGGAAAAGAAAACCCCTGAGTGAGTACTTCAGATTTTTTTGCTTTAAATTTTGTTTAAAATGCAATATAATCCATCTTTTTCATATATCAGTCGAGGTTGTAGTAACTGGAAAGATGAGTGATTTGCTGACAGTGGTCTAGCAGATTTGGAAAAAAAAAAAAAACAGAAAAAGGATATTGCATCAAAAACAAGCTCAACATCTTGTAGAGAAGGAGACTCCCACACAGCACCAGAAATCAAATTACTAATTATCTGGCACTACTGCCTAAAACCAACCACAGTCCTACCTAGTTCCTCTTTATTAAAATGCTTCTGTTCAGAGTTTTCTGATTGATCTTCTTTCCAGGTCAAAAGACAGAGTGATCAGCTGGTGGTTTTAAACTCGACTTTCTGGTGTTGAAAAAAAAAAAAAAAATGAAATATCAACTTTTTCTTTATTTTTTTATACACTGTACACAGGAATCTATCAGACGTGACAATGGGGCAGTTGACATCCAGACGTGACAGTTTGGTCCCGGGCATTTTGCCTCATTGTCGCTCTTCAGCCAATGAAGAAGGACCTCCCAGGTACTCGTCGCACCATTTTGATGGCAGCTTGCAAGATGTTAACCTTCAAATTCCTTCCATTGCTGTCACAAACATGGACTCAAGGTTTGTGCCACCATTGATATTCCTTTAGGGCAGATGATTCTCAAAAATAATAGCTGATGTCGCCTTAATTTTAGTTTTCAATTTGATGAGTCATTTTTGTGAAAATCAGCTCCAGCACATTTGCTATAACTTGTCTTCTCTTATTTCAAATAACACATGTGCTTGGGCCTCCTCTGTAACAGTGGATCAGACCATCAGGGCTCAAAGATGGAGCTGCAGAGATCTTCCCTGTACAGCACATTAGACCAGGTGCCACAGCTGGAGCATTATACTAGCACACTTCCACACCAGCAGGCGAGGAAACGGCCTTCTCTGGAGGCTCTCCGCAAGGCATTTAAGGCAAGTTATTCATCTCTGAAAACTTGTATCGTCTTGTTCCCCTACAGATAGGCTATCATTCTTTCATTGTTATATTCACAAGCTGTTTTTGAATGTTTGGAAAAGTTGGATTCACCAGAAGTATGCTTTTCCCCCTCTATGTTTAACCAATATTTCATATGTGATAGTTTTGTCCTGTAACTTTATCAAAAGAAAAAGGGTCAAATAAAAATTAGATTTTGGTGATGTTAATATGTTATGTTTCCCTCTTTGCTTGAATTGCAACATTTTCAGGAGGCAGAGGCAGGGATGGAGGTGCCGGACACCACCACGGACTCAGGAGACAGCACTGTTCCAATCACTGACAGTGGAAATGAAGACTCAAAAAGTCCAAAGAAGAAAGCTCCTGTTAGACTTGGCTGGGTGGTTGGAGTTAAGGTAGGCTTTTTGTATTTTTACATTCATTCTCTACAACATGGACAAGAGTCTGACTAACAGTTGTTTATTTAGTTGCCTGATAAATGAATTAACATTACAAAAATCACAATCAAAAACACTTGTGTTGTTTTCCATGGTCACAGATTCGTTGCATGCTGAATATTTGGGGAGTCATCCTGTTCCTCCGCTTGTCATGGATCACTTCTCAGGCAGGCATCTGTGAGTTTTCCTTCATTTCTCTGCTCAGTCCAGTTCATTCATCTGTTTTTTTTTTTTAGCTCTATCACTGTAGGTCCAATCTTATCCCTGCCTGGGATAAGCAAAAGAAAATGGATATTTTTTTTGTCCCCCCCCCCCCCTGCAAAGAAATAAACCATAAAAAACCCCAAATAGTACTGATGATAATGTTGTTATAATGATCTATACCATCCCCTCTCTCCCCATGTCAGTGTTAACATGCCTTATTGTCATGATGTCGGTGACTGTGACTACAGCAACTGCCCTCTCCATCTCTGCAATCGCCACCAATGGGAGAATAATCTCAGGTCAGTCACTTCCTATGTCACCAGGTTTCTATATGCTGAATAGATACTGTATGTGGCTTTGAAAAATTGAAATTCGGACTCAAATTCATAAAAAGATTTTTAAAAGATTTCATACAAAGTCAAAAATATATAAATGCGTTTTTATTTAATTGTGCAATGTTTTGAACCAAATGATGTACATTTCTAAAGCACCTCTGATATTTATTCAGCATCTGTTCGATGATTCTATGTCGTGTTTGTGTGACTCTTCGGGGTACAAAATAATTTTCAGGTGGGACATATTTCTTGATCTCTCGCTCTCTGGGTCCTGAAATTGGGGCACCCATTGGGATGGTCTTCTCTTTCGCCAACGCTCTGGCTTGTGCACTCAACACAGTTGGTTTTGCAGAGGTGGTTCGTGATCTAATGAAGGTACTCATAATACTTCAGAATATGACTCACATTCATCTGAAATGTTTTTTTTTTGTTGTTTTTTTTTTTTTACTTTACAGAAATATTTCTGAAATGAATAAATAAGTACTGTAACAACATATATCAGAATATCTTAACCAAATAATATGGTTTGGTTGGTTATTATAGGACGACTTTGGTACTGTCATTGTTGATTCAGTCAATGATGTCCGTATCGTGGGTGTGATCACTGTAACTATTCTTCTGTTCATTTCACTGGCTGGAATGGAGTGGGAGTCAAAGGTGAGCATATCCTGACCCAGCTCATTTTGCCTGTTTGAATTGGCCCTAAAATGTCCTCATGTCTTACTTGGACACATATTTTCTTTTTCTTTTTTTTTTTCTTCTCTCCTCTCTCCATTTGTGTCTGTCTCTCAGACCCAGATCTTGTTCTTTATCGCTCTCATGATCTCATTTGCCAGCTATTTGGTGGGCACAGTCATTCCCCATGGAACAATAAAACAAGCCCAAGGCATCTTTGGATACCGCGGTGAGTTTAAGCTTCTCCAGATAAACTAAATTATCATTTGTGTCACTAAACATATTTGACAAAAGATTGTAAAATAAATCACTAGATACATTCAGCGCCACCAACACAATCTGTTTTCTTAATTTAAAATGTCATGTCATCATAAATTGGAACATTTTTGAACCTTGAGTTTATTAGATCACACAACTGTTTCTTATTTTCCCTCACCAGGTGAGATCTTTGTTTCAAACCTGAAGCCGGACTGGAGAGGACCTGACGGCAACTTCTTTAGAATGTTTGCCATTTTTTTCCCCGCCACCACCGGCATCCTGTCTGGAGTCAACATCTGTGGAGACCTCAAAGTACGGAGGGGAAGAATGACGATATATATACCTCTTTAACAACAAGCATTTACAAGAACTACATCAATAATGACTTCTAAATATAAAATATTATTTCTTTTTGCAGGACCCTTCTACTGCTATCCCCAAAGGCACCCTCCTAGCCATTTTCTGGACTACCATCAGCTATTTAGTTGTTCCTTTAACTGTTGGTAATCTACTCGCTTGACATGCCTTCATTTTGTTTCAACTTTCTTTTGGACTGACTGTTTTCACTGAGCTAGAAAGGTGCTAGGTACTGTAGTTTGATACAGTAGGCACAGCAAAAGAGGATTTACCATTTAGGGGCAGTATCATTGGCGTACTGCATCAGTGTGAGACAGTTACTGAGCTTAAAACTGCAGAAAAAGGAGAGATGAGTCAAACCTTGACATGAAACAACATGAAAAGTAGATAAGACCTTTCAAAACTTTGCTGCTACTCATCAGGGTGAGAATATAAAATACCTCTGGCTAAATAAACATCTTATAAAGTCATTGATTCCAACTGCTAATAATATAAACACAATAATACAGACGGGAATATCTGCACAACAAAAAGAATCCAGACTGAAATATACTTTTTTTTTTTTTCCTCTACAGGGGCATGTGTCTTACGGGACGCTTCTGGTAATATAAGTGACATTCTGACTGTGAATAGCACTGGGGTTTGTGTGGGTCTTGCATGTAACCTGGGCTGGAACTTCACAGACTGCACCCAGACACAGTCGTGTCGTTATGGTCTGGCCAACAGTTTACAGGTACTGTAAGTCTTTTTGTAAAATGTAAATATTAAATTCTTTTTTTGATTTTTCCCTAATCTTTCCATCCTTTGCAATTATTGTATTAAAACTAATATGCTCATTTCAGTTTTTTATGTTCTTAATTATGACACTTCCAACCAGGTCCTGGGCCAAATTTCAGCTTTCTACTACCTCATCACCCTAGGTGTCTTTGCAGCCAGCTTGTCATCTGCTCTTGGCTTCCTAGTGTCCGCTCCTAAAATCTTTCAGGTAAGAAACCACAGGCAAAACCTGGTGTTTAACTGATATGTCTATGTTGTAAGAGCAGCTTTTAACAAATCTACTTTTGTTGTAGTAGTTTAGGGGATGATTTGGAGACTTCAGTGAGTTGATGCAAGGAGAGCAGTTGAAAACGTTTGTGAATTGCTTCTAGTGCCCGATATGTCCTTAGCCCAGACTCTACATAATTTTGTTTAATATTAATTTAACACCTGTAGCATGATCTGGCAACCCCCACATTAAGAGCAACTAATGTAAAATAAAAGTAGCAACAACATGAGGAATGCTTTACTGGACCAACATATGGTGGAGAGTTTTGTTTTAAAATCTTTTGATTTCTGCTTTATCTGCCAGTGTCTGTGTAGAGACAATATATACCCATACATTGGGTTCTTTGGAAAGGGATATGGAAAAAATGATGAGCCTCTCAGGGCTTATATCCTCTGCTATGTGATTGCTGTTGCCTTCATTGTTATTGGTGGGTATGATCTAATAGTGTTTCATAGCTGTTTTTATATGCTACTCTTGTTGCAAAAGGGTTGGGTCTGTAATGTATTATTGATTCCCCATGTCAGCTGAGCTGAACACCATCGCAGCCTTGATCTCCAATTTCTTCCTGTGTGTCTATGGCCTTATCAACTTCAGCTGTTTTCACGCTTCAATCACCAACTCCCCTGGTGAGTCTTCCACTCACACACTACATTACACCCATACCAGGCACAAGCTCTCCAGAATTAGACAATATCAGTTCTTGTGAAATGATGATGGCTAAACATTAAGCTCCAGTAAACTTATGAGATCATGTTTTGACCACACATGGTTTTCTCCAGAGGGAAAAAAAAAAGGTTGCCAGGTGTGAGTGAAAATGACACATTTTGACTAGTTAATGACTAACTCATGTTTCACCACTATCAACCAACAGTGCCTTTTAATAAGAAACAGGAAATGAAATCAGTAGCAGTGGCTTCCTGCGTCAAACACTTTGCTGACACGTCAAAGCGCTCACAAAAAAAAAAAAAAAAAAAAAAAACAACCAAAAAACACGCTTTCCTTTTCATCTAAAGATCAGATGGTAGATCTGTTTAGTGCAAATGTTTCCTCTATCATAGTCATCCTGTAAATATAGACTATTGCACTCTGGTGACCTGTATGTTTCGTTTTTCAGTGTAGATATTTCATGGTTTTGTTAGATGTAAAAGCATCAGGAAATTAGAAGTAGGAATAAAAACTGGCATGTAGCAACGCTCACTAGTTAGACTGGGGACTGTTGCAGCTCTTGGTCAGTGCCTCCAACCCCTATACCACAGGTGTCCACAACTGTGAATATTCCTAAAAACTAAAGAGTAACAGTATTTTTTGATTAATATCACCAAGCCGTTTCATTTTCCAGCCCACAGAACAACCAAAGGTCTGTAAGTCTATAAGTCTATGTGCTTAATTAGACAGAGCCATGTGATTATGTGTTTTGTCACTGTAGGTTGGAGGCCTGCATTTCATTACTACAGTAAGTGGGCGGCTTTGTATGGAGCAGTAATCGCTGTACTGCTGATGTTCCTCTTTACCTGGTGGGCTGCTCTCGTCACCTTCAGTATTATCTTCTTCCTGTTTGAATATGTCAACTACACTAAGCCAAGTGAGTCAAAAAACATAGAGCATATTTTCAAATTCAATGTTTACCGGGAGAAAAAAACACATACAGTGGGTACGGAAAGTATTCAGACCCCTTTAAATTTTTCACTCATTGTGTCATTGCAGCCATTTGCCAAAATCAAAAAAGTTCATTTTATTTCTCATTAATGTACACTCAGCACCCCATCTTGACAGAAAAAAACAGAAATGTAGAAATTTTTGCAAATTTATTAAAAAAGAAAAACTGAAATATCACATGGTCATAAGTATTCAGACCCTTTGCAGTGACACTCATATTTAACTCACATGCTGTCCATTTCTTCTGATCCTCCTTGAGATGGTTCTGCTCCTTCATTGGAGTCCAGCTGTGTTTAATTAAACTGATTGGACTTGATTAGGAAAGGCACACACCTGTCTATATAAGACCTTACAGCTCACAGTGCATGTCAGAGCAAATGAGAATCATGAGGTCGTAGGAACTGCCCAAGGAGCTCAGAGACAGAATTGTGGCAAGGCACAGATCTGGCCAAGGTTACAAAAGAATTTCTGCAGCACTCAAGGTTCCTAAGAGCACAGTGGCCTCCATAATCCTCAAATGGAAAAAGTTTGGGACGACCAGAACTCTTCCTAGACCTGGCCGTCCAGCCAAACTGAGCAATCGTGGGAGAAGAGCCTTGGTGAGAGAGGTAAAGAAGAACCCAAAGATCACTGTGGCTGAGCTCCAGAGATGCAGTAGGGAGATGGGAGAAAGTTCCACAAAGTCAACTATCACTGCAGCCCTCCACCAGTCGGGGCTTTATGGCAGAGTGGCCCTACGGAAGCCTCTCCTCAGTGCAAGACACATGAAAGCCTGCATAGAGTTTGCCAAAAAACACATGAAGGACTCCCAGACTATGAGAAATAAGATTCTCTGGTCTGATGAGACCAAGATTGAACTTTTTGGCGTTAATTCTAAGCGGTATGTGTGGAGAAAACCAGGCACTGCTCATCACCTGCCCAATACAATCCCTACAGTGAAACATGGTGGTGGGAGCATCATGTTGTGGGGGTGTTTTTCAGCTGCAGGGACAGGACGACTGGTTGCAATTGAAGGAAAGATGAATGCGGCCAAGTACAGAGATATCCTGGAAGAAAACCTCTTCCAGAGTGCTCAGGACCTCAGACTGGGCCGAAGGTTCACCTTTCAACAGGACAATGACCCTAAGCACACAGCTAAAATAACAAAGGAGTGGCTTCGGAACAACTCTGTGACCGTTCTTGACTGGCCCAGCCAGAGCCCTGACCTAAACCCAATTGAGCATCTCTGGAGAGACCTGAAAATGGCTGTCCACCAACGTTCACCATCCAACCTGACAGAACTGGAGAGGATCTGCAAGGAAGAATGGCAGAGGATCCCCAAATCCAGGTGTGAAAAACTTGTTGCATCATTCCCAAGAAGACACATGGCTGTACTAGCTCAAAAGGGTGCTTCTACTCAATACTGAGCACAGGGTCTGAATACTTATGACCATGTGATATTTCAGTTTTTCTTTTTTAATAAATTTGCAAAAATTTCTACATTTCTGTTTTTTTTCTGTCAAGATGGGGTGATGAGTGTACATTAATGAGAAATAAAATGAACTTTTTTTGATTTTGGCAAATGGCTGCAATGACACAAAGAGTGAAAAATTTAAAGGGGTCTGAATACTTTCCGTACCCACTGTATATGTTCATCATGTGTGTGTTCTTTTTGTTTGTTTTTTTTTCATACCTGTATCACTTGTGTTGTGTTATTAAACCCACAGAGGTAAACTGGGGATCGTCAGTACAGGCAAGTACATACAACATGGCTCTGTCATCCTCTGTTTCTCTTTCCGGGGTGGAGGATCACATCAAGAATTTTAGGTGAATAACTTAAAAATCTGTTACATTATTTATCAGTAATCCTTAAATCAAATGTCCATTGGTTATTGTATGTATGTAAAATTATGGAGTGTCACTATCATCTAAGCAACACTGTTTGTAGCATGTTTTAAAGTATCAAGCCAGTAAACTGCATAGGAGTATCTATGTGTGGCTATATGTATGACTTTAACTTTAATTTCATTCCCTAAGTATATTAGAGCAGTGCTGTATTTATATTTGGTCTTCTGCAGGTGATTATCAGTGGTGATGGTCCCAATTGAAGCAGCAGCTGTTATTTCTCGTCTGTCCTCTTCTTTCAGGCCACAGTGTCTTGTCCTGACTGGGCCCCCGAACCAGCGACCTGCACTGGTGGACTTTGTTGCATCTTTCACCAAACACATAAGCCTCATGATCTGTGGAGACATCATCATGGTTAGCCATTCAGTTTTACTCCAAAAGGAAAATAAAAGCGATGATTTATGTCGTCGTCCTCACAGTAGCTGTTCAATTCCAACATCTTCTGCGTGTTTCTGTGACATCAACCTGTTCCTCACTCCTCTAGGAGGAGGAGCGGCAGACTCGGCCACAGGATGCCACAGATTTGTTGGTGAAGTGGATGAACAAGAGGAAAGTGCGCTCGTTTTATACTCCTTTGAGTGCAGACGGCCTCAGAGCTGGAGCACGAAACTTGCTGCAGGTACATTTTTCATCATGTCTTTAGCTGTAGGAAGTAATTACAGCTTTAACTGTACAAAACACATCTGCTGGGAACAGTTTCAGATTAACAGCCTGTTAAAATGATCAATCTCATGCTCGTAATTTTGGCTGATGGCAACTAGTTTCTTCAGTGTCCATAGATGGCTACACATTACTTACTGTATATAAATATTTTTTCTTCTGTTTATAGCTTTTGTTTACCTCCATTCTGATGTACTATACATCGTTCAGTACTACATTTATTCATAGTCAGTGTAAGGACTAGGACTGTCAATATTCATACATAAAGGATGTTTCCTCTTTGTATTTTCACCCTGAATCCTTCAAAATCCCTTGTGGTGTCATTTGCCATGTTTTTAAGGCGTCTGGTCTTGGCAAACTGAAACCCAACACTCTTGTTCTGGGCTTCAAGTCAAACTGGAGGGAGAGTTCTCCTGAAAGCATTGAAGATTATATCAACACCATATAGTAAGTTGGTCATTATTAATAGTACAGTTTACAGAGGGAAACAGGGAATATTTGCATTCTATATTTAAGTTTACTAGCCTTTAAAAATGCTACATTATGTGCTTTTCTTTGGTCTAGTGATACCTTTGACTCTAACTACAATTTGTGTATCTTGAGAATGATGGATGGGCTGGATATCATTGAGCATTTTGAATTTGAAGGTTTGAAATCCACATTTCCACAATCCTTAAAATTTCTCTGTGATTTCCTATTAGAATTTACCAACCATCAAACCAAGAAAATAGTTGATGTAACATCTTTCCTCTAGTGAACCAGAGCTTTGAGCCTGATGAAGTAAGAAATGACAACCAACAGTCCTCTGATGTGGCATCAGGTGAGTGTTACATTATTTTAAGCTCTCCAAGTTAACAGCATCACAACAACAGCAACACACGTTTAACATAAATATGACAACTACCTCACTCTTCCTCCCTCTGTTGTCACAGTTGAGGACATCTCCGATAAAGGCGACAGCGATCAGATCAAGACAGTGTTTCAGAGCGACCAGGGCAAGAAGACCATTGACGTCTACTGGATAGCTGATGATGGGGGTGAGTCCAGAGAGAAGGTACAGTAGATCTGACAAAGCACAGTGCACTGTTGATTTGGCAACCTATTGATATGTGTACAACATCAAATGCATGTAAACTACTAGAGATATGATTATAATCATACAGCCATCTCATTAATGTTTTAAAGGTCTGACACTGCTGGTGCCTTACCTGCTCACCAGGAGGAAACGATGGTGCAGGAGTAAGGTCAGGGTCTTCATTGTGGGAGATGAGCAGAACATGGACGAAAGTCACAAACAGTAGGTTTTCTCATTGAGGACGATCAAGGTTTTGTTCACACCCCTCTACTTTTTTCTCCTTCCCTGCTTTAAAAGGTAAAATCAATTCACAATGCACAATATACTGTCATGCAATGTTGGATACTTTCAAGTTTAAGTGCAGTTCAGTGTGAGGACAATTAAGTTCAATTTATTATCAAAACTTATACAAAAATCTTTTTTAATCAAATATTTGTTAATCCAATCCAGTGCTTTTAGTCATGTCGGCTGTTTTGTGCGATAAATAGAAAGTTCTATTCAATTCTGTTATAATATATAACAGGGTTGTACTGAAAGTGTTTTTGTTTTAGGATGATCGCTCTACTGAAGAGGTTTCGTCTGGATTTTAATGACGTTATAGTCATGACAGACAGTGAGAAGCGTCCACACTCCAAGAAGTATGTCAACAAACCCCTGACATTCACTATCAAAGTTACAACACACCAGAAAACTTGGCATTTGTACTGATATAAACCAGTCTATGACACAACTATGTGTCCTGCAGAGCTCACTAACTTGCATCCCGTTGTTCCTGTCACTTCTCAGCCTGAGTAGGTTTGTGGACAGTGTCGCCCCCTTCAGGCTATGGGATGAACAGCAGGAAGGTGTCTCAGCTCAGGAGTTGAAACAAAATGCCCCATGGAAAATATCTGACAAGCAGTTTGAGGCCTTCAGACTTAAGGTAGGTGTATATTTCTATGTTTGCATGTGTATCCTGCATGTCCAACATGTGAAGCAACATGTTGTCCCAATATATGTCATCCACACTGTCAAATGTCTCTTTTTTTATGAGCTCTTTTAATTACATGCACATGTAAACTGTCTCGCCTTCTTTTTTTAATTTGCAGTCATTTACTTATTTGTATCTTCATCCTTTCACAGACTGAGAGGAAAGTGAGACTGAACGAAATCATCAGGAGGAATTCCCAGAATGCTGCACTTGTGCTAGT
This sequence comes from Mastacembelus armatus, assembly GCF_900324485.2. NCBI lineage: Eukaryota > Metazoa > Chordata > Actinopteri > Synbranchiformes > Mastacembelidae > Mastacembelus > Mastacembelus armatus. Next base: position 9,700,228 of record NC_046650.1, on the reverse strand, counting down.
GTGAGTAGAGTTTGTTATTCAGCTTCAGGTTATGAATGAAAGTGTCACAGCATGGAGCACATGGAGCATTGACAATATAGTGTAGCCGTAATATCTCATGGTCATTGAAAGTTTCATTTTGAAATCATGAACACCTGCTACTGTAACAGCCTCCGTTCATGTGTGAGGAGAAACCTGAGTGCAGACATTACTTCCATACAACCACATGACCATTAGTGATATCTGTGTTCAGGGCTTGATTTCAGTGCTGTGTGCAAGCCAGTCCTGTTCTACTAAACAAAACAAATATTTATAGACCAGGAAACCTTGAAAAAAGTTATAAGCCCACTAAAAACATTGATTTCTAAAGCATTCAGATTTCTGTCAAGTAGAACTATTTGCCCTTATTATTTGTCTTGTATGTGCTGTGAATGTTATGAAGAGGGGCTGCTTTAAACAAGTTGTGAGTGGTCTTGGTCTGGTCCTCTTGTAGTTTTGTTCCAGGCTTTGCAATTTCATTGTCATCGATACATATACACAAGCCTCTCAGTACTGAAGAATGAAAACCGTACATTGGGATGAAAACATATCACAGCATGCACTAATTTGACTCGTGCAAGGTTTTTATCATATGTCAAGTACATGCTGCATTTCCTCTTGTTTTGTTATGTTTGTGTAAATGTGATGGTTTTCTCAGGAGCCTTCCGGTGCCACAGAGTGACTGCCCCAGTGCCCTGTACATGGCCTGGCTGGATACTCTGACCTGTGGGCTCCACTGTCCTGCGGTGCTGATACGAGGAAACCAGCAGAACGTCCTCACTTTCTACTGCCAGTAAATCCTGGGTCAGATGGGTGGAGGATTGTTACAGGCAGGGATATTTGGAGACAGTAAATTAAAACAAACAGGACACAATAGTATAGTAGTAATAATGAATAGAAAACAATGCAAGACACACTCAGACCCAAAGTGAATTAGTTTTGTCCAGGTAATAAGCTAATCTGAGGTACATCAAGATGGATATGATGTCCTGGGTTCTTCTGCTAAGAGACACTCCTAAAAGATACTCCTTCATTTGGTGTTTTGGTGATGACGAGCGCACAATGTAAGTTTAAAATGTTTGTTTGGGCTGAGACTAGTGTTGTGAAGGCTTTAGTATTGTTTGATTTTCGTACTGTCTCTAGTTTGTGGTTCTCTATTCTCATCCATTCAGGGTTTTCCTTTAATTTGGTACCTGTGTGTATGTATTGTACATATGTATGCTGCTGTTCAAAAACTAGCTAGAGAAGCTTTTTTTTTTTTCTAAGATTGGAATTACAAATGTCGAGGCTCTTAGTAATTTCTAAATAGTATATTTGCTAAGGATGCATGAGGTTTTGGTTTCTGGTATATTATTGGCCAGTAAGTGGGCTAAATTGTGGAGGACGCCCTTCCCCATATCCACAGTCTGGTTACATGGGTTAATTCAGCATTTTACTCTAGATTATGTTGTGTACTTTTTATCAATCTGTCTTCAATCAGTGATTATATTTAAATCAAATAAGTTGTGAGATGAACTTCTTACAGGGGCTGTTATTCCCCTAATTTGTGAGTATATGTGTGAACATGCATAAGGTTTTAGGAATTGATTTTTCAAAGAATTTGTCAATAAAAATTGTTGAAATTTAGAAATGATTGTTGTAGTAATAGAATTTCAGCTGATAATTATGTTGATAAAGTGGAGAATGGCTGCAAACTGGGGACAACACGTTTTCTGTCAGTGTTGCTGTTTATATGAGGATGGTGCTGAGCTTCTCCACATTTCAGTGAAAACAGCAGGCGTTACTGTGGTAAGTACAAGTCATAGAGGCATTAGACATGATACAAGATCACATAATATAAAGTACACATGGTGTTCTATAGTTTTAAGAGAAAAGGGGAGAAAATTATGACATTGGAACAAAACCTCAAAAGACAGTAACTCACCGACTGAAGTAGGTGTATTATCTCATTCTCTACACGAGTCCTTCTCAAGCACCCTGTCTGGGAAGCAGGAGGGGATGTGCTTGAACTTCTCCCCAGCAGAGATGCACTACAAGTGGGCTAGGATATACTCCTCTGCACCAGGTGCTTTCATCCATTCGGTCCCACAGGATGCAATAAAACAAAGTTCCCCGCAGCTGGAACTGAAGCAGCAAAATCTGTCTCCAGCCAAGTCTCACCTGACCCATCATGTAGATGAAACCTAGAATGGATTCAGTGACGTAAGCTGGAACACCACGCAGGCGCACAACGTCCTGTGTGCTTGTAGAGGTGGAGAGATGACAAAGGAAGCATAAAAAGATGGAGAGTGGGAAGGGAATAACTACTGCAAGATAAAGGCATGAACAAGACAAATGGCAAACTAAAGGAAGGTTTCCTCAGCAGAGCTGCTCAGTAAATGACAGTGGATAAAAATTCCAGATAAAATCTTCTGCAGGGCTGGACCAAACCACAGACTAACTCCACCCAATGACAAAAATGCATGTTAACTTAATCATCAGCATTAAGTTAATACAGACCTCTTACATTTCCTATGCTTATACCATACTGTTATATAATTAGATGCTTTTTTTTTGCACAGCATGTTGGGTAAGCCATGTGTCATGGAGAAACATTAGTAAACAGGTTTTCAACATAATGTGAAACATCTCCTGTAGATGCTAGAATGAAGAAGTTACTCATTTATGACTGTGTTGGTCTTATCCCTGACACAGGGATGCACTGCATGTTGCCTGTGGATGCAATAGGAAAACAAACTGAATGCCTGTGTCATGTACTGCCTTTCCCTGGACTTAAGTGGTGGAAACACATCTACAGATGTCCACAACTCTTTGTGTTCTTGTAGTATGATCAAAGCCTGTTACGTTCGGCAGCTGTGGTGGCTAAAGTGCAGAAGTCCAGAAGTCCCTCGCCCAGAAAAGTACATAGGCAAGTGAAGAGTGTATTTCACAAAGACAGAAAGGCCAAAAAGGGAGCGCCAAGATAAGGAAAGAGCAGGGAAGCAACAATGTAAGCACATATTCACCTAGATATGACACACACACTGATTACTCTCATGGCTCCCGAGGTGTAGCTTGTCCCTTATACATGTAACCTCATTACAAAACGAATTGTCAACAATGCTGTTTTGACTGACACTCCCAAGTTCACAGGAGGTTACAAGAAAGAGTCACAGAAACGCCACTCAGTTACACAATCCTGATCATCTGCTATATTGCCCTATAGTAAGTGTAGGAAGAGCATTATCTGATTTTGACAAAAACAAATGCACCAAATATTTCTACAGTTTAACAGGAGATGTGATGTGCAAACACCACATAATCCATTAAACTGTGAGAGGAGTCTTATCTCTTATCTCTTAGTGGAACAACAGTCTGAGTAGACCTCTACCTTTCTGATTCCCCTACCACTGTGGGCGTAACAAGTGTCTTTGACCAGGGCACAATGGCAATGATGATTTAATAGTGCAAGTTTAATTATAGCAGCTATTGGCACTATGAAGAATACGCTGCAAGAAGTTTCAACCATAAAAAATTAACATATGGAGTATGGAGCCTGAAACACTTTGTTTTCTTAAACCAAAGGAAAAGTGAGAGGCTGAGAGAGGGCATAGCAGCATACTTTCTCAATGCCATTTAAAAATGTTATTAAAAATACAGTTTTTAGGAATAGTGAAACTGGGATCTAGGTGGCAGGCTGCCTGTTGCTTACATAAAATGTCTGTAATGAGACAATCCTTAAAAGACATAGACTGATGTTTGGAGTTTTTGCAAAGATGTTTGAATGATGCAACATTATGTTAGAGTGACTGAAATCCAGAAATCTTATTTTGAAAAGCTGGTAAAGTAAGACAATAGAGTACCACACAGAGAATAACAGAGTTAATCATAGTTTGATGCTAATTTTAGTGTTTCCCTGAAAAGCAGAGGAGTTTCTTTTCCACTTTGACGTAGTAAAAAATTACTACATCATGTACAGTCAAAAGTTCAATGAAAAAAGGTTGAATCAGTCACTAAAGATGACATCCGTTTAGTTTGTCTCATCTTACATCTAAAAAAACATATTTTCATTCTATAATTATTTTTGCAGTTTCCAAAATAGAAATAAATCCAATTTCATTTTAAATCCAAAAATGAAAAAAATGGAACAGTACTAATTTTGATTATTTCATTGAGGACACTGGAACAATAGATGAATGAAAATGAACAAATAATATTTATACATATATGTTTGAGTGTTAGATTGTTGTTAAATTGTTGTGGTGTTACTTTCTTGTCATTTCCTCTCTTTCATATCACATATTGTAGTTTCTGGAATAAAATACAATAAAAATATCTTTAATGAGATCTTACATTTTTTTCAGTGTAGACAAGGTGATGATAAATGTGTGTGTGCGCGTGAGGGGGAGGAAGAAAGATGAGGAACGGGAGGGGATGCTACCTACCTCATCGAAGATATAAAGAGCCACAGTGGGAAATGAAAGAAGGAACAATTTTAATCTGCTGCCAAATCCATATTCACCTGGAAAAGAAAACCCCTGTGTAAGTACTTCAGGCTTGTTTTTTCAGCTAAATATTTTAATAATTAAATGCGTTAACTTTTCTTGAGAAGGTTTAATGAATTTGCTGAGTTTCAATGGTGTTCATCACTTGACGTCTAACTCATCAATGGAACTGCTCTACTCATGATCTGTAACAAATGCACTTTGGTCTTGCTGGATAGTGTTAATCTGTTTAAACACATAATGCTTGTAATAGAGTCCAAATGCAGTTTAGGAATACCGTTTAGATGTGCTTATAATATAAAAGTGTTATTTCATTTATACTGAAACAATTACCAGATTTCACCACTAATCATTTTGTTAACTGAGGAAAGGAACTTGTTTGAAGTATTTACCAACTGATCTGAATGGCTGCAGAGGAAAATGTATTTAAAGCTGCACTGATTAGCTTTTTTATGAAAGGGAACCTCCACTGATTTTACAGATCAAAGGCTGTTTACAGGTTTTGGCGATTACTGCTGCATGTGATAGTGAAAAGAGTGAAAATAGTTTCAGAGCAAGCTTCATGAAATGTGCTAATTGCCTCTTTGGGCTGAAGACCACAAGTTTGACATTTTGGAGACCCTGAGGTTTGGAGATAAAAAGAAATTAACTTCAGGCCTCTGTAACCCACTTCTCACCTCTGCTTAAGACTGGCAGCTTGAGGCTACATTAGTTGGTATTAGCATAATACACTTACAGCTCAAAACTAAACTGTTGGTGATGGAGTTGGGTAACGTAGGTATCAGGATTTGAAAAGCAAATTTTTGACTTTTGAGTCCACTGACCAAAGATTGGGTCAAGACTGAATTAAAACCATAAATTAATCCAAGTGATACACAAGTTCACCTAATGAGCATCTTAACCATTATTTAGCTAATAATGTTCAAAACTGGTTACCATCATTTCATGTCCAAAGAAACGTAATTTGTTAATGTTTAAGCATCAACTGTTTTAGCCTTTTTTCTCCACACTTTCACAGAGGATTAATAAGACGTACCAATGGGGCAGCTCAAATCCAAACATCACATCCCTTGTGTTCACTTCTCAGCAAATGATGAAGGGCTCCCCAGGTACGCTTCACACCAGTTTGACACCTGCAACCAGAAACAAGATGGTAATCTCCAGATTCCTCCAACCATTGTTGTCTCAGATGTGGATTCAAGGTTTGTGTTGTTTGTTCCTAGTTTCCATGTTCATTTCCAACAAAGATATTTAGATATTTCAGGCAGAAATGTCGATTTGATAATGTTGCTTTGGCATTTTATTTAAGGTCAATTTCAGTGTATTTTCTTTGACCCCCTGTCTTGCAGTACCTCAGACCATCAGGGCTCAAGGATGGATCTGCGGAGATCTTCCTTCTACAGCACCTTAGACCTGGTGCCACAGCTGGACAATTATACTAGCACCCTGCCACACCAGCAGTCAAGGAGCCGGCCTTCTCTGGAGGCTCTCCGCAAGGCATTTGAGGTACGGTATTATATTTGTGAAAACCCATCCATCCATTCTCTATACCCGCTTACTCCTTAACCAGGCTCATAGGGATCTGCTTGAGCCTATCCCAGCTCTTTTTCGGGTGGAAGGCAGGGGTACACCCTGAACAGGTCACCAGTCCATCACAGGGCCACATAGAGACAAACAACCTCACACACTCACACTCACTCCTATGGGCAATTTAGAGTCACCAATCAACCTGAAATACATGTTTTTGGACTGTGGGAGGAAACCAGAGTACCTGGAATAAGCCCACGCAAGCACAGGGAGAACATGCAAACTCCACACAGAAAGGCCGGGTTGTGAACCCAGGAACCTTCTTGCTGTGAGGCAACAGTGCTAACCACTCAGCTACCATACTGCCCCATTTCTGCAAACCATGTATCAAAAAACATATAAAGTATGCATTACAGTGCATACATTTTTACAGTGATCTGTACTGTTTCCTGATTCATGAATGACTCCTGCACTGAAATAGCACTGAATATTCAGGGTCAGAGGTTATTAGTTATTGCATAAAAAACTCCCTGGGAGGGTTAACCAGTTTACGCGTAATCAGAAATGATTACTATATATTATTATGTCATCTGATGATTTATACATGTATCATATACGGCCTGTAAATTATACTTTCATTATTGTTTAGTTCATATTTACACTTGTTTTGAGTATTTAGGGTAGAGACTAAATTGTGCTCAGTGTTTGCAATCATTTGTACCCTAAAAAGGCTGATAAGTGTCAGGTATAAATTGAACCTGACAAAGTTCACTTGTATTTTTCTCAGGAGGTGGAGGCAGGGATGGAGGTGCCACACACCACCACAGACTCAGAGGTTAGCAGCCTGCCAGTCATTGACAGTGGAAATGAAGAGTCAAAGAGTCTGCAGGAGAAAGCTCCTGTCAGATTTGGCTGGGTGACTGGAGTTATGGTGAGTGAAGCTTGTGTTTGAGCATATTGCACATAAAGACCTGTAAAACATAGATCAGTGTGCCCTTTATTGCTTATTTCAACCTCCCTAGATATGAATCAACATTACAAATTTCACAATAAAACATTCACGGAGCTGTTTTTCTTGACCTCCGGTCACAGATTCGGTGCATGCTGAACATTTGGGGAGTCATCCTGTTTCTCCGCTTGTCATGGATCATTTCTGAGGCAGGCATCAGTGAGTTTTATATCAGTCATTCTTCTGTTGAGTTAGTTTCTTTCATTCCTCTTTTTTCTCCGCTCCACCTGCTCCACTATTGCCCCGTCATATGCAACTTTTGACTTTATTGATACCTTCTTTCTTTTTATCTCAGTGTTGACCTCTGTTATTATCCTCATGTCTGCGACGGTGACCTCAGTAACTGCCCTCTCCATCTCTGCCATCGCCACCAACGGGAGGGTGATCTCAGGTCAGTTACTTCTTGTGTCTCCAGACCCAAAAAAGTCATGTGCCTGTGGGGGGTTCAAGCTAAATGTCCAATTTACAGTTTCGCATCTTTTCTGTGTTACCAGTCTTGTTCCTGTGTGACTCCTCTTTTGTCTAAAATCATTTTCAGGTGGGGCCTATTTCATGATATCCCGCTCTCTGGGTCCTGAAATTGGTGGACCAATTGGGGTGGTCTTTTCTTTCGCCAACGCTCTGGCTTGTGCACTCAATACTGTTGGCTTTGCAGAGGTGGTCGTTAAACTAATGATGGTACTTGTGTTTTACCCTAAAGATAAATATATTTATTTTACATGATGGACCCGATAAGGCAAAAAATCTCTGATACAGAGTTGTTATAGTTTCCATTACAGTATGTTAACTCTATACTGAGTTTTATTTTACTGGGGTTTTTATGTCAGATAATTTGGCTTTAACTTAGGTAATCTCAGCTTCAACAGGTTGAACCAGAACAATTTGACCATCTAAAATGAATAAACCTCTATTGTACATATATATAAATGAATGACTAGTATTTGCAATATTACACAAAGGTCTTAAGATAATTCCAGACTTTAATGACTCCCCAAAGCCCAGTACATTTTTAAATTGAAGTGATTTTAAAAATAGATGTCGTAGGATGCAAACATACCAGAATACTATGAGGCTGAGCTCAACGTCCTTATGTGTGTGTGAATGATTTGGTTGATTAATGCAGGAGTTTGGTATCGTCATGGTCGACGAAATCAATGACATCCGTATTGTGGGCGTGATAACTGTGACAATTCTTCTGCTCATTTCTCTGGCTGGAATGGAGTGGGAGTCGAAGGTGAGCACCTCCTGACCCCATCTCACTTCATTTGTTGGAAATAATAAAAATCTCCTGATGTTTTATCAGACCTTTTTAATCATGTGTTTCTCTTTTTCTTTCTTCCCTCTCCATCTGTCTTTGTCTCTCAGACCCAGATTTTGTTCTTTATAGTTCTCATGGTCTCCTTCTCCAACTACTTGGTGGGCACAATAATCCCTCCCAGTCCAGAGAAACAGGCACAGGGCATTTTTGGATATCACAGTGAGTTTAGGTTTCACAAAGTAATTCTATTGATTCCGTGTCCATAAGAATATGTTTTCTTAGTTCAAGTTTGTCAACAAAAAGTATCAACACTTACAACAAAAAAAGTACTGAAGATATTATTTTGACAGATTTTTGGTGCTATCCATATGTTATGTCAAGTTTTATTTTATGTCTCATATCGTATGTGTTTACAGTTTATCAGATGACAATGAACTATTTATGTTCTCTATCACCAGGTGAGATCTTCTTAGCAAACCTTAAACCAGACTGGAGACTGGGAAACAACTTTTTCCAGACATTTGCCATTTTCTTTCCATCTGCCATTGGCATCCTGTCTGGAGCCAACATCTCTGGAGACCTTAAAGTATGAGAAGATGACAAAGATGTATTTCTTACACCATAGTTTACAATGAGAGCGGCATGTTGATTTGTATATTATTTCCTTTCTGCAGGACCCTGCTACTGCTATCCCCAAAGGCACCCTAATGGCCATTTTCTGGACTACAGTCAGCTATTTAGGGATATCTTTCACTCTTGGTAAGATCCTGGTTCACCATGCTTTTATCCTGATGATTTGCATCCATATGGTTACTTGTCTGAACTGGTAGGTGTTATTTGGGATGTGGAAGGAGAGACAGCAGGCATGGAAATGAGGATTTAAAACAATAAAGGTGACATGCTATTGGTACTATAAGGAATTACATGTCTCAAGCACGTGTCAAGTGCCTGAGAGGTGATATGCATGTAAATATATCAGAAACTAAGACAAATACAAACCTTTATGGTAGAAAATCAGTCCAAAAATATCATAATAATGCAGACCACAATATATTAAATCTTGACTGTTCTATTTTGATCTGCATTCTGCTCCAGGGTCATGTGTCATACGGGACGCTTCGGGTAATATAAGTGACGCTCTGACTGGAAACATCACTGATGGCTGTGTGGGATGTAACCTGGGCTGGAACTTCACAGAATGCACCTTATCAAAGTCGTGTCAGTATGGTCTGGCCAATGATTCAAAGGTACCATTCGGTTTCAAAAGGCCTCGTGTTCAACCTGGAACAAACATACCTTTCTCTGTCCAATAACAATATGAAATCCTCATTGCTGCTTCTCACATTCATCACAATGTCAATTCCAACCAGGTACTGGGCCAAATTTCAGGTTTCTACTACCTCATCACTGCTGGTGTCTTTGCAGCCAGCTTGTCATCTGCTCTTGGCTTCCTTGTCTCTGCTCCTAAAGTATTTCAGGTGAGAAACCACAGGGAAAAACTTAGTGCTAAATTGCCTAATGCAACCAAGTAAATGCCATATTAAATATATTAATGAACAGTTATAGTGCCATCTTTCTTTTTTTTAAATAAAATATAATTAATACATCTCTTTGTGCTGAAGTATCCTCTGACAAATAAAACTGGCACATTTTTGTGTATAAAGAGGCCTTTGAGTAAGAAAAATGTATAAATGTAGTAAAATGCTAACACAAATGTTTTATAACCTTACATTTTCTCTCTTATCTGCCAGTGTCTGTGCAGAGACAAAATATACCCATATATTGGATTCTTTGCAAAGGGTTATGGGAAAAATGATGAGCCACTCAGGGCCTATATCCTCTGCTATGTGATTGCTGTGGCATTCATTCTTATAGGTGGGTATGACTCACTGATTCATTGACTCGTTGAGTCACCTCTTTGTTTTTCTATTCTAAACTCTCATATCTCTTGTTATAATGATTCAGTATGTACTTTAGGAGCGAACATTTCAAAGAGTCTTTAATGTGATTTTGATTTCTCACCCATGTTCGTTATAGGTAAGCTGGACACCATCGCAGGCTTGATCTCCAACTTCTTCCTGTGTTCCTACAGCCTCATCAACTTCAGCTGCTTTCACGCGTCGATCACCAACTCCCCTGGTGAGCTGCCTGCAAAAACATTAGACACTAGTTCTGCAGAATAAATGTCAGTTTAGCTTGTTTGTTATTGTGATTCAAAATGACATATAGCTTAATGAAACAAAAACTGTGACTATGGGATATTAGAGATTCTGTGTTATGCCACCTGAAAGTCCTCTGTTTCTGACTGTCATCAGGTTGGCGACCATCATTTCACTACTACAGTAAATGGACGGCTTTGTTTGGAGCAGTGATCTCTGTAGTTCTGATGTTCCTGTTGACCTGGTGGGCTGCCCTCATCACCTTCAGTATTATCTTCTTCCTGTTTGGATATGTCAACTACACTAAGCCAAGTGAGTCAAGAACACAGAAGATATATTTTCATTTTCAAATCCAGGTATTCACTTTCACACCTGCATCACTTGTGTTATTAAACCCACAGAGGTAAACTGGGGATCGTCAGTACAGGCAGGTACATACAACATGGCTCTGTCATACTCTGTTTCTCTTTCTGGAGTGGAGGATCACGTCAAGAATTTTAGGTGAGTGGTCAAATCGAAATTATTGACTGACACTATTTATTTATTAGAGCAGTGCTGTATTTATATTTGGTCTTCTGCAGGTGATTATCAGTGGTGATGGTCCCAATTTAAGCAGCAGCTGTTGTTTCTCGTCTGTCCTCTTCTTTCAGGCCACAGTGTCTTGTCCTGACTGGGCCCCCGAACCAGCGACCTGCACTGGTGGACTTTGTTGCATCTTTCACCAAACACATAAGCCTCATGATCTGTGGAGACATCATCATGGTTAGCCATTCAGTTTTACTCCAAATGGAAAATAAAAGCGATGATTTATGTCGTCGTCCTCACAGTAGCTGTTCAATTCCAACATCTTCTGCGTGTTTCTGTGACATCAACCTGTTCCTCACTCCTCTAGGAGGAGGAGCGGCAGACTCGGCCACAGGATGCCACAGATTTGTTGGTGAAGTGGATGAACAAGAGGAAAGTGCGCTCGTTTTATACTCCTTTGAGTGCAGACGGCCTCAGAGCTGGAGCACGAAACTTGCTGCAGGTACATTTTTCATCATGTCTTTCGCTGTAGGAAGTAATTACAGCTCTAACTGTACAAAACACATCTGCTGGGAACAGTTTCAGATTAACAGCCTGTTAAAATGATCAATCTCATGCTCGTAATTTTGGCTGATGGCAACTAGTTTCTTCAGTGTCCATAGATGGCTACACATTACTTACTGTATATAAATATTTTTTCTTCTGTTTATAGCTTTTGTTTACCTCCATTCTGATGTACTATACATCATTCAGTACTACATTTATTCATAGTCAGTATAAGGACTAGGACTGTCAATATTCATACATAAAGGATGTTTCCTCTTTGTATTTTCACCCTGAATCCTTCAAAATCCCTTGTGGTGTCATTTGCCATGTTTTTAAGGCATCTGGTCTTGGCAAACTGAAACCCAACACTCTTGTTCTGGGCTTCAAGTCAAACTGGAGGGAGAGTTCTCCTGAAAGCATTGAAGATTATATCAACACCATATAGTAAGTTGGTCGTCATCAGTGGTGCAAGTGAAAGCAAACAAAGACATGTAGAGCCTCAAAACAAAAACATTTATGGTTCTGTTATTAGTCTACTGAAAATGAATGATTAGGTAACTTTGTATAATGATAAAAAAATATTTCTTGCAATGCATACTATGAAACAATATGTTTAACAGTGAACAATACCTAATTCTGCATTTGGCAAAAGCAACAAGAAATCTGCAATCACAGTCTTTGTATTGAGAGCTACAGTAATATTAAGACTAGCAAAATCAACCAATCATTTAAGATTACTGGGTCTCATTTTCTTCTCATATTGTTCTTCTGTCTAGTGATACCTTCGACTCTAACTATTGCTTGTGTATATTGAGGATGATGGACGGGTTGGATATCTTTGACCAGTTTGACTTTGAAGGTGTGAAAACAACACATTAACTAAAATTTTCTCTGTTCCTACAAAATGAAATTTTTCTAATTTAATGAAACGATGGTTGAGCATGTGATGTCTGTCCTTTAGTGAACCAGGGCTTTGAGTCTGATGAATCTGTAGAAAATGACCATCAGTCTCCTGTGAGGCAATCAGGTGAGCCTTACTGTCTACCTACATATAGATTACCCATTAGATAACTGTATTCTGGAAGATGCTCACAATAGTTCTCGTTCTACTCATTCAAGCACCACACGTACATTTTGAATAAAACAGCACTCTTCCTCCCTCTGTTGTCACAGTTGAGGACATCTCCGATAAAGGCGACAGCGATCAGATCAAGACAGTGTTTCAGAGCGACCAGGGCAAGAAGACCATTGACGTCTACTGGATAGCTGATGATGGAGGTGAGTCCAGAGAGAAGGTACAGTAGATCTGACAAAGCACAGTGCACTGTTGATTTGGCAACCTATTGATATGTGTACAACATAAAATGAATGTAAACTACTAGAGATATGATTATAATCATACAGCCATCTCAGTTTTTAAGGTTGGACTTAATAAACATTAATTTCACCCTTTTCCTTGAGTAAGATCCTCGTCTTTTGTTTTAAAGGTCTGACACTGCTGGTGCCTTACCTGCTCACCAGGAGGAAACTGTGGCGCAGCAGTAAGGTCAGGGTCTTCATCGTGGGAGATGAGCAGAACATGGATGAGCGCCGCAAAGAGTAGGTTTCTCTGGCTTTGTATTCTGGTGCACACAAGAAATGGTTTTGGTCCTGTCATTGAATTTCCAGTAATGCTGAAAAATCAAGAAGCCTTCTATATCTTGGGTGTACAGTTATTTTAAATGTATAGAGATATGCTGCATCTCTACTGTACAGTCATCTAGTATCTATGCAGGTTGTTTGAATTGTAAGCTGATGTATTTAGTGCCATACACTCTGTGGTGTAAGATGTGCTGTACTGTTTTGTTTTAGGATGATCGCTCTACTGAAGAGGTTTCGTCTGGACTTTAATGACGTTATAGTCATGACAGACAGTGAGAAGCGTCCACACTCCAAGAAGTATGTCAACAAACCCCTGATATTCACTATCAAAGTAACAACCCACATTGAAATCTGAACAGTTATGCTGAAATATGTCATGAGTCAATTTCAAACAATAAAGTCTTAAAGCAGCTGTATGCAGAACATTGTTTTATGAATGCGAGGGCTAGATGTGAGCAGTTTTGTACAGTCTGCCCGTTCCTTAGAGAAACCTGACTTCTGTCCTGTTGTTCTCATCCCTTCTCAGCCTGAGTAGGTTTTTGGACAGTGTCGCCCCCTTCAGGCTATGGGATGAACAGCAGGAAGGCACCTTAGCTCAGGAGTTCAGAGAAAATGCCCCATGCAAAATATCTGACAAGCAGTTTGAGGCCTTCAGACTTAAGGTAGGTGTGTGTGCGGCTGTGTGTGTGTACTCCTATGTCATGTTGTCCTTTTATGTTGTCCTCACTGTCAAATGCTCGTATGAGCCCTCTCATTTGCATGTTCATCCTTTCCTCTCATATTTCTTTCCTCCTTTCACAGACTGAGAGAAAGGTGAGACTGAATGAAATCATCAGGAGAAATTCCCAACATGCTGCTCTTGTACTTGTGTGAGTACAGTTTATTTTATTAAAGTTCAGGATTTGAAAGTTTAAGGAAAATATTAAACAACTTCAGATTTGCTGCAAATTGAGCAGGTTTCTTTGAGATCCTGCAGACTTGACCTAGATGATAGTCAATCAAATCACCACTATGGCCTCCCTCCACCCTCATATTCCCACCATCTATCTCAGAATTTAGTTGGTTCTGTTTTAATTGTTTTTTATTTATACAAGCCTTATGCAATATAAACATTTAATAAATGGTTATAGTATGATGTTGGTATAACTCTAGCAGCATCAGGGACTGAAAGCCCCACAGTGATGTCCACAGGGATGCAAAGTTATATGCATAGCCAACAGACCATGGCTATTTCCATGGTCTCATGATTCCAAGTAAAGAAACATTATATCCCTTTTGATTTTTTTTTTTACTGCACAGCCCACACTAATTTGACTGTGTAATGTTTTAATCAGAGGTCATACGCAAGCAGAATTTCCTAATATGAGTTTTGTTATGTTTGTGTAAATGTGATTCTCAGGAGCCTTCCGGTGCCACAGAGTGACTGCCCCAGTGCCCTGTACATGGCCTGGCTGGATACTCTGACCTGTGGGCTCCACTGTCCTGCGGTGCTGATACGAGGAAACCAGCAGAACGTCCTCACTTTCTACTGTCAGTAAATCCTGGGTCAGATGGGTGGAGGATTGTTACAGGCAAGAATATTTAGAGACAGTAAATTAAAACAATGAACGGTAAACAAAGGGAAACCTCTGCACAACCTTGAGCTGGGAACACAATACAGGACTCACCCAGACCTGCAGAAAATGAGTTTTATCCAGGAAACAGGTAGATTCCTGGTGTGCTGTCCCGCTACATAAGCAGCTACAGACACTGTAACTATGAGTGCACCAGAAATCAGCATGAAGTGTCTCACCAGAGCAGAGCTCCATTGCTGCAGCTTCATTGCTCCTTGACATATATCACCAGGTTTCTGGAATAATGATAAAGAGATAAACACCTCTCCTCTTTGATTCAGACATAATAATAAACTCATGTGCTTTATAATATCACTAATAACCTAAGTAGTTTTGAGCCATTTGACATTACCCTGTTTGTTTACGTGATGCTTATATTTCCCACAGCATGTCCACAGTACTGTTGATGTTGTGAAAAAATTACTTTGCATATACTTTGCCTAGATAAAAGTAGCAATATCACAGTTTAAATATTCTTCACAGCAAGTAAAAGTCCTCCTGGACCTTTGAAACCTATTTTATAAATTTGCCATTTGTTTTATGTGTAATGTCTGAAGTATGTAGCCGAGTATCTGAGTATCAATATTGGAAATTATACTTAAGTATAGTGTCCAAGTAAATGTACAGTAGTCAGATGTCACCAACTGTACCAAGACAAATTCAAGCCTTTTGCATTAAATATTTATAATTTACTGTGAAACCACTTATTCATGGCATTAAATAACAATTACCTGTCAACTAAATAGACTTAAACTATATTTAATGTTTTATATTCCTGTACAATTATGTTATTGTTCATATTGTCTGTGAGAATGGTTATTTTTTCATGGTGACCATGAGATATGTTGTGTATGATATTTAAATCCAAGTAAAATGAAACAAAATAAATAACTATAGAAATTTGGCAAAAAGTGCTGCTCTTTACTTTCTAGGTATTGAAAAATCCCTATTTTCAAATATTGAGTTATATGTACAGTTATTTCAATATTTTCCCCGTAGTTTGTGTCTTTTATTTTTTATTATAAATGTCTCTATTTTACAGGCTAAGTTTATGTAATGTACATTTTATCTGCTCAGTACTGTGCAGTGTTATTTCATCTATAATAAATTGCAGTTTGCAAATACAGACACAGATCTTACTGTTAAGATCTGTGTCTGTATTTGAATAGTAAAATATTGAGATCTGTGTCCTCAGTATTTTACTATTCAAATACAGTACAGCCTTGATATACAACTGTGATCAGTTTCCATCAGCGCAGAGGAAAGAGACATCAGCGCAGAGTGAAGCTGAAGAGAGCAGCAAACCTCACATGTAAGTTAAGACTCTGCTCTATCACATGTTCATATGTCCTTATAATTAATTCTTATTCATTCAGTAATTCTGTGTATTTATTATTTTATGAACACTGAGCAGATCTCATGACACTTAGCATTTTAAATGTCTTTGGACACATTAATGGACACAACATTGTATGTTGCAACATATTGCACTAAATATTACATGTAGAGAGGTTTTTATGTGTTGAGGGATAGTTTTGAATCCTTAGTTGTTGTGAAGTGCACATGCACATGGTTAAACGGAAAACAGCAAGAAAGGAAAATAAATTATGGAAACTATATTTAGTTTGTGAAACGCAAAAATAAAATGGCACAGAATTGGATACGAATGCAACTATAAAACTGTACATAGCTTGTGTTAATGTACTTTCTCATTGCATAAAACAAATTTTAACACTGTGAAACCTCCAGGTAAAGTATTTCTTACAGTCGATAGACTTGATGAAACTGTGTATGTAGCACAACACAACACTTCTTTTTCCAGATTACTGAGTTATTGTGAAATGTATTGTGATTTTAAGAGAATATATTAAGAATCACATTTATGAGGTGTTAGTGTTAAAGTCATCAAGCTTGGTTCAATGTACACTAATGTTGAATCAGTTTTCATCTAACAGAGCAAAAATGACGTGGAGTCTGTTTCTGCTCACCCTGATGGGTAAGTGGATCAGCTTTCCAGATTCTGCTATGCTGCACTTTATTTCTCATCAGATAAAAATGAAAAAATAAAATAATAAACTGGACTCATAATTTCAGCTGAGTAAGAGGTATTGTGTGAAGTGTGACCTGGGTTTTTAATTATTTTGATTTCATGCCATCAGCTCCATAACTGCAGTTTTTTTGTTGTTGTTGTTTTTAGGTCATTGTTACTTTTTCACTTGCCAGCTCTTTGAGTACCATTTTATTAACGAGCAAAAGACCTGGAAGGAAGCCCAGGCATACTGCAGAATCAATCACACTGACCTGGCCACAGTGTCTAACATGACAGATATGAAAAGACTACTAAAAAACTCTACATCTACAAATAACCAAAACAGAGCCTGGATTGGTCTGTACAATCAAACAGGTGATAGGACATGGCACTGGTCTCTGCCAGGGTTGGAGATGAATAAAACTGAGATAAAGTGGAATGATGGAGAACCAAACGACGATCCACACCCTGAGAACTGTGGGTTTATAAAGCGCAATCAGACACACAACGATATATTATGTGGCGATATATCTTGTAGAGAACCAGGTCCTTTCATCTGCTACAATGGTGAGAATATAATAAACCCATGATTATAAATTCAACATTTATTCTTGTCTAGAATTTATTTTTAGCCTTTTTCATCTTTTCACAAGATCAATACAAAAACTGTGTAGTGCTTCAGAAATGTCATAAAATATTAATCTAAGTATAACTTAACAAGGAAATTGTTTAGAAATATTTTGCTAAATTAGTTTTGACTTGATAATGCCACTGGATGAAATGTCAAATGATTATAAGTTATTCCTTATAAGTTATACTGATCATGTCTGTATATATTACCAAATTCTAACCTGGTGGTGCTGAGTCAAATGCTTTCTATGTCTAAACCAAGATGTTATGCTGTAATATTAAAGGACCTCAAAATATCTATTTGTACAAAACACATGAAGTGAATCAAGTCTGTCTAATCCACAGAGACTGAACAAAATGATAAAAGATTACATGTGATAACAGTTTGGAAGAAATGGTTAGAGGCTCAGCACTACTGCAGAGAACATCACACAGATCTGGTCAGTGGACAAAACCAGATAAATGATGAACTAAATAAGAAGCTGAGCAAAGACCAGTGGTATGCAATCGGACTGTTCAGAGACACCTGGGGTTGGTCAGACGGGAGCAGTTTCTCTTTCAGACACTGGAATCAGGCGTTTACTGATGATGACACAGAGACATGTGCCATGACCCTGTTGAATCAGGACGGCACATGGGACAGTGATGATTGTAATAAAAGAAACCCTTTCTTCTGCTATGACGGTGAGTTTTCAATAGACAGCTTCATTTTAATAACACTATAAGCAGTATTTAGACATAATTACTAATACAGTTATTTACATTTTTTCTTTTTATTTTGATAAGTCACACTGACATTTGATGATGCTGCTAGCTGTCAAACTATTTTCACTGGATTTTTTGAGATGTACTTAAGTTAAAATGTTCAAATATAAATCTAATTTTAACACATTACTGGGATGTTAAAAGTGTTACTGGATATATCAAGTCAGGCTTCATCATCCTTTCAAATGATTAAGTTGTAACATTGTTTTCAGTGACTTACTGAGATAATTCATAATGCTACATGTGTATTGTTATTTTTATTATCATGTGGTGAGCCTTGAAGCTTTGTCGTGTACAGGAAGTGTTGAGGGCAGCAAGTACACGGGTTTACAGTGGGTCGTAGTTAATTGGTTTTGTTGCAGTTACAGTAGTTGATTGACAAGACTGGTTGTCTTTGACCAACAACAGTTTGTTACTGTCTCATCCATGACAGATAAAGTGATCTTGATCAATGAAAACAAGACCTGGGTGGAGGCCTTATATTACTGCAGAGAGAAGTACCATGACCTGGTCTCCATCACTAACCTTGACGAGCAGAGATGGATCAAGGAGAAAGCCAAGAAGGCAAACAGTCCCTACGTGTGGCTGGGAATGCGTTACACCTGCAGTCTGGGTTTCTGGTTCTGGGTCAATGACGAGGTAATAACCTATGAGAACTGGGCCGCAGGTCGAAAGACCGAACACTGTTTCATGTCTGGAGCCATGGACAGTGGAGGACAGCATCAGTGGGTCAGTAAGCAGGAAACTGAGAAGTTTAATTTCATCTGTTCTAAGTGCTGAAACACATTACTCTCAATTTTAAACCCCTCTACTCGCTGATAACATACTCTACATTCATTTAGTCACTTTGTTTTAGTGGTGTAGTACTTCTGAAGTCTATATGTGCTTACTGCATGGCAGGCTGGGAAATGTAGGAATCACAACCTAAGGAGGAGAGAAGATAAATTACTAAGAGACTTATAGTTCAAATTGCAAATAGGGGGAAAGTGACCACACCTACAATGTATCAGTTAGTATCTACATACTGTCAGTTTCATACTAACCCTCTAGTTTTACAATTGGAGTACTTTTGTTTTCATTATTCCTTTTGGAGAATTATTATTAGGATAATATATCTAGAAGTAATAATTTAAATAATACAAGTGAATATGAATGATCGGGAGGTTTTAAATTTCAGATGAGGCCAATATATGTTTCTCTCCTAATGTGTTGGTTTTTAAATGCACCTCTTGATGTTAGATTTTGCACCATATCAATAATATTGTAGTATATATACCAGTGTCAATGTTTTTATAGTTTTTGTTAAGATCTGGTGATGGGAAAATGTGTAAAATAATTCTGGTTGTTGTATTTTTGAGTTTTATGTCATCAGTTTATTGCATTTGCTGTTCAATCATGGGTTTAGGACATATTCTTTATGTTAAGTATTTACACATCTGTATGAGAGATGTTGCAGAGGAGAGCACTTATGAAAGAAAACTATCACAACTTAATGAGTAGAAGTATTTATTGAAGGAAAAAGAACACACTCTGAAATGGATTTCCATTAAAATACTCTTTATGTTTTAATGCACGGTGAGTTTCACAAACGTGTGCATGGGTGTCATTTTTAAACATCAACTTATAAAGAGTGGTGGTGGGGAAAAGTACTCGGATGCTTCACTTAAGTAAAAGAAATAAGGAAAGGAAAATATTGTATTATAGTGTTAGTTATTTTATGTGGATGCATCAAATCATAAGCAGCATGTCACTTTGCAGCAAATTTAAAGTCTCTGTCTGTTTTTAGTTGTTTTGCAACCACACAATACACGTGTTTCCCCATAAGCCAACACTGGTTTCATCTGTATTGGGTTTCAAAACCTTTTTTTTCTATAAAAGCCTAATTTTAAAAGTGACTGGGCTGTGTGAAGGTCAGAGCACTGAGGCACAAATTGGCTTGAAAGTCGCAAAAAGAGGAAACCCGAGTACAGTGTTGGAGTAGCTACCTTTAAATTTACCTACTGTAACTTTCCATCTGTCAGATTCTGTCTTGTTTTGTTGAATACAAGGGGCCAAACCCACCAGGAAATCAGCAGCCGTGTGTTTCCTGTAAGTCACGTTACTTGTTTTGGAGACAGCTGATCTATAAACGCTGCAGCACAAGTGACTCAGTCTGCTCCGTCGCTCCGCAGACCTATAGTTGGTTTCATTTCAAGAAGCGACAGAAAATAAGTCGCACTATGGACGGCACGTACCGGTATCCTGTTTACTTCGACTGTCCCGAACTGGACAATGAGCAAATCAGGAAGATCGAAACCTATTTTAAAATTCGCCGTAAATCAGATGGAGGAGACTGCGGCTCATTGACGAGAATAAATGAAGTTTACTGCATCGCCTTTAAGGATCCAGCAGGTACAGTAAGACACGTTCACATGTCTGTTTGCTGAACTGGGAGTTGTCAGTGAGTTTACTGTTTGTGCAAGTGAAAGTAAACCTGTTTTTTTTTTTATAGGGCCCAGTTTTACTGACAAATACGTCCAGCCTGACTTCTCATATTGCTTTTTCCACATATGGTTCAGTGTATAGGAGATTTTCAAAATTTAGAAATGTGTCATTCTAGTTTCACTTTTACTTTACTACAAGAACAATGAACCCAGTCCCATGATCTACAGTCTGTTCTCTGTCCCTGCAGACCTGCAGGCCATGTCAGTAAAAGCGTCACGCAGTTTGAAAGCATGGATGGTTCGGTTCCTAATAAGTCATGTCAGATTCTGCCATCACAGATCAGCAAAGAGTCCTGAACAGACCTGAGCATGTGCTGGAGTTTGCAGCTGGTCCTCTGGTGTTGACGGTGCGAGGCAGCCCAGGGCCTCACAGCTCCAGTCCCATCGATACATCAACCCAAAGACAGTCACTAAGCCCAGACTCCCAGGTTAGTGTGGTAAAAATGACCTTTCATCTCATGCTCACTTAGTATATGATGATGAAAAAGAAGAGGTGACAATGTGAGGCATAAAATAATGTTCACCCTCATCTAATGTTAAAATGTTAAGTTTAAAATGAAGAAGCCTTAATCATTTCTTTATGTTCTTAACATCTTCTTTATTGATCTATACTGTGTTTTTCCAACACCAGAGTCAGCAGTTCACCAATACTTCAAGCTTGCCCCCAACTGGTGAAGAGTATGAACTACAACTTGATTCTTACCTCCTCCGTTACCTACATGAATGTCCTGAGGCGTGGGAGGAACTGGAGAAAGAACTCACCACTGTTGGCTGCTCAGCTCAGCTTTTCCCAGAGAGAGTTTTAGTCCGGAGATCAGCTCAAGCTGCTGCTACAGATGCAGTTAGAAATTGGAAAGCTCAGGTAGACAAACTGTTTGAGGGCTACATGGTCCACTATGAGCTGGACCCTCACAAAGTCAAAGCTTTGCTTCAGTCCTGCAGGTTTAATCAGAGCACAGATGAGGTGAAGGTGAAGGTTTACAGTGAGATTGGTCTGGCTGTTGTTGTTGGGGAATGTTCTCAGGTGGACGCCAGGTTGAAGGATGTAGAGGACTCAACTGTTAGACGTCGAGAGTCGCGTTTAAGTGAGAAGCAAACCAGTGTACGTCACCTAGGTGAGGCCAAACTCCGACTCCTCTGGAAAGATCTTGACCTCAGTTTAAGACGAGATTTTCCAGGAGTGAAGGTCTCACAGGGAGAAGCAGGTGAGCTCATTTTGGAAGGACCTGTGGGGGAGGTTCTTGATGCTGTAAATTTGATTTCTAAGAAGGAGACTTTGGTTTTAGAAAGGACAGTTTCTGATATATGCCCATATTTTTTGCCTTTCCTAAAGAGGACTTATGGAGGTCCAGGGGTGCTGGGTGACTTTTTAGCAATTGGTGGTAAGGTGGAAATAGAGTTACGGGACACAGAGCTACGTTTTCTCTCCCTCTCTGCTGATAAACTGGATGATGCAGAAAAGAAATTTCAAAAAGAATTCAAGGACGTCAGCATTGATGTTCCTAACTGCTCTGTTGTTCCATCTGAGCTTCGGGAAAAGCTTAAGTCCAAGACAAATGAGATGAACCAAAGTCAGTGCAGAGCTCTGGCTGTGTTTGGCTCAGACAGCACAGTGTATTTACTGGGCCACACTAAAGAGGTTGAAGAGCTGACTGAAACTGTCACACAGTTTGTTTTGGACCAGGCACACATAGAAGGCAAAATCATCCTCCCTTTCCAGGAGTTAGTACATCTCTTACCAGAATTACTGCAGCTGCATAGTTTTGATTATTCCGGGGTGATCTTCCATCCTTTAACATCTTCCCCAAGGCCCATAGTGGTCCTGGAAGGTCCATCCAATAAAGTGACAGAGGTCAGGAACAGACTGGGTCCATTACTGGACTCCCTTGTTCAGCATAGAGTCATCATAGATCTGCCAGGTGCAGTAGGCTATTTTGAAACTCCCTTTGGAAAACAGAACCTTTTAAGTTTTGCTCAGTCTCAGAAGTGTCTCATACAGCTGCAAAAACAATCTCACACTACTGGACATAATTCGGCATCTGCAGTTACTAGCTACAGGCTTCGTGGTGGGATCCAAGTGCTGGTGTGTCACGGTGACATCACCAAACAGGATGCTGATGCCCTGGTGAATGCTGCCAATGAGTGTCTGGACCACTGTGGAGGTGTTGCTGCTGCACTGAGTAAAGCAGGTGGCCCTGAGATACAGGAGGAGAGCAAAACTTTAGTAAATAATTGTGGCAAAATTCCCACAGGTGATGTGGTGGTGACCACAGGGGGAAATTTAAAGTGCAAGAAGCTGCTGCATGCTGTTGGACCTGTAGGTGGGAAAACAGGTGGCAGAGAAAGATCATTACTGGAAAAAACTGTCAAGTCTGCTCTCCAATTAGCAGAAGATATGGGGTTTACATCTATCGCCATGCCTTGTATCAGCTCAGGTATATTTGGTGTTCCTGTTGTTGTGTGCTCTGAGGCTATTGTAACAGCTGTGAAAGAGTTTGACAGTCAGGGAGGGCAAAGTCTGCGGAAGATCATCCTGATTGATAACAGAGGAGAGGTGGTGAGGGCCATGCAGGACGCCTGTGACAGGCTTCTCCGAGGGACAAGTACTGGAAACAGTTCACCAAGTGATTTGGGGGTCCAGGTGGGAGCTGCTGGCCACGACACAGCAAGAGGAGCTGGAGCTGCTGGAGAATGTGTCACTGTGGAGGTCATTCAGGGCACTATTGAGACCCAGCAGGTGAGAATCTTGCATGAAATTATTCTCAATTCATGCAAGTTTTGCGACTTGATTCAGGTGTTTTTATCAGCTAATTGGTAATAATTGATGGGTACCTGCACCTGTTTGTATAAAGATCAGATGCTGAATATTCTTTTTCTGGGCGGTACATGGTGGATAGGATCACTTATTGTACATGTTGAAATGTATTTTTTTAGGTGGATGCCCTGGTATCTCCTATCGTTGGCCATGATCCGCTCTCTACCCGTGTAGGACATGCTATATCCAGTGTGGTGGGACCTCAAATGAGTCAAAAGTTTCATAAAGAAGCAGGAGCAACAGTGCCTGGTGACACAGTTCTGGTGGAGCGTTTGCCTGGGCTTCCATCTAAGTCAGTGATCTTTGTCAATCTTGCACCCTGGGTTAATAACCAACATGAAAATGCAGTTCAGGTGAAAGCCTATGTTCACTTAGCATGTCTAAGTAGTTTTTATTTATTTATTTATTTTATTTTTTTGCACAATTACATTTTTTTCTCTGTATGTTGATGTGCTATTTAAAAACTAAAGGAAGCAGTAATTTGTATTATCTTGAATCTTCCAGGTTCTGAGGCAAGGCATAAGAAGGATTTTGGCTACCTGCTCGATCAGGGTCTTTAGGTCAGTTGCTTTCCCTGTGCTTGGGACTGGTGCTGTTCTGCGTTTTCCTCACAGCGTGGCATCCCGGGTTTTACTTGAGGAGATCAGTGTATTTGAACAGAACCCAGCCGGCAGATCACATCTCCTGGTGCGCATAGTTGTTCACCCTAATGACAAAGAATCTAGTAAGGTAAGGCAGATACCGTTGCCATGCCCTGTAACGTAAAATAGACTACAATAAACAACTTAGTTGTTAAATATTCGATGTCTTTGATATATTGACCAAATATGTCATTTATTTATTTGGCTGCCCGGTCGTGTTAGGAAGGGCATCCGACGTGCCAAAAAATTTGGATTAATTGATCCACTGTGGTGACCCCTAATGTCAGAAAAAGTCATTTATTTAGTGCATCATACAGATCTGGTTGATGTTAAAACTATTAAGTAGTGTAGTGAGTTATAAATGGCAATCTTTGTTTCTACAGGCTTTGCAGTCTGTCCAGCAAAATTTGCATCTCAGAGGATTCACAAATGATGTTAACCAGGATCAAGGTTGGATATTTTCTTTTCAGTATCAGATTAAGTTTACTAACATCTTTAGGCTGCATGAATCACCTTAAGACCACAAGGAATCAGAAAAATAGACCGTTTTAGCAAACTTACACATCCAATAAATACAAGACAATAATTATTTACTAAAACCAGCTGCCTGGTTCTGCTGTAAATCAGGTTGATTTGTAAATCACTGGTGGGAGTGAAACCAAAACAATGAACTAAAAGAGGCTAAAAATGATTATTGTAAAGCCATAGAAAAGCAACTGGATTCACTGTTTATATAAAAAGTCTTACTACAGATCTAACAGAACTGAAAGTAAGATGTTAAGCCATGACTTTATTTTCTTTTTTATTGCCACAACTTTAGCTTCCTTTTACCGTCATGTCTCCACAACAAATGATGCAATCACGGCCATACTGGGCAAAGTCAAACTTTACATGGTCCATGGCGACATCTTAAATGCAGGCACTGATGTCATTGTCAACACAACCGATTTCTCAAATAACCCGGCCGGTAAGAACTAAATGTTTTCTTTACATATACATGTATAGGACTTCAGACTTGTAAAAGGTTTATAGTACGCTACCCTAGTGTATGTGCTGTAGGTAGAGTCCTAACTGTGTATTCACACTGCACAGGTGTCTCCAAGGCCATTCTGACTGCAGCAGGGCCAACTGTCCAGGCAGAGTTAGCAAGATGTAAGCCTTATACATTTTCACCAAACACTGGCAGGTCCAACATGATGCATTTTATCAACTGTTAGTTTTGCTTTTCCTTTTCAGTTGGCACTCCACCAGACTACATGTGCACCACAGGACCGGGGTTGCTTGGTTGTAGGGAAATCATCCATGCTAGTTTTATGTCTGATCCCCAGGTGATCCAAAAGAACTGCAAAAAGATACTGAAGATGTGTGAGGACAGAGGCTACAAATCAGTGGCCTTCCCAGCCATCAACACTGGTTTGTACTGTGTGTGTTTGTATATGTCACCTCCTGAACATCTGTATTGTGAAAAAAATGATTCCATTACATTCCAAAAAATGTTCAGTTTAATGGAAAAACAAAAGTTAGTTTGAGAGCCAGTCACTACAACAATATAAATACCATCACTTGATGTGTATTCACAATCATTCTTTTATGTGTGTTAGGTGCGGCTGGTATGGACCCTGATAAAGCTTGTAAAGCCATGTTGGATGGCATGGCTTCAACTATTAGAGACTTGAAGCCAAATTCCCTCTCACATATCCGCATCGTCATCCTTCAACAACCGGTCTTCCAGGTTTTCAGGTCAGAAATAAATCTTGTCCTTGCAGCAACAGATACTTGGAGAGGATGTTACAGTTTTAGCTAAGTCCAATTTCTTGGTTTGAATTATCTAAACTGTAATATGTGTTTACAGTACAGAGCTGGAGAATCGCCTTGGACAAATCGCCCCTCGTCACAACCTGAAAGGTTTGTTTTCAGCTATAAGGCTGGAAAAGTTTGTTCTCTTAGTTGTCAGTGCCGAAAATTATTTGGAATAGAGAATAATTTATTAGGCCATGAGGCAGAAGTACAGGCATTAAGCTTTAACTTTATGTTTAATTAATCATTACATTGCCCACTAATGCAAATATTTGTATTTAGAATAGGAAAATAAACCTTTTTTTTGTAGAGCTCAGTTAACATGTCACTATAAACAAGACTCTATAGCTACTGCACCAGCAGGGTGAGGTTCTACATAGACAAAGCTCATTAAGTGCATATTGATTTTGTGTGATCTCTGTAAACATCACACAAAGGAAGATTTATGGTGAGTTGTCATAGCCTTATTGGTTGTCTTTCTTTTGTAATTTTGTGTTTTAGAAAAAGCTAAACAAAAGCTCAAAGAGTGGCAAGAGAAGTTTTCTAGAACCTCAGCATCTTCAGCATCTGAGGAAAAACCACTGATCTCCTCAAAGCCTCAGCCTGCTGCACTAAGTGTGATTTGTTGTGGTTTGGACATCAGGACCATCAAGAGAGATTTGGAAGGGATCTTGCAGAATCAGCTGTTAGAGAGAGAGGTGGATGTGTGTGATTTTTCCAGGCTTGATGACATGGAGCTGGAAGCAGTGCTGACAAAAGTCAAATTCTTAGGTATAAGTCTGGAGCACAGGAGACGCCAAATTCCTCAGAGTGCAACTGGCAACAGAGCAAGAAACGCAGCTAATGCCAAAGCAACACATTGGTCAGTATCAGGAGAGGAGGTCTATGTTCTGAAAGGCCTGAAACAGGATGTTTTGAGCGTCGCAGATCTCATAAACAGAGCGGTGCACAAAGCACTTCGTGCCGATATCCAAGACAAAAAAGAAGCAATGTTGGGTCTTGGAGTCCAGTGGTCAATTAAGGATACAAACGGAACCTGGCAGGAGATGAGCCTGCATGCCAACTACATGCTGGAAGATGCTTACATGCGCAAAGATGTGTCTGTAGATGTTATACCACCAGATGGCGTGAAGGTAAAGGTAAACCTGAAGACACAAGAAGCCACAAATTGGACAACAGGCATCACATACAAAGTGAAAAGGAGCGCATCTTCAGCAAGTATGTCACATTTTGTTGTTCCCTGTTATTTTAAAACTGGCTCTAAGTTATGTTAAAACCATTCTGTTTTTTTGTTTGTTTTTTTTAAAGTGAAAAAGTTTTTTAAAGTCTAAAATTATAAGAAGAATATATGTCTTCTACTTTAGCTCTAGAGATGCCAGAACACTGGGAGCCAATGGAAGAAGAAGAAATGTTTAAAAAGGTGGAAATACAACCTAACTCACTAGAGTACCAGACTGTAGCCCAAGGTTTCCTCAAAACAGCCAATTTCACCATTCAAAAAGTGAGTATGAAAACACCAAGAAACACCTATACAGTGTACAATAAGTAATTGATTTATTTTTATATTTTTTTATTTCAGATTGAGTGTGTGCAAAATGTCTACCTGTGGTATGCCTACACTGTGTGTAGGGAGCGTATACTGACTAAGAATGGTCCAGCAGAACTTGGGGAAAAGACTCTCTACCATGGCACATCAGCAAGTGCATGCATGTGCATTGAACGGGACAGATTTAACAGGAACTTTGCAGGACAACATGGTATGGAGCTTTGATGTGCATATGTCAGTCAGTCAAAAATGTTACATTAATACCTCTTAAAAGTACTTTTCTCACATTAAATACATTATCAATCATTTCTAAAAGTTAGGAACGTTTGGTATAAATATTAAAATTAAACAGCTTTAATCAGCTCTGTCAAGCTTCAAATTTGCTTAACAGATAATGTGGTATTGAGCTTCCCAATCAGAAAAACAAAAATGAACTGTTCTTTAAAGTTTTTTTTTTTGTTGTTTTTGTTTTCTTGTGTGATCACAGCTGCCATGTATGGAAATGGAGTTTACTTCGCAGTCAAAGCAGGCTATTCTGCTAGCAGATTTTCTCCACAAGACAATTCAGGCCTGAGGCGGCTGTATGCGGTTCGTGTCTTGACTGGCCGTTACACACTCGGGCAATCTGGCATGAACGCGATCCCTGCTCGAGGCAACGACCCCACTGACTGCTTCGACAGTTTGGTCGACAATGTGCAGAACCCCTCCATGTTTGTGATCTTCCATGATGACCAGGCCTACCCAGAATATCTCATCACCTTTAAATGAGGACAAGTGATAAAAGTCATGGATCAAGTGTGATGACAATGATCATCCTTGTTAAATATCACAAAATAGCGATTACTCTGCAGTATACCTTAAGTTTGATGAGTTGCTTTCCTGAGTAAATCTCAGGTACATAGAAGCACTTTAACAAAAACAACCAGACAAGGTCACACATAGAAAAATGTTTTTTCAGCTGAACAAACTAGCAATCTTGTGAATACGCCTTGAATTGACACTTTCCTTTTTTAACTTTTCTCATTTAATCAAATCCTGTGGTATTAATCTCTCAGTGCAATAACTCGCAATGCAATACTGCAAATACCAGCAGCTTCTTAAGTATTTTCATTTATTCTACCTTGTCCTTTAATAAATTTACATCAAAATTCATTAAGATAAAAAAATTTTGAAGTTTTGCCAAAAAACATTCAACTGGTTATAAATGCCAAGACATTATGAAGTAAATAATACACCTTTATTAACAAAATCATGTAATAGAGTATTCATATGTTCATGTGTTATGTTGTATATTAAGAAAATGGATATTTTCATAAGTCCAATTAAAACACTAAAATCTTAATCAACGGGTTATGGTTAGAGGGTCACAAGGTAGTTCAAGCAAAATTGCAAAAAAGATTGTACACTTTAACATATATAGAACCTTTTGGGAAATAAAAGTAATTCTTAAAATGTTTCAAATAGCTTAATCAATGAAATATAGAAATGATTCAGTCTTATGATTGCTCTGAATGTGCACCTATATGCAGAAAAGCCAATTTCCTCCTGGTTCCTTGACAAAGCAGCATTTAAGTGATGGAAGCTTATCTTTGGTGATTCAAATTAAACTGGGCCTGCGGTATGGAAGTGTTTTGTCTGGTTTTGTCTCTCTGAGGAAGTCCATCTCAAACACTAACATTGATCTCCATTGCCTCCCCTGTTGAACAGCACGAGATTCAGTTGAAACAGAATCCGTTTGACCCAGTACCTATAAATAGCTAGTTGTTTATGCCGTGAAGAAAGTTGAGTCTGAGCAAGACAGAAAGGTCGGGGGTGAGAGAAAGATTTGTTAAGGCGAAAAAATAAACATGAAAACAAATTCATGAAGGCAGGACTGTAGACTTTAGGTAGTACTTTGAAGTGACGGCTTCTTACTAACATGGAGTTTACCAGGCGTTATTTGCCACTGGAATGGGAAGAGCGATGGAGGAGAGAGAAGGAGAGGAGGAAAAGTTTGATTGAAGAAGGTGCAGAAGGAATAGAGCAGGACAAACGTGAGCTGAGGAGGATTGTTGCTTACAATGACTCTAGGATGGGTCTGCCAAGTTGGATGGATAAGAAAGAAGGGTCAGAGGTCAGGACGAGTGGAACTAGTCTGGAGGTAACTGGGGTACATGGCGGTAAAGGTCTAGGTGATAATGTTCGGACATACAGCAACAAAACTCACCCTAAAGAAGTATTCATGGTAATGAAGGAATTCTGGGACTCATGTCTTCTCACAGACCTGACCCTGGTCACTGAAAATGGACATAATTTCCATGTACACTCCCCTATCCTGGCTGCTGTGAGCTCCTTCATCCTGGAGACACTAAGGGGAAAAAGTCTACAATCAGACAATGAAAAAGACGTAGGGGTCCAAAGGTGGTCTCTGCCCCTGGCTGAGGTTGATCATATAGGACTCCAGGCAGTTGTGGAGTTTGCATATACTGGTGCTGTATTATCTTTAGACACAGACAGTATGGCCCAGATTAAGGCTGCAGCTCAAGTGTTGGGGGTTCCTAGAGTGATGGATCTCTGCAATAAAGAGGAAAGAAAGAAGAAAGAAAGTACCAAGGAAGAAACGCAAAAAATATCTGATCTTGAACAGATGAAGATGACTCTTCAGTCCATTGAGCAGCTGTGGGCAGACAGAGTGGGATGTGATGTGAGTTTGGATGTGGATGGCACTTTATTCCACGGTTAGTAGGCATGTCGTTCTGCAATCTTCATATTACTTGATGGTGATTATTTGTTAGTGGCCAAAATTGAAATACTCATTGTGTATTTCTCTAGTCCACAGAGTTGTCCTGGCAGCAAGCAGCGACTATTTCCGTGGCATGTTCACCTGTGGGATGAGGGAATCCCATCAAACCTGTGTTTCCCTTCCCTTCCTGTTAGCCTCTGAGTTAGAGGTTCTTATTGGGTGCTCCTACAGTGGGGCCCTTTCGCTCAGCTGGGACAGTGTCTTTGAGATTACCTGCACAGCCCTCCAGCTTCAGTTCCAGCCTGCTCTTACGCTTTGCCTCGACTTCATGCGACAGGAAATAGGAGCCAGTTCTTGCCTGGATGTGGCATCTTTTGCCGAAGCCTATGGGATGTCAGAACTCCTTGAGGACGCCAATGACTTTGTACTGAAGAACTTCTGGGAGGTGTCAACCACGACAAAGTTTCAGGACCTACCAGCAGAGAAGCTAATAGACTTCCTCTGCTGTGATGGTCTGTGTGTGCCATCAGAGT
This sequence comes from Mastacembelus armatus, assembly GCF_900324485.2. NCBI lineage: Eukaryota > Metazoa > Chordata > Actinopteri > Synbranchiformes > Mastacembelidae > Mastacembelus > Mastacembelus armatus. Next base: position 9,669,487 of record NC_046650.1, on the reverse strand, counting down.
TGGCTGTTTTTCGAGCTGTAATCTCGTGGATCGAGGCTGATCCTGAGGAGAGAATGGGCCAGGCTGGCTTACTGATGAGGGGAGTCCGCTTCCCCCTCATGACCTTTCGAGAGTTCAGGGAGGTCAGGGCTATTAACTTGCGCATGGAGTGCTTTGGAAACAAAGAGGTGGAACTCTATGGCTCTGCACTCAAAGAATTTGGTTTTAGCCTTCCAACCCAAGATCTGTGTCGGATCAGGCGCCCCAAAGATGCTCTGCTTTTAGTCGGGGGAGACCAGCTGACCCCAGATGTGGGTCAACGTGTGCCAAGCAGGGAAGTGTGGTTTGCAAACTCACTGCACAGTGGTACTGGGTTAGTAAAGGACATAGAGTGGAGAAAGTTGTGTGAGATGCCAGACAAGCCAAAGTTCAGGCACGGTGTGGCAGCAATGGAGGGGAAGCTGTATGTATTTGGAGGATGTTACTTCTACACCAAGGATGACATAATGAAATCCGTGTACAGGTAAAAGACACGTATATCCTCTTCTCACTTAGTAACCAGACTGTCACACTGATGCATAAATGTGGTCTCATGTTTTCCATTTTCACTTTATAGTTATGATCCCGGGCAGGACAGCTGGAAGAGGCTGGCTGACATGCAGGAGTTTAGAAGTAATTTCTCAGTGGTCTTACATCAGGAGCGCCTCTATGCCATTGGTGGAGATAAAGAGATCAACACCAACGTAGACAGTGTGGAGATGTACAACCCAGAGAAGGACTCATGGAGGTAAGACTAGTGATGTAACACTTAAAACAGGCTACCAACAATAGAATAAACCTTTCAAAGAAGTACTGGGACAAGACATTTCCAAAATCACATGTACCAAGCAGTCATAATGCTTAAAACTATTTATTCAACTGTAAAAAAATATAACATTTAAAAGAAAATCAAGGATGAAAGTAGTGATTTCACTTTTTGATCTTCTGTCCTTAAGTTGTCCAGCAGATGTCGCCATTTAGACTAAATCATATACTTCAAAAAAATCTAAAAGTAAAAATAAATTAAAGTAAAATACTTGCAGCACAGGTGCTTCAAAGTGATTCAGTGGTTCAGTAACCTTTTCTCCATCACTAGGTAAGATAGAAGAAGAACAGTTAAATGCTGATTAGTATTTTGTTATGGGGGATTTGCACTCCCAAACCAGTAGGGGGCAATCACACTTTTGGAGGCAGCTTTCACAGATATGTAACACAATGCACCTGTGCAGTGGTGCAGCTCATACAAACTCAAACTTTCCAGAGGAAGAAAATCAAGAGAAAACAAAGTCATTTATCATCTGAGCTTTTTGCTGCCACAGTATTTTGTAAAAACAGCACTACACAGGGAAATGGAAAGACAACTTGACAATACGGGAGTGACAAAATGTAAGTTGGCATTATATGAGATGATGAATTTCAGCAGCTGCATGTTGCTTTTATTATCTGAATGTCCTGGAAGTTTGATAATTATTCTACATTAATGAGGACCTGTCCTGTGTGGAGGTCTTTCTACCAGCTGTCTAGCATTTAGTTTTCCACTTGCCTGACATTTCTACACAGAACATGCGTGTTCCAGTACTTTGCAATGACACCATGACATGGCACAACAAACCATAGTCCCTGAGGGCCTTAGGCTTCTCTATGAATTGCAAAGGCATACATAGCTTTTTTTTAGTTTTTTTTTTTAAAGTTTACATAAAACCATTTCTGTCTTTTAAAAGTTATATTTGATCTAGCTTTCTCATAAAGGCGTCCTAGTAAAATGAGACCACACTGATATCTAGTGAATTTTAATGCTCTGTAGCAGTTGCTCCCCCATGACAGCATTTTTGTTTTACATATTAATCACATACACACATTGAAATTCATGGATTTTAAATTCTGTCTAGTTTTGAGAGGGATATAGATGCTAGGCTGCACTTCATTCCTGTGTGATGCCACTTATTTCATTTTTCTCAGCTTTGTCCATCCTCTGGACCAGGCCCTGAGTGGATATGCTGTCACTGTTGTAGATGGAGGAATTTTCATCTCTGGAGGTTTCGACTGTAAGTATGTATGTCTGGTTTCAATGTTCCTGTACCACCCAGAGAGAGGAACCGTCTATCTGGCAGACATGGCCCATGACCGGGCCCAGCACTGCATGGAGGCCCTCCGAGGCCATCTTTACGTTGCCGGAGGAGTGTGTAACCTAAGGAAATTTTACACTGACCAACAAGCCTGTGAGGTTTATGATCCTGTGGCCGACTCCTGGACTGCATTCGCATCACTGCCTGTGCCACATGTGAGTGCAGCCTCAGCCGTCCTGGAAGAGAAGGTCTATATACTGGGTGGATACTGTCAGGATGACTACAGTGAGTCAGGACTGGTCCACCGGTTTGATCCCAGCACACAACGATGGGAAAACATGGGCAAACTGCCGGGGCCTGTTACTGACATTCGGGCCTGTCTGCTGCGACTTCCTCAGCACTTTAGAGAGTAACTGGATAACTGACATGATGCATTGAGGTGAAATAATCAAAAGTGCTACATCTACAAATATGGCAAAGTATCAACAATAGAAAAAACTAAATAAATGCTTATTTGACATAATCTACAAAACTGTTCAAATTTGTCTCATTGTCTACTAACACTACTTGTATTGTTAAAGATATAGTATGAATTAAGTCCAAAATAACTGTTTTCTTTAAATGCCAGATCATTTTTGCCTCTATATTATCTGATTATTCCAACATTGCTGAAGGACATTTTTTCTGTAAAAGGAAACATTTTAATACTATTATCTTCATTTTTAAATGCAATTAAATTCTACAACAATGATATTTTCAGAGACTGCTACAAACAATTTTAAAGTATATACTGTATATCAGTTGATGGAAATAAATAATATTCATTTTAAAGATATCTTTGCTGTATTTGTTTTGTTTTTGTTTTTTTGTATTTTCTTCAGTTTAGGTTCAAGCTCCATCTCTGTAGAGTCCATTCAAGCTTCAAATGCCCTAAATGTAGCCTTAAATTTCCAGCTTCTTGTTGAATCAGAGATCAGATCAAGCTGAAGTCAGCCCTCCTCATTCCCTGTCATTGCCTGAGCCCCTGCTGGTGTAGATCCACATCCCACTTCACATCTTTCAAGTAAGTGTCAAATTATTTGAATTATTGGTCTGCAGTGGTCTTGTCAGGAAATCAATAGGCTTCTATTGTATTGAAATTGCTTAGCTAGGCCTTTTAACTTGGTCCATCTGATGTTAATGAGATATACACACTGTGATCTCTATTTTATCTATTTTGTTACCTACCTGAAATTTTTCAAGCATTTTATATTGGTTTGTCATCGCTTAAATTCACTTTATAGTCCTTTCACAAACCTGTCCATACTTTGCATGCAGAGCATCTCATTTGGCCCATATTGAGCTGCTACTGTTTGTTATAACTCCAGGCCTCTTGAGAGGAATGTTCCCCAATTTGAGAATCGCTAGAACTGATGTCAACAGGAATATAGTCTAGTTTTTGTCAATTTATTATTTATAAAATACAGCTGCAAGTGTCAATAACAGGACCAAATACTTCCGGTGCCACAAGCCCTGACATGTCTCCATTTAATATTCACTCGCAACATGAGAAGTCCATCAAATCTACAGAACTGAGAGTGTGCCAAATCTCACACCTCCAGTGCTCGGGTCCTAATAAGTATATACTCCTCCACAGGTCCACTACGTTAAACTCTGACCTTAGATCAGCTTCAAGCCATTCAACTTTTTGCTTTTTTGCATAGCAGATAATATTTTAAATATGACATGTTATGTTTACTGTGTTTTATGATGAAGATTTTTTTAAATCCAAACGAAACAATACAGTAGGTAAAGGAAAAATCATCCCAAATATGGGAAATTGTTATGATTGAAACTAAAACATAAATAATTTTATTACAGTACCTTTGGGATACAGTCCTTAACAGTATAATAGTCTTGGCATGCCTAAAGGTTAGATACAAAATCATCTTGATCAAGGTATTATGATTGACAGCATCCTCATTTCTTGTACACTGGAAAAAAGTTAGTTAAAAAATAATGTTAACACACAATAACTAACCTGAATTTCAGCATCATTAAACCTTCTATTCAACTACAAAAATGATCTACTTCCTCTCACCATGTTTTACAAACGGAAATGTGGTGGTAACCACAGCAAAGATGCTCGTATGTCACTGTTTGGCCCCGGCATTTGGCCCATGTTTTCCCATCTCTGCATGGTGGGATCATAACGATGGACCATCTTGGTGTCACTGTAGTCCTCCTGGCTGTACCCGCCAAGTACATAAAACTTCCCCTCCAAAACTGCACTTCCTGCTCCTACATGTGGTAACACTAGAGATGTGAAGGTAGTCCAGGAGTCAGCCGCTGGATTGTACACCTCACACGCCAGCTGGTCAATGATACTCATGTTATCATCTGTGGAGATTCCACCTGCTACATAAAGACATTCACCCAGGGCCTCCATGCAGTGATGAGCTCGAGGTGCAGTCATGTTTGCCAGATAGGTGCTCGCTTTCTCTGGGTGATACAGAAACATAGACGCAAGACACTGGTAGTTACTGTTCAGACCTCCTGAGACAAAGATCTGGCCTTGTAAAACCTTTGCTATATGTCCACTCAGAGGCAGATCCAAAGGCCAGGTAAAGCTGAAAGAGAAGCAAAGTTTTTATATGATTGTTCAGTTTAGATTTCATGCAGTAACCAAACAACTGGTGAGTGAAACATTAATAAAGCAGCTGATGCGAGTTCTTCCTGAACTAATCTTATGCTAAGTCTGGTCTGTATTGTCAGCTCAGGACTGGGAGCTTGATTCATATGATGATGATTTACTTTATTGGTTTGGACTCCAAGCCTATAAATCTTTTACATTATAGACTATGATACATGAATGTCCTATAAAATCTTACCTCCAAGTGTTTGCAGTTGGGCAGTATTGTTCCACACTACTAATATAGTCAGGGTTACAGTGTCCACCGATGGCATATATCTTTCCATCCAGTACAACCACAGAAAAAGCGCATCTCTTGTCCTGCATTTCAGCCAGGTTCTCCCAGCTGTTTTGGAGGGGGTCATACCTATAGATGTGGAGAGAAATACAAGAGAAACTGTGAAATATGTAATTAAATCTGTAAATGATTGATCTTAGATTCCCTGTTACCTGCAAACAGAATTCAGCGTGTCCCCAGTACCATAATACTTCTTGCCCCCAAACACATAGAGTTGTCCTTTAAACACTGCCACCTCATGACTGAACCTTGCCGGCTCCGGCATCTCTCCCAGCTTCCTCCACTCCATAGCCTTTTTTATTCCTGTGTGGTTCCTTAGGGAATTCCCAAACCAGAGTTCTCTGCTGCTGCTCCAGCTCCCCAGGTCTTCAGAGATCTGGTTGCCTCCAATCAAAACCAGACTCTCTTTTGGTAGATAGATGCGACACTGGCTCTGTGGTGAAGTCCCATTTGAACAGAAATCTTGAAAGACGGCTTCATAGAGCTCTGCTAGGCTTTGATCAGACCACATCTTCAGAGACTGGACTTCTTTAAAATCCTTGAACGTCATAAGGGAAAAGTGGACAGTTTTCATCAGTTCTTTAGCAAGCTCAAGTCTTTTCTTAGGCTTAGCTTGAATCCATGTCACTACTGCTTTGAATACAACAAGCTCAGATGGAACACAGAGTGAGTGACTGTTCAGGTATTTAAGGAGCTGTTTTGCTGGCAGGTCCTTGAACTTTGAAGTGCATGCCACCTTCTGAAACTGCCGCAAGACAAAATCGTCGGCAGCCTCGAGAAGCTCTACCATCTCGTAAGCCTCAGCAAAAGATGCCACATCCAGGCAGGAGTGTGGATTAATCTGTTGCTGCAGAAAGGTGAAGCACAAGGAGAGGGCTGGTTGGTGCTGGAGCTGCAGAGCGGTGCTGGTGATTTCAAAGACACACTTCCAGCTAAGGGGCAGAAACCCACTATAGGAGCAGCTAATCAGAACCTCCAGTTCTGAAGCCAACAGGAAGGGAAGGTTCACACAGGACTGCTGGGACTCCCTCATGCCCAATGTGAACATGCCACGGAAGTAATCACTAGTAGCAGCCAGGAGGACTCTGTGGACTGAAGGCAACCTAGCACTGGTTAATGGGGATGACACTTTTTTTTAGCAAAGTCAAAACTAGAGGGAAGTGGATGTGTGATCCACAGTGCTGCTGTTATGCATACATTAACTACTGTGTTTGGTGGCCAACTCACCATGGACCGAGTCTCCTAGAGCTTCCAGGATGACATCACAGCCCACCCCATCCATCCACAGCATTTTAATGCACTGAAGGCTGATCATTTGTTCCACAGCTGAGACTATTTCCTCTTTCTTCTGCCCTCTGTTTTTTGTGGACTTTTCCTTGGTGCAGAGCTCCAGCACCCTGGGGGCACCCAGTATTTGAGCTGCAGTCTTTATCTGGTCCACTGTGTCTTTGTTCAAACATGATATGAGTCCTTTGTAAGCGAACTCTACAACTGCCTCTAATCCAACGTGATCTACCTCTGGACCCAGAGACACCGACCACCCGCGGACTTTAACATTTGAATCCCCATCTTTTCCTTCATTGCATCTCCTCAGATGTTCCCAAATAAAGGAGCTGACAGCAGCCAGAACAGGGGAGTGTACACAGAGGCTCTTCCCATCCTCTGTGTTCAAAGTTAGGTCAGTGAGAACAGAGGAGTCCCTGAACTGTGTCAAGGTGTGGAAAATGCCTGTGGCATGATGGTCTTTGCTGTAAATCTTTACCACATCTTCATCATTGCTACCTACTTTGTCATCCATTGAGTGATCTTCTTCCTCTTCATCTGTTGACTCCTCTTCTTCGTGATGCTTTTTGTGATCATCTTGAAGACCTTTTACTGCATCTGACAACTTTCTGCTGTATTCTTGATTATTTTCCTTAGATGTCCAAGCTCCTAAATCAATTTTTTCTCTTTCATTCTCCCATGATTTATAATCAGGATCCTCATATTGTTCTTTATCCTTAACTATTTCATAGTTGTAACATGTAAATTCCTGGTTTTGAATATTTCCATCCTCCGATCTTCCTGTCTCTTCTCTAAGGTTCTGTTCAACATCATCTTCCTCCTCATCACTCACCTCCATTTCTGCCCTGCAACTCACCCGCTCCATCCATCTCCCCCTGTTTTTCTCCATCTCTCTCCTCCATTCCTCCCACTCTTGCTGGAGACGTGAATTCGCTACTGCCATACCATCCGTTATAACTCAAATCTACACCAATCCCTCTAATCCTTCAAAACATTTACGCCTTTAAAAGACAAAAGATTGCAAAAAGCTTACTTTTTGTATAGTTTAAGAGCGAGCATGTATGTCCAGGTCAGTGTATGGATGTCGCTATTATTGTTCCAAGCAGCTCCACTCCTTATCCCATCTGCAGACACCAGCTGTGCTGTCTGTCTGTTCCTCCTGCCTCTCTCTCCTCTTGTAATGTGAATGTTCAAGCCCCTGATTCCTCATATATCCAAAGGTGCTGCTATATAGCATGTATTTTATCACTACGTAGGCAACAAGAGCCCTAACAAAATATTGTGAGGGGTTGACACACTAAATGTTTGACTGTAATTCTTTATATAATTCTCTTACACTGTTTTGTTTCCTTGTTCGTTTCCTCACTTTATTACCTTATCTCCTTTACTATGTATTATATTTAGACAATCATGTATGTACACAGGTTTACAGTTTCAGAGTAATTCAGTGATCATGCTCTCAAATTCTTACATTTAAACTGTAAAGATTTTGCAAGTAATAAACAAGTGAATGGTTTAGCCCTGGGAGAATAGCTGGATATCAGACATCTTGGGGAGACTTGGCAGGCATCGTTATTTATATTACTTGTGGATCTGTATTAAATGTTGAGGGGGTCATCGGTGGGATCACATTACTCCTCCACGTCTAAACACTGGAATCTGGGTCAAGGATCGTGGGGGTAAGGAAAAAGCCAAAGGAGCAACAAAGCAACACTAGTTACACCTGTTGGCTTAGTTTGCTGACAGAGTAAACAGCTGGGTCACATTTTAACCTTGGCTGGATAAATATCTTGACAGGTCACAAGCAGCTCTGAGCCTATATCCTCCCCCTTGTGTTTCCACACTGTTAGTAATAGCAGCTTTGTTTGTAAAGTCCTTCAGTTTTTATTAAATATGAGCTACTTTCAAGCTGCCAGTTTTCTAAATTGGATTGCACCTATAAAAGTACATCATATCATAGTGCCAAAGTTACAGTTTAAGAATTAAAGAATTAAGTATGTTTGCATATTCAGTTTCAGTTCATATGTATACTGTGGTAGTGGTCTCTATGAACAGTTAAATTGACAGGTTTCACAGATGACAACTGCTTGATTTATGAGTTATTTCTGTATGTCAGCTGACATTACATGCACTTTTCCTCCTACTGTAAATGCTCTAAATGACCGTTCTGTAAGTTTATCAAGACAGAGTGAGTTTCTATGGAAGTGCTTTGCAGTTGAAGCACTGCGAGTGGGTGTGCTGCAAAAGAAACTGATGGGCAAGACCTCCATTTAAAACGAACTCCTACCTGAGGAAACAATTGCTCTGCCACTCACGTGTGAGGTGTGACACACACGCACACACACACACACAGGGAGATTTCAACACGCAGACAAGTGAGTCAGGTCATTAATCAAACCAACGCAAAAATAGTTGATGGCACTTAAATAAACTTGAGCTAAACATTTTACATTTTGAATCTGAAGTGCACTGTTTTTCTCCACATCAACTGTGTTATGATCAAATGTCAGCAAGCTGCAAAGAAGGCTGGGACACACTGAAAAAAACTGCACAGCCACCACTGAGCTCGACAGTGTGTTCAAAGACTAAAAATAAATTTTATATTGACGACAACTTTCAGACTGCCAGAGCAAAATGGGGTGAGTGCAGATTTTCATGAACAAAGTATATGTGTTTGTTTAATGTCCCATGCTAAGTTTAGCAGATGTGCATATTTTTTTTTATTCACATTGTCACCTACAGTAAACTTGTGGCTCATAAACTACTTATATAAAAACTGTTTTCTCTGCAGGCAGGATTGTTGTCATGGCAACATGAGCAGCAAGAGGAGTGATGCACACTAACCTCATTATGGGACCCTCCCCATCAGGCCCCTTTCTCAAGAGCAGTAAGTATTGCTGGGATATGCAGTCTTCTTAACAGAAGTAGTAACGGACAAGTAGTATAGGAAAAACATCTGGACTCACTTATCAAAGAACTGACTGATACTAGCTTTATCCCACTCTCATAAAGTAAATGTGATGCTACGGCCAGCTGCTGGTCAGTTAGTAAATAAATAGGCCTCTGAATCTCACTTTAGCATGCTACATCTGGCTTCTTTTTTTTTTTTTTAATCTCACAAAAACTCAAGAGTAAAAACAAGTGGTTTAATCGATGGTTCGTATCAGATACTCCATAACCCCTCAAAAAACCCACAACTTGCTATTTTTAACCTGCTGCTGTCCACAAAAAGAAGCTGTTTTTGACAAAATACAATCTGATTTTATTGAACTTTTATGGCCAAGTGAAACAGAAATGAACATACACATGGAAATAATTTTAAGATGTAAAACAGACAAAATGGAAGAAAAATATATAGAGATTTTTTTTTTTTTATCAAATTAGCTAAACTTGATCTTAACTTTTCTCTACATGAATTCAAGCAGCCTCAGAGCAGTGTGAAAAAAAGCATGAATTCCAAATCATTACAAAAGCATAACATTAAATATACAGTACACAGAAAAGCCACAGCAAAATGGCTTTTCCAATTATTTCAGCTAGAAATATGAAGCATGACTGATTGTCAAGCTCACCATTCTACTAAATAATAACTAGTAATTACAGACAACTATTATTAAATATGATAGTAATGTTTCAACTGTAAGACTGAACTAGTTAAGTGTTTTAACTGTTTAAACATAATTGAGTTCCACTAAAGCTCATTTTATTTTGAGGTCAGCTTATTTTACTAAAAACATACACTAGTGCAGGCAGGAAAAAAGAACAAGATGAAGGATCCACCTGTTTTTAAATCAGTCTGCAACAAGTAAAGTAATACATGTACAGATGTACTGTTGATCATACACGATGAGAGTTATATCAGGTCTCTCCTGCTATTGCTTTTTAAAATGGGCCATGTTCTATTTTAAAACCATAAGTCCCTGCATTTATAAAGTGTATCCCTCAGGGACAAAAGGGGCCAAGAGGGCGATGATAGTGCCAAGGACCTAGGAGACAGCAGTTAAGATGCCGCGGTAAGGACAGAGAAATTGCATAGATCAGCGGCATTGCTTTTCATACATTTTCCTATTGAGCCTGTTATTTCCCTGTTTGGGTATACCTGCACAGCCATGAAACTTTGCCCCCACCTACTGCTCCTGTGGCTCGTTAGAATAAGGAGCAAGACAAGAAGTCTATTTTTACAAACGAGGGGGTGAGGACAGAAGGTGAGACTTTATGAGCCAGCAGCAAGCACAGGGTTTCATACGGAACAGATTCTAAATATAAATGTATATAGATAGTTATTTTGAAAGGTACAGTATGAAAGACGTTCCTACTTCAGCATGTTCTTTGTTTAGTTTCAATGGAGTCAAAAGGCCAACTGTCCCTAGAAACCAAAATGTTAAAGTAAAAGACTTGCAAATGTGATCAAATGTATTCTGGGAGCAAAAAAAAAAAGTTCCCAGTTCAATACTTCTATAATATAAAGGGCCGCATCTATTAAAACATGTTTCTTTGTTAGTGTGCTAAACTTTCTGAAGCACCGTACTTTTGTTTCCATTTTGTGCTATCCACTACATGTCATGAGTCAGTGGTATCTTCTGGATTTTTGGATCAGGCGTAGGCCCATGGTAAGAGGAAAGACACAATAACAATGACAAGGGAGAGGGAGAGAGGCAGCGAGAGGAGGAGGACCAGTGGCAGAGAGAGGGATGACGGCCACAGAGACATCAGTTTGGATCCTCGGGAAAGTTCGGCGGGACAGTTCTTCGTTTCAGCGTTTGGCCTACAGATGACCAGAGGCCTGACCTGTGATATGCTCTCCTGGAAGACAGACAGAGGACACAGATGACTGAAAGTAGGTGTTGTAAGTTTGACTTTTTCCAAGAGTCTGTCTAACCCATTTGATAACAGTTTATTTCTAATGTTTACATGCTAACTCAGGTTATGATGGAAAACATGGCCCACAGGCCGTCAGAGGGTTAATGGAGTGTTTTAAGATAGGAAGATAAGAACTAAACTATTTTTTAATCCATTGTTTCATCCTTAAAAATGTAATTCAAATATCTCAATTCCATCATAATTAAGGAGGTCATGTGTTTCCAATGGTGTGTTGGGCCATTTTGATAGGCTACCAGAATATAACTAATATTCACGCTCACATTATGATAGAAAACACAGTCAGCATTTCTTGGCATGTTACTGCCATCAACTGGCGAATCGAATGAAACAATAGCAGAGGAGTGTGTATTGAGTGTGTATTTTCATGCTCAACCATATTAAAAAATAAAACAGGGACACATGAATAAAAAAATGTTGCTCTGTAGCTGTTAAGAAAATTTGGCACAGATGCTACATTGGCCATTTATGTAACATTTTGGCAACAGTGTGAATCCAGAATTAAAAACAAAATCACTGTGATGTAAATTGCTAAGGTATAAAAGTCTATTACAGCTAGAGGAACACATTTTGTTGCATGTGCAGTGTATGACTTAGACTTCCCATTACTGTCCTCTTTACCTCCAGTATGGTTCTGCTCTGTCCCCTGTCGGGACTGAGCCTGAGGTTCCAGCGATGGGATCTGTGACTCCGCCCACCATCATCTTCACTCTCGGTAGTGTCTTGCCGCGCTACTCGTGGACGCTTGCGTCTCCGCGAGCTGATTCGCTGGAGAGAACCTGGCTCCTGGAGCCTGAACCAATCAAGTTAAAAGCACAAGGTCAGAAAATTACAAGGGAAGAACTGAAAACAAAGGAATATTGTGTGTGAATATGCATGTTTGTGTTTGTTCATGTCAAACCTGCAATCTGTATCCTCTATATCAGCATCTGCATCACTCTCTCCCTGAGGGTCAGACAATACACACTCTTCCTGCAAAAAATGACACACACAAATACAAAAACCTATATACATAATAATAATAATATAAAAAGCAACCAAAATAATATGCATAAAACATACTAGACGCTGTTACACTGGGTAAAGTATGACAACTAATTTTCTTTTGAGAAAAAAAATGTAATGTCCTTTTCATCACAGCCCCCACGCTCACTGTATACAGCTTTTATTTTGAAGTTGTTGGATGAAACACCAGTGAATCATCACCAATCACTACTATTTAACCAAAAACCCTGGCATGATGATGGTATTTGTCAGTATGAGTGTGCTCATGCGTCACGTTGTATTATCACCACCGCTATTATGCATGAATCAGCTGACACCTCTCCACATGATTAATGAGCTTAGAGACTCTCAATCTGGCAGTCCCTTTCTGGCTCATGCATCTATAGCGCATTATTTGTTCAGTCGAATTTCTTTGTGTCTCACCAAAACAACACTCGCACATTACCTCAGTGCCGTATCCTTCAGAGTACCTGGTTACCATGAGTCCATTTTTTCCACAGTGTTCACACAGCAGTGTGCCCTGAGAACAGAAAGCAAGACTTCAGCAAGTATGAACTGACAATCTGACAACAGCACGGACACTTCCTTTAAAATATAGAGTAGGAAACATTAAAATATAAAGTAGAAAACACAGAGACGAGGACAGAGAGAGAGCGAGGTCAGCGGAAAGTTAAAGGCATGTATTTTGAGCATGATTACAGATGAAGGAACACTCTGTGATCTGAGCAGGTTGAGCGATGGCCACAGACGCTTAAGTGGGAAGCCTGAGCACTCACCGGCGTAGGCGTATGTGCTTCTGAATTAAGTGTACAGGGACCAGCCTCGCACAGACAAGCTACATCTACCTCTCCACAACTCGCCCCCACCTGAGACACACCGAGACAGAGAGAGAGGAAAAACAACTGTGATCTGTTGACTTGCTGCATTTTTAGCTCCTCTTCCCTTTTATCTTTAGTGTACAGGTGCACTGAGTTAAAGAGTGAAGCTTTGATGGACACAAGCTTATTTCATATAAAGCTGTATCATTTAGATTAGATGAGGAGACAGTCATTTGTCAAATATCATCAGAGGAACTTTAATACTGTGGATCAGCAATGAGATTTCTGGCTTTTAACCTTTTCCACCTACTTGCATTTTGAAATGCTCAAAAGTGGAGGATGATTGACTGGCAGAGTCAGACATTTGAGTTATGAGCGCTGATCCAAGGGCTTCAGTCAACAGAGAAATTAACAGCAGGGATGTAATAATTGTGTTATTACATGGGGTGTTACAGTTGGGATACGTGGTTTCATCACGACTATCAGCTATTCATCCTTATTGTGAAAACATAGGTTTGTGTCAATGACACTGATTCAAAGTGCCACATACGGGTTTGTGAGCTATACGAGTAACAGGTCTAAATAAACAGTCTCACCTCACAGTCATTGTCAGACATGTCTTGGGAGGAAAAGAGGCCGTGGGAGTCAGATTCCCTCCGCAGCATGACCTCTGACCTGGCTCACACACTCACTGCTGGGACACATACACAGCAAACAGACTGGTTAAATAACAGTAGAAATGACTGAGAACTTCTTCCTTGACATTGAGGGTTGATTAATTTCCAATAGAAACCAATATATTTTTTGCTGCACTTGAGTTGTGTTGCATTATGGTGACTGACTTTGGTTGTTTAATGTCTTTTAGAATGAATTTTGTCCAATGTAAATCATAACAGCTTCTTCTATTAAACACACTTTGGTGATTATTTTGAATATGAATTTACCTGCATTGGTCAGAAAACCTCATATAGGCCTATGTAGATATATCAGACAACTTTGTGATGCTGCTTTCTACTGTGTCACTCTTTAATCAAACTCATAAATGAAATACTAACGTCCTTTATATCAGTCATAAGCCATAACTAAATACACATTTTCCCAGATAAAAAAAAATCACTTTAACTATTTTTAAAACCAGTAGTTCCACTTTATAAACCCTTGTGATTTTATTGCAATTGTGAAATTGTGCCCTATTATAAAGTAGCAACAAATAGTCTTATTGATAGCCATATATTGAAAATGACCACAATGCCTAACCCTGTCTACTGGAAGTACTAGTAGATGTATATAATATAAAAATACCAACCTTTTCTTACTACTATATATGTCCCTTTAGGTGTGAGCTAAGAGCATATTCAAAAACTGAACAGAGATTTTAATGATAAATGTGTTTCAGTAACTGAATGTGTTTTTATTGATATTATAAAAGTAAGTAATAATTTCCAAATCAAAGCTCTTTTCTTCTAAATACAGAGAATTTATGGCAATAATCATAATCCATGTTTTCCCGGAAGGGGGGGGGTGTTTATGTAAATTATCGAAGTCAATACAAATCAACGCAAAAATAAATTGATTAATAAAATAAGATACATTTAAAAAATAGTTCCCATGATGCTGTGCTAACACAAGCAGCAGGGTTGTGTTATCAGAGATTTGTCATCACTGTAACATCTGCTCAGCAGTGTCCGCACTCCCATTACGTAATAGCCTACGACAGTCAGTACTGGACCCGGACAACTTTTTACATAAAGGTGAGAAGTAAAAAAAAAAAAAAAAAAGATACCGTGAACATTAAGATCATGTTTTGTAAAGATGAAAGATATTCACGCAAGTAAAAACATTTTCATACAGACGTAGGTGGAAAACGAAAATAACTCTTAATTAGATGCGGTAATAAAAAAAAAAAATAAATAAAAAAAGAACAGAGTGACCCATCTTACCTCTAACGCATCCTGTCCGGGAACATGGAGTGAAGCCATAAAAGATGCAGGTTTCGTCTTTAGAGGATGAGCAGGAGGACGCGGGGAAGCCATGAGCTCGCGCTGCTTGTGGATGTTTGACATTGTAGCAAATCCTCGATGTGACGTCAGCCCCAACGATGACAGCTAGACACGGATCGGGAAGCGCGCGCCCCCCAGGATAGCGAATGTTCCCAAAACAGCGCGGGAGCGCGCAAAGGCATCAGTGGTAAGTTCCGTTTAAAGACTTTCAAAATAAAAGAAGGAAATGTCTAGACCTACATACTGTGACAGTGGAATAAGATGAATAATTTTATGGCCGATGGGGTTCTATGTATTTTACATTTTAGAGTTAATAACAGTATCGGAAGCTCATTATTTCAGTGACAAAGATTTTTTGTTACCTATGTCTGTGCTCTTTATGTTTGCAGTTTTATTCCCTTTAAATTGACAACTTCAGCACATCTGTAGTTCTTCATACCAAACGTTTAGAATAAATTAACATTTGCTGATTTTATTCCACCTGTAGGTCAGTTCTCACTATGGATCACCCTGATCTGAAGATGGACCTGTGAACCCTACCAATCTTCAGGGCCAAAGGAGCGAGCAGCCACGGCATTGTTGCAATGACTACTTGATGCTTAGCAGCATGGTACATAGGTATGTAATTGTCTTTCAGGATAATGACAACTTTAGCTGCCTAGACAGAAAGTGCACATTCAGAAGTGTAGCATATTGAGTGACCTTGCTTTAATCAAAACTCAGCTCATCTTTTTTTAAAATTTTGTTTGCACAAAAGTGCAACTATTGCTTTATTCCATATTAGTATCAATACATATTAAAAAAAGCAATTTAATTATTATGCTCTGATCAACTTCAGTCTCACAAAACTACTATAACCAGTGTGAAATATATCCCTTTTATTAATTATGAAGTATAGGTGTGAGAGTCCCAGGACAAAATTCAGTGTTTAGTTCCTGGTCCTCACAACCTAAAACCATTAACATTCTCAAAGCAAACTCATAATGATCACGTATAATTTTGGCCATGATCTTGATCTTGCACTATAAGGACCCTCAGACAGTTGGACTACATTCAAAGCCTATGGATAGACAGAGAAAGAGAAGAAACGAGATGCACACATTTATAGGCACTATACCACACACACACACACACACACACACACACAAAGGCAAACTTAGAAGTTCTAGGGCAGTTTCATCCAAGGAATTCACCCAGAAATGTTCGTTCCCACTGGGAATTTGTGTGTTTCAGTAACTGCATCACATCTTCACCAAAGTATTGTACAGGCAGGACAGCTGAGATCAGCTTAGTACTGGATCAAATTCAGTTCAATCTTAAATTGTATGTATTCTAGCACATATATTAGCTTACGATTATTTGGATTTCTCAGTTATAAGAATATTTTTTGTGGTCTAACACATAAAAGCCTGTAGTTCTCTGACTACTCCCAGATGTTACTGCTAAGAAATAAGAAGTTGAAGAGGAACATCTCGGTCCTCATTGTCAGTATACCTGAAAACCTTCTACTTATAAATGAAATTCAAAAAGAGCATAAGTTTTCCAGATAGAGCTCATTTTTTGCCTAAATGTTCCATTAGCATTGCTGCCTCTAAACAGAAGGGCCACTGAAAGAGATAAAGTGTAATTAAGGGAGACCTAATGGCTGAGGGAGGGATCCTCATTATGGCTGCATGTCAACCATGCAAATGACTCCTGTGGGCACAACTTTATACTGTATGTTTTGGAGCAAAGTTACAAGCACTGCACAAATATTATCGACTCTGAAGGATAGAGATATTTTCACAGAATGTTCTTTTGCTATAATTTCCTCACTCAGTTCCCCTGCAATGTTTTTGCAGTTGTGCACACGACAGCCTACTGTTTTATTAAAGAATATTTCTTCCTTTTTAAGATGTTGTTGTGCAGTGCTGTGCATAACGTGCTTTTTAGGACAATGTTTTGGATGAAGAGGTGCACGTTCATGTCTGTCAGTATATACTGAATCTTCGTGTCATATCTTGGCTTATCTAAGCGGCTTTGATTATTGCCATTACTATATGCTGATGTGGTATCTATGAGGTAGCATGTCATAAAAAAAATGGGCGCAGGGCAAAATTTGGTCAATCGTGTTCTTTAATGTGCTTGCAGGGAAGAAAGGGGGGCAGAAGAGGAGGGAAGTAACAGATCTTCAGAGGCAGATAGAGAGGTTTGTGTATACACAAGAGGCAATACAAACAGGAGATGCAGGCTCGATAAGGAAATTAAGGGAAAGGGTGCAACTCAAATAAATGAGGACTGTTGGACCAACAGACCAACGTGCCTCTCTTTCTCTCTATTTTGCTTTCTCTCACTCGCTGTCACCTACAGAAAGAAATAGAGAGAGATGAAAATCAAGGGATAGCTGCAGAAGCACGTCATTTGGATATTCTGGAAGCGCTGCAGAAGTGCGTTCTTTGGATTTTCTCCTCAGAATTGGATACAGGACTAAACACAACCTTTCAAAACCCGCATGAAAAATGATTCTCTTCTACTGAAGTTCCAGGTCTCTGGCGTACAACCAGGAGAACAGGCAACATCTGGATCAAACGCGGACAAGCACTGCACCCAAGGCAATTGCAGGTTACAGGGTAGTGACAACAATCAGAGGTGGTTGGTAGATTGTGATTTGTTTGTGTGAGTTATGGACTTCTGTGGTCGACAAGTGAAGCAGAGCATCCACAGACATTTAGAGGGATATACAGATTCTGTGAGGTGGTTTCTGACTGCAGAGTAAGAAGACTAGACAGGAAAGGAATCGAGTTTTTCTTTTTGTGCAGCATAAGGAATTAAACTAATAGACAGGTGGTCAAATGCCATTGTTTTTATTTAATATGAAGCACGAGCATTTTCTCAAGCACCAAGAAATTACAATCTGATTTGTCAAAGTAATGCTATTAATTATTAAAGCAACTTTCTTGAGTCATAGACAACACTGAAGGACTAATGAAGGATTCAGATCAAACCAAGGATAATCCCCTGGCCTGGGATGTTGAACAATCCTGGGGTTCATTCTTAAAACCAGTTCCACGTCTGTGCCTTAACACCTTGGATTTCTCAGACCTTTGGGATGAAGAAGAAAGTACAGAGGACGAGGGAACCAGTTCAACCAGCGAATCATCAACAAGTCTCCAGGCCCCTCCAGCACCACCTCCTCTTCCTCCTCCTCCACTTGCCCCAGCACTGCCCGTGGCCTCCCCTAAAGGTGCAACTATTAAATGTCGTACTTTGAAGCTCCACTGGCGGGAACTGCAGAGTTTGCCTCCCCTTCCCAGGATGACCCGCTTTGGGACTCAGACTATTTGGGCTCGTCTTGAGCCGGTGCATCTGGATACAAACCGACTGGAGTACCTATTTGAATCTAAAGGCAATAGCACCTGCTTTAATGTGGTTTCTGGGCGTCAGGTAAGCTCGAGGAATATAAATTGTAGTTCTGTAATGAAGCAACCACAGTTTTAGTCCATAATCAATCCATGTGGTTCTACATCAGGTTTTTTGTATATAAAATAGGGAAATGATGAGAAAAACATTTATATGACCATTAGCTAAAACTCCCTTTGTAGGCTAACAGCAGCCTATAATAGATATATACAGCATTGTTTGAATTTAAACCCCTTAACTTTTTACACACTTCACTGTGTTGTAGATTTAAGTCAGTACTGTATGTATAGTGTCTTGATGAAATCACTTTATATTTGTCTATATGTTCTAATACAGAAGCAGCCAGCAGTCTCAGTATTGGGGATGAAGCGGAGTAACATCATAACAATAGCACTAAGCAGTCTGCCCCCTCCCCGCCTCCTTCCTCCTGCTATCTACAGTATGGACAGCAGTGTGCTTGACAGAGAGGATGTTCAGGTACAGTAGAGATCATGTCCTGCAGCATTTAAGCCTCAACATTTGATTAACTTCTAAAGTGTGCTTATTGTTGAATAGGCAGTTCAATGCCGTTGCCATATTTTTATTATGGCAAAACCAAACCTGAGACAAGAGAAACATGCCAAACAGTCCTTAAGTCCATCTTTTTTCACATTTCTTATAAAACAGAGGCTGCAAGCTCTAATCCCAACAGAGGAAGAGCTTTGCCTGATCAAGGAGGCCAAGACCCAGAACCCCCATTCTCCTTTGGCCCCGGCTGAGCTCTGCCTGCTCACTTTGGGTGAAATCCCACACCTGATCTCCAGGCTTCAGCTGTGGGCCTTCGCTCTGGACTACGACTCCTTAGAGAGGGTATGTGAAAGTGAAATAAAAATGCAATGAAACAGAAATTGTTTACTTAAAAGCATTTCATGAAGATGGTTTTACCACCCTCTAAGAGACAGAAGCGACAAAATCTTCATTTGTAATAAAACCTAGAAAATTTAGATAGTTAGCATGAGTATTAACATGACAACCACAATTCCACCCACACAAACTACATCATCAAAAAACCCACAATCACGGTTTTGTCAGACAAGTCCTTAGCTGGGAATACTGTGCAAAAACTCCATGGCGATGACTTCTTCTCACCAAAGATGTCACCAAACCAAAAATAAAACACGCATTTGATGTCTCGCCTACATGAGTCATTATCCTCTAAATGTGTCCTCCCTCTTAACAGGAAATTGCTGAGCCTCTCCACCATCTGAAGTTAGCCATGGAGCAGTTAGCAGCCAGCCAGACATTTAAGTGTATTCTTGCAACTGTGCTAGCGATCGGTAACTTTCTCAATGGATGTAAGGTGGGTGCGTTTATGATGCCAAGCTTTATGTCACACATCTTTAATGCAGTCTTGAATGTTTGTGAGTCTTTTTTATTTGCGCATCACCAAGGCCCGTGGGTTTGAGCTGAGTTACCTGGGCAAGCTGTCCCAGGTGAGAGATACGCACTCCCGCCAGCCCCTGCTGCACCATGTCTGTGTACTTCTGCTGCAGCTTTACCCACAATCCTCTGACCTCTACTCTGACATCACAGCTGTTACTAAAGCTGGAAAGGTGCGTAGTTGCGCCTGTGTGTTTGTGTGTCTCTTGAGTGTATCTGAGTGGGAGAGAAGATTATTTGAAATTATAAATATTGAGATGAAATAAAGATCCCCACAACTTATTTTCAAGATCTGGTTGAACGGGAATATAAGCCAAGTCAAAAACTAGACTTAAAATCAATGTAAGAGCAATCCATTCTGAAGCCACTCTTTTTTTCCATCTTTACAGTGCGACTACTCCCTAGTACAATCCAACCTTACTCAGCTGGAGGCCCTGTGCAAAGCATCATGGGAGCAGTTGAAGGTACTGGAGAAGGCTGAGGAAAAGAGGAAAGGAGGAAAGGGGGAGAAGAAAAGAGGAGGAGAGGGAGGGGATGATGCCTCAGGCCCAGAAGGTTCACTCCGTCACCGACTGCCGAAGATTTTGAAAGAGTGCGAGGACAGGCTGAAGGTCCTCAGAGCTGTCCATCGACGAGTTATGAACAGGTGCTCTAGATATTTCATATAGAAAATAACAACTGCATCATGAGGCCAAGTGTCTGTTAGTGTCTGTTTGCTGTTAGTTAACATCAATACCACTAATTATAGTAATTTTTTTTCTCTTCATAATTTTGTCCCTGCACAGGTTCCACTCTTTCCTCTTATTTCTCGGCTACTCCAGAGCAATGGTGAGAGACACCAAGGCAGAGGACTTCTGTAAAACCATCAGTAACTTTTCTCTAGAGTACAGGACCACACAGCAAGCCATCCTGCTTAAGAGAGAGCGGGAACGACAGAAAAATGGAGCAGAAAGCCCAGGACCGAACACTCCTGTAGGCAGGAGGAAACGTCACCAAACTCCAACACAGGTTTTAATTTGAGATGATTTAACCAAGAAATAGAAATCTAGTTAAAATTAGAAAAAAAAAAATTTATTATTCAATATCTGATTCACCAGGTGAGCGAGAAAAGTGAGGAGCAGTGTAAGCTGGAGGAGGTGTTGAGAACACCTGACTCCACAAAGAGGTTGGATGCCACCCTCCCTCGAAACCGCAGGAGGATGACTGACATCAAAGGTACCTAATGTGATACATAATGAATCTTTCTGAAAACACACAATATCTATTGAATTTTTTCTCTCTCAAAACCTGTTAAACTAAAGCACTATTTGTTTACTCCTCAGGTCCGTTCTCACAGAAACTGAAGTGGTGACCCTTGTTTGAGATTATTTATGACATTATTATTAATCAAATCTTGCAGTACGATGTTGTTTAGCAGCAGAAAATAGACAGGTGCCTAGTAATATATGCCTTTTGGGTTTTACTAATTTTTCTGGTCAAAAAGATCCATTAAAATCTGTTTCAATAAAAATATGTCACAACGCATACTTGTGTGTGTCTAAGAGAGACAGAGAGAGACAGAGAGAATTAGGGACAAGACTGAGTAAGGTAAGGAGGAACCAATACCAACAGGAATACACAACAGACTTCACTTACACTTCTGAGTGCTGCCACGTTTGGAACAGGAGTACAGGAGCCTAATAAAATCCTTCAGTGACTGGAGTCACAAAAGCTGCCTCCTACTGATCACATCTAAAACCAAGGAGTTTGTAGTGGATTTTCAAAGGTCTAAACCTCCTCCTTATCCAGTCAGCATCTGTGGTGCGGGCATTGAAGTGGTGCCAGCCTGCAAATATCTAGGCATGCACCTGGACAATAAGTTAGGGTGGTCACTTAACACAGATGTACAATATAAAAGAAAGGGCAGGAGGCTGTGGTGGAGAGACGTAGACAGAAAAAGGCAGAGGCCATCCTGGACCACACTGACCATCCCCTTCACAACATCCTGATGGAGCAGAGAAGCAGACTGATGCAGGAAATCCTTCATCCCCACTGCCATCAGGCTCTACAACACCTTGGCCAATGACAGATGACGACTGACTAGTGATTTATTACTGATTTATTACCTACAAGATTACCTGGATTTCCCTTTGGGATGAATAAAGTTTATCGTATGTCTTTTTGATACAAAGTATCCCACATTGTTCTAAGCTGCATTCTATTCTAGATCGCTTTATATTCAAAGCAAGTGTTACGTTACGTTCTATTCTTTGCTACATTTCGTTACATTGCGTTACATTGTGTTCCCGAACTGCGTGGGATGTAATTTGTGACATCATATCTGTTTTCCTCACGCACGCACGATACGCGCTTTGCGTGTTGACGTCAGTCGGGGATTACAGCTCTGTGTGCTGATGTCTCAAATAAGAAAGCGACTTTCCCAAGACCAGAAATGGGGTTGTAGTTTCGAGTATGCGTTCGCCTTGAGTTTCATCAGTCTTTGTGTTGGCCAGCTCATGAGTGCTTTTCAAAGCAGTCTGCTACAATATACAGTCGTCATTCATGAGCCCGACTGGCAGCCTCAGCTACCAATCGTTGAAAAGTATAACTACACGGGGCGGCTTAAATATCCAATCAAAACCTGGGATGCAGCAGTGGGTGTGGTGTTTCTGTCGTGTGTGTATGAGTCGACGCCATTTCGTGCCCACTGGTTTCAAGGTGATACAATCAGCCTGCAGAGCCGTAAGCGGATCTTTACCTACACAAGTAAAAACAGCATTGAATTTTACTCATTTTTAGTAATAAGCTCCTGGTGAGTATTTTTAACCGAGAGATTTTTTTCCCTGTTTTTTTTTTAATTTTTTTTCCTGACTTTGAACCGTGTTTGGGACTTTTTGTTTTTATTTTTCATGCATTTTTTTCTGGCTGGTATTCCCGAGACAGTGTTGGCTTTAGTGGCGTTCATTTTGTGATGGCAATGTGAGCTGCGCAGAAACTAGTTTTAAGTAGCTTCCACGACTACATTTTTGCTTTAATTTTTCGAATAAGACATTTTAAAACCTCAGTTTTTCAGGGCTGCTGTGTTACCTCATTGTTTATCTGGTTGTGGTCATATTTCCGAGGAAAGACGTATGGAATAGTGTCCCAGTCTTTTCTGGACTGTGTTCAAAACGGGTCGCCCTTTTTCTGGAAATATGCTTTTAAAAAGGTTTTCATTTTCGTCCTGTGATTTGCCCCCACCTGTAACTTGATTTGCAGTCGTTGGCATTGACTCATAAACCGTGCTTTTCGTGTTTTCTTTGTGATTTTGGCAGTGCTGACACGATTTATCTTCTGCAGCGAATCTCTCAGGAATGATGTAATTTTTCAGGCAAGATTTTTTTTTTTTTTTTTTTTTTTTTTTACCCAAAGACAAATGGGTGCGTTTTTTTTAAAGAAACAATAACACAACCATGTTTTGATGCAGTGTGCAGTCATGGACTTTGGGATTTCTGTAGCATTGTTGCAACATAATTTGTGCATTTATTAATTCTGATATAATCATTAAAGTTTATTTGCAGATTGAGAAACCATTCAGTCGCAGTTTATTCTGAGCTGTGGAGCTGCTTAAACACAGGAAATCCTACAGGAGGGCCTGCAATGATCTGTAATCAGGCCTAGACCTGTAAATTGCTCTTTTCCTTTCTTGAATTTTATAGCTTTATAACTGATAAGTTAGTAAAACACCATATTTAATGTGAAACAAAAGTTTATTGTGTGAAGTCAGGGTAGACTGGCAGTTGGCTACAGATCCCACAACTGCAAGTACCCTTCTGTTCCCTCTACTGTACCCCAAACCCCCCTTTGGCCCAAACTGTGTCCTCTAGAAGTGTCCTTTGAACACAAGTCCCTCCAGGCTCCAGGGGGCACTGTATAACCCTTTACTCTGGCCCTCATAAGGAGAACCAAGTACATAGAAGACCTTAACACAGTGTGGATTGATTTATACTTAGTTGTGATTTGGTAGACAAGTCAAAGTGGCAGTAAAGGCGAGGCAGTTCGGCAGATCTTTTGCTTTTCTAGTTTTTATACCCTGTCAATTCGATTTTGTACAATTTTCTTTTCTAATATTACGTTTTTGTTTCCCCCTGTTTAGTTTTTGAAGCCGGTTTTTTGATCAGCGGTGAATCGTAAGTTGGTCTCAACCTTTTTTTTTTTTTTTCTTTTTTTTTTTTTTCCTTCACCTCAACTTATACATCTTTTTTTTTTTTCTATTCTATTTTTGTTTTTACCCCTTTGTGATTTAGCTCCTTTCTCCCCATTTTGGATTTCCTAGAGCAAGTAGCATGTAGTGTTTTTTGTGCTGTGAAAATATAAATTCGGCTGCTTAATTTTCAAAATGTTTTGTACTAGTGGCCTGTTAAATTACCCTCCTACATGTTCTCAGTTGATGACAATGAAAAATACCTAATGTCTACTAGTGTTGAGAGCCAATTGTAGCTAATTGCTGAATAACCCTCAATCTTACCTGCATTCAGTCCTTGGGTTAAGGACTGGCACTGGCAAAGGCAAAACAAGTCTTGATTTTTGCTGCCTTTTGCTTTGTCAAGCCTTGTTTTGTTTTATTTTTTCTTTTTGAGTGTGCATGTCATTTCAAAGAGTCAATTATAGTGCATTATCCACACAAACAAAGCTACCTGTTCTTTAAGAGGCATTGCTCATATTAATAGTGATGACAACCTGTAGTAGGTATGTTGTCATTAAATCAGCATGCCAACTCAATGCTATTATTTACTTATTTAGTAATTACAAATATGTATTAAATATTTAATTCATGTATTTCTATGTTCTGTTACATGCATATTGCTAGTTACTGGATGTTTTGCCTCTTTTTGACATCCATCATTAGTTCCATGATTTAAAAAAAAAAAGTAATTGAACATCTGAGCTTAATATTATATTCCTATTTACAACCTCCTCTATAATTTTACATTCTAAATCTACATGCTGAAAAAATACCCCAAAAAGCTGCACATAATGTGCACACTGTGTTCACCACAGAGCTGCTCTGTCTGTTATTTTTGTCTTGTCCGTCTGCAAGCATGAGTCCTGAGAGCTGCTGTTCCAGTGTCTTTCACAGTTGAAGCACAAACATTAAACCACTCACTCACATAACTGATGTGTTGTTATGAACCCACTTGCCAGCCAAAAACAAACTAAAGCTTTATAGTAAATGCCATTATATCTCTGGATGTCTATGCCCTTGCGCTATAAAGCCCAGATGAGGCAGTAAAGCCCAGATGAGGCAAAGTACTGGAGGCGCTACTGCTATTAGAAACTATCATGTCTTATTTGATTTCATACTGGCATTAATGGACACTTTTAGTATGAAGTGCCAGAATGTTGAATTTGGAGTCAAAATACCAGGGGATGTAAATGTAATGTGATCCAATGTAGTATCCAAGAATAAACACCACCTCCAAAGCTTATATTGTTCAATTTTTTGAGATCATTATGTGCTTATTCAAATTGATGGAAAGTCTGGCTTTTCTCACTTACAGGAAGTTGCCAAAAAGAAAAAACCTCAATCATAAACATGGTAAACTCTTAAAACTGATGTTTACACCTAAGTGGTTCTGTTACTACATCGTGTTTTTCACTGTGATTCATAATCTGCCAACACAGACGAAATAATAGTGTGCTTGGGGAAAAGAGCCATAAAGTGGGTGACATTTGCCAAAGAGGAAAAATACATTAGCCAAACAGGACTAGTGTTTACAAGTAGATAATCACTGACCAACATGATAGTGACTGAACAACACTATAAACAAGTCTTAACAATGACCAATGAATTATCACCTTTCAACAAAATCTAAACATCATAAGCTGCACCATTTTATCAACAGAGCTGTTATATTGAGGTTTTACTGTAACTTTGTCCAGCCTGTGTGTGCATTTGGGTAATAACGCTCTTCTCAAATAAAAAGTATTTCTAGTCTGACAACTTGCGGTCATTAAAATCAAATGTATGTCTATAAAGCCTTGGTGGTGCCACTTGAACCCCAGCTTTCCACAAAGAATTCCAAACATTTGCTAAGTGCTCTGGGATAGCAGCATCCCAGTCCCCTGTCATAAAACCCACCCACCTCCAGTGTTGTAGACACTCAGTGGGCTTGCCAAACAATAAAAACCTCTCAGCTAAATCATGTAGAGGGAGAGCAAAGAATTACGCTTTGGCCAGACAGACTATAGCAAACCCTATAATCCCCTGCTAGTAGCTGCTGGCCAGAAAGTGGGAAGCTGCTGCTGGATTACAGTTTAACCCTGCTGGCAGCAGTGTTGTGTTTTGGCCGGTGAGATATTGCTACATAATGGCTGAAGTGGTTGATAATAATGTGAAGGGCTCTCAGGATTGAGAGGGAATTAGCAAAAATAAACACAGGTAAACACACAAACACTTAATGAATAAAGTCAGTGTGAAGTCACCCTGGGTTTATTATGCATGATTTCAAATTTGCAACAGAAAAAAATCAAAACATTCATCTACATGTGGTGGGCAAAATAACAGCGCTCTATGATTCTGGAGCAGGGGAGGGACAACTTTTGTCAGTATAGTGTCTTTGTGTTTGGCACGGGCCTTCATACTTAGGCTTTTCACCCATTGCACCTTCATGTAACTTTGTAAATGTATTTTATTTAACAGTAGTTCATGACAATCTGGTCTCTTTGGACTTGCCTTTAAGCTTTAATTCTTTGATATTTAAATGAGGTGCTAGTGTAGCTGCCTATTTAATTGTGTTTTTCAATAACCACTACCCGATTTGCTGTTGCATGATTTACAAATGATCCAGAGCAACAGAGAAGTCTCAAAAGTCATGATAACAAGTGACAAAAAACTACACAAGATGAGGATCAGGGATTATTAAAATGTGTTTTATATAGACTTCAAAGGACATTTAAGTATGATCTGGTAATGTCATGCAAAGTAAATCTTATTTTTATCTGATTGAGGCTGTACTAAACAATATTAGGATTTACTTCTACAACAAAAGCAGAGCATTATAAGCTTCATCCTAGCAGTGTTACAGTAAGAGCAATATAGAGACGTTGAACATTGAACATGCTCATGATTGCATATAATTTCAAGTTAAATTTTGTGTTGTCATAACAAGCGACATTTATCCTACAGGTTTTTTTTTTTTTTTTTTTCACCCCCATTGGCCGTCTCCATTTTTTAAACTTTTTTATGAGCACCTCCTGAAAAGCCCCTCCCTCTTTTTTAAGCACTAAAAACATTTTTTTTTTGGAGGTGTAGTACAGTAGATGTCTCCCCACTGTCACCAACTCCATCTCTCATAGTTCCTCGACGACCCTCTTCTCTCCAACAGATTCAGACAGGCAGGCAGACCTTCACCGACCCAAGTACAGACACAATGGAGTGAGTGCTGGTTGCTACATGACCGATCACACTGTCTATTCTGCTGTCTGACATTCACTTTTGAAGTATCTCTCTCTTAAAAGCACAAACACGCCTTTTGTGTGTGTGGGTGTGTATGTGTAAAGTCTACAGTCCCTATGGAACGAATCCACATGTATTGTAGAAGTTATAATGTTGGATTTTCATGTTCACATCAGTTAATAGAATAGCATTATGGTATTATGTCTAAATCATTATAAGTGGTTGTTCTCTATTAATAGATGAGTGTCTGCTGTGTGTTTGTAGTTTGCTTTGACCTGTAAAAAGTGCTGGAACAATTAGTTGATTGACTGTCACTTAAACATGAAATGTTGGAAAAATGACCAACTTGCACCACTTGAAATTCACTTGTTCACATATTCAGAATTAGTATTTGGAAAGCTTTGGAATTGTGGTTAAATAGCTTTACTGTTATAGTTTTATTTGCAGTATTTGGTAATGATAAATTATTTTTCAGGATGAACTTGGTCACTAATAATCTTCAAATTGCAAAGTTCCAAAGCAAATTAAGAAGTCCCTGAACACCACCTTCTCTACCTAGTATCTTTAATCTAACACCTTTTTTCTACTGATTCTTCCCTCTTTCTTTACGCACCCCCCTGGTCCACCTCTCCCTACCTGCCTCCTCTCCCTCTTGTCTAGTTGGTCGTCGTCGTCCTCTACCTCCAGCCTGATGGCCAGCAGCAACGTGACCAACAAGACCGACCCCCGCTCCCTAAACTCCCGCGTCTTCATTGGCAACCTCAACACTCTGCTGGTCACCAAAGCTGATGTGGAGGCCATCTTCTCCAAGTACGGCAAGATTGTTGGCTGTTCCGTCCACAAGGGCTACGCCTTTGTGCAGTACTCTAATGAGAGGAACGCCAGAGCGGCTGTAGCTGGCGAGGATGGCCGTATGATTGTGGGACAGGTCCTAGGTGAGGTGATTTTTTTTTTTTTTTTTTTTTTTTTTGTCGGGTCGATCCTAAAATAACATACCCTCAAGTGGCAGGGAAGGACTCATAGCTGTTAATTGAAATTTCACACTTTCCATGACATTTGTCCTGCATTTTCCCCTGTTCTCTGACAACTCTTAATTGTTCTTTTGTTTGTCCTCCTGCAGACATCAACCTAGCAGGAGAGCCGAAGCCTCACAGATCGAAGACAGGGAAGCGTTCTGCAGGAGACATGTACAGGTTTGTACTCACTGTTTATGTTAAAACATCAAGAAATGTATTCCAATAATTCAGCATTCAGACAAGTATTATCAGTATTGTCATTTAATCTTTCTGATGCATCCCCACTCTTTCTGCAGTTCCTCTTTTGAATTGGACTATGATTTTCAAAGAGATTACTATGATAGGTAAGCTTTCTGCTCTGTAGATTTTAAGATAATTGCTAGATAATTGCTCATGATTTTTTTAGATCTGTGAACCATTTATTTGCTTCTTGTTGAAACGTTGATTGCCTAAATTTAGTAAATGCACATTTTTTATGGTTACATACAGTGGGTACGGAAAGTATTCAGACCCCTTTAAATTTTTCAGTCTTTGTGTCATTGCAGCTATTTACCAAAATCAAAAAAGTTCATTTTATTTCTCATTAATGTACACTCAGCACCCCATCTTGACAGAAAAAACCAGAAATGTAGAAATTTTTGCAAATTTATTAAAAAAGAAAAACTGAAATATCACATGGTCATAAGTATTCAGACCCTTTGCAGTGACACTCATATTTAACTCACATGCTGTCCATTTCTTCTGATCCTCCTTGAGATGGTTCTGCTCCTTCATTGGAGTCCAGCTGTGTTTAATTAAACTGACTGGACTTGATTAGGAAAGGCACACACCTGTCTATATAAGACCTTACAGCTCACAGTGCATGTCAGAGCAAATGAGAATCATGAGGTCGAAGGAACTGCCCAAGGAGCTCAGAGACAGAATTGTGGCAAGGCACAGATCTGGCCAAGGTTACAAAAGAATTTCTGCAGCACTCAAGGTTCCTAAGAGCACAGTGGACTCCATAATCCTCAAATGGAAAAAGTTTGGGACGACCAGAACTCTTCTTAGACCTGGCCGTCCAGCCAAACTGAGCAATCGTGGGAGAGGAGCCTTGGTGAGAGAGGTAAAGAAGAACCCAAAGATCACTGTGGCTGAGCTCAGAGATGCAGTAGGGAGATGGGAGAAAGTTCCACAGTGTCAACTATCACTGCAGCCCTCCACCAGTCTGGACTTTATGGCAGAGTGGCCCGACGGAAGCCTCTCCTCAGTGCAAGACACATGAAAGCTCGCATAGAGTTTGCCAAAAAACACATGAAGGACTCCCAGACTATGAGAAATAAGATTCTCTGGTCTGATGAGACCAAGATTGAACTTTTTGGCATTAATTCTAAGCGGTATGTGTGGAGAAAACCAGGCACTGCTCATCACCTGCCCAATACAATCCCTACAGTGAAACATGGTGGTGGGAGCATCATGTTGTGGGGGTGTTTTTCAGCTGCAGGGACAGGACGACTGGTTGCAATTGAAGGAAAGATGAATGCGGCCAAGTACAGAGATATCCTGGAAGAAAACCTCTTCCAGAGTGCTCAGGACCTCAGACTGGGCCGAAGGTTCACCTTTCAACAGAACAATGACCCTAAGCACACAGCTAAAATAACAAAGGAGTGGCTTCGGAACAACTCTGTGACCGTTCTTGACTGGCCCAGCCAAAGTCCTGACCTAAACCCAATTGAGCATCTCTGGAGAGACCTGAAAATGGCTGTCCACCAACGTTCACCATCCAACCTGACAGAACTGGAGAGGATCTGCAAGGAAGAATGGCAGAGGATCCCCAAATCCAGGTGTGAAACACTTGTTGCATCATTCCCAAGAAGACTCATGGCTGTACTAGCTCAAAAGGGTGCTTCTACTCAATACTGAGCACAGGGTCTGAATACTTTTGACCATGTGATATTTCAGTTTTTCTTTTTTAATAAATTTGCAAAAATTTCTACATTTCTGTTTTTTTCTGTCAAGATGGGGTGCTGAGTGTACATTAATGAGAAATAAAATGAACTTTTTTGATTTTGGCAAATGGCTGCAATGACACAAAGACTGAAATATTTAAAGGGGTCTGAATACTTTCCGTACCCACTGTATAAATATGTTTAATGCCTGGAAATGTCACTTTGGGCCTTTTGCTGTCAGAATGTACTCCTACCAATCCAGAGTGCCTCCACCTCCACCACCATTGTCCCGTGCTGTCATCCCTTCAAAGCGTCCCAGGGTTAGTTTGAGCGGAGGAGGGAGCCGGCGAGCCAAAACAAGCTTCTCCTCATCTTCCAAGAGCAGCCAAAGGACCTCACGTACAAGTAAGTCCCACACAGAGTTATCCATGCTTTCCTGCTGTGCTCCCTTCCATACTTAATACCTGTCTCTTTAAAACTTTCCTGCTATTTCTTTTCCCACAGTGAAGGTAGATGATCTGCAGACTATCAAGAGGGAGCTCACACAGATCAAACACAAAGTGGACTACCTGTTGGAGAGCTTAGAGCGCATGGAGAAGGACCACAGCAAGAAGTCAGGTGAACCTTAATGAACTGATGGTAATGGAAAATGTGTATTAACAACAAAATATATGTATATATGTATAAAGTGCTCCATCCAGTGCAGAAGTTAGAATGAATCAGAAAAGCCTTTGTTTTTACTATAAGAATTTCTTTATGTTTTGTGACCAGCTTTTTGGCATAAAACAGTTAACATTGCATCTGATAGCTTTTCTTGCCAATGTGTGACTGCTTAATACCAAAAGAAGGTAAATCCGTCACTACAAGTGCAGGAGTTGCACATTTTGGTTAGTATTATAACCATTTTCATAAATCACAAGATCTTCCCTGTAATTTGTACTGCATTGGGATTGCAGGGGAGTCATGGAGGAGCATATGCACATTTTAAATATATAAGTGTTATCCTATGAAATGTTCAGATGTGGCCAATGTGACAGTATGCATTTGGTTTCTGTAAAACAAATGGTTGCACCTCCCTTGTAACTTGAGGGGATTGAGAAGCTATCCTCTGTTTATGTTTGTGGCCTTTGTGAATTCATGCTTCTCTTACTCTTTATGTCACATCTTTCCCATCATTGTTTTAGAGATGAAAGGCTGCAAACCAGAGCCTGGTGAGGTGTCCCCACTGCACTCATCAGTCTCCAGCAAGAAGGAGGACAGCCTGAAACGGGACAGAGAGAGCCAGGAGCTGAATGACTCTGAGGACGAGGGTGATCTGCTGGATGATGAAGACGAGGTGAGGGCAGCGAAGTGAGCGAAGTGAGAGCTGTCACTGTTCTTTTGTTGAAAATACAGTTGTTTTTAGTTTACAGAGTTGCTTTTGTATTTTCCTTCTGAGCAGCTGAAAAGCCGGGGGAGAGATGAGGATGAGGAGGAGGAAGGTGAGCAGGAGGAGGGAGAGGACGACGGCGATAGCGCCAATGGAGAAGACTCCTAAACACTACATAGGCAGACAGACAACACATGCACATGCACAATAATATTGTGTATGATTGTATCACCACACCAGACTTGTACACAGTGGTCATGTGCTTATATCTGCTGAATTGACTGGACATTTATATAAATTGTACTATTGATATTGCTATCACGCACACATATACATTTCATAAATATGTCATGTACTTGTCTATATTTACCAATTTTCTTTTAAATGAGTAATTTTACTTTCTACCCCTTTTTGGATGCTTTTGTGTTTTACTTTTTATGAATGTTGTCTCCCACTGGATAAATGAAAATTAATGTGTTACCTTTTGACTAAATGCCAGTTCATTTGAATAAATATGAGTCTCTAGTTTAGAAAATAGAAAGAAGAAAATCTAAGCCTAAATCTGTTGTTGTTTTTAGATTGTTATTGACTTGTTGCCAAAAACAAAACAAAAATGATCATCTAGAAGTGGTTGCCACTGAAACAAAACTGGCAAAACAAATCCAGCTGCTGCACAGCTGCTTCTTAGCCAGCAGGTGGCAGTGTATTATAACAACTGACCGCACAAAAGACTACAGGGACTAATTTCTTTTATTTACAAAAAAACATCATCCTCTGCTTGTCAGATACTAACAGCATGTATAAATACTCATGTCAGACCGCACAAATGCTCCCATGAAGTCCTCACTGTTCTGAAAATGGATTTGTTTTGTTTGTTGCAGAGGTGTTACGACCTTAATTGACCTTGACTTGTATAATTCAGTGATACTCCATGCTTGTCTGTTTCTATTGATGTTCTTTTTATCATTTGAAAGCACTGGTGAAAATGAATAAACATGTTTTCCAAGTTGGATCATGTTTGAGATTTTGGTACAGCCGACATTGAATGCATTCAGGTGCAGTGTAAGGCCTGTGGGTCTTTTGTGTGACATTAGGTTGGAGCTTTATAAAAGGTGGATCTGCACAGAGAAATGATGGATTGTGCAATAGGATAAGAGTATGTTTAAAATATGTTGTGTGGATATAGGTTTTAAGAGGAGACAAATTTGGGCAGGAAAAGGCTTGAGGTTTTTATTACCTTGTCAAAAACTTGTTGGGTTGGTATTTTGTCACATTCCTTTAGATGCACACATGCAGGATTTCTTCCGATGATTATGATTATGTAGGATAGTCTTAGTATTGACAATATTCTCTATAGAGCATACTGGGGAGAAGGCAGAGGAGATAGATTTTTAGAAGTACTACAGTTCCCATAATGCTTTGGGAGCGCAAAACAGGAAATACTTCACCATTAGGTCATTTGAGTCTCGTATTTTTGCCTGAATTGATCGATAATTTGGCAAAGAGGCATCGTTAAAAGTTTCCCGAATTGGCTATGAGAAGTTACAGTTTACAGCTTACGCATGAACGTACAGACAACTATCGCTGCGTTACTTTTATACTGAGGTAAATATTAAAACGTGTTGTTTCTCGGGCAAGTTCTGGAGCCATGACCACCGTGGTTTTTCATTGAGATTCAAGCTGATTTATGGACGTTTTCTTTTTAACGGACAGCGGAGGCAATGAAATTCTCAGGAAGGGTGAGTTACGTTTAATGTAAATATATGTGCATCATGTTAGTGTGTCATGAAAATTGTGTCAGTCTGGCGCTGAGGATTTTAAAGTACCTTAATTACCTTTTAGCTCAGGCAGTATCTTTACCTCAAATTTGTTTATACATCTATTTATTTATCTATTTATTTATTTATTCTGTCTGTTTGTTTGCTTACTAACTGTGAAAGATACTTGTTAAATCTCATCAAAAACACTTTTCTTACCTGTAACTTGGAAAACTCAACATTTTTGATGAAATCTTCTACACACAGAAGCTAAAAAATTAAAACAAATATACTTGAAGTTAAGTTCGTTTTTTCCACGCCTTCATTACCAGTGACCCTAAAAAACTAATCAATACGCAGCTTCCTTATTAATATACATGATATACAGGCCTTGGAGCTTGGCAATAAATGCAAGTGCAGAGAGCTGGAATGCAATGAGGAAAGAAGGATAACTAATCAATAAGCAGCCATCTTCAGGGTGAAGTGTGGTTAACTAGGGGGAGGCAGATAGGCAGAGGGGGGTAGATAATGAGAACAGGATGAATGGATGGATGAACAGGCCACAAAAGACTGCAGACAGCTGGAGTAGAAATTGACGGAGAGATGAGAGGAAGAGCAGAAAAGAGTTTGTGGTGTGCGTCTGGTGGGGGTTGAACAATATGGAAACGGTTTAACGGTTAAAGAGTGATTGCAGAGCTCTGCTTTCTGTTACAACATCAGCTAGTGGTAGTTCTTATGCAATGGATAGAAAATGTTTGTGAAGATGTCTTACAAAAGATGGAAAACATGAGCATTTTGAGTCCATTTCAGGATTATTTCTACTTGTTTTTCCACATTTTTTTAAATCAGGTGAACAGAGTATCAGTCATATTCCACAATAGACCCCAAACACTGATGCTCCTTTATTCTATGCAATGAATGACAGCATTTTGAAGAAGGCCATAAAATTTCCTGTAGCAGATGGGACAACGAGTTGCTTTGTGTTTCTATCACTGATCATGTAAGTGTTTCTGGATTCAAGCTCTTCGCTCACATCTTTGTAATGTATTTCTGTATCTGCACAGATATGTCCCCATTTCAAATTAGTTTAAAATTTTGAAAATAAAGCTTTAACCCACAGGACTTGATGGGGCACTAGTTACAGAGAGGGAGGCATGTAACAAAACGCCGTTGAAGGAATCACTAACATCCTCTGTATTGTATAGTTGTAATATGACACTTAACTTTCATTCAAATTCATTCCTTTAGTTCAGGATCACACGGTATGGAGCCTAAACGATTTCATTATCAAATACTATATTCCATTTCTGCTAATAGATCACTCTAATTATTACACACTGAACCTTTGTAACCCCCATTGACAATTTATAGGCTCTATATGATGTCACATGAAAATGAAGTCAGAGTGAGTGCGGTGCAGTGGGAGGTTAATGTGTGATCACTTGCACGGAGGAGCTTCTCGATGAGCAAATGCACATTTACAGATTTACTGTTGCTGCCACCCTCACCAAGACAAAAACATTATATCTGGCCTTTAAATTGTACAATGTGTCTCAGCATGTATCAGTCTTGTTAAAGTACGACCGCTGACAGCTCTCTGTGGAGCTTTTAAAGCAAGACACGTCCTTTGCAAGTCCTTTAGATAAAGCCAACAGCAAAAATGATGTGATGACAACATAGACATCAAAAGGTGTCCTTGGTAGATTATCTGCACTACATAAAACAATAAGCAACCATTATGTGATTATAGTAGAGTCTCTAAAATAGCAGAATGACACATTGAATCAGTGCTAAAGAGCGCATGGAGAACCTAATATGGAGTTGGAAAAATTAAAAAGCTAGTGTTTTAATAGCTAGCTAGCTAGCTAATAGTTTTATTTTGGCTGAAACAAAACTGTGCACAGATCACCTACACCCAAAACGGTACCCCAACCTGAAAAGGACTTTTGTCATGGTGGTCGCTTTGTTTTGTCACAATCGAAGAAGCTTGAATAACATTAATCACAGCAGCATTCAGTTTACGCGTGCCAGCTGAGCCTGCTGTGTGCATGCTGGCTCAGCTGGCACAACTAAATGTGGCCAAGCCTTTAATAATGTTATTAGTTACACCTGTGTAGCTAATAACATTACTAATAGCCTCATATACTGGTTTTTCCTGCTGTGACAAGTCACCATGAGTAGTTTGTAATTGGTAAAATACTTTCTGGCCCGTTATAGATTCAGTTAATGCCAAATTATACAAAACATCAAACACTTTCCTTCACTCCACCTCCTTATTACTCTGAAATTCCATGATGATTCCATGAGACTTATGTAATACAGATTTAAATTATTAAGTATTAAAGGGTCATATTGGAGAAACATTGTGTTAACAAGCATTATTTGACATTGAGAGCTTAACTGAAATTTGTTGTTTGTTTGGTGCTTTGACTCAAAATGCCAACATCTAATTTATTGTGAGCTGCAAGTTTTGATTTTCAGGTATTTATACATAACAATTTATTGCAGCACAATGCTGCATTGACATATTTAAACAAAAATGATGATGTCCCAGGTGATGCAGATTTACAGATGGGTGGGGACAGAGGTGATGGAGAGGAGAGGAGGGGGGTAAAGGCGATGCAATAATCCGAGCTAAAGAGAGGTCAAAGCTGAGAGAGAGAGAGAGAGATGAGAAGGGTGTGAAAGAGAAGAGGAGGGTGGAGATGAGAGCAAGGAGTACTGCAGGGCTGCAGAGAGGTCGAGAGGCAGGGAGAGGTGGGAGGAGGGATAGAGAGATGGAGCTGTAAGGCTCCGGGGTGATTTATCAAATGTCACTGGGAGCTCTTTGTGTGAACGTGTGTGTGCGTACTGTATGTGAAAGAGACAGTAAGGAAAGAAGGAGCATGAAATAAAAACACGACGAAAGAAACCCAGAAAAGTATCTCAGCCTATGTGAGTGTGAGTCTCAGAATGAAATATGTGTGAAACATAGGAAGAGAAAACTTGGCTGCCTGTGGGTGTATTCCACTGGGATTTCAAGCAAAACAGCCAACTGTACAACTTAGTAAGTGTGTGTGTGTGTGTGTGTAAAACAATCTACAATAACCATAAGGCAACTTGTTCTAACATTAATTTACACTTAATTCTGTCCTATTTGTTTTGGTGTGGTTGTGGTATTAGAAACAAAGACACACACCCACATATACAGGGGACAGACCACATGCTGTAGCAACCTGCTTCTCTCAGTGAAACTTATCATAAATATTGATACTAATCAATTGTGCATGCTGCCTTTTATTTCTGCTCATAAGAAAGTCAATCTAGTGGCTCTTCCTGGCAGTCGCTTTACTGTACCACTGTACATTCCTGCTCAGCCCATCTCTCCAGCCCCCAGAGATTTATTCTGAGTTATACCACATCCCTCTGTGAGTTGAAATCAAGACAAGCTGAGAAATGTGCCCTAACAGGCATGTTTATCCACCACAAGGCTCAATCTCATACATCTCTGTGGATTCTGTTCTTTATGAAACAAGCTGTACAACTGGTTGGCAGTGAATTGGCAGTGACCCAGCTACGTCTTATATTTAGTTATATGGTTGTTGTGTCTGCTATGTAAATACTACTCAACCTTCCCATTACTAGAACAGTAAACCTATGACCAAGACAGACTTTCTCACATTTTATCTCTTTTACTTATATTATCATCCGATGTGTTTCCTCGATGGGTGTCCTCTGTGTTTAAATTATTTCTATTAATAATTGAAATATTGTTGCAGCACTAGCACCAGACACAGGCGAAATTTGTTTACCTGGGATTCTGGCATTCAGATAGATTCTGTTATTTTTTTTCTTCTGTTGTTGTTTGTTTGTTTTGGTGGGTCTTTTTTTTGTTTGTTTGTTTTGTTTTGTTTTGTTTTGCAGTGTATACCAGGCATTTTCCAACATCTAACATGGAAATGTTTGTGATAGTAGAAAGTCCTCCTTTTTTGAGGTTGACCTGTGGCTGCACTTTTCTGCACTTAATTTAGCCTTACAAAGAAGAGCCTGACTGTACCAGTGTTTGTGAGTGTTTGTTTTGAATAGCTTCGTGCAGTTGTTGCCCTGTGACTAGCCTTATAGCTGGTGTGAATATAAATGAGAGAGAAAGAGGGTTTTCACCAAACACAAAGGGGAAGAAAGAGAAGAAGAGGAGGAGGACGAGAGGAGGAATTGTTGCTTTAGGCTGTTTGGCCTCTCGCCTCTTTCTCTCCCTTTGGTCGTGTTCTGCACAGGGAGGAAAAGTTGAATTATCTCTCTCTTTTTTTCTCTCACTTTCTCTGTTTAGCTGTATCTTTTTAAATCTGCATGAGCTTTAAGCATCTCTTCTATATTTACTACTCTCCCTCTGTCTTTATGCTTTTTCCCTACGTCTGTCCATTATTCTCTCTTCCTCTCTGTCTCCCACCATCATTTTATTTTCACTACAATTCATTGCTCCCCCCGCCCTCCCGCCATATCTCTTTCCATCTCTGTCCATCCCTCTCAATGCAGAGCGATTGTTGTCAGATCTGACTGTATAGCCTCAGATTAGATCTGACCCTGCCGCTATAATCAGCCCTCAGCAGCCCCGCTCCTCACAGATAATCTGCTTCTGTTCAGGAACTGAAAAATCTGCCAATACATCTGTTTTCCATTGTAATACATTTATATATGTACACCACACTGACATCGCTGTTCAAGATGCATATAAAGACAAATGCAGAAAGTTCAAACCCTGCATTTAAAAATATAAAACATAATAAGTAGTTATGGGGAAATCCAATGTGAAGTAAATCCAAAGTAGTTAAAAGTTTATTGAAACATTAGTGTTTCTATGTTTAGTGTAGCACAGTTTCTGTAACTGTAAGACACAACTTTTAAATGAAAGAAACTGCTTTCATCCTAAAAAAGCTAAAGCTGCAAAATGTATTTCCATCCATCCATCTTCTATACCCGCTTTTCCTGGCTCAGGGTCACGGGGATCTGCTGGAGCCTATCCCAGCTCTCTCTCGGGTGGAAGGCAGGGGTACACCCTGGACAGGTCACCAGTCTGTCGCAGGGCCAAAATGTATTTGTTACCTTTAAATATTTCAGTTATATGTGCTTGATTGTTTACTGTCAATATGTGGTTGATTATCTGATGGCTACCTGATTAATGAAAGCAGCTACAGTAAATATATCTCCTTTGTTGCAGCTTGAATATTGTCACTTTCATGAACCAACCACCTTTTTTCACATCCAGTCTGGCGCTTTACATTTTAGACTTTAACTAAAACATTCAGCCCTGTTTTTACTGAGGCCTTTGATCTGTAACCTGTAAGTCATGAAAAAGGTCATGACTAAAATCCCAGTAGAATATACTCGTATTGTCACTTTATTAGATTGTCTGTCATTGTCTTAGAATATAACAAATAGTCTTCTGTTCACAGTTTTATTGGACTCATTGTATTATAGATACAAGTACAGTCAGTGCAGTAGATTATATTAATAACTTTAATGAAATTTTTAGGAGTCCCACATCCCAGAGTTGTGTTTTCATGTAGTGTTTTAACACACTGTACTATCAGTGTGTTTGATGTTTTTTGCTTGCTTATGTGAAATCACCACAGTACATCTACAAGTATTCCTAAGTGCTAAAAAAACATCAGGATCAGCAGTACATCACATTTTTCTTGTGGTCCCACAGAGGCTTTCTGTCCGTTTGGTGGAAGCTTGCTGTCTCGTTTTGTCATGTCATTGGGGCCAGGGCCGCTTTCCAACACATTAATATTCATCAATATTGCTTTAATCTCTAAAAATTGGGTTATTGGCAGTTGTAGATGATTGTGCCTCTGTGCCCTCTTTCCTCTCTCTAGTTCAGTCGTCTGTTTGTGGCTACTGCTTTGTCGCTGTATATTGGGGAAAAAATGATAAATGCAAAAAAAGAGAAGAAAGTAGGGATTGGTAAGACGGGAGAGACAGATCTAATATGGAAAGAGACGAAAAGAAAGGAGTTGTATAACAGATGGAGGAGGGGTACGGAGGAAATGAGAGACAGAGTGAAAGAGACAGCTGTGACATCATGACCACTTTAAGTAGGTCAGGCACGAAGTTGTGATGTCACTTACACTGGAATCGGCCCACTGGACCAATCACATCCACAGAGACGCCCCCTTTTTCCACCGCCATAGGAAAATAAACTGCATCCCCCTCCCCGTCCCCCTAGTTTTCTGCAGCTGTCTCATATCATACACACACACACATGCACACACCCAGTCACAAAGACATTCTTGTGTGGCTATAATCACTGACATTAAGAGTAACAGTAGACCACTATAATCCCCGAGGAGATACAGTAACTTTTACTTGTTTGCCCCTCTCTTCTTTGTCCTCACCTCCTCTTCCCCCCCACAACTGCTTCCTCTCACAAATGTCAGCTCTCACCAAAGCCTCTCAGAATGTGCTAAGAAGGACGTCTGCACCACACATCACAGCACAGCTATTTCTGATCTTCTTTTGATTTTTAGCATCAAATACTGAATTGTCCTATCAAGGCTTGATAGGAGAGTGTTCAAGTCTGGGTTTGTGTATCTGCGTGCGTGTGTGCGTGTGTGTGCGTGTGCGTGTGCGTGTGTGTGTGTCTCAGCAGTGGCAGGCAGATTTACGCAGAGGCAGAGGGGATTCTAACATGAGAATAATCTGGAGGATGAGAAGATGTGCTAGTATAGTCGCTTAACATGGCAATGATGGTACCAAAGAAATTTAATATAGTGTTATGGCACAGAGAAAGGACCAAAAAGATTTGAAAAATATATAAAAATATGTTTTAAAAAAACATGTGATGCCAGTAAGCTTATTACGTGAGGTCAAACAGGAAACAGAAAATATTGAATGTTCTCAGATGAAAGGGGAAGAAATGAGACAGTCACTATGAACTTAATCACCACCTGAAACACTACACTTGAGTTGAGTTAGGCACGTTCACATCTTCACCTCATACAGTCAAAGTGTAAATGACTTAGAATAATGATCAAGCATGGGTGGAATAATCATCGTCAGCATTACTGTCAAGTTCATTCTCTCACCTTAGAATAAGTGTCAGGCCTGTCGCTGAAGGAAATGAGCATATTAGATCTGATGAATCATGAATCGATGTGTAAAGGCTTACGTTTTTGTTTGAAGGGAAAGGTTCTCACAGTGTTCTGTTGAAGAATAAGAGGAGGAGGCTGCAGGTGGAGAGCCAGTGGAAATTCTTTGGATGATTTCTTTTTTGTGTGTATGTGTGTGTGTGTTTTTGGTGAATTAGGCCAGAGGACACACAGGCAGTTAAGGGTTGATGAACAGCAGTTGGTGTATAGGTTTTTGGTTTTCTTTTCTATTGGGAAGACTTGACAACTACAGCAGTTAAAGTTGATGAGGTACTTGTGAGGAATCATCTATTCTCAGATCAAAGGATGTGAACTGAAACATGTATAAAAATGTAAGGACATTCAGCCTGTGTGCACATAAACAAGGCATGAAAACTTTCACTGGTGCTTCATGGAGATCCAAAATGTTCAGAATTAAATAAATAAATAACATTTTATTTCAATAAATATACACAATTGCATGACATGACCATGTAGTTCTCAAATAATGAAACACATCCTTACAGTGAAGCTCATTATTTAGTGATTTTTATTGTTTTAACAATTTTATTATTATGAAACATTATTTCATCAGGCTTGTTTTGACAAAAGAGTTCATTGCAAAAGCCTTTTTTAAAATTCCAGTAGCTCTTATTTCAAAATGTCATTGGCTGTTATTTCACTGTGCTGTGTTCCCCCAGTGTCTTTTTTTATTTCACAAGGCAGTTTTTCAACAGAATGACTTTTTCAGGCAAGGCCAGGGGGGCGGGACCATCTGTGCACTGTGTCCATGTTGAATCTGCACAGGAGCAGCTGTCTTCCAGTGTTGGATGTCCGCTTTTGAAATTCCAGTTGAAGGACTCAAGACTTTAGTGCTTTCTGGCATAAATGTCCAAGATATAGCTAACATATTTGCTATATCATCATTTTGCTATATCTATTCTTTTTGCAGCCAGTACTTGGGCGACAACGCTAAATATCCAGCAGCCAGTCACATAACTGGTCCTGCCCTCATGGCCTTGATTGACAGACAAAGTCATTCTGCTGCAAAACAGCTTCGTGACATAAAAGCTGCTGGAAGGGGTTTTTCCTATAAAATGATTTCATAATGTCTTGTTTAAGAAACTTTTAAATACAACTACTCTAGTACTATGCACTACTACTAAATAAATATTTATTATCTTATTGCTACTATGTTTATTTTTTTCTCTTGATTGTTTTATTTTGTGTTTGGCAAAGTTGACAGGAAACACTTTCATTAGGTTTTTTTTTTTTTTTTAAACCATAAATAGAAACCAGATGTGTGTAACCTGTAGCCTCTGACAGAGTTGTTGGTGTATTCAGTGCTCCCATCTCAATACTATCAACTCAGGAGATCGATCAGAGGATGGAACAGGATGTTCAGGGTCGGATGTGCCAAGTCAAATTGTCCTTGAGGTGCATGCTGATTATCTGTGTACATAGTGGCTGCTTCTGTGCCTATTTGTACTAAATGTACTCAAGTAAAAGTACCAATAGACATACTCCATTACAGTACTGCCTTCACAATCTAACTTATCAGCAAAATGTAAAAGCATAAAGGTAAAGGTTTTACCTCTTTAAGGCTCAAACAGCTGCTTTAATGTGTGTAAAGGGGCACCAGACAAAAAAGCCAATAACCACTGCTTTAATCTTTCACAGTGTTTTGTTTTCTAAATATGTCATATGTTTTTTTTTTTCCCCTTCAAAATCTTAAAATAAATGGAAACTACAGCTTCTTCTTCCTATTTTCCTTCCATCAGCATTAACCCTCAAGGTTGGAGGGTAAAGAGGGGAGACGGCTCTGGGGCTGTGATTGTATGTCTGCATATAAAAGGCAAAACAGTGTTATGAGGTCAATTACAGTTTTTAAAAGGAGCCTAGTTTAGCCAATGAGGGCCACCAGGGACCAAGTGGAGCTGCAGCATGTTATCCAGTCTGACTTGAGCCCGTTGAGAGAAAGAGACAGGGAACAGGTGGATTCATAGCATGGACAAAAGTAACAAAACTGCAGAAGATAAGCTGATATGGAGGAGATGAAAGTGGAGGAGTTTAAAACTACAAGCCCTGAAGGTCTTGTTC
Organism: Mastacembelus armatus; assembly: GCF_900324485.2. Taxonomy (NCBI): domain Eukaryota; kingdom Metazoa; phylum Chordata; class Actinopteri; order Synbranchiformes; family Mastacembelidae; genus Mastacembelus; species Mastacembelus armatus. Next base: position 9,626,938 of record NC_046650.1, on the reverse strand, counting down.
AGTATCTGCAGAACAACCAGAATGGAGAAGATAAATGATACAGACATTTGGCTGTTAAAAGTTGAGGGCTCAGAGGCCTCGATGTTGCTGATCATTCCCTGTGTTTCTTTATAAGGAATATGAAAGATTAAAAAGTAATGGAAATGGTCTGAGGTCTTTGATATTTTGCACTGTAATTGTTGACCTAAAAGAGCACAGTGTGTGTGCAACACTGGGCTACAGAATCAGTTGCTGATTGCGATAAAGGTGGTCATTGCCCTCAGGCAGAGGTAGAACAGGAACATGGGGTTCATCAGTTTCGATCTAACACTGATTATACATAAAAGACCGATCAAGGAGGTTTTTCAAATCTTGACATGAACTTAACACTAAATTTAAAAAGAGACAACAGTTTTCTGCTGCTACAGTCAATATTTTTTAAATTAACAGCAAATCAAATGACTGTGTAAGTGTGAAAGGAGTCGCTCAGGGTGATGAACCTACAGATAATTATCACCTAACTCTGCAGTTCCTTTTAGCTCCATGTATGCAGCATCTTTCAGCTTGTTATGGTCGTCTGCCCCCCCAACATTTAGGTTTTAGTTCTTTCTTATCACATCAGTTCTTGCTGTTGATTGCAGCAGTTTTTGAGTAAAAAAAAAAATCTATAAAAGCCATGCTAGCTCATCAGCACGAGTGGCTGATAAACAAAGTTAGCCTGAACATAATGAAACAAAGAGCAAGATGTTTCTCTCAGTAGATAGCAGAGACCAGAAGCATTCATAAGATGACTCCTAATGAATTTTATCTGGTTATGTAAATTGACAATATCAACTTGAAATGCTGTCACTTTTGTGTTTGCAGTGATGGATTACATGACTGACTACCTGAACCTGCTGTGACTTTTCCCCCCAAGGTTCAGTTATGATGAAGCTAAAATATCATCACTTTAATAGCACTATAATGAATTATACCACACAGGCTGATATTTGATTGACACACTCGGTGAACTTAATTAGAATAGAAAGGTTGGCAGAAGGAGCATCCTGCACAATCAACAGTCGTAATCGGATATAAACTGTTTTGAAAAATGGAAAGGCTGCTCAGAATACAAATGTGTAAAGTTAGGTGGCGCAGGTGCTGCTGGGTCCTCTAGCATTTTGAATGTTTTGTATAAATATAGTGTTGCAGGCAGCAGCAGTTAAACACTCTCTAATGCTTAACCTGTAGCCGTTGGCTTGTCTTTATAGCTCAGCAGCCAGTATTATATCGGAAAACAAACAAAAGTCTTTCTACGCTGATTATTCTCGGTGTGTCCTGACTGTGTGTCAGGTGTTTATTTCTCCATGTTACTACAGCAGTTGGGCATAGTTTATTCCTCTTGCTAACCTTTTTATTGGCAGTGGTACAGAACAAAGCCACGTGCTCCTCTAAATGACATGTTTATACTTGAAGGCATTTGTCTGTTTGCTGGAGTACAGACTGAGGATGCTGAGTCACATCTTGTCTAAAACTCCAATCAGATGTTCACAGCTTATGCTGGACCTCCAGTGTGGCCGCCAGAGGGTGTGTTACATCACCTGAAAGCCCCTTAAATCCAGCTAGGCTGCACAGCTGGTGGGCCAAGATAAGAACATGACCATTGATATATAACTGTAACTGCTGTAGCTGTTGCTGCAGTGCACCACAGCAATTTTCTCTGCACCTACCCATTCTACTTATAATTGAGCTAATGATTTAACAAAATATCTTTTTTTAACCACTGACCTTGTACTTTCTACTGAAATAGAGGCATAAAGTTTCAGCATATGTTTGAGCAAGACCGTTTCTTATCTTTTTAGGGTTAAAGCGTTTGTGTTGTGTTGACTTGAATTGAATTCACAATGGTGCAATAACTTGTCTAATTGTGCATCAGTGTGGTTGGAACAAATATCTGGCTCGCCACAGCATGATGGGGGCACAGGCTGGAGGATCATTACGTAAGGTGGTTAATTTAGGGCCGCAGAGAAATTTTAAAATGCCAACTGTGATGCAGATAACATGTTGAGTGAGTTTTATTCCAAACCCAGCCACTTGAAAAACTGAATTATTTTCCACAAATAATATTTTGCTGGCAAGCAAATGTAATTTGAAGCATCTCTCTTCCTACAAAATTCTCAGTGGCAATAGCATAATAATATTTTTACAATACAGCCAGAACAGCTTTAATAAATCCTTCACTGTTTTGAGACAGAAAAAAAAAACTCCAAACACATATGTTCTAAATTTGTAAAACTCATATTGTTGCCTTTTTTTTGTTATAAAGACAGCTGGGAAGAAAACAGGAAACGGTTCAGTCATCCAACAGCAATACAGATGAACCTATGTGTGTCACTTGGGGAAACTATGACCTGACTTACATAACCACAGTGCTAATGAATGTTGTTCTGGTTCCCAGCAGCTCTGCGCTGGGATCAGTGAACAGAACAGTAAAGTTTCAGCTGGAATTACATGTGTCATGTTTATTTTCCCTCTGCTCATGTAATGAAAGAGCTCATTATATACTGTGGCACTTACCGAGTCATGTAAGTTCACTACTTCATGGTCAGAAACTAAAAACTGAGAGAAAGTGTTTGGAGAAAATGTTAACAGTAAAGTTTTTACGTGTCATTATACAGTATTTTTTTACTTTAAACTTAAGGCTACCAGGCTACATCACATAAAGCTTTTTCTCATACCTGTTAATCCCTATTTGAGTAAACTGTAAGACAGTATGTACCAAGTCCAACACCCTCAAGCTCAAATGTCTGTAAACGTTTTTCCACCCTCTGGCTCACTACTATTGCTATGATAACAAAACAAACCTTGTTACACATTGTAGTCACAGTATGTCTAAAATGTAATCGTTTTTATTCTAGTCATATGATAAGGATTTGATTTAATTATATAAGCATTTGGAGATGGAAAGGATTGTCAAAGTGAAATGCAACTCTCATTCCTCCAGGGGACAAGAGGGAGGTGGTTGAACCCCCATGGAGGACACTTGGAGTCCCGGTCTGGCCAACCAGATGGAAGTCTCATTGTTGGACTCCTTGAAGCCGAAGCATTCCGCTCCTGTTCCTCTTCCTGGCCAACTTTTCACTCCAGGTGTGTTTGTTTATTTATTGGCTCGAGCCCAGGCGGGAACGCTCGCACGTTCTACTCAGTTCCACGAGCCCAACAAGGGTGGACTGTACCAACGTGAAACCAGGGGAGGGGGGAGGTGGAGCTAAAAAGAGAAACACGCTGTTTGCTCTTGCTCTTCAGCGTTTAGTCTGGTTCAGACCGGAGCTGTCACAAGGTGAGTTAAAAATACCACCTTTAACAAAATGAAATCAGTCATGCTTACACGCATTTGTTGATAGTTTATTGACAGATAACTTTCTACCACCCCTAAAAAAAAAAACAAAAAAAAAAACTCCGCTCCATCTTTCTTGTGTGATTGACCGCTCCATATATTTTTTTCCCCCTGTGCTGAATTTTCCTCCTGCTGGAGAAAGGAGAAAAAACAACAACGGGAAAACTGAGAAGAAGAAGAAGGCACCGCGGAAAAAAAAAAATAAAGGAGGTGGAGGAAAAGTGAAATAACAGGAGATTAACGGAGAGACTGGGGGAACAGGTTGGAAAGAGACACAAGAAGACATTGCGCAAGTGGACGAGACTTGCCATATATTTTGAGAAGTCACGGCTTTTGTGTGAAGATTTTTTTTTTATTCCGGTGTGCAGATTAAACGGTGAGTTTATTCTGTGTTTTTCGCTCTTTATGGTAGTGGAGAGAAAGTCAGGGAGTAGCCTGTGCAGATTGGGCATTGCTCATTCAACAGTCGTGCAACAAGGCAATAAATCGAAAAAAAAGAGAGAGACTTCTGTGTTAGTGCGCAGGGAAGCAAAGTGGACCCGTATGTTTATTTATGCACAATGCAAAGTAATGCATTTTTCCTTGACTGACCGTGAAGCTCACCGCCTATTAACAAATAGAAAAAAAAAATCCCTACAAACTCTACAAAACAATCAGATGTTTTTTGTTTTTTTTTTTGTTTTTTTTTTTTTTTTTGCATGCCAGGGAGTGTTAAAAGTGTGTGTGTGTAATGGAGTGGGTGTTGTTGACGCGTACATGTGGCACCGCCAGCGGGTCTTTGTTCCTCCACTCCACCCCCCCCCCACCCCACACACACACACACACACACACACACACACACATCCAACCCCCTCGGCCCTGGCATGACAGCTCACTGGCATGGCCCAAACCTCCTGCTGACAGAATAGAGGCCAATATTGACATCCCCGTGTCACATGTTCTTGAATCATACATGAACTTGACCCCCCCTCTCCTTCCCCACGATCTCCGTCTTGTCTCGCAGTTTAAAGGCACACCACTGTTCTTTGTTTGGGTTGTTTGAAACTGCGGTCTGTACCGAGCGGCTGACTCGTGGTTAAATACCTTTTTCTTCTCATGACAGAAAGGTTGTTTGTGTCTCTGACTCAGAGGGAGAGGCACTTAGACTGGGGCTGTTTTTTGGGGGGGGGGGGGGGTAGGGGGCCTAGAGGGGTGCTGTGGCTCTTGGCGCGCCAGAGGAGGATTTTTAATGTGTGTCAATGTCAAAGGGAGGTGTGCCCCGTGTGTGCGGTCACTGGCTCAGTGCTGGATCGGATAAAACCATTCAGAGAGAGAGAGAGAGAGAGAGTGGCTAATAGGGCACAGCAGTCCCGTCAAAAGATGCGTCTCCCGTCTGGGTTTTACCTGTGTGTGCAGTGCCAGTCCAAGGACACGAACACAGCACATTTACACACTTGCACACCTCTGCTCTGTCTACACTCCGCTCAGCGGACAGGTTTTCACTGTGCTGCAAGCTGCACGCACGCACGCACGCACACAAGCAACTCTGCGCGCAGATTCCGTGAGTCATGCCGCATTTGGAGACTCGCGGCCTCACTGCTCCTTGAGTGAAGTGGAGTCCCTGCTGATAAGGCGCGCGCGCACACGCACGCGAAGTCCCGTGCGCGCGCCCAGACAGGCTCTTCTGGAGTAGACGACGTTCCAGAAATGCAAAAAATGCACGCGCGCACGCGGGCTCTCCACGAGCTATGCCAGAAATGACAGACTGCATGTGTTGAGATTTGGAAATGCAAGCACACGCACACACACGCACACACAGAGTGTATTGTTTGTCTTTTTTTTTTGGTTGGAATTGCTGGTGGGTGTGGTGTTGCCAGCAGGCTTGTGTGCATAATTTTGTCACTGTTTGTCTCAAACGAGTGTTCATTATTCCAGGAGAGGCCACACACTGAAAAGGCAGGGGGTCTTGATATCTCATTTTTATGCCAGTTACACAGTGTCACTCTTCACTGCTCTTAGCCGCACAACCAGATTTCTCAGAATAGTGTCCATTATGATCATGAGTCGAAATGATTGAGGATGCAGCACTTTGGGAAAATAACACAGTGGGTGCAGCACAAGCTTCCCAAATATTTCCAAATGGCTCAGACAGTTGTGTTCAAGTGAGACAAAAATAATAGACAGGAATTAGTTTTCTGGATTAGTTATTTTGTTTAAGTGTCTCTGTGTTTGTGGTGGAGAATCACTAGGCCTGCTCACATTGTATTGCATCTCCGACACACAGTCTTGAATGCACACTTTTCTGAAAATTAGAAGCAGATTAAAAATGCAAGAGGATGGAAAATTATTCCACTTTATTACCAGATTTTTTTCTTATCAACTCAGAAGAATCGAAGAATCAACCGGTTGCTACCGTTCATTTTGGACTGACAGATGACCTTACAGATGACCTTTGCAACTATCACAGCTTACTAATTCTGTATACTTTCCAGCTGACTAAGGTTTTTAGTGAGGACACTGTTACTTTGACTAAGCCAGGCTGCTGACGTGTCAAAGCAGAGATTTGTGGAGTTTTTCTGGAGTCATGCGCATCTGTCAGGGCCCAAAATAAACTCTTCAGCTGGAACAGATGCCCTTTGGTCTGATGCTACATCCCTGAGCGTTTGTGTTCTGGCAAGACCAATAATCCAAGGAGATCATCTTATTGACATCATTAAACTGTGATGGATGGGAGCAGTTTAGCTCAGTCTTCTCTGCTAAAGCTTTTTGTGACCCCTAAACAGAAGCAACCTTAAATGATGCCATAAGAGCTATTTTGCATTTGCTGCAAAGTTTAGATGATGACTGTATTTCAGTGTCTTTGCACCACTGAACTGGTTGCCATGATGGCTATTGATCAGTCTGACCTCATTAAAGACTAGTTGCACCATCATTGAACTTTGACTGTGTTCTTTTGCATTATCAGTTATAGTCTGACCTTCTGCACTCCAGGGAGAGTGAACCCAAAACTCCCCAGGGCTCCTAACACTTTTTTCCCCATTATCCCTGTAATATATATATTTTTTATTGTGTATGCTAAATTTTGGTAAATACATCATTTTAATGTGAGACTGAAAAAAAAAAATACCACAAGGCTTTGCTTACAAATTATTTAAAAAAAAAAAAAAAAAACGCACCTGTGTTAACTACATTTTAAGAGCTTTGCTTCTACATATTTACTCAGTCTGGTGTGATGGTTAGCCATTAGTTAGTAAACTAATGTTAGCAAATATTACAGTTGCATAACTGACATCACAGTCAAGATACATCTGTTGTCTGCTTTTTGGTTTTGTAACTAACTGTGTTTAAAAGATGGTTAAATAGAGTTTATTGTCGTAAAATTTTTTGTGCTTTTATCACTATAGTAAAATCCACCAATTATTAGTAAAATACTGAGTAAAAATCCTGGGAATACAGTAGTGTTTGAGTGCCTGTTGTTAAAAATGTGAGTGCTTAAACCACAACTGCTCTGATAGCAAACGTCGAACATTGCAAGTGAATATTTGCTCCATTTGCTGAAACACAAACATACTTCCTTGACTATAGCATACTGTAGGTGAGGGGGAAAACTTGAGTGCTTTCTGATTGTCACGCTGCCTGCTGACTATGCCAATATTAACATTTACTCCGGCAGTGTTTGTTAACCTGTTAAACAACACTAGGACGCCTTTAATTGTCCATTTTTGCTTTCTCACCTCGCTACATTGCAGTCTTTTAGAAAAAACATGGACACGTGGTATCACTGAAACAGGGGATCCTACTGATTACAGAAACATTGTCCCAAGCTTATTACAGAACTGCAGTATAGCAAGGTGAGAAAGGGTGAGCGGGCAAACAAGGATGAGGGCGTCCTAGCTGAGTTTGACAAGTTAATGCACTGTTGACTGCAGGGAAAGGCAACATGCTTGACCTGTTTAAGGGGTCATGGTTGTGCAGTGATGAGGCGAGTTCAGATCTCAGGGTTGAGGTGACCTTAAATATTTTAGATTCACACCTGAAATCCAAAGCTGACACATCTTACTGAATGATTACTTATATGACAGTAAAGGCATGTGATTTATTTTTAAATTAGGTTAAACAATGCTGGTCTTCACAGTAATACAGGTCATTATGTACAATATTGAAAAAAATGAGTTAATTTCCTGACTATAAATAGGCCACAATGATAAACTGCCTGAAAATCTAATTGTTATATCAGCTTCTAAGCTCTAATTGATGCTGTGAAACACTTCCAACACCATTGTAGCTAAATGTGTAGATGTGCGACAAACTGAGCCTGTAAGCAGCTATAATTGGACTCAAGTATTTCTTCTGACGGATACAGGTTCCATTCAGGTCCCAACTGCTCATAAAAAAGTCTTTGTCCTTATGTTGAGGTGTTAACAACACTAAAATAGCCTTCTATATAAGTGCTTGGCAGCTGTTGCATCTTGTATTCTTGTAGCAAGTCGACTGTGTTGAGGTGTTTGATGGTATTTCACTGCTGATTGTCGTGTTATAATTTCCTCAGGATGTGGAGATCAAAACAGAGCTAAAAGAACAGTTAATATTGGACTCAGCCTACATGCATCAGGTGGACATGAACAGACTTGTATATGATTGCTACTGTTGATACATGCTTGCTAGATGAGTAAATAGTCAACTGCTTCCTTTGGCATTCACTATAACAACTTTATAAGACAATGATAGTTTGTCAGATGTACAGTTACTTTTAAATCTTATAGCTACAGCGTCTGTCTTATATTGTTTTTTTTAACTTCATATTGTTTCTACAATCATATACTGTAGTATGTTCTAATTGTGTGTACTATGTACTATTACAGATGTACTTATGTTGAATATTTACAGGTTCAAGCTTTGCAAATATGAGGATTTGATGGTTTTCTTTGTTGTATATAATAAGATTCTGAGTTTTAAAATGCTGGGCAGAGAAAACAATTCCATATATTATGTGATATTATATATTTTATTTTGTAGTAAAGAAGCTAAATCTAGACATATTATAATTTCTGCTCTCCTTCACACGCTGCAGTTGTGTCCTGTATCTGAGTGTAGCTACTGTGACTAACATTGTCTAGTGTTGCACTTCTGCCTGTTGGCTCCAACAGAAACACAGATTCTTCTCTGTTGACAGAAGATTTAACACAGTGTGTTAAACCCCAGCCAACATGACACGAGAGGCCATTGAAAATGCAAAACAAACACTGAAATTTGTTCTTACAGGCTATTGAAAATTTATTTGGAAGCCAAAGCATACCTAACACAGCTGAAATATTTTTCCCAGTCACACTTACTGAGGCTTCATTTAGTTTATTTGACTTCTCGTTTTTAATGGCTAATTTTAAAAAAAGGAACAGAAAAATCTGCAGTACATGAATAGCAAACAACAGCTATATTTTGAAAGAGTTCACCAGATACCGACTGGTTAAAAGGTTTTTCAGTTGAATTTTGCCCTTAATTAACCGGCAACATAGTCATGGACGCCAAAGGCTCAATGATGCACATGGGGAGCAATAGCTAGCCCATCTGGTCTGATCCCACAGAAGAGCTGCTGTAGCACAGATTGCTGAAAAACTTAATATTGGCTATGATAGGTGTTAGAGCACACAGTGAGTAAATCACAGCTTGCTGAGTATGGGACTGTGTGGTTACAGACCAGTCAGATTGCCCCTGCTGACCCTGTCAAAACCACCTACACTGGGGCACAAGAGTGTCAGATCTGGACCGTGGAGCAGTGGACGAAAGTGGCTTTGTCAGATGAATCAGAGTTTCATTTACATTATGTGGACATCAAGGTACTGTGTGTCGTTTACCTGTCAAGATGCTGAAAAAACAGGCCTTTCCATGGTGGCCCCCACCTCAAATCTGTGGCCTACATCTTGGTGTCACATATCAGACAACACCTTCAGAGGGCTTGTAGAGGATCAGAGAAGTTTTAGCAGCATAAGAGAGACCTACTCAATATTAGGCTTGGGGCTTTTATGTTGTGGCTGACCAGTGTAAGTTTGGAAGCAGTGTAACCGGAGTGTAACATGAGGTCAGATGTTTTTTTTACGGTACAACGGAGAAGAGCACATTAGCGTATGGCTGAGACAGGGTGGAAGAATACACATTGTAAGATCAGCCTAGTCTGAATCAATTCTGACCAAGTGAGTAACATTGTTGTGTGTTTTTCATTTGAATAGTTATTATCGGTCATGGCCTGTGATTATTAGTCTGTTTGTGAACAAAATATGGTTTTTCTATTTTTTATGTCCTGTGTAGGCAGGCGTGAGCAGTTTCAGCATCTGGGTCAGTGCGTATGGATTTTTTGCTGTGTAGGTGTATGAGACTGCAGCAGTCTTCATATGCTACCATCTAGACCAGTGTGGGGAAGATTGTGTGTGTTTGTGGGGGGACTGCTCAGTCTTTTTGCCAGATGGCTAGAGGCCAGATACAGATAGGCCAGGCAACACAATGCCCTGTCTGTTCTTACAAGTCCAAACAGCTCTTTACAACACCCTATTTATAGACAGATGGCTCTGTTCAAACCCCATTCATATTTCTCAGGTTGGATATGTAGAGTAGAGTGGGAAGATGTAATATTTTTTTTCCCAAAAATGTGCTGTGTAGTGCAAATATAAACACTCGCTGTCAGTTGATTTCTGGATAGAGGTGACCTAAATGTGTCCAAATGTGGATCCAGTCTTGTGCTGTCCGTGGAGATGGTTCACAGTGTGTGTGTGTGTGTGTGTGTGTGTGTGTGTGTGTGTGTGTGTGTGTGTGTGTGTGTGTGTGTGTGTGTGTGTGTTTTCTCCAAGTGAGTATTACAGAATGCACAGTTACATAATCAGGAATGTTTATCACTAGAGTCACAGGCATAAGATGAGCTGTGCAGGACAGAAAATAAACAGCAAGAACAGGTTAGAGAATAAATGTTTGTACCTCTCTGGTACACACAAAGTCCACATGAAGTATTTATATAGTAGATTGTCTGCAGTTGTGTCTTAGCAACAGGGGCCCCTGTCATGATGGAGGTCCGGTGAAGAGATGTCTGTAGGACAGTAACAGATAATATGTAAGAACAGGAAGACATTTAACTGAAATTTCTTATTGACCTAAAAAGCTGTGTACAGCTGTGTGACAGTAGGTAAATAAAGATCACTAAAGTGGGGCAGATTCTAAATGTTTAGAAAAATGGCCATAAAGAAAAGCAAAAGAAAGAAGAAAGACAACTCAAGTACAATTAGGTTTTAAAAAAAGCCTCAGAAAGAGATGTGAAAGATGACTGCTTCAGTCGGCTTTATTTCTTGGCAGAATCGTTAGAAGAAATGCACTAATTTTAGGATGTGTGAAGCTTTTTTGTGCAGCTATATTTTGAAATGTTTCACCAGGCACAGACTGGTTAAAAAGTAAATCATGATTGATCTTAACATGTAACGTTTAAGGCCTGATCAGGATGAAATGAGCTTGAGATGGGATGAGTTAATAGTATTCCCTCGGTTGAATGTGCCGGGAAGCAACATGAACCGGCTGTCACCACAGTTGTCATAAATCTATTTTAATCTCTTTTTTTTAATGTGTGGATATAATAAGACTTCATTTTAAACGCCCAGAGGAGCTGGGTTCTGTAAAACATGCAACTTAAATAGTTAGCCTTTTAATAACTTGATTACGGGGAAGCTCATTTCTATTTGTAGGTTTTATAGTTTGAGAATTAAACTTCAGCAACTGTGCAGAGAATATGATATTCACTGCAGCTTTGTGCTGGGTGTAGTAGCTCCGTCTCCCTCCACATCTCTTCGTTTTCCTGCTCTAAGCTGACAATCAGATGCAGCACCAGTTTAGCCTTTGAAACTCCACACCTAATCCATTACTTATTCATATGCAATTAATTTATTTGCATAATCAACCACCAATGTGATAATCTGCTCATTAAATGTTAATTTCTGAGTTCATAGCCACAACTGTTTGACATCATTTAGTCCTGTTTCTGTCCAGGTTCTGCAGTAATAGATGACTGCAGTAATAATGTTTTCATAAAGCAGGAGAACATTTTCCTGTTGACTGTTCTCAGTTTGATGATAGAGGCAGAGAAAGTGTGAACAACGATGTATCACTGATGACTGAATGATGCCGTAGCAGTTGGTCATCTTCATGTTCCTGCACAATAACCATGTGTTTAGTGTGACTCACTGGTAGTAGATATGTATGTAGGTCTTGTTTGTTGTTGATGATTCGATGGCCAAAAATAAATGGACACGTGTCTTTGGACTTTTATTGTTATTGTTGTACATGGTTTGGTCTCGTCCTTTGTGTCCCAGTTAAGGGAAAGCTTAATGACGCAACATATGTTTGTATTTTGTGTTCTTGCAGCACTGAGGCAACAGTTTGGCAAAGGTCTGTTACTGTTGCAACACAAGTCAGCTCCGTAAAGAAATGTTTTTTTAAGAACTCGACTGGCCTGCACAGAGCCCTGACATCAGCCCAACCCAGCTAGTGTGGGATGAGCTTGAATGTGGAGTTTGAGCACACATCACATATGGGTATAAAGTTAAACTGTCGACATCATTTTGGCTACAGTGTGTGTCATCAATGTTTTGCAGTTTGGGTTCTGCAGTGCTGGTAGGACAAAATTTCTTTTTAAATTTTAGACATTTTGTAAACTAAAGAAGCCACTGATAAGGTTATCTGTGTCAAGAAAAAGTACAGATAAGGCTTTAGCTGCGTTCTAAATATATGTAAAAGAGAACAGTGGGAATAGCCCTCTACCATGTGTACGCCATGGTAGCTATGTATTATTAAAGTGTTTTGGGAGTTGCTGCCTTAAGAAAAGCTGTTCTATGTTTGGCCACAGCAGTAATCAGCTCACCGTCATTGGACCATCTATCTCTATCAGCTCTTAGCCAATGGCTCCGACATATCAATTTACCCTGGCATGAAGGTCAATTAGTATGCATGCATTTGTGATTGCATGCTTCTCTGTGACTGTCATCATGTCCTCGTCTATGACCTGAATCAAAATAACTGATTCAGCTCTGTTTGTTTTTTTGTTTAATGTGGCTAGATAAATGCTCACAGCTCTAACCTGAACAGAAGGAACCACTGTCTTTTATAGACTCACATAGGAGTTGAAGTAATTACTGGTTCACTTCATGTTTTCTTTGCGATACAGTCTCACACCCATTAGGCAAACAAAATAAAAGCCTATCTGTCAAGTGCCATTAGACATTCAGAGGCGTACAGTGGGGAAGGAGAATTTAAATCTTATAGCTAAACAGATAAAAGAGTCAGAAAACAAAAAACACATGCTTGTTCATTATCATCAACACCATGTGTTCTTCTCGTCTGTGCATTAGTCTTCTTGGTAGTTCTTGTTTGTGCCCCCATGTTTACCATTCTATTAAGTAAGAAATTGTCTTCATTTGATTATTACAGAAATAGAACTATTAGAAATTATTATTTTAGGATGTTTGTCTTTAAAACATTCAGACATTTTGTAAAAGGTGGCACCTTGATATTATTTTGTTGTGTTGATCCCTCCTGAAGAACTCTACAGTCTTCTGCAATCAATGCCAAATAGAACTGAAGCTGTTCTGGTGGTGCAACACATTACAAAACATTTCAGTATTACGCAATGGCTAAAAAGGTTGAACATACAACATCAGGATGAATAGATATAAACGAATATCTTAGCAAAACTGGGTAATTCAATCAATTAATCTGCTATACTTTTGTAATTCTATTTAGGATGCGGTCGATTATCTGCTCCATTAGTGAATAACCCTTGTCAAAGAACAATCTAATCTTTCAAGATGACAGAGAGACTGGATATCTGAGTGAGGTGAGGTTATGATGGAGGGAATAATAGGCAGCCTGAAAATGAAAAGAAGAGCTGAGCTGAGCCGCTGAGTGATGGATGGCAATAGGATTTGAGAAGACAAGGGGCCAATGTGACGTGCTGAGAGACAGAGAGAGAAAACAGGCCTTTCTAAGCTGTGCCTTTTGGAGAGCCAAGGTGATCAACGTGTGCCCATGCAACGCTGTGGGAAGAAGCACAGGGGAATTGAAGATGGGGGGGCTAGGATAGGCTTAGCCCAGAGAGGAGACAAGGGGAGCTTTGGCTCCGCTCTGGGTCTCCATGGTGGCTGCTGTTGTGCTCTTTTTGTCTCCAGACATTTGTCGCTCATTTTTCTCTCACATTTTCTGTCCTTGGACTGTGTTTTGTCCAGCAGACCTAGCAACAGACACCCCCAAAATACCTCAAGAGTCAAGCTGACTGCAGGGGAGTGCATGTGCTTAGAAATATACAGTAGCAGTTATTGATGTGAGCTGCATGTATGTTTATAAGTTGTTAATCCCTAAGCGATAAAGCGAGGCTTGGTGTTATATCAAACTACAAATATATTTTTTACTCCAAACCACAAGCTAATACTCATTAAAAATGTATTGTCTGGCATTCACATATAGCATCAACTCAAATAAAAAGACCATCAATACTTGACATTATAGGCACTAATATGTGGTAGGATATAAATAAATAATGAGATAAACATATTAAGATGCAGACAAATGATTTTCTTTCATATAAATAGATTGTGCTTGTTACCAAAAGTACACAACTCTCCAAATACTGTCCATCTGAGACAGACACAGGTTCAGTACAGCATTAACAAGCAGTGAAAAGCTGCACTTTGTTTCATTTGTATCTTTCTTTGCATATAGCAACTGTACAAAACTAAATTCTGCTTTTCGGTCTGTCGGCAGACCTCGGGCGGAGCTGCTCGTCATTGTGCCATGCATTTAACACTGACGTACTGGTACCCAGGTGTGACAACAGTCAAGTACTGCAGACTAATGTGATTTCCTTCAGGACAGAGAGCAGATTCAGTCCTGGGAGTGTTTATGTCCTCAACACCTGGGTCTGTCCACTGTGTCAATGTATGTGTGTGTATTTGTGTGTCTGCAGGGTGATAAATCTGTGTGTTGTGAGATGACAACACACAGATTTTGTTTTCACATTTCACTATTGTCAAGTGGAATCGATAAATCTCCGGTGACATTAGTTTGGAATAGCAAACAAAGTACCTGCCTTTCCCTTTTGAAATTGTATGTGTTTCCTACCTTATTACACATTTCAGAGCAAACTGGAGGCAGAGGAGCCTGACCAGACCTCAACACTTTACGATCAAAAGTATTACAGACAAGTCCATAGGTCACAGGTGCAAGGAGTTTAATGCAACCCATACTTACATTTTATGGTGACCAAGTCAGACTGTATAAGACTAACGTATCAAGTTCCCCCGCTTCTTCTGTATTTCACCTCAAAGGTCTTACCACCCTCTCAGGTTTTGCAGTCCTAAACCTCAGCATTGATGCTCCTGCAGTACATGTTGAAGCAGCCATGCATATCCCTCGAATGCCACAGGTCTAACCTTTCAGCGTTTCAGCCTTTTGCCTACAATCTCAATATAGGTGACCTTAATTCTCAGTGCCCTACTTTAGTACGCTGTATGTGTTTGGGTATGTCTGTCTGAATGCCTGGGTGTGTCGCTGCAAATACTGGCAGCACCAAAGGCAAAAAGAGACCAAATGAAAGAAAAGAGCCGTGCAGCAGAACTGTTTGCCTGGTTTTTGTTTTTCCTTTTGTTTGCTTCAAAAGAATGATGAAGAGACAGAAAGAGGATGGCAGAGATGAGACAAAGACCTGCAGAGAGATAGAGAACAAGGAGCGATGACTGGCAGAAATTGACTGAGACGTGAATGAAAAGTCAGCAGCTTGACGAAAGATGGATGGAGCAGTGGGGGAAGAGTGCCGAGCTGTGAGAAAGAGAGAACGAGAATTAAATACAGCGAATGAAGGCAGATGGAGCAAGAGAAAGTTATCTTGTTTGACACCAGCTTGTTATGTCAGCTCTGCAAACAACAATTTAGTGGTTGATTTAAAAAAAAAAAAAAAAAAAAAAATGCTGAAGCTCTTTTATTTCTGCCTGTGATGAGTTTTTCTTGCAATTTGGCAGTCTGTGATAGTTGTTTCTGTTACTGTACAAGGAAGACTGCAACAAATGGCACCTTCTGATGATAGAAATGCAAACTGTGATATTTCCAGCTTTGCTGGCAATAGAGCTGGGCAAAAGTTTTTCCTTTAAGTGCTGGACTTTCATATGTACTGTTTAAAAATGCACTGCCTTTAACGGCCTTCATCCCTGTAACAGCCTTTCACGCTTTGTGCAGTCCAATATGGCTGAAGCCCTTGAATACCTGTTTCTTATAATTTGCAGTGTGCATGTATGCAGATCACCATAAATGTAAAGCAGAAAAGATCTAACCTGACCATGGACCACAAACTGCCTTTTTAACATTTTGCTGTTTTTATTCAGTCTGTTTACAAAGTTCCTGGCCTTGATTCGCTGCAGAGCTTCCTTTTTAAAAATGTGTTATATATTCAAAGGAACAAAGAAAGTAACTTATGAAATGTGCTGAGAGAAAACAGACCACAGGAGATATATCAAGGATTTTTCTGGGGGGGGGGGGGGTAGTTAAGTCTGGTCCTGGAGATCCACTGCTCTGATTGTTTTCCAACTATCCCCTACATTCCAGCTTCTGATTGGCTGAACACACCCGATCCAGGTAATCAGCAGTGGGCAGGACAGGGAGTGTTAGAAAACATGCAGGGCAGCAGATCTCCAGGACCAGGGTTGGCTATATGGATAAAAAATCTCAGCTACTGTCCATTTAACTAAATATAATAACTTTAGTGGAATTTGGAAGTGGGGAAAGAGTTTATAGGTTCAGTACTTTATTCCCTAAACATCAGGATTTATTAGCTGAATGTACAGGTTTGAAGAGTAAGGAAAGGCAGCTACAGTTAAACCCTAAGGGGAAAAACATGTATGAGCCAGTCACCACCTGTACTACTTACAACCCGCTGAACTCTGACACACAGTTTTGAAGCTAGTAGTGTTTCTGTTTGGATCTCTGCCAGTTTGTTCAGTCAAAAATACTTGCCAAGCAGGCGGGTGAAGGCAGAAGCCAAAGACAGTGTTGTATTTAGACAAGTGGAGATGAAAACCTGAAAAGAAAAACATTCAAAAGAAAAGATAACATTAAGTTTTCTATAAATATACAGTAGTGGTGATAAAACATATAAATACTATAAGAATCAAGATCAACAACAAACAATTTATACCACAATCATAGATTTTATTGCAATTATCAGATTTGAAACATCAACCTCGAGTCACCTTAAAATATCAACAGCAGGCAGCAGCCAAATCCTGCTTTATTTGTTCAGTGACATATCACCAGACCTGCAGCTTATAGTCATATGTGATCTCAGTGTCAGTGTCAGGCTGTTGGCAGCCTGAATCCAGAGCTACTGTGTGGTGACATTGCATTGCGTCAAAGGACAAAGAGACGGAGTCAGGAGGAGAAAACAGGGCGAAAAAGGGGGTAGGGGGAGGAATGACAGGAAGGATTGACGGAAACAGACCGTGACCTCTTGGAAAGAGACGGTCTGTTTTCAGTGGATCACTGAAATGCCACTGGTCTGCACAGTTATGAATGTGTGTAAAATGAATTTGGATTAATTTATTTGGAACAATTATGCAACGGAGCCTGATATCTGAGACATGAAACCTGTTCAGTGCAACAGATGAACTGAACAACTGTTGTCTGACAGCTGAAATGTAGAGTAGAGGCAAATGAAACAAGGCAATGCCTTTTTTGTTTTTCTCATTTTCTGAGCTAACACTGTCTTTTCCCTGATTTTTAGTCCCCCTCCCTTCTTGTTCTTCATGCAAATCTGTCTTTTTCTCTCCATCTCTCTGTTTCTCATTCCATGGTGACAGACGGTGCCTCCTGTGCAGTTTAGCAGTTATTACACGCTCTGAAACACACTGATTTGGAGGAGGCAGAGATAAGGAAAGATGGGCGATGGAGGGAGTTAGGCCGATTAAAATGTTGCAGCATCAGGAAACAGCGTGTAAGAAGGGGAGCGTCTATATAAATGTATTGATAGAGAGAAACTGACGTATAACGTTGAAATTACTCAAGCCGCAATATGGTCATGTGACTAACTTGGCAGCTGATATACTGTAACTGCTCATATCATTGATCATTGTGTGTTATTTGGTCAATATTCACATTTAGTGGATTTCATGTCTACACAACTGGATAAATTATTATAAAGTGCTCCCTCAGTGCTTTGTCTAAAGTCTATGGAGCTAATTTTCTGAATGAGAGCACAAGCAAATTATATAGTTTTCCAGTAATTCAAAGTTTGGAAAACATGCATTCAAAGCGTATTTTTTACATCGGGCATAAAAGTTCATCCTCAGCTTGAGAATAGTAATGTGACAAAAAGGAGTTAGTGCAGAGTTACAGTATAAAGACTATTGGCTTTACATTTGTTGGGAGGTAAGATACAAGACTTATAATCAAGCCAGTGCTGTGCTACCACTATCACTAATCACTATCACTAATGCCAACATTAAATTAAGACACTAATAGTCATTCACCCAACAAAAATGCAAAGCAAAGTTTTGATTCCAGCCTCTCAATTATTTCTAACTAAAGATGAGCGTTCATTACATTGATTGCTGGCGGCTCAGGCGTCATGCTGCAGATATCCTGTTATACCACAACTTTCTCTTACAAACACCCAAATGGAGTAATACCAGAGACCTATTAATATACAGAGAGGAGCATGTAAAGAAATGTACTCTGGCCATGTCAGATATATAAAAATAGTTAGGGAGGAGCTATGGCACAGAATCTACATCCAGACTGGTCAGGTTTAATGATATATGGCAGTAGTTGCTTACACCTGCTGAAGTCTTTGCGCAAGATAGTGAAATCCTACCAGCTCTACATCCGAGCCAGTGTGAATGTGATAGATGGCGAGGGCATATTAACTGCAGGAAAGCAACTAAAGACCTTGGCAAAGCCCCAGTCCAGAATCGTCACTGGTAAAGGCATTGATTATACAGCATTTCAGAGGCTAATATGACTCCTAGGGTCCAATTATTTTTATCAACAGTAAATATTGTCATTTGAGAGGCTGAATTTAGATTAACAGATGTCAACTAACTATAACTCAGTTACTGAAGTAAGAGAGATGAGTTGATTCTCATGCAGACTGATAATGCCTCAACATAAAATTTTTAACTAGTCAACTGACAGAAAATTAACCCACAATGATTTTTTGTGATTGACTGGAGCCTCTTTTACAGTGAGGAGCAGGCAGCACTTGGTATATTTACACTGAAAGAGTCTCAAGTGTATATACAGTACAGCTGTGTCACTATTGTGTCACTTATGGTAAGTGGATATATGTAGCTGGATGGTATGGTATGGCAGAAGGATTGATGATTAACCTTTTGTTTGTGTTTGGTTTTAGGGTGAAATGTTACATTTTAGTTCTGTGCTCATGGGGAAGATCAAAATCTCCAAAATTTCTACTAGAAGAAAAATCTGAGGTGGTAGATTTTTAATTTGGCAAATAAATCAGTTTGTGGGGGCTTTGTGTTTACTGTTTGAATTTAACAATGAATGAAATAAAGTTACAGTGACACAGAAATGAGAAAATCAATAAAGTGATGGACATGGAGGGAGACAGAAAAATACAATAAGTGTAAGTCTAATAAATAGATGTATGTACAGGGAGACGAGGAGAACCTGTCAGCTCTGTGTGTATGTGCTGATGGGGGTTACTCCGGTGACTAATCATTTCCATTTCCAGAGAGACACAGGCCCCCTGGGGCAGCAGTTCATTTTCTGATGAGTGCACACACACACACACCAACACCAACCAACTTGCTTCATTCTTCCTCTGATGTAATGCCAAAGCTGCACATAGACTGAAGTCATCGGTTTTTGAGAGCATGAATTGTGCACAGACATGAAGACATGACTCGCTTACTCACACTTAAGTCAAAAGGTCCCATATTACAGGTTTGCATGTCAGGTTGAACATCAAGCTGCCAGATAGCTACAATAACAAACTTTCTGCTATCTTATTATATAATATTAATATTTACATTTAACCTTTTAAAAAACCTGAAAACAAAACTAAAAATGCTGTGGTGTGACAAGTAGGATTTTCAAAATAAAAGAAATATACAGTACATGAACAGGAAATAAAAACATGACATTAATATGAAATAGTAGTGCTGAAAATGAAAAGTACAGCATTTAGAAAAAAGGGGAAAATTATATTACTTTATATCTCCATTTGCAAAGCAAAGTGTGAAATTTTACAGACCTGTTCATTTAAGTATGCCTACTATTTACTGTTAGAATTACTTGTGCTTACAGTGGGTACGGAAAGTATTCAGACCCCTTTAAATTTTTCACTCTTTGTGTCATTGCAGCCATTTGCCAAAATCAAAAAAGTTCATTTTATTTCTCATTAATGTACACTCAGCACCCCATCTTGACAGAAAAAAACAGAAATGTAGAAATTTTTGCAAATTTATTAAAAAAGAAAAACTGAAATATCACATGGTCATAAGTATTCAGACCCTTTGCAGTGACACTCATATTTAACTCACATGCTGTCCATTTCTTCTGATCCTCCTTGAGATGGTTCTGCTCCTTCATTGGAGTCCAGCTGTGTTTAATTAAACTGATTGGACTTGATTAGGAAAGGCACACACCTGTCTATATAAGACCTTACAGCTCACAGTGCATGTCAGAGCAAATGAGAATCATGAGGTCGAAGGAACTGCCCAAGGAGCTCAGAGATAGAATTGTGGCAAGGCACAGATCTGGCCAAGGTTACAAAAGAATTTCTGCAGCACTCAAGGTTCCTAAGAGCCCAGTGGCCTCCATAATCCTCAAATGGAAAAGGTTTGGGACGACCAGAACTCTTCCTAGACCTGGCCGTCCAGCCAAACTGAGCAATCGTGGGAGAAGAGCCTTGGTGAGAGAGGTAAAGAAGAACCCAAAGATCACTGTGGCTGAGCTCAGAGATGCTGTAGGGAGATGGGAGAAAGTTCCACAAAGTCAACTATCACTGCAGCCCTCCACCAGTCGGGGCTTTATGGCAGAGTGGCCCGATGGAAGCCTCTCCTCAGTGCAAGACACATGAAAGCCCGCATAGAGTTTGCCAAAAAACACATGAAGGACTCCCAGACTATGAGAAATAAGATTCTCTGGTCTGATGAGACCAAGGTTGAACTTTTTGGCGTTAATTCTAAGCGGTATGTGTGGAGAAAACCAGGCACTGCTCATCACCTGCCCAATACAATCCCTACAGTGAAACATGGTGGTGGGAGCATCATGTTGTGGGGGTGTTTTTCAGCTGCAGGGACAGGACGACTGGTTGCAATTGAAGGAAAGATGAATGTAGCCAAGTACAGAGATATCCTGGAAGAAAACCTCTTCCAGAGTGCTCAGGACCTCAGACTGGGCCGAAGGTTCACCTTTCAACAGGACAATGACCCTAAGCACACAGCTAAAATAACAAAGGAGTGGCTTCGGAACAACTCTGTGACCGTTCTTGACTGGCCCAGCCAGAGCCCTGACCTAAACCCAATTGAGCATCTCTGGAGAGACCTGAAAATGGCTGTCCACCAACGTTCACCATCCAACCTGACAGAACTGGAGAGGATCTGCAAGGAAGAATGGCAGAGGATCCCCAAATCCAGGTGTGAAAAACTTGTTGCATCATTCCCAAGAAGACTCATGGCTGTACTAGCTCAAAAGGGTGCTTCTACTCAATACTGAGCACAGGGTCTGAATACTTATGACCATGTGATATTTCAGTTTTTCTTTTTTAATAAATTTGCAAAAATTTCTACATTTCTGTTTTTTTCTGTCAAGATGGGGTGCTGAGTGTACATTAATGAGAAATAAAATGAACTTTTTTGATTTTGGCAAATGGCTGCAATGACACAAAGAGTGAAAAATTTAAAGGGGTCTGAATACTTTCCGTACCCACTGTATGTGCGGGCGTTTGTAAACTATCCTGTACATCACAGAGTAGGCCATTTGTTTTCCAAAGTAATGGTTTCCTTAAAGGGGAACTCCATCAAGATATTCAATGCTAAATTGGTAGAGTGCTCTTTCATCTAGATGTAGCACATTTTGAGGTGGAGCATGTCAGTCTTTTTATATTTGGCACAGTGTACAGTAATAAATAATATTCATTCTAATTATTTGTCAGCCACATTAAGTCTGTGGGATATTTACAGATGTGTGGAAAAGCACTTTACCATGCATGGACTTGCACATCTGCACTTGTTGAGTCTGCAGTTTGAACTCCCAGACCTGTGGAGAGATCAATGTGGGAAAATGAAATAAACGTCTCTCCGTGTGTCTCTCCTCTCTCCCTGAACAACCATCTTTGTGATGGCCTTAGGCGCTTTTAAATCCTATCTGCTCCACTGGCGTCATAGCAACATACACTGCAGTTGTAAAGGTGTCTGAAAATAGGTAGTGTGCGTGACTAACCCTCCTCAGATAAAAGTAATGCAATACAGTCTTTTATCCTGCACTTCTTTCTTATTAGCTACTCGTTTGTCCTCCCCTCAGGTGGTTGCCATTTCTCACAACCATGTCTCTGCCTCTGCCTTCATCCTTCTGGGCTTTTACTCTTGTTGATCACACCTGCCTTTAATCCATTCACAATTTTTTCTTAATATTTCTTTTCCACATTTTTTCATTATTTACTAATAATTTGTGACATGTTCTGTCTGTCTTATTATGTGTGTTTTTTATACTGTATATGTTATGTGTTTTTTGTTAGTATGTCAATTAAAAATGTGTCCATCCACTTACCCACGTCTCCTCTTGTAGCTCTTTCTTTCTCTGTCCCACAATCCTTTTCTTCTCAACTCTACTGGCACTAATCACTAATTAACTTTCATGAGGTCCCACAGCCCAAACAAGTCCCCAAGAGGAAAACAGCTACATACAGTATTTAATTGCACACTGTTTACGTGTGTCGACCTCTGTTTTTTGTGCGCCTCTGTGGCCACGTCAGTGTCACAGTGCTTCTCCAGAGGCGACAGCAAAGTTAAAATGTATGCATTGTTACAGTACAGAAAGCAGAACACCCTGAGAAGCTGCAGTCATCTGATATTTATGTTTCTTCTACCTGTACAGGAGGTGACACCATGACAACAGAAATGCAGGAGATCGCCATCACAGAGGATAAACCTTTACTCACGGGTCAGGCTGACACCGCCAAGGTCAGAGAGGATGCTACACACACACACATACAAAAACGTATACACATATAGGCACATTGTAATTTTTAATTTCTGCAATGACAGCGTGCAACATACACTGCATACCACTCTGTGGTGCAGTGCATGGAGCAACAGACACAACCACACATAAGGTCACTGATTTCATGTCATCAGTGAATGTAATATAGGGAGCACAGAAAAATGGGAGAATGAGTATTTATGTGTGTGTGACTGAGGAGCCACAAAAACAAGGACTGGCTTGTGTTAGCATTTGTGTCCTTGCAGTGCATATGTGAATGAGTGTGTGTGTGTGTGTGTGTTCGCACTTTTGAGTCAGAGCAAAGCCTGCAAGTGACAGTGTGTTTCAAACACATCTATGCATGACTGTGTTTAAATGTGCAGCGATGTGTGCATGCGCTTGTGCACAGCTGCAGCACTGGGTCAGATGAGCCCGGCTGACGTCAAAGCCCTGAGGGAGTGGGAGCAGCCCCTCTGCTGTGCTGCGCTGATGTTGCCGTGCAGATGCAGGGCTGCAGAGCAGAGCGGTTTGTTTCTCATGGCTGACACCTGCTGGACAAAAGGGAACTGCAAAACTAAAACAAAAACATGACTACAGATTTAAAGAAGGACAAAAGAATTGGATTGTATGTGTTTAATTAACATCCAGCAAGTTTCTGCCATTAATCAAAGGCAGCATTGCTCCACAAAGCCTGATTTTTAATTTTATCCAATGCTTTTTGAAGAGATTTGAAGCAAAAGTATCCAGACATGCACTGACATGCACTGAATAAGAAATCTTTATGAAAATAAACATTTTTCTAATTAAACTCAGAAACCCAAATAACCTAATGAGAACTACTGAAACAAATCCAGATATTTTTGATGTTTCAGAACAAATTGAGCTATAACTGTATTCAATTTAATAAACTTCATGGAGGGAATCAGCATTGGTTCTTCATGAACCACTTTAAAATTACATTATGACACAATAGCGTGTGAAAGGGAAATCTGAGTAGGAAATGTAATGAAGAATGGGGTGGTCTCCTGCCTGCCTACCACATGCATTTGTGTGCACTCTGTGCCATTGCACATGAATCCTCGTGCACAGGTCTCTGATCGATTTTTAATATGATTTCTATGGATTGAACTAGTTACCATTATAATCCAGGCAGGGAACATCTCTCCAATAACCAAATCCCCAGGACTCCCAGTGATGATGCCCAAATCCCACCTGCAGTTCAGCTTCCAAGACTACTAATTTTCTAAGAGTTTATTATGCTAGCAATTTATTATGCTGGTAAATGGATCCAAGGTTGCGAATGAACAACCCCACTGAAAACCTCCCACTGACAGACTTCCTCTGTGTAATCCCCAGCACCCAATAACTATGTGCTCTTCTGAAGAGGTTCTCTATTGCTTTATCAGAAATGTAGTGCCGCCCATTCTGGCTGTGTGGGTGTTAATTAGGAAGCAAACCCTCACTTAACATGAAAGGGCTATGAGCAAATAAAAAGCTGAGAATTTTCTTTCACATATGCTTTTTTTCATAGTACACAGTGAAAAGACAAAGCACATTTTATTCTAATGTCCCACTTCAGATTCTTTAAAAAGCAATATTCAATGAAATGGATCACAGAGCATCTCAAGAAGTAAACGCTGGACCAGTTTTTAAATGACTCAAATCTGAGTCCTTTACACCTTTACATTTTTATGCAATGTGGATTCTGATATTCTTCTGCTTTTTGAAGATGAATATATTCCCCTCTAAGTCTACACACACACTTCTCTCCACTGATTAATGACTGAAAAGTGAAGTGATATGTCTGCTTGAATAAAAAAGTCCAAATTTCACATGAACAGCTTGTTATAATTAGACTTCATTCACTTAATTCTCACAGGATGCTGAACTGGCTGCAAGGATACTCCTGGACCAAGGACAGGTGAGACTATTCAGATGTGTGGTCATTTTTTTTCTGAGTTAATAAAACATTGGCGCATTTTTATCTGAATAGTCAAAAGTAGAAAACAAAATCCTAATCCAAATCTCAGGATTGTTAAAAGTTTAGACAATGGGTATAATATGGTATGATGGGGTAGTGTATAAAAGGAATCAAATTTCTGTGGGCAGAATCAGCACAGTCCTTCTGAAGATGTCAGAATCAGGTTTATAATTTGTTTAAGTAACAGTTGTCCTTGCTGTCTTCAGGAGCACAATGTTGAGACCCCACATGGTGTTCTGCACGTGACTCTGCACGGCACACGAAACACCCGCAGGCCCGCTATCCTCACCTTACATGATGTGGGTATGGACAGTGAGTAGCCCTTTTGTTTTTCTGACTCTTTCTCAATTCTGACTCACACAAAATTCAAATTGTCGATGACTTTTTTTTCACCTCTCGCTTCCTCTCCTTCTGTCCGGCAGGTAAGAGCTGCTTCTCCCCTCTGTTTAAATTTGAGGAAATGCAAGAGATTGTCAAGGGTTTCACCCTGATTCATATTGATGCTCCAGGACAAGAGGAGGGGGCTGCTCCGTACCCACCAGGGTATGACTCCCTCTGTGTTCTGCTGTAACCTTGTTTTTGTTTGTTTAAAGTAAACGTCTCAGAAATGGAAACAATCTTCTGTGCTAGGCTTAAACCTAATCTTTTCCAAAAATACTTAACGTTCTCATCTCTCACATCTTCCTCCTCTCTGGTCTCTAATACTCTCTTGTCTGAGGTTTAAAGAAAATCCTTTTCTCTCTCTTTGCACACTTCTAATTTCTTCCCCCTCGCACATCTCCATCACTTCTCTGTCTTTCACGATTATTTTAGAGGATCAGGATTTTCTTGCATGTATATTCATGGACCTTGACCTTTTAACTCAGGCTTGTGATTCTAAATCAAAGCTCATTTATTTTTTATCTTGTTTTAAATTCCTGTGGATTTAAGTGTCAGGGTGTAAGGGTAAAAAAACACACACTGATATCTGTGTTTATATCGTGCCACCTCATATGACTGAGATCCGTTGTGCTTGCTGTTTCAGTTACCAGTATCCATCCATGGAGACCATTGCAGAGATGATCCCTGCTGTCCTGCAGTTTTTCAAGTGAGTTAAACATGTTTCTTTTCATTTTTTCTTTTGACGTGAACACAAGCAGAATTTCATTTGGCTTGTACACAGAGGGCCTGTAATTTGATGCACATGTTGTGCTGTTACATTCAATACAGATGGAGTCACACCTTTATTATTTTTCTTGAGATTACAGTAGGCATAGATTCGGCAAGCATTTACCACTGTCCACAACTACCATGTATTTTTATTACATTAGTAAGGAAATTGGAAAGCTGATAATCTGTATTGGAGCAGGACTGTATGCTGTATATGTACTCTGTGTGTCCAAACTGTGAACTTGCAGTAGGGTGCACTTTTATTTATCCTATTGAATCCCATGTGACTGTACAAGAAGACTCCTTTTTGTAGCCTTTTAAAGATGCTGCTGCACAAACAGCTCAAATGACAGTGAAAAAAGTGGATCTACACAACCCACCTGATGGAAGTCATGCAGGATGAGGTGATATAAATAAAAATACTAGCAGGGAGAGAAACAGTGCGCCAGTGTTTTCCAGTGTCTCTCCAGTGCACCAGTTATTTCGATGCAGTGCCGAGTGCAGTTGAAAACGAACCAAGGTTCCATATTTAAAGTAACTGGCTCAGGCCACATTCAGATGGAAAATTCGTTTGGCATAATGTGTGAGATTAACTGCGTTTGTCCTTCCTGTCAGCTTCCGAACTGTAATCGGAGTGGGTGTGGGAGTAGGAGCTTACATCCTCTCCAAGTTCACAGTGAGTGTCATGTTTAGTTGAACCTCTAATAATCTGACGTTTCTCTTTATTAGTATTTTTAGTCTGTTTTGCATTAGGAGAGTATTTGCTGGTACTTCTAGTTGTGTAATTGTGTCCTCAAGCAGTCCTGGTACATGGTAGTGAGCAGTGATAAAAGTACTACTTTATGACATTTTAAAGGAGAATTAATATCATGCATGAATATGTCTTCTCTTGCAAAAGTCTGTGTCAGATGTGTTTTAACCCAAAACAATACTAGACAAGAAATCCATTCCAATACCAATTTTAAACTTTCTACATTATGGTATTCATATTCATGAAAGCTTATAATTGACATTTTAAATAATTCAAATCTGAAACAATTGACTGTTGCTCATCATCTACCCATTTTTTCTCCTTAGCTTGCAAATCCAGATTTGGTGGAGGGTCTGGTTCTGATCAACATTGACACCAGCGCCCGTGGCTGGTTGGACTGGGCTGCCCATAAGGTACATTTTGTTGTTTCTTTTCTATTGTCTTCTTTTCTTTCTTTTTCTTTTTTTCTTTCTTCCTTTTCTTCCTCGTCTGGACAGCATTGTCCTGTACACAGAGATGCATGTGGCATTTTAATCTATTTATCCTTATGGGAGTTCTTCATCAATGTAAGTTTGCTGTGGATATGAGGTTATGTGCCTAGATGCATGGCCTGTGTGTCCTAGAGTAGTTTTGATTATGTTATTGTTTTATTAAATGATGAACAACCCGATTGATTTTGTTTTCTTTTTCTCTGCCTCTCTAGCTGAGCTCTGTGACCTCCTCCCTCACAGAGCAGATCCTGGCCCACCTGTTCAGTCAGGTACAGTGACAAATGTCATTAAGTAATAAAAAATAAAAAAAAATAATCTGCTCAGTTGTGAGTATTTTGTAAGTTTGGGTTGTTTCTCTGTTCATTTGTAGGAGGAGCTGTCATCAAACACAGAGCTAGTGCAGTCTCACAGAGAGCGGATCTCCAAAGCCACTAATATGGCCAACATAGAGCTCCTCTGGAAGATTTACCTGGGGTAAACCCACCCGCTGATATCATTACAGAAACAACACTCATATACTCCTCATCAAACCAGGACTAAACTAACCTAATCTTTTTCTCCTCCAGCCGCAGAGACTTGACCATTGACCGCAGCAACCCTTTCAAGTAATCAGTCTTGATTAAAGCAAAATATTAAATCTAAAATCCTTGTCCATATCTCCTCTAATCTTTAATTCTCCAAACCTCAGGTGCCCAGTCATGTTGGTGGTCGGTGACCAAGCTCCACATGAGGAGGCTGCTGTAAGTTTCAGCTGCTGTTTTCAAATCTAAAATGTCTCCTTATGAGAATCTGAATGGTGTTGTACTGGAGTGTTGTTGTGATGTTTACTGCTTTTCCTTCTGTGGCCACTAGGTGGAGTGCAACAGCAAACTGGATCCCACAACAACTTCATTCTTAAAGGTGCCTGACCCTCATGTCTTTCCACGCACTGTTTAGTGTTAACACACACAATTGAACAGATAGTGTTCGTTTACTATAAACAGACACCGACTTCCTAAACTTTATTTTGTCATTCAGTGTGACTCATGTCCTGCGTCTCTCCACAGATGGCTGATGCTGGTGGCCTTCCTCAGCTGACTCAGGTAACAAAACACCTTTTAAAAATTAAGTCTGACCGGAGGTGAAGTCCATGATTATTTTTTATTGTTGGCATGTCTGCCAGTTATTTAGTTTAGTCCAAAGGAGTACATCGCTGCTGTGTATTTTTTGCTTGAAAATGTGTAATTATTTTTTGTGTTTAGAAATTCACATTAACTGTAACTTATTTAGCTGAAAATCTGGGCTTTCTAGTCATGTAGATTTAAACTGTTCCCCTCAGCTGCCACATGGGGTCACCAGAATACACCGATACCTAATTCATGTAATGATTGTTAATTGTAGAGCTAGAATGTATAAGACAACCTCTCTTATTGCATTTACAGCCTGCTAAACTGACCGAGGCTTTCAAGTATTTCATCCAGGGCATGGGTTACAGTAAGTTGACTTTCACAAACAAAAAAGATTTTATGAAACAATGACAACATGTGCTTCATTACCAAAAACATGGCAGAGGGGGGGTGGTTTTCCAAATATTCACATGATTAATACTAGATGATGTGTATTAATCCACAGCTGAAAATCCTTCCTAAAAAATGCATGATTTACTGCTGTTTGCCAAATGTTTCAGGAGACTTTTGAACCTTTTTAAAAACTATTAAATGATATACTGGTGAGTATAGACTGTCACCAGTGAACAAATGGGTAAGTGAAGTAGGAACATTTTTAGAGCTACGTTAATGCAGTATTGCTTTTAGTGGTTTAAATGATTTTTGTGTGTTTGTGAAAGAAAAATACAGTGTAATATGAGCCTTATCCCTTAAGTGTTACATATTGTTTTCATTGCAAGTTGTGAATCTTACTATTTCTTCCTGTCCATTTCTCCACAGTGGCTTCGTCCTGCATGACGCGCCTCTCCCGCTCCCGTACCCCGTCCCTCTCCTCCTCCTACTCCATGGATGGGTCCCGCTCTCGCTCCCGCACCCTGTCCCAGGGTTCACAGGGTGGCCAGATGCCACCCAGCCCCTCCCAAACGATGGAGGTGTCATGCTGAAAAAAAAAGTTAGAGATCTAAACCAAGAGAGAGCGAGAGTAGAGAGAAAAGAGGGCTAAGGCAAAAGGTAGGGAAAGATGAATCATGACAGTAATGCAGGAACGTGATGAATAGGTTTCTTATTGGTCGCTAAACAACTCCCATCATTCCCCACAAAATGCAGAAGAGGTAGAAAGACAGGGAGAAGGAGAGGGAAGGAGAAAGAGAAGCAGAGGTTTCAGAGGAAGCTAGAAATCCTCTACATTCTGCACCACATACAAAGCTCAATTCTTCTCCTCACTCCCCCCTTCCAATTTAACAAACAGTGGATTGTGCATTTCCATAATGGGGGTGGGGGACGTGTGGAAAGAATGGAAATGTCCAGCTCCCTCCTTTTATTGAAACCTCTGTCAGCCAATTGAGCCCTTTAATTAAGATAAGGCGTGTGGTGCATAGAGACTGCACACCTTGCATTATCCAGTAGTATTAATCCTGAAAATGGTAATGTTGATGCTGATTAATATGTTGTTGATGATATTGAAGCTAATGATGATGTAATAGAAAAAAAAAAAAACAGTAACACTTTTCTCTTTATTACGCAATGAGTTTAAAATGACATAGATTAAAAAAAAAAAAAAACATACTCTAGCAGAGATACTTATTATAATGATGTGTCTACTACTTTTTATGCTAGTTTTCATTGTGTTCATTTTTATTGCGTTAGTTGGATTTTATTTTCTTACTTGTAACCTGCCTCAGCAAGGGGCTGACACCACTGATGGGTTGATCTGTCATGTGGCAACAGCCAATGAGAGCCATTGTACTGACTACTTCCTCCTTGATGTTGCCAGGTTGTTTATGTCTTCCATTGACCCCGTCTATAAGTGACTGTTTTGTTTTCCCATTGAATTTGAGGAGATGGATGGAAGCTTTTAGTGTTTTCTTATTTTTCTTTCTTTTTCTTTTTCTGGACTATCTGGGAGTTGCATGCCTGGTATCAGCCCATGTGAATACTGACAG
This sequence comes from Mastacembelus armatus, assembly GCF_900324485.2. Taxonomy (NCBI): domain Eukaryota; kingdom Metazoa; phylum Chordata; class Actinopteri; order Synbranchiformes; family Mastacembelidae; genus Mastacembelus; species Mastacembelus armatus. The sequence goes on along the minus strand of NC_046650.1, from coordinate 9,596,911 downwards.
GATTATATTTTTCTTTTCTATTCTGCTAATGAGCTGTGTGCATGTGTGTGTGTGTGTGTGTGCTGTGTTGTTTGCTTGGAGTGTTTAGCGATCGTGATGGTCGGCAGGTATGCATAGGTGAGACTGATGGTGTGCGCTTTGCAGTAGCCAGCTAGCACCCTATTGTTAACACTAGTCTCACACTAAATAGTGCTTCCAACATTTCTGGCAGTCTTGCACTGTGTATCCTAATATCTACGCTCATGTGCCACTTACCAGGGAGTATTACACACTAAGCAGCATGCTAGAATGGATATTGCATTGCATTGCAGGTATTGCCAGAAGGGATCACTGTGTTTATCATCTGGGTTGTAATCTCTTAGCCTTGCCTGTGCATGGATACCTCCTAACAAACCCAGCTAGCATACTTGAGTTTATGTGTGATGTGAGGTAAAATGAACACACGCTCCTCTCCTGTAACAAGCAGCTTTTTTTTCAAGCAATGGGGTCAAGAGATTTGTGTTTGCATGTGACTGTTGCAGTAAATATGTGTGTGTGTGTGTGTGTGTGTCTGATGAAGTAAGTGTGAGGTGTATGGAAGTGTTTGTATCGTCTAAGCACAATAACGCAGCAAAGAGGGAAATGGCCAGGGTCCTATTGAAAAGTTTAATAATTGTGAGACCAACCAAACTCCCCGAGATTCACTGACGACAATGAACCAGCCCCTTCACTGCCACCACAGAAAAAGGGAATAAAAATGTTGCACATTTTGACAAAAGATTTATTCCTTTCTTGTTTTGATAGTGAAAAACAATTAACCAACATGTGTACCTTAAACCAACTGATCTGGAATTGCAGGCAATAAATGATCTTACTGACAAAACTAAGCAGCCTGAAATACTAGAAGTATTTGTGTTCCAAATTTTGCCATCAGAATTGCTATGAGCAAAGTTTGCACCTAATTTATTGTCTCTCTGAAATCCTTCTAAATTATTATATTTCAGCAGTAAATCAACACAAAGCTTACCACTGCCCTGTGATGTGTAGCCAATGGACTGTTCGTACTTTTAAAGGACCCGCATTTGAACCCAAGCCGATATCTTTGGAGCGCATGTGTATTTTTAAGCGTGGCACCTCCATGCACACATTTGTATTCTGATGCAGCTTTGCATCTGGTTATTTTCTTTAATTTGCAGTATCATTTTTATGAGTCTAACTGGAGGTTGCGTGTTTCTTTCACGTGCTGTGTAGTGCTCCTTTCCCAAAGCTGTTGGATGAAATATGGATGGATTGATGATTTTGTTGACAGTGACAGGAAAGTCAGTGGAGGGCCTCAGATTTAAGCTGATACATGGATGTTATTAGTGATGGTACTGAGGATGATGATGATAATCTGTCTGATTTCTCTCTGGCCCATCACATAAGGTGACGCACAACCAGTGCCTGAAACACTTGTGTATTTGATGAAGCAAAAACGAACCCAGATGTTAAGATGGTTTTTGCTATAAGGTGTGAAATGTGACATCACACCAAGATGCATGTTTTAGGCACATTCATTGCTATCAAGAGGGGCTGAAAAGTAGATTAGAAAGGTTTGGCTGAAATCAAAACTCAATCAGAGTGGGAAACCCTACCAAATAAAGAATAATAGGTGGGGCCTAGAAGAAGTATTTGCCAAATAAGGAAAAGGAGTGGTACTTTATTGTGGAGAGCTGAGCGGGGCTGTGCGATTGTAAATGCTTGTCCATTTTGTCTTTCGTTTGTCTCTTAATTTTTACTTTTTTCATATTTTTCTTTCTCCTCTATGTTTTGGATTTTTTTTTGTTTATCTCTGTGAAGTGTTAGTTTACTGTCCCAATGTGCTCCCAAGTTAGTTAACCGTGTGATAGTTCTTGTGTAACTTTTTTAGCATTAGCGCTGATAAGGGAGAATAATATAATTAACAAGTAAAAAACTTAAAGGTAAAGAGAATACAATCAGATTTACTTGTGTGGCTAATTTCTCTGTGTAACACAATGAACATCTTAAAGAGCAAACATACATAATAATAATAAAAGCATAAGAAAAATATCCTGTCTTCTGTTTTGTATTTCCAGAGAAGATACTGTTTATATTTTGCATTTGATGTGTTATTGTTGATTGGTTTGTTTTGTTGCTAAAACACCTTTGCATTTCCACACATTAGGTACTGAAAAGAAGAAATGACATAGGTAAGTGAAGCAAAACCCTTATTTCAGAAAAACCAGTGAAAGAAAACTTCATATTATTTTATATGAGCACATGGCTTATAACAGGAGATTTCAAATAGAAATAGATTTCAAATAGAACTTCAAGTGCAAGTTTTTTAAAACCTCAATTAACCCTCTCAGTTCTTTACCTAAAATATTTTAGTTGCAACTTCTGTAACCAGTCATTTCTATATGTTGTATTTGTAGAAGAAAAACAACGGTTCATGCATAGCTTAAAATGTTTTATACGGTGCTACTAAATGTTGTAGCTACAGTAATTCTAGTCCCAGTGTAGGTAAGTCTCAGAACCAAATTATGTAATACAGTGGCAGTGATTGGTTAGATTTAGGGCCTCTGATTGTGATTGTGAGAATAATTGTAGTGTAAAATTTGTAGTGTCTTATAATTTAATCTAGTCTGACATATATAATTACATACTGTAGTTACATGCATTTAAACTAACTACAACATAATGTTTGTAAGAAGAAATGATTTGACAGTATCAAACTGACTGATCTTATTTTAATTAAAAGCATCAAATAAACTGGCCTTGTAAAGGTCAATACACTCACTTCAACTCCATGATCATAACCAGGATAATTCACAAAGAAAATTTTAAAAATGGACATTGATAGAGCAAGACAAGTTTACAATTTCATATTTGTGCAATATATATATTTCACAAAAATACAATAGTAAAATATTAACATTACCTAACTATAAGTGTTGTGTTAATAATATAAAAAAGAAAAATCTTCAGTATGTTGATTTATTTGACTTGTCTAAAAATGTCCCATCTCTAAATATTGAGCTTCAGCCCTTTTACTGATTTAGTACATAGGTCACATGGATTTCTATATATGAAAGCAAGACTGTTTTCCCTCATGGAGGGTTTGTTACAAACATAGTCTCCAAACAACATGACTGTATATTGTATTTTTCCATTGTTGCCATATACTTGTATATACAAATTTGTTCAATCCATAAATCATTTGAAAAACCACTTTCTCTTTGCAAAGTGATTAAAAGTGTGGTGTACTGCACTGCGTATCTTTCTGCAAAATCCAAATAGAGTGCGCCTTGTGTTTAGGGTGTAGACATGAGTCAACCCCAGAGATTTCAGACTCTCAAGTTTCATTAAAATGTCAGAAGAGGGATCATTCATGAGCTGGTACATCCAGAGTGGATCTCTGAACCTGAAGAAAAACTCCAGTGAAGCCACTTTTTTTGCTAATGGGAAAAACTCTGTTGATGGAACCAGGAAGTTGATTAACTTCTTCTCCACCTTCACATCCTCACCATGGTCTCTGGCTCTCTGCAGCTTCTTGATGGCCTCATTTATATTTTTCATTAAAAACCACAACACTCTGGATCTGGCTATCATGTCCTCGTCGAATCTGGTGACTGAACAACTGTGCAGCTCCTTGATGTCTTGTGTGGAGTATCTACAAGTGACCTCAACTTCTTCACAGTAGAGCTCAACAGACTTCAGTGCATTTTGCAAATCTTCCAGAGCTTGGATGATGCAGTTTTGATCCTGATGTTTGCCTTGTTGTGTTAAAGATGCAAAAGCACGGTTGTAATATGCAATAGCTGCCCAACAGTGGTCCTCCTGTATGGCTTTACTGTACATCTGGATACTGTCTGCAAGGAGGCCCTTTTCACGCAGCTCATTGCCAAAGACAGTGTAGTGGTGCACGTTTGATGAGGGTGATTGTCTTTGGCTGAGTTTCAGTCTGGCTCGGTCTAAGTCTCTGCTCAGTCTGTTTTTCAGATCCGGGAGAGAATCAGTTTCATTGAAGCTTGTGAGTAGCCACATTCCCCAGAATTCATTCAGTGCAGACACATCTGACTGTGCTGGCTTGTTGTTGCTGCGTTTGTACAGGTCATCTAGAATGACCAGATACTGACTGAACAGCTCCTCCTTCCTCTTTATTTTTGTGATGTCACGTTCCAAGTAGCTGCTTAGTTCTTCAGCCACTAACTCGTCTCTGACCTGTTTGGCTATTTTTATTTCTGACTTTTCATTTAAAATATGTGCCAGCATTGAAGTCAGAACTTTAGATTCTTCATAACTGTGGTGTTTCTGATACAATCTCAGCTGCATCACAAACAAATTTTGATAAAGGGGAGTCACATCTATAATATTTGTCAATAAAAACAGTTCAGAAAGAAGTTTGTTTCTCAAAACCAGCAGTTGAAGTAGTTTTGATAAATGATTGGTGCAGATGATGAGCTGAGCAGACCCAGGAGATCCTTGTCTTGCAGTGCGGCCAAAGGCCTGTGCTTCCACACGAGCGTTCTTGGGCAGGAAGGTTTGCACAACAAACAAACCTCCAGCTCTGTTTACTGTGTCAGAAACCTTAAGATCTGTTCCACGACCTGCAAGGTTTGTTGCAATAATTACCTTTCCTGCTTCAACATGCTTAGAAAAGACTGCAGTATTGTCACTGTTGTTGTTTATGTAAAGCTTTTTATTGCAGACTTTATTTCCAAGAGCATCGTGGACAGTCTTTGCTCTCTTGATGCTTTCACAAATGACCAACACAGCTCTTTCCTTTCTATAAAGATTAGGTTTGGTTTGTGCAGTAACAACATCACAGATTTTTTCAATCCATTCTTGTTCATCCGTTACGACGACTCCTTCAACCTCAAACAGCTTCCTGCGTTTGAATGTCGGAATCTGACAGGTTGTTATGCCGTTGTAGATTTTCTGCAAAGTCTCAGTCTCTGCTTGTTGGCCAAGAGTCCCAGAGATGCCAAATATCTGATCTCCATACTTCTGAAGCAAACCAACATTGGACATATAGTTAGTGATGGCTGTCATATCACTCAGCTTGCACTGATGTTTCATTTCAAGAAACTGATGTAGTCCATCTGACCATTTCATGAAGTTCTCAACAACACCTGTGCAGCTGTAGTCCACAGGCACTAACCCATGTTTCTCAATGACATATTCATGATCATTCTTCATTTTATGGGCATGGAATGCTTTTTCAATCCAGACCTTCAGTTTGGATTTGACAAGATCTGAGAGGAATCCTGGGATGTAGCAGATATTTTGATCTTTGTTCAGTTCACACGGTGTAAAACGTAAAGCTTCTTTTATTGTTGCCTCTACAGCTCTCACCACACTCTCTTCATCAGAATACATGTGCTGACTGTGCATGTATTGATTAACAGTGGCCCATATAAGCGCCAGGAGTGGATTGAGGTGTTGCAAAGCAGGCATATCTTCACTTAAATAGACCACATGGAGACCTTTATCCAGCATCAAGGAATCCACTTCATCCACAACTGCACACTGGATTTCCCTTTGTCCAAAAGTGTCCATCCTGTGAAAGTGCTGCTTCAGCCAGTCTCCAGCAAACTCCTCTGCAGTACCATAAACAACCTGACACTGGTAACACCTTTGAAGGTCTTTGCCTTGTTTGTTGATGTTGCTGTTGACAGTAATATTCAAACGTTCATAAAATGTCTTCCATTCTCTCATATCTCTTTCTGCAAGAACTGGTGAGCTGGACATGATGTCTACTTTTTCTCCTCTCATAGCTCGAAAAGCTGCAAACATTGCCACAATACACGTCTTTCCCTCTCCAGTGCCGACCTGAATTAACCGGCCAGTTTTGGATAGAGCCATAAGACACAAGCTGACTATCTGTGTCAGTCGTGGTCTGAAGTGAGTTTGTTCTGCTGCTCGACAGAGCGTCAACACGTCCTTTTTCAGGCCTCTTAGCTGTGAGCCACCATTGATTGAAGTAAGAGCTTCATTAACTGATGACACAGTGTCTCTCACCTCCAGTAAAAGCTTTTCATCAACTTGGTTTAACTTTTGTTGACGGATTTCCTCAATAATTTCATCCAGTTGCTTTTCTGTGTCATCAGCTAAACATTTCTTAAGATTTTCATCTGTGACAGTTTTGTCTTGGACCAGCTGAATAAGTGTCTTTCCTGTTTTATATTTCCAGCTGGGAGTAATATAATTAATCTCTATGCAGTGCAGTATTTGCAACATCCATGAGCTGAGACCTGACGTGTTAGTTGGTGCTGACTGAAACCTCTCCAGAAGAGATCTGAACAAGTCAGCGACATCTGTTTTACTCCATTTGATATTTGTGACCAGTCCTTGCAACTTTTTGAGAGTGAGCTCTTCTGCTGTTGGATTTGTGTCAGACTCATCCATTTTGTAGAAAAACTGTCAGATTGGGTCACAACAAAAATAGAGAAAAGTAGCATTTTTAGATTATTTTATTTTATTATATACAATACACACTTTCTACATAGTTTTTAATGACAGCGCAGTAATATCATGATACTGTTCTGTTTACTTACTGCGTTAAAACTAAATATGTGAATGTGGGCGTGCTCCTGAATGTGTTTTTAAAATATTCTCTGCAGCACACATTTATGTATTTAACAGATTTCATTCACAATTCATATTTTTATTCTCTCCATTGCATAGTGTCATTGCTTTGATAGTCAATAATGCCTCAAAATGCAGGTATTACAAGTACTGACTGTAGTGTGTAGTTTAACTGTTTTTATTAATGCATTTGATGGTAATGGGCTGATACTCACCTGTTAATGAGATGAGAACGATGAGAGGACGTGTGGATCTTCACGACGCCTGAGATGATCTGCAGCCAGAGAAGTCAAGTCCTTCTTTAAATATTGTTGTTTTTCTTTCATTTTCACCAGCCTTGCCTTTGCACCGCCCTCAGAGCACTTCGTGGCATTTTGGCCATTTACTGTAAGTAACTTATTCTGTTTACAGGTGGCGATTATTTCATTAGGCTCAGGAGCAGCTCCACAGATACTGTTTCCCACAAAAACCCTATCTTCTTTCATTTCCCGCCCAACTTAACAAACCAGCCAACAGCCAAACATATTAAGACATATGACCAAAACTGTTTTTAAACAGCATCACATTGTGTTCCCTGACAATAGTCTAAAAGCAGTATTTGCTGTTTTGGGAGCTAAATAAAAGGGCATCGAATCAAAGCATCAATATGTAGCTCTATCTGTCTATTATAGTTTACTAACCAGTAAATAGTCTTTAATTTCATTCTTTCTTTACTGACAACTCTCTGCCTTTGTGGGCTGGGACTGTTACATGTGAGAGCCTTAAACAGGAAATGCCGTGTGATGGTTTGTTTGGTAGTCAAACCATGGCTTGGTAAATGTTATCTCCCATCAGAATTCCCCTGCACGTGTGGTTTCGGTGTGCTTTCTCTTTCACTTTCTTGAATGTCACAATGTTTGACGAATAAAGAGAGAGATCATATTTCTCCTATATTGGCTTCTATTCATCGGCTCCCTGTAAAATACAGAATAGAATTTAAAATCCTTCTCCTCACATACAAATCCCTTCATGATCAAGCTCCTTTATACCTTAAAGACCTCATAGTACCATCCCAATAGACCACTTTGCTCTCAGAGTGCAGGTCTACTTGTGGTTCCCAGAGTTTCCAAAAGCAGAATGGGAGGCAGAGCCTTTAGTTATCAAGCTCCTCTCTTGTGGAACCAGCTCCCAGCCTGGGTTCAGGAGGCAGACACTCTCTGTACTTTTAAGGCTAGACTTAAAACCTTCCTCTTTGACAAAGCATATAGTTAGGGCTGGCTTCAGGCAACCCTGAACCATCCCTTAGTTATGCTGCTATAGGCCTAGACTGCCCGAGGACCATCGGTGCACTGAGCTCCCCTACCTATTGTTGATATGTACATTTGAGCAATTTTCAATAACATTTTCAATAACACGCTTTGTTTTAAACATCTTGCTGTATACAATGGTTTGTGATAAAACTTAGCATCTATGGGAAAATGCAAATCTCATGTTTCTGACCCCACCAAGTATAGTACAATCACAGACTGTCCACAAGCTCACTGGTGCCCTGGGAGGAGATCCCCCAGGACACCATCTACTGATTTATCAGGAGCAGGCTGAGATGTTGGTGTGAATGCATACACTCTTTCTGTAATGACTGCACTCTGCCTTTGTAGGATTGGACCTGCACATGTGAGAGACATAAACAGAAAATGGTGTGTGATAAGATGTTTGGCAAAAGTCCCACTTTGGCTTGATAGATGTTATCTACCATCAGAATTCCCCTACATTCACCTGTTGTTTCAGCACTTCACTTTCACTTTCACTGAGTTCCTTCACTTTCTTGAATGTTTTTATCAATCATATTCTTAATATTTTAATCCAGCAGTGTGTGCACACTAAACAATTGATATGTACATTTCAACGATTTTAAATAACCTTTTGTCAAGCTTTGCTTTACACAGGTTGCTGCATACACAAGTTTGTAACAGAAATTGGTTGATCCATATCTGGGCGAAGAGCATTAAGGACAACATCCACCGACTTATCAGGAGCAGGCCCAGATGTTGTTGGCAATGCATACAGGCATGTAGGGGTCATACAGATTTCAAATCTGAAGCAACTGATGCAACTTGGATGAGCCTGTTATTTGAAATTTTCACTTTGATTTTCAGTGAGATTTTAAATACAGTCCTTCATGGGATTATGATTTTGGTTTCCATTGACACCTGTTGTGTCACTTTTTTTCTGAACAAATCATATAATGTACAATATTATAGATTTCAATTTGGACAATTCGTTCATCAAGGTCTGATGCCTCTAGCCCAAAGTCAGCTGCGATTGGCTACAGCCCGTGTGACCCTGGATGTACCAGGATAAGAGGTAGCTGATGGAAAGATGGATGGAAGGTAGGATGGATATGCCAAAACAATGTAAGAATAAGTAAAATAATTTAGTGTATGATGTTGAGTTTGAGCTGGTTTTGATGATAACGTCCAAACAGCACCAGCAGAAAACAACACACTTTAAAAGTAGAATAATAAACAGAACTGATCCAAAGACTCTTCATTTTTAAAAAGCTTCTGCCATCTGCTGGACAAATGACAGACAACACTTTCCATGTGTATAAGAGCTATGAAAAGCATTTAGACAGTTTGCATGCTAATCTTATCACTGATATGTATTTATTTATATGATGTGTAATATAACTACAGTATACACCCAGGATTATTTGCAGCCATCATTTTAAAGACCCAGAGTCTGTAATTGAGTAGTGTTGTGCTTCAGTATGAGAAGTGAAGGACATTCCTGCTAGTCATAGCACAGTGAAGTTGTTCATCCGCCCTCATGGTTACAATAATAAATGTGCTTAAGGGTATGAAAGAGGTTTAGGCAAAAAAAAAGGTTAAGATACAAAAACGACCCTTCATTGAACTACCTGATTGCAGACCCAACTTGAACAAAATTAAGTAAAAAATACAGTCCAATATTAAAAGAAAAGCTTTAATTGTTATGACATCTATAGTTTACTTATTGTTTTATGAAGTTTGTAGGTCTCCTTGGATAAGAATGAGTGCAAAATGAATGTAATGTAATCTAAAATACAGATTCAGTTCATTATTCTTAATTGGAATATTTGAAAATCTGCAGGTGGTGCAGCTGATAAAAAAAACATACCTGTCTTTGATACGCAGCCTGATATTTAGATGGTAATCTATTGGTTCAAAATAATTCTTCTTGTTATTTTATTTTAATAATCTGATAATTCGATAAAGCATAATTCTAGACAAAAGGAACATCTTTGCATGCAAGAAAGTAGTCTTTTACATGAAAACATGTTTTTCTCTACGTTGTCTTTATAATACATAATTGTTGATATAATGATACTGATGAAGAATAGCTGTAGCTCCTTTTGCACCAGATTACATTGGTGCATTTACATTTACATATGGATAAAAAAAAAACACATGTTGTGTTGCTCTGTTTGTTTTTATTTGATTTGTTACATTTTTAGATGCCACATTGTGTTTGAAGTGGGTGTGGGTCAGTAATGAAAACAGAGAAATCTCTTATCTGTCATCACACATGAGCCACACCAGCCAGTGCAGCTGGGCGGGGAGAACCGGTTCGTTTGCATTGACATAAAGAAGGATGAGGATGCAGGTGTGAATGCACCACAATTAGGAAGAAACTGGAAGTTTTATAGACTGTCCTGCAAAATAATAGTGCAAAACATCTTCTCTAAAATAAATGATTACAACAATTTTTTATTGTTTTTCAAATTCACCAAAATTACTACTTTGAAGACAATCTTGATTAAATTTAGGAAATGTGAATAAATACTGTAGATACGAAAAAGTTGATTCAACATGTTAACTGATACACCTGGATGGCGTAAGAACGCCACCGGGCATGCGCAAGAGAGCCTTTATTTTGAAAAGTCGTTGTTCCGGATGTTAAGGTATTTAGCACGAGCGCACAGGTGCGTGTACCTGATAACCAAGGTGGACTCTGCAGACCTCAAAGACATGATGCGCTGCGGTGCTAAATAAACCAGCTTCGGTTAAATTCGGTAAACTTCGTAATATTAAAAAAAAAAAACTGCTGACAATGAAGAGCGACAGAGCCACGGTAAGACTTTACACTATTTTATTTTAGTCACGAATTTAAAGCAGGTGGTGGGTGCAAGCTAATTATCGTGTTTCTGTTTGAAGAAGGGGATGTAAAATAGTTTCCGGCGTGTGAACTTATTTGTTTACTTATTTATTTTGCACTTTGTAAAATGTTTGTTAGGACAACGGGGTGGAGGACAGCGGTCACGGAGACAGTTCAGCCGCAGACAACGCATCTGGGGAAAGACGAGCTGTGAGTACGACCTGTGCCAGAAAAGAAGTTTCAGTTTAAGGAGCAGTGAAACTAATGGCTACTCTTTTACTCTGAAAACACTGTACTTAAATATACGTTTTAAATATTGTGACTTTACTGGGCTATTTCCGTTTTTTGGCTACTTTTATATATTAAAGAAGGAAATTTAATTTTATCATTTTACTGCACTGAACTTATCTGACAGCTGTACTCTACTGTTAATAGTTACTTTTCAGATTAAGAGTTGACATTAAAGCAACTGCCATTTAAAATACAATGTGAAGCTTTACAAAATAAAGCAGAGCTCCTAGTTAATCCAGTATTTCACAAAAAGGGATTTTAAATGAACAATCCAACAGTGCAATAACATTCAAACGGCCACTTTTACTTTTTTGCTTAAGTATGTTTGTGAATGCAGGACTTTCACTTTTTATCTACTTACTTATTACTTATTTATCTAGTACTTATTAGTACTTATTACTTACATAAATGCTTTTTTAGTACTTCTGGGATTAGGATTGTGTGTGTGTGTCTGGGTGTGAGTGTTGGATTATAAAAACAATACGCCCTAGATTCCATCCACCTTGATATGTAAGCCGTTTTATTTATAAGTGTAAGTCATCAAACAAGTAAACAACCTAATCAGTTCACTCCAGTGTGTAGAACTTCCTGTTTTGCTGTGAGGGCTTTGTTTCTGTTGGCATCAGCAGCTTGCATGTTTAGTCACAGTGATGTCAGCACCGTCACGTCTGCTGTAGACAAAACAGGTTTTCAGTTTGAGTTTGTTTTTACATGTTTTTGGAGAGGCACTGAATTAAACAGGCAAAGAAGTAGCCATCACAATTATACAGCAATCCAAAAGTATTATTTTGAATAAGATACACCGTAATGCTATTGTCTTTGTTTGTCCAAGCTCAACAAGCTTACTGGCACAAAGAAATGTCGGCAGCTGATGATCGTCTGTCTTCTTTACAGAGTATTGTGACACTGCAAAGTGTGCTGAAGAAAGTATCCCCGAGCCCTTTCCATAACTACAAGGTCTGTGGCTACATGAATGCCTGAAGTAAAACATTACAATCACATATATACATTCTGCTTCAAAGTCTCAAATACCCAGTAAGCCTAAGGGGAGTAAGGGGAATTATGTTTGTTACAATCTTTATTCTCTTTTAGCATCTAGGGGACGAATATTTAAATTTTATTTGATAATGTGGGTTTTTTTTTTCTATCTTTCTCCCCTCAGACTCTTGTTTCATCGTCTTCGGACTCCAGTGGATCATTTGTGAATGAATCTCAAAACGCGCAGGTTAGAGGCTACTGTCAAAAGCAGCTTTCAGCTCTGCACAGACACACAGGTGTAGGTTTGGGATCCTTGTTGGGAGAACACTACATCACCTGTCTAGTACTGAATGCATTTTAAAGACACTCCCAGTTATGTTGTTTTTGTTAAAACCCAGAAGTGATGGCAAACCAAATTTTGTTGCAGAAAACAAGTAGTGTGTTAACAGTCAGGGGTGTAATCGTGTTATAGTTTGCATTGCATTCCTATCACACAGGTTCACAATGTATGAGATGTGTTAGATCAGCATTTATAATTTTATTTTTTTTGGTTGTGTTTTTTGTTGTATGCACTGCCAGCCTCTTAGCAAGTGATATTTCTCTTGTCACTGTTTCAGAATAGGGTACAGGAACTGCTCCATTTTAGCCTTAAGGTATATTTTTAGACAGTCATTTGTCTGACTTTGAACACTTTATCAACAGTCCAAATGACACTTCCACTTCTGTCTCATTTTTCTTTCATTGTTTGTCAGAATGGAGTCAATGGAGATTTGACCAGAACAAATTCTTTGTACGAGTATGCTTTGGTGAGTACTGATTTATTTGAGATTTGTTTTTAAAAACCAAGACTTTCAGATTTTCACTTTTTTTGTTCCTATGACTTTGTGTTCTACCTACAGGCATCAGGCAAAAATGGTCATGTAATGATGAATGGAGGAAAGGAAACCTCAGAGGATGTCGATTTAAAAGCAATCTTTGTCCCTGTCCCGGAATTTCAGAGCTCGCCTCTGGATCGTCATCTGAAAATCAAGACTATAGCAAACAGCAATGAGATTTGTGAACCTCAAAACCATATTCAAGACCCCTTCCAGACATCGGCCGTCAGCACTAACACATCTGCCAATGGCTATTCTTTTCATGATGTAACCCTGAACTCACCAGACCTATTTAGGGCAAATCCAGACAAAGCACAGAACCCATCCAAAACCCTGAAATCAAAAGACTCTGACCTCTTTCAAGGTGAAGTGGGAGACCTTTTCCAGACTCCTAAAGGAGAGGTTTTATCCAGTGCTGCAACTGCTAACAAGGGGAACCTCTTTGATAAATCCCCCAGTGTTTTTGTGGACCCATTCATATCACCTTCAGACAAGAAGGATGATGTGTTCTGGTCTCCACAGCTGACAGTGTCAAACCCATTTTATACTGCCACAAACGGTGAAGCAGATTTGTTTCAGGCTACACACTTTAAGGAAAATAAATCAGATTCCTCAACTATGTTTTCAAAAGAAATCTTGGGCGTCTTTTCATCCTCATCCACAAATGCGGTCAACCCATTCCCATGCCCACTTAAAAGGGATTTATTCCACGAACTCTCCAGTTTGGATGACCCATTTGGCACTACTCCCTCGAAACAATATGACCCTTTCCAAGATGTTTCAAATGGGACTCCAGACTTTGTGCAACCACTTTCTTCAGTGAGTAAGAGTGAAGATATTTTTGCAGTAACTCCCAAAAATGCTGCCTCTAAAGGCTCATATGCTAAACTTCCACTCAACAGTCCATCAGAAGTGAAGCTGGACATGCTATCACCACAAGATCTTTTCAGTCCAGTACCATCAGAATCTCTTCAGGCCGTCCAACCAGAGTCTTTCCACAGACCGCAGGACATTGTTTTGACAACTCCTGAGGGAACCAAACATGATATTCTTGAGCCATGTCCCTTTTCTCGCTCTAGGAATCTGGCCATGCCACACAGCCACTCTCCAGCTGGACTGTCTCATGTATGTAACAGATGCCATATGATATGTGGAGGGCCATAAAATCAGTGTTTAATAGCAATATTTTACAGTTTGTGATGTTACTTTGAAACGTTTTCTGATTAAGACATGCATTTCTTAACCTATAACCAAACCTGCAGGTACTGACCATCAGGCGTCCACCAAAGCCACTTCCTCGTACTAGACCACCCAAACCAGAGTCGTCGTCACCCAGCCCGGGGTCGTCGTCACCCAGACTGGGGTCGTCATCACCCAAACCGGGGTCCAAACCGGGGTCATCGTCACCCAAACCGGGGTCGTCGTCACCCAAACTGGGGTCCAAACCGCGGTTGTCGTCACCCAAACCAGAAACGTCACCCAAACCGTGGTCGTCGTCACCCAGACCAGGAACGTCACCCAAACCAGAAACGTCACCCAGACCAGGAATGTCACCCAAACCAGGAATGTCACCCTCACCGGCAAAGCCTGTATGCTAAAACACAATTTAGAATAATGTTGTCATCTATGTGTGTTTAGCGCTGTTATTCTTGTTACTGGGTTTGATTTGCTGTTAATGATGTTCTTTGTCTTTTTGTGAACTGTGATTAGATTGGACTTCAACCAGCTGTACTAAAAACTTCTCCAAAGCCAGCTTTAAGAAAGCTCCCAAAACCGCTTTTTGGTTACAAATCAAAAACTCCGGTACGCATGCTGTTTAATTTGACTCACTCATCTTAAGCTACAATATGTTCAAGTGAAGTACTGTATATCTGATGAGTGACATTTAACATGTCATGTGTGGAAGGTATGTGTAGCCATTAAGTTAGACTGTAGGTAGGATGTAATTTTTCAAAGAATGTCTTTTCAGTCTTATTTTCTTTACAGGAAAGTAAACCAGTCGACGCTGACGACTACGTTGTCTTTGAGGACATCCTGCTTCTTGGACAGGTATAACAATTAATGAAACACTGAGACAGCAGTGAACCTAGGAGGCTTCATAGTGTATAATTCAATAATATGTACATGTTAAATAGAATAACCGTATAGTAGTTTTATCAGTGGAGCTAAAAATGAAAAGGTCTGCTCCTACAAGGGGGACATTTTTCCTGATGGTGGCATTGGAGGACAAATCTAGACACATGGCACTAAATTGTGCTTTGAAAGCAAAAATATACAGATTTTGTCTTTGCTTGTCTTTTCAGAATAAGGTCAACTGTATGAACAAGTTTTGTTTTATTACAGGAAATGTGTGTGGAAGACTGGCCTGAGGACAGTCCAGAGCTTAGCCCTGGCTTCAAACCAGTAAGAAAATATTGTCAGATAAATTGCACCGTGCCAGGTTCACGGCAGTGTTCTCTACTTAAAATGAATGTTGTGCCAAATACATTTCGGCTAATGAGTAATATGTTGTTTTTCCTTTCTTCAAGGCTGGAAAGTTGAGACTACGGCGCGAGTCACTAATGGTAAAGGACCATTCTTATAGTTTTCATTGCTCATTTTTTAAATAGGAAAATTAAACTTAACTAAAACTAAAATTAAACAAGCCTTAACCTTTCTCATAGGGGAAGGCAGACTCTGACGGAGGAAGTGGTGAGGAACAAGATCTCTCTGGAAGTCAGAGCAAGGTAAATTGTGACGCTTAACTTATTTTGCAGTGTTAGACATTCTACCATTATCAGTGTGTGTTACTACATACAGCTTAACCTCCAGTATAAACATTTCACACAGAAAAAGGAGAGGAGATTGTCCCTGCTCTCCAGAAGAGGCTCAAAGGTAAATGAAGTAATACAAAAAAGCAGCTTCTCTCTACTGACTTCATGTTCGTCATCATAATTGTAATGATCATCACTTTTTAGGATAAGTTCCCTGATAACACGAAAGACAGGAAGAGCCAGACACAACCCACTGTTCGTAAATCCTCAAAGGTAAAAGTCTCACATAGGAGCTCAAACTCTGTGTTGCATCTAAAGGGTTAGTCAGACAGACATTATTATTATTATTATTATTGCATCATATCTAAACACCAGTGCTCATTTGGAAGTTTGCTGCCTCTTTTCAGGAGTATTCAGAAACGTACATGTCAGGAGAGAATGAGGATGGAGAACAGAATGGGATCGATTACAAAGTATGTTATCTTTTTTTTTTTTTTTTTTTTTTTTTTTTTTAAACAATGTTTTGCTATTTATGTGAAATGTGAATAAACCAGTTGTGTTTTAACAATGTGATCTTTTGTCACCAGAAGAAAACTCAAAAACACAGAAGAGCTTCCATTGCTACATCTGAGCCAGAGGCAAAGCACATGAATGGACATTTACATGTAAGTTGTACCAATGTGCTTTAGTAAAAGGACTTGGGGTTCCCTTAAAATATTCTTTTGGGAGTGCCAGGCCAGTGTTATCCAAGTAGACCAGCATGTCAATGTGTCCACGGCCACTAATGAGTTTTCTGTGTAATGCTACTACAGGAGGACGGCACCAGTAAGAAAAGTGGCAAGAAAAACTCCATAACACGACAGTGGTCGGAGGTAAAGTACCAAACCAGCAGGAGCTCAGCTGATCAAAACACTGTGGATCCTTAAATGTCTGTTGCAGAGAAGGTGCAAGAGAATGAGAAACGTTAAAATGTTTATTTCAACTTTAAAAGATAGTTATTTGCTCAGATTCTCACAAAAATGAAGTAAAAATCATTCATTTATATTCCAAAGTGATAATGTGATAGATTTTAGTCTGGGGATTAAAAGGTTTATTTTTCCTTAAAAGAAAAATGTTTGTCTTCCTAAACATGATGATAGCATGTTAGTTTAATGATGCAGCGATCATTTTCAACAGGGCACGGTTTTGGATGACATCACTGGTGAAGATGAAGATGAGGAGGAAGAGGAAGTGGAGGGAGAACCCACACATGGAGAGGTTGACAGTGATGAATTTTATTTAGTTTCCTTTAATTAATGTTACATTAACATTCTACCCATTTATGTTTAAAAGCAGCTGATTTTGACTCAACCATTTCTTTTCATCATAGCATTATTTGTTGCCATTTAAAGACGTTTTTGAGCATTTCAATGGAAAAACTGTAAATATTTTGGTATTCATTCATTGGCAAAATTTAATCTTTTTGTCTCCAGAAGAGAAGAAAGAAGAAGTTGAAAATTGGGTTTGTGCCACACAGGGGATTTGCCATCACTTTAGAAACGGTATCAAACCTCTGCTGTACTTTTATATTTCTCTATTTCACAGCATGTGTGTTCATACCTTAATGAGTGGATTACATGTTCTTTCCAGACTGATGATAGATTGAAAGGAGCGCATGGCTATACACCTCACAAAGGCTCAAAGGTACGACTACATACATTTGAATGCAATGGCTTGTACATATGTGCTTTGCTTATACATGGTATGATTGGTATGAGAATGTCTCTGTAGTGCAACATTTTTGGACTTTTTCTTTTTTTTTTTTTTTTTGCCTCAGGAGTTACAAGATGGAGTTTTAGGCGCACATGGCTACACACTTAGTAAGATGTCACAGGTAAAGGTTACCTTTTAACAATCAACAGACCTCAGCTTAATTGTTTCCTGTGAGTCGTTTTTGGAGATTGCTTTGAAATGTTTTTTTTTTTTTTTTTTTTTTTTTTCCATTGAATGTTGCAGTTTTGCAATAACTGGCTTGGAGGTGTCATCTCTTTGCATCTAGAAAGAATATTGCAGAAAACAATCACCTTGCTTCTGCTATTAAATTATTGTCCGTTTTTAACATTTTAAGTTATTTCACTCTTAGGATTATCCACTTGATGGTGTAGAAGAGATAAAAGCCTCAAATCTTCAGTCAACTAGCAAGGTACTATTTTTCCATACTTTTATGCCAGGAAAAAAAAAAGTTGATATTTTAAAACATTGGGTATGGTTTTAGATGTGAATCCTGGTTTATTCAGGAAGAGTAACAGTTGTTTCCAATATGTTCCTCAGGCTGCTTTCCAGGACGACGAGCAGTGGCTGAAAACCCAGCATTGTTCTCCAGAACTGAATGGAGACCATCTTAATGGGGTGGAAGACTGCAAACCTGTAACTGCCTTTTCTCTGATTACTTTACTTTTCTTGACTCAACATTTCATTACCCATGTTTTCACTTAATGTTTTTTTTTTTTTTTTCCCTTCATCAATAGAAGAAACCAGCAAAGTTGAAACTGCTGCAAAGTCATCGAAGCTCTAAGGTAAATGTGACAGTTCTGGAAAATGGTAGGTGCTTTTGCTCAGTTTGGGGTTTTCCTAAATCTAAATGTTTTTGGTTTTAGGAGGACTTGAATTACACCACCCCTCAGAAAAAGAGTAGCTTCTCAGCAGAGTTGGATGATGAAGAACTAAACAAGATGGAAGACATCAAACAAGTACTTAATACCTGAACGCAATATTTTACAAGAATTCCTTTATTTAATTGTTTTAATTTTGTGATGATTTCAGTAACCTTATTTTTTGCTTTTTGTTATCAGAAGAATCGCAAACTCAAAGGTCTTGTTTCCAGGAAACACAAATCTAAGACAATTTATAGTCCAGCAGAACGGAGTGAAGCAGTTGGATTCAGCCAGCACCTGCCGCAGTCGTCACCCAATGTATGTTTAATGATAGTTTAATATACAACGTAAGAATTGCACATTATTGTATAACTGAGCTGCACTTGTTTCATGGCAGGATGCACTTGCTGATGATGAAATTAAAGGAAAATATTTCCTGAGTCCTGGGGAGATGTATGAGAGCGAAGATGATGAAGTGAAAACCTGCAAACCGGTAAACTTTTTAATCTGATGTTCATGTTTGCTGCTCCTTTTTGGATTATTAAAATATTTTTTAAATGATTCCTTTTTTTTTTTTTTTTAACAGAAGAAATCATCCAAACTCAAAGGCTTCAAACACAAGGCTAAGGTGAGTGCACAGTTTAATTCCTGGCTACCAGGCATTTTGCTCTTACAGTAACTCTCACATAAAGACAACAATCGTATTCTCTCTGTCTTGCCAGAGCAAAACCACGCACCTAGACTATGAAGAGCCCCCAGGAGCTACATCTAGTGACTACCTGTCTGACGCTGCTAAGGTTAGTTCATATGTTTTTAAAAGTGGGTGTATAAATTCAGTCCATGAGCTTACTTAGCCAGACCTTGGCACAAAACTGGGATTCTTCAGTCAGTGATTTCAATCAAACTGGAATGTTGAACAAACATCTTTTGTCTTGTTGAAACTGGTTTGCATTAAAGTCGTAAAAAAAAAAAGAAAATCCAGTTGTCATTGTTTTCCAGACCCAGTTTTACTTCTGTTATCTATCCATCCCATCTTGCAGCTGTCTTGCTTGATAAAGTAATACCCTTAATGTCGACTCTGTCTCTAACCTACTTTGTTTTGGTGTCGTTTTTCACTGAGTTAGACCTGACCAGCTTTATGAAAAGTCACTTTCTCATCAGCTTTACAGCCTGATACGGTTCTGTCTGCATTCAGTGCCTGCCTGCGTAGTATCAATGTCTGCCTATATGTTGGACAATGATGAAGTTGTCAAATGCACAGTATTTCCAACCATTCCCATAGAACTGATGAGGCTAAACACTCATTTCACTATTGTACACTGATGGGTTGATAAGAAGCCGTGTTACCAAATCCTGATAGTAGTTTTCTGATGCAGCTATGATATTCAAATAGAGTTAGTCTTAATTAGGAATAAATAGGAAAATGCTTAAAATACTTATTCTATAAAGGAGCACTTTGCTGATTTGTTGTTTGCTTTCCATTTAGTTTTAATCTCTCTGCTCCCACAGGACATAATACCTTTAACACGTTACTGAGCTGGTTCTGCTACATGTCAGGCATACTGTACCAACATACAAGCTGAGCAGACTGTAAAAACAGCGTAATATATACACAACTCTATTAAACTCGTGCCAAGTTTGATGACTAATCAGTGTGAATATGGTAAGGTATGTAGCAAAGGCCTATTGAAGTGCATGCTGGCTTGTTTTTGTTACATCCACCCTCCCCCCACCCCCAGGCAGAGTGGCTGGCTGCTCAGAAGGATGAACAGGCTGTAGCTGGTTTGAAGGATGAAGATGAAGAAGGGGTCAGTTTCTTTCAGTAATGAATATGCACATACTGGCTTCACCACTATGCAGTTTCTATGTATGTTTCCACTTTTTAATTAATGTGGTGCTCAAGTATGAATCATGCTTGTTTCGTTACAGGACACCGATAGTTTGATGGAGTGGTGGTACACTGTGGAACGTGAGTCACAATCGGACTTCGTTTCAATAACCGATTCAGATAAACCTGAGGATTTGTATGTTGTTTCCTTTCATCAACATCAATCACATGG
Source organism: Mastacembelus armatus (assembly GCF_900324485.2). Taxonomy (NCBI): domain Eukaryota; kingdom Metazoa; phylum Chordata; class Actinopteri; order Synbranchiformes; family Mastacembelidae; genus Mastacembelus; species Mastacembelus armatus. Next base: position 9,576,635 of record NC_046650.1, on the reverse strand, counting down.
TGTTTTTTTTTTTTTTTTTTTTTTTAATTTTTTTGTTACAGAATGGGATGAGGTGCCATCAGACGATGAGGACAAAATCCTAAAAGAGGATGAGTCTAAGTATATCTGCTAATTTACTTTGGGACATTGGTTTGATACTAATCAAGTGTTATCTTTTGGGTATAGAAGATTTAACGTGGCTCTGTGCCATGACGAAAATCAACAGTTAATGGACTGCTTCTTTGCAGAGTATTTGTAAGACTAACATTTTTTTTTGGTTTCCAAATAAATTCTAGGTCATTCACCATCTTGGCAGACAAGGTTCACCGTGGCTTGCGTGTCTTCATCAAAGTCTTTACAGAGCGAGCGGAGGTCCTGTGGCAGTCCATAATCGTGCTCCACGCCATCGCAGATGATATCAGCAACTTCCACCAGAAAACCAAGATCGCCGGCATCACTGGTGGCACCACCACAGCTGTGGGTGGAGTGACGGCCGTCACTGGTTTAGCTTTAGCTCCCTTCACCTTTGCAGCCTCTCTGATAATTACAGCTGTTGGTGTGGGTGTGGCAGCAGCTGGTGGAATTACCTCAGCTTCAGCAGCCATCTCAGATAATGTTAACAACATGCACGACAGGAAGAAAGTAAGTTGCAGTTTTACAATGTCTCCTGCAAATTCTCTTTATATGCAGATAATTTGCAGTGAATGTGTTGATGTACAACAAATAATACTGTAAGTATAAGTTAGAGGAGCTTGACTTTGACAGCACAGTGTGATTAGCCCTGTCCACTTTTTTGCCCAGTGACTTTTCAGTGTTTAACCTAGGACCACAATTTTTGCCCATCTTTCCCTAGGTGGAGGAAGTACTGCAGGAATATGAGAATCACCTGCTGGACATTGCAAAGATTCTGCACTTTGTCAATCAGGGACTGTACAAACTCCGGGGCCATCCTTTTCTCAGGTCTGGCACCCAACACTACTCAGAGGACTGGGAGATCCGTAGGGCTGTCCAGATGATCAGTATAGTTGACTCACCGGTGATGCGTGGAACAGAAATAGCAGATGGAGCTGTGGCCTCGGTCCAAAGACTCTTCAAAGGCATGGACACCTACTTTGTCAAGGATTCCCGGGAACTGAAGAAAGGCTGCAAGAAAGAGATGGTGGCTGAAGTAAAGCAGGTAGCTAATGTTCTCAGTGACATGGTAGTGGGGCTCAACACCATCAGAGAGGAGCTACAGGAAGCTATTGGAGAAGTGTAAGAAACACTGTGCATGATACCACTTTAACGGTAGTTACTTGTTAAAGATCACCAACGCCCTCTCCTGGCTAGATGAGGGTACTGTCAGCCAGTTCTAGCATTAAAAAGGATGTGGAAGGCAGGCAGTTTTAAGAAACAATCCAGCTGACATCATACAACCTTCTGCAGTATTCTGGCAAAAACAAAGTTAAGCTTACTGAAGTCATTTTTGTTGTGATTTTGTCACAGAGCTCTTTGAGATTTTAGGTTATTCTTAATTTATGTATTTTTAAGGTGTTTACCTTACACAGGGATTGATCAAAATATTAGGAACATGGACACCTTTTGTACAATTGATGCATCGGGTTAAAGGTTTACATATGTAGTGTATCAAGTTGCACTTTGGTGGTCAAAGGTGGTTTAAATTCACATCTGACACAGCCCTCAACAAAAATTATATATCCATTCACGTATTAAGTATTTTTGTGGGATCATGGTATTAAAATTTATTATAGTGCCACTACTTCCTGTTACTTTGTCTTGTTCCTGTATCAAATATTGTAAAATTCAAACCAATGTGATGAAAAATCTACAGTGAGTAGCAGTTGCTGGCAAAATATCTTTGGATACATTGTAGAGTTGGTAAGTTTTTTTTAAATTAATAGCATGTACGTATTTTTCATGTTGAGTTAAAGTAAATTTAGCTTACTGCTAAGGCTGTTTGTAAATTCTAACTTTTTGCTCACATCTTCTAATGCTGATTATTATTTTAAGTTTTCTTTAGAAAGAAAATGTGATCCTTAAGTATTCACAATAAAATTAAGTCTTGTTTTTAAGAGCTCAGTGGTGTGACTCTTCTACATATAATTTGGGTAAAAAAAATAAATAAAAATGTCACACTCCAGCAGTACTAATTTGGTAAAGCCTCTGTGGTTTTTAGTCTACTGGTAAACTACTTCTAAAGTGATACATCCCTGTGTAAAAATATTATTGCACAAAACAAAGATGTTTGATTCTTTGTCTAGTTTGTAGGAACATTTCGCACGCACATGTATTGAATGTAGTTTTATACAGATTCCGTTTTATTGTTCTTTGTATATTTTGCCTACAAAAATATCTTGGCAGTTTTGTTGTTCGGTGTGGCCTCTATATAAATGTTCTGTGCATATGTGTATTTAATGTTCTGATAGTCTAACCTTGATCATTTTAATCAATGTGTCTCTGTAATATTCTATTTAACTGTCCAGAAAAATGCCTATGTTGTAAATACAGAAAGATTTCCATTGTCTTAACCTCCCAATCCACTGCTGCAGTCTGTCTCAGTGCATTTTTTTGTGTAATTTTAACCTAAACAAAAAGTGCCTGTAAGGATCTTGGGATATTCTACGTTTATACATTCAGATATTTTAGTGAATCTGTGATTAAAGACTATTTCCAGAAAAAAAAAATGTTGCTTGCAAATTCTGGCTTAAGGTGAAGCTCCTGCCCTTCCAGTGCACATGTTTGTATGTGAGTGGTATCAGTGCAAAAGAGGAGAAAATATTAAGTTGCGTTTATACTAAGCCTGTAATTGAAACTATCTAAATCCAAAAACATAGAACAAAGTGCCTGAAGGGGTCATGCCCTAGTGATGAAGGAAAGGTCAAAAAAACAAGCATGTGACCATAAACTCCTCGGTTCAGCAGCTTCAAACCTGCGTCATCAAACCCACTGCTGTGCCCTTGAGCAGTGTATTCAACAAGCTGCTGACTGTGTGCGTGAGTGTCATGGAATCCACCGTGAACAAATAAAGGTTAAACAAAAAAACATGTAATACAGGGTCTAAAATAAGTCAAAACGCGCAGTTACAGGTCTGAACGTGTGTGGAGACACCCTGCGTCTGAGTCAGCTCTGCTCGGATCCATCTAAGATTTTGCCCAAACAGTCTGTCTGTACGTTTTGGCGAGAACGAAAGGAAGTGAACAGTTTAAGTATTTTAACTCATTTCTTCCTCTCTGCCTTCAGAATGAGGTTTCCCGTCCGCCCTTCCTCCCTGGATTATGCGTCACGGCGCAGCGGAGAAATCTCAGGAAGGCGACTAACAGTCGGGGATGCACATGTCAACACGCCACGGATTTACTTCTTTTGACTCAACACGGAGATAGGCACCGTGTAGATTTCTTTCTTGTTCTGTCACATTCCTTTGACCTTGCAGACACAATGGGCAGTGCGGTTTGGTAGTAACGCGATGACCTTTTCTTCGAGCGTCACACGCCAAACTTTAAAAGTCCGGCCGAACTAGACGTTTAGTGTATTTTGCTTAAACTTCGACAAAAGCAACTTAAAGACTTGTTACCGCACACTTGGACAATTCAAATTGGCCAGGTTCATTTGCAAAAAAATGGCTACATCGTTTGTACATTGTAACTTTTACTTGATCACACATAGATACTCAATTTTTCCGTGTAATCCATCTTCACAGACCCTGCGGCATGGTCAAACAGTACTGTACAAACAGTACCTACTGTAATTAGGAAAGTTTTGTTAAATACGCGATCATTTGTAAATCTTAATTAGTGATATTATATAATATTTTATTTATTTATTTTTTCACATTTTGTGGGTCGTATGACCTGCTGCTTAAAAATCTATTCCAAATTTTAGATGTGTATGCATTGCAGAATCTAAAACCTTTGTGACTAATGCTATTTTTCTATTTTGAAGAATATTTGTGAAGATGTTCTAAACACTAGCCTACTAGTATTATTTTCAATATAATATAGTCTTATATGCCACTATGGTGTTTGAATTATTACAATATATCAAAATATGCTTTAGTATAGTGAGTGGTGTAAAATTGGCCATAGGACAGTATGACATGAAAAATATGCCTTAGTATAGTGAGGTGTCTAAAATTGGCCAGACATCGAAAATATGCCTTAGTATAGTGAGGTGTCTAAAATTGGCCATAGGACAGTATGACATCAAAAATATGCCTTAGTATAGTGAGGTGTCTAAAATTGGCCAGATATCAAAAATATGCCTTAGTATAGTGAGTGGTTTAAAATTGGCCAGACATCAAAAATATGCCTTAGTATAGTGAGGTGTCTAAAATTGGCCAGACATCAAAAATATGCCCTAGTATAGTGAGTGGTCTAAAATTGGCCATAGAACAGTATGACATCAAAAATATGCCTTAGTATAGTGAGTGGTCTAAAATTGGCCAGCCATCAAAAATATGTGTTAGTATAGTGAGGTGTCTAAAATTGGCCATAGAACAGTATGACATCAAAAATATGTGTTAGTATAGTAAGGTGTCTAAAATTGGCCATAGAACAGTATGACATCAAAAATATGCGTTAGTATAGTAAGGTGTCTAAAATTGGCCATAGCACAGTATGACATCAAAATATGCCTTAGTATATTAAGGTGTCTAAAGTTGGCCAGATATCAAAAATATGCCTTAGTATAGTGAGGAGTTTAAAATTGGCCAGACATCAAAAATATGCCTTAGTATAGTGAGGTGTCTAAAATTGACCAGATAATAAAAATATGCCTTAGTATAGTGAGTGTTCTAAAATTGGCCAGACAACAAACATACGCCTTAGTATAGTGAGGTGTCTAAAATTGGCCATAGGACAGTATGACATCAAAAATATGCCTTAGTATAGTGAGTGGTGGGAAATTGTCCAGACATCAAAAATATGCCTTAGTATAGTGAGTGGTCGGAAATTGGCCATAGGACAGTATGACATCAAAAATATACCTTAGTATAGTGAGTGGTCTAAAATTGGCCAGACAACAAACATACGCCTTAGTATAGTGAGGTGTCTAAAATTGGCCAGACATCAAAAATATGCCTTAGTATAGTAAGGTGTCTAAAATTGGCCATAGCACAGTATGACATCAAAATATGCCTTAGTATATTAAGGTGTCTAAAATTGGCCAGACATCAAAAATATGCCTTAGTATAGTGAGTGGTCTAAAATTGGCCAGACAACAAACATACGCCTTAGTATAGTGAATAGTCTAAAATTGGCCATAGGACAGTATGACATCAAAATATGCCTTAGTATAGTGAGTGGACTAAAATTGGCCTGACATCAAAAATATACATCAGTATAGTGAGGTGTCTGAAATTGGCCAGATATCAAAAATAGGCCTTAGTATAGTGAGGTGTCTAAAATTGGCCAGACATCAAAAATATACCACAGTATAGTGAGGTGTCTAAAATTGGCCAGACATCAAAAATATGCCTTAGTATAGTGAGTAGTCTAAAATTGGCCATAGGAAAGTATGACATCAAAAATACGCCTTAATATAGTGAGGTATCTAAAATTGGCCAGACATCAAAAATATGCCTTAGTATAGAAGGTGTCTAAAATTGGCCATAGGACAGTATGACATCAAAAATATGCCTTAGTATAGAAGGTGTCTAAAATTGGCCATAGGACAGTATGACATCAAAAATATGCCTTAGTATAGAAGGTGTCTAAAATTGGCCATAGAACAGTATGACATCAAAAATATACCTTAGTATACTGAGGTGTCTAAAATTGGCCAGACATCAAAAATATGCGTTAGTATAGTGAGTGGTCTAAAATTGGCCAGACATCAAAAATATGCCTTAGTATAATGAGTAGTCTAAAATTGGCCATAGGGCAGTATGACATCAAAATATGCCTTAGTATAGTGAGGTGTCTAAAATTGGCCAGACATCAAAATATGCCTTAGTATAGTGAGTGGTCTAAAATTGGCCATAGGGCAGTATGACATCAAAATATGCCTTAGTATAGTGAGTGGTCTAAAATTGGCCATAGGAAAGTATGACATCAAAAATATGCCTTAGTATAGTGAGTGGTCTAAAATTGGCCAGACATCAAAAATATGCCTTAGTATAATGAGGTGTCTAAAATTGGCCATAGGACGGTATGACATCAAAAATATGCCTTAGTATAGTGAGTGGACTAAAATTGGCCTGACATAAAAAATATACATCAGTATAGTAAGGTGTCTAAAATTGGCCATAGGAAAGTATGACATCAAAATATGCCGTAGTATAGTGAGGTGTCTGAAATTGGCAAGACATCAAAAATATGCCTTAGTATATTAAGGTGTCTAAAATTGGCCATAGCACAGTATGACATCAAAATATGCCTTAGTATAATGAGTAGACTAAAATTGGCCATAGAACACTATGACATCAATAATATGCCTTAGTATAGTGAGGTGTCTAAAATTGGCCAGAGATCAAAAATATGCCTTATTATAATGAGTAGTCTAAAATGGGCCATAAGACAGTATGACATTAAAAATATGCCTTAGTATAGTGAGTGGTCTAAAATTGGCCATAGGAAAGTATGACATCAAAATATGCCTTAGTATAGTGAGTGGTCTAAAATTGGCCAGAGATCAAAAATATGCCTTAGTATAGTGAGTGGTCTAAAATTGGCCATAGGGCAGTATGACATCAAAATATGCCTTAGTATAGTGAGGTGTCTAAAATTGGCAAGACATCAAAAATATGCCTTAGTATAATGAGTAGTCTAAAATTGGACATAGGACAGTATGACATTAAAAATATGCCTTAGTATAGTGAGTGGTCTAAAATTGGCCAAACATCAAAAAGATGCCTTAGTATAACGAGGTGTCTAAAATTGGCCATAGGACAGTATGACATCAAAATATGCCTTAGTATATTAAGGTGTCTAAAATTGGCCAGACATCAAAAATATGCCTTAGTATAGTGAGTGGTCTAAAATTGGCCAGACAACAAACATACGCCTTAGTATAGTGAATAGTCTAAAATTGGCCATAGGACAGTATGACATCAAAATATGCCTTAGTATAGTGAGTGGACTAAAATTGGCCTGACATCAAAAATATACATCAGTATAGTGAGGTGTCTGAAATTGGCAAGACATCAAAAATAGGCCTTAGTATAGTGAGGTGTCTAAAATTGGCCAGACATCAAAAATATGCCTTAGTATAGTGAGTGGTCTAAAATTGGCCAGACAACAAACATACGCCTTAGTATAGTGAATAGTCTAAAATTGGCCATAGGACAGTATGACATCAAAATATGCCTTAGTATAGTGAGTGGACTAAAATTGGCCTGACATCAAAAATATACATCAGTATAGTGAGGTGTCTGAAATTGGCAAGACATCAAAAATAGGCCTTAGTATAGTGAGGTGTCTAAAATTGGCCAGACATCAAAAATAGGCCTTAGTATAGTGAGGTGTCTAAAATTGGCCAGACATCAAAAATATGCCTTAGTATAGTGAGTGGTCTAAAATTGGCCATAGGACATTATGACATCAAAAATATGCCTTAGTATAGAAGGTGTCTAAAATGGGCCAGACATCAAAATATGCCTTAGTATAGTGAGGTGTCTAAAATTGGCCAGACATCAAAATATGCCTTAGTATAGTGAGTGGTCTAAAATTGGCCAGACATCAAAATATGCCTTAGTATAGTGAGTGGTCTAAAATTGGCCATAGGAAAGTATGACATCAAAATATGCCTTAGTATAGTGAGGTGTCTAAAATTGGCCAGACATCAAAAATATGCCTTAGTATAGTAAGGTGTCTAAAATTGGCCATAGGAAAGTATGATATCAAAATATGCCGTAGTATAGTGAGGTGTCTGAAATTGGCAAGACATCAAAAATATGCCTTTGTATATTAAGGTGTCTAAAATTGGCCATAGCACAGTATGACATCAAAATATGCCTTAGTATAATGAGTAGACTAAAATTGGCCATAGAACACTATGACATCAAAAATATGCCTTAGTATAGTGAGGTGTCTAAAATTGGCCAGAGATCAAAAATATGCCTTAGTATAGTGAGTGGTCTAAAATTGGCCATAGGGCAGTATGACATCAAAATATGCCTTAGTATAGTGAGGTGTCTAAAATTGGCCATAGGGCAGTATGACATCAAAATATGCCTTAGTATAGTGAGTGGTCTAAAATTGGCCAGACATCAAAAATATGCCTTAGTATAATGAGTAGTCTAAAATTGGCCATAGGACAGTATGACATTAAAAATATGCCTTAGTATAGTGAGTGGTCTAAATTTGGCCAGACATCAAAATATGCCTTAGTATAGTGAGTGGTCTAAAATTGGCCATAGTGCAGTATGACATCAAAATATGCCTTAGTATAGTGAGGTGTCTAAAATTGGCCAGAGATCAAAAATATGCCTTAGTATAGTGAGTGGTCTAAAATTGGCCATAGGGCAGTATGACATCAAAATATGCCTTAGTATAGTGAGGTGTATAAAATTGGCCAGACATCAAAAATATGCCTTATTATAATGAGTAGTCTAAAATGGGCCATAAGACAGTATGACATTCAAAATATGCCTTAGTATAGTCAGTGGTCTAAAATTGGCCATAGGAAAGTATGACATCAAAATATGCCTTAGTATAGTGAGTGGTCTAAAATTGGCCAGAGATCAAAAATATGCCTTAGTATAGTGAGTGGTCTAAAATTGGCCATAGGACAGTATGACATCAAAAGTAAGCCTTAGTATAGTGAGGTGTCTAAAATTGGCCAGAAATCAAAAATATGCCTTATTATAATGAGTAGTCTAAAATGGGCCATAAGACAGTATGACATTAAAAATATGCCTTAGTATAGTGAGTGGTCTAAAATTGGCCATAGGGCAGTATGATATCAAAAATACGCCTTAGTATAGTGAGGTGTCTAAAATTGGTCATAGAACAGTATGACATCAAAATATGCCTTAGTATAGTGAGTGGTCTAAAATTGGCCATAGAACAGTATGACATCAAAAATATGCCTTAGTATAGTGAGGGGTCTAAAATTGGCCATAGTCATTCGACATACGACAGAATCGACATAATTTGATGTCCTATGACATCGAAAATAAGCCTTAGTATAAGGTGTTAAGAATTTGCAAGATGTATGACATGATTTTGTTTTATGTAATAGCAACATGCATTGCTCTCTACCAGTGTCATTCTAACTAATTACAGCAGATGGTGCCAGATTCATTTAAGTGTTCTTAACTTAGGAGTCTTTCTGTTTGTTTTTTGCGTCGATATCATCAACACAGTGAAAATGTATTGAATATGTTTTGAGCTTCTGGTGTATCAGAGTTACATCAAGTATGTTTCACCCACCTGTCTCTTAAATTATCATTAGGAAAACCTGAGCTATCTGCGGTCATCACTCCTGCAGCTTTGGAAGTTTGAGTGATGGCACAATAATGAAACTAGTAAGTCAAAGAATTAATAAAATGCTGTTTTATTTGTGTTTTTCTTCCATTTATTTAGATGAAGGTTTTTGTACATCTAGCAAAGCAAATATGCTGTCTACCATGAAGGCAGCTGTTACAAATTATTGACAGCTAATTCATTATTTTCAATATTAACGTTTGAACAAAATGGCAGGTCATACTCAAGTCGTAAACACATACCATTTAGCCACAAGAATGCAAAGCATCTGACAAGGAAGAACAAGATATGCAAAGTTGCTACATTATTAAGATGTTTTCTGAAAATTGTTTTGACAGACAACAATTCTGGGTAAGGTAAACTTAGTTCATCCTTCCCACACTGATGACATTTGATAACAACACTGTATAACAAGGGCCTTAATGGAAAGAGTCATTATAAATTTCAATTAAACATAATCATGAAACTTTCCACCCATCTTTGGTTTTGGAACAAAGGTACATTTCTTTGTGTTACTGGTTTGACTTTAACAGCATCCTTTCTGCATCTGAAACAAGAACATCTATATATTTTAGTAATGTTACTTTTTTATGTTTACTTTTGGCTCCACAGGAATCTGACACTCTAGCATTGACGTGAGTTAGTAGGGAACGTTGCATGGTAAGTCTACCATCTTTCAAACACTGAGCCAATGCTTTACATGAAGTCATACAAATTAAAACAAATGTAGGAACATGTAAATAAAAGGAAATTTGTAGGTATGGTATCGTATGGTAGACAGTTTGTAGCATACCCAGCATAGAAAAATGAACCACAGGTAGGGGAAACATAGATTTGAATGTGACATCAGAAGAGTGATGGAATTATGACACTTATGGTTTCCCAGGTGACTTATACTACTAGTTGTCCCATGTCTCTCCATTTCCTGTTGGCAAGTGCTTGTCCTATCATATGACAACTCTGAGCTTAAATTACCAAGGCAAGCCAAGCAAGAGAAAATTAAAAGTATGTCAATTTGCACTTTTAAGGCCATACACATCATAAATGTATTAATCTGTGCTGTAGACTTACTGTAGTCTACCTCCTCTATTATATCTTAAATTTGAATATAGACACTATTCCACTATTGTTTTTCACATAAAACCAACATACAAGTGGTTTATACGTAATGCTGGTTATACAGATGAGAAAGAATGTAATTATCAATTGTTAGTTTTATCACTTGTTTATCTAATTACACTAAAAGTAGTGATTAAGACAGAAAGAAATGTCACTTTGTGTGGCATACAAAATTAAATTCCAGCCACTCGTGGATAATTCAGAATATAAATCTTTTAAATACAGGCCAACAGAATGCATGCATTCTTGTGAACTATAAAAATAATCAAGACACATTACATTTAATACCCGCTATAGAAAAGGGTGAGGCCGTCATTCAGGTTGTAGCTTTTAGTTTGTTGTTCCTGCCTTCACAGAATGTTGAGGCTTTGACTTTTTGAAATTATCTGACAGAAGCGCCTGTGGCCTCCTTCATAATGACTTGAAATGAGTCATTCCTGTGCCCTGGAACTACACTTTGTATGCCACACCCTGCCTTTGTATGCTTAATTATTTTTCTTGTCTTTAAAATTGCTAGTTACTACAGCAGACTGTATCACACACTGACCCTTCTGAAAGATGAAGTAAGTGTGTGGCACCAGTCTGTTCCAAAAGGCGACTAAGGTTCAGATGCTGTAAATGGCCTCAGGGCCAGCACCCAGTGACGGAGCAGCCCTGGACCCTCTAAATGTATGCTTTATTTTTGTGTTCTACACGTATCTACGGCATTATGTGACACTTGTTAATGTATTTTTGATTGATTTCCAGGATGAAGATGGCCTTTTGGGTTGGTGGAGAACAGCAGAAGGTATGCTTGACATTTAGTTTTGATGTGTTGATCCAAGTCCTTTTAACTTCTAGTTACAATAATTTACTTTCTGTGCTTCAGGCTGGAATGCATGGAGTGAGGCAAACCAGGATGATGAACCACCTGACATGTAAGTAAACATTTTATAAAATAATGACTTTACAAGCAAAGACACTGATCAACCACAACATTGAAACCACTGGCAGGAAAAATGGGCCAATTTTAAGGATTTGAGCAACTTTGACTAAGGTCAACTTGTGAGGGCTTAGACAATCAGGTCAGAGCACCTCCAAAATAGCAACTATTGTGGGGTGTTCAGACCTGGACAGTGAAGCAATAGACAAAGGTGGCCTAGTTGAAAGAATCATATTTTCTTTTTACATCACATGGACATCTGGGTACTGTGTGTCATTTACCTAAGGATGGGCTGCTTCCATGGAGGCCCCACCTCACACCTCCCAGGATATAAAAGATAAATATCATCTTCAGCGGTCTCGTGGAGGATCACAGCTGTTTTAGCAGCACAAGGGAGACCTAGACAATATTAAGCTGATGATTTTACTGTTGTGGCTGATCAGGATATAGAAAAGTTTTATGTCCTCTCAGTATCAGCCTTAAAAATGTAAACAATCTAGATGGATAGCACCATGTATTCACTTGATTCATATTTCTGCCTTAGAAAATAGATCATCTGCTTATATCTTACAAGTAAGATTAAGCTGTTGATCAAGCATTGGAACATAATGCTGTACCAAATGTCTGTGTACAACACAGACATTTCTTCTGCTCTTTTTCTTTATCTTTTGAACTGAGTGTAAAATGTTTTTCTTGTCCTGGTCTCAGAGTGGTGGAACAAGCAGCTGATCGTGTCTTCATGGCAGCTCGTCTCTTTGTCCACTTTTTCGACCAGCATGATGCCTCCCTGCAGCAGCGTATCCTGGAGCTCCTTGCTATAGCTGATTCAGCTGACGTTTTCCATAAGAAAACAGTCACGGCAAGTGTCGGTGGTGGGCTGGCTAGTGTTGCCGGGTCTGTCACCGCTATTGCCGGTCTCGTTCTGGCACCCTTCACTGCAGGAACGTCACTCATTGTCACAGCTGTAGGCATTAGTGTAGCTACAGCAGGTGGGGTGGCGTCTGCTTCAGCCAACATCACAGATACAGTTCATTCAAAGACAGATCGCAAGAAGGTGGAAAAAATGATCCAAGACTACCAGGAGGAGATGAAGGACATCAAGGAGTGCCTGGAGTTTCTGCAGGTGAGAAGATAGAAGACAGCTTTTTATCCACTTGGTTTTAGTTGCATGCAGAGTCTGAAAATATACTGATAAAAAGATGACCTCAGTTATTTTACTCACAGTACGAATAAATTATATTTGCCTCAGATTTCAAATGCATAGATTTTTTTTTTTTTTTTTGACATGACTAGAGATGTTAGCTGAACAATATTGCATCTCTCATCATGGAAAAGTCTGAACTGTCTATTACACCATTGACTTAGACTGTGAAATGTGTTTACATGAATCTCTTTTAGCTGGTTTGCTAATAGTCTTGGCCTGTAAAACTGGAGTAGAAGTGTGAAATAATATTCTGCATACATTTAACAACCACACTAAAACAGCCTAATTAGCTTAAAATCTTCAGTTTTAACAATAATATGAATTTCAAAAATATATAAAAGTCCTAATATAAAATCTGTACCCTGTCTGCCTTACAGGAAGGGATGGAGATGCTTGAGGAGTGGAACTTTGAGAACTACGCTGAGAGCATCTCACAGAAGTACCTAAACCATAATGTCAAACATGTAATGAAGGAGGGCGGCCGAGCTGGGAAGGCTTTGGTGATCAATACAGAGAATCTGATTAATACCGTTCAAGTCCTCAGTGTGGCAGGTGGTGCAGCTAAAGCTGCACAGGTGATGAGCGTCACTACCGGAGTTATGTCAGGCCTCTTTCTGGCTCTCGATGTGTTCTTCCTGGCAAAGGATTCCATGGAGCTGAAAAAGGGGGCAAAGACAGAATTTGCTGCTAAGATCAGAGAGGTTTGTAAGGAGCTGAAGGACGGGCTGCTGGAACTGAACCATATCAAGAAACAGCTGCAGAAAATCATGGATGGGATAGAGGATGAAGAGCACTCTAAGTCTGATCTGGAGAAATGTAAGGTTTCAAAACTAAAAGACTAATAAAAACTCCAAATCAAAGCCACAGTGTCTTAGTCCCTTCGAGGTGAAATCAGGATGTGAAACTTTAAAATAAATTTTGAATGTGATTAAATGACAATGTGATTAAACATTTAGACATATGATTTACTTCTTGAGATGTTCATTCTTTTCAATGTTACAAATCTGTGTTATCACAGGGTGAGCATTTACAAGACATGCTTCAAAAATTGCTCCACAAAAATTCTAAACTGTCCTTTCTGATGTCCAACGATCTGGAAGAAAATGAGTTAACACAAATGTTAAATGTACACGTTCAAAAATCTATTTTCAATGTTTCAAATCCAAGTTTCAGTGTTACAAATTGTAATTCTGATTTCACCCCATAAATCCTAGGTCCAAAATCTCCAAAGCAAACCTTGACAAAAAAAACAAAACAAAAAACAGTTCAGCTAATTAAAAAATTATGTTTCAGCAGAAGTTTGTAGTTTTTCACCTTGACATTGCTCTTGAAAAGTCACTTTGCATTAACATGAGAACTTTTTTACATTATATAAAATATTTATATTTGGTCATTTTAATTACATATTTCACCTACTGCATTATCATCTGTGGAAATTGTTTATTTGTAATAACAGTACTTTCCTATTTTTTCTGTCCCTTTTTCCATCACTGGACTTGTTTCAGTTGTGAAAAGTTCGACTACATACCAAGTAAATAAATAAATACAAAGTAAATGAAGCAAAACTTTTATGTAGCAAAGTACTGAGGGTTGGACCGAGGCGGGACCACCTTGTGCTCAGAGAGTATTGTGATCTTAGGACAAACCTGCTGGTCTGAATTTCAAAACCCCTTTTTGTGAATTTCATGCTAATCACATGCTGCTAATCACATCTTGCTCATCCAGCATTTCAAGAGTTGTTTACAACTGCACACATACCTGATGTTGGCAACATGAAGTAACATGACACTGGTACCAAGGGGTTATCTTTCTATCCACTGCAACTCCTCCTACAGCCACCTGCAAGTGGAGGCACCTGCATACACAGACAATGAATGGTAATACATTAAAACAAAAATAATATAACATCTAGGGATAAAAAAGTTAATGGTAAAAAAACACCCAAAACACTGAAGTTTTGTTCTTGTGAAGAAGAAAATACATAGAACTCAGATCATTTAACCCTAACGCAGACCAGAAATAAACATATTAAACAAACAGGTTAAGAAACTCAGACAAAAGATGAGACAGGTCTCACGTAATGCGGTGGTGCTTAACATTTTTTCTACCCTGTGCAAACATGGACCTTCTGTCCTTAGCTCACATATGAGGTTCAGCAAGAACAACTGAGCATTTCCTCATTTGTGTCTTTCTGTGCATTCCTCCCAACAGGAATTCACTATTATCTGATTAAAGCATTTGTATCTCAGTGCTAATATCAGGCACTTTCAGAACAAACAGACTCTTGCAAGAACTACCTAACTTATTTTTCTATTTGCATTTGCGTCAGCAGTAGGAACACTTGAGTGATGTAAGCTGACATTTAGACATTTAGCAACAAAGATTTTGTTTCCCTTAAACCTGTCCAATTCTCTGAAATTCTTCATAGAACAGAGGCCCAGTAAAGACTTTAGCATCTGTTCTTTTGCTGGTGCTGTTTACACTGTCGGTGCACACTTACAGCATTCATGGTTCCTGTACTTACTTCCAACACTTACAAAACCTATAAAAAAGTTCCTCAGGTCTGACAACACCTGTAGGCCCACACAGCTTTCAGTAGACTTTTGGTTTGTTTTTAATGTCTTTTGCCACACGTCTTAACTGTTGGATTGATGATTATATTTCTGTGGATACTTCCTACAACACAATTTGCCCAGCAGCAACTCGACTCAGACTTTGACACGGCCTGTTTCTGGTCTTGCCTTCCTAACCCACCACTAGCTCCAAAGAAAATCACTGAATTTTGTCATTACTTGGCTGCCATGCCATGCACAAGACAAGTTTGACTTGCTTGCCCTTGTAAGCATGCTTATCAAGGCTGTTAAATATTCAACCTAACCATCCACTACATCAAACATTTTACTGTTGTGTGCCACATCTTGAGATATAAAGCAGCTTGAGTTTATGGGCTTCATGCTTTCTGAACCATGTTGAACTATGGCTCTAGAGGCATTTTGGTATGCGGTAGGTACAATATAGCAGCAATCTGTACTGAGTGTTAAAGGGATACTATCAGAGAGCACTTGAGGTTTTTAATTCTTTAGAACAACTCTTACGTACTACAAATGCTCTATGTTCCCGACAATAAAGTAAATAAATAATTTAATAATTTTAAATAAATAAATAAACTTAACTGTTATTGTAAGGTGTTACATAGTGTAGCTCCTCATGCTCAGACCCTCATTATTACCTTTTCAACTAAACCCTGGAAAGAAAGAACATGCCTAAAGGATTTACAATAACATCAACAGTGGGAACGCAGCTATGAGGAGCCTTGGCACCTCTTTAAAGGCTGAGTCTATTTTTACAGTAACAGGAAACAGAATGACTGTGTACACGAAGGAAGCATAATAAAGAAGTAAATATTTTGACAATACTGTTCATTACTCAAATCTACATTCTTTCTTTAAAAAAAAAAAGATCAATTGTGTTCTGATGTCTGAATGGGGATAAAAAATTGCATAAACTATTAACTAAAAACAACTGGCGTGCAGATGTACCCTGGTGTTTTTTCAATATCTACTTTTGTGACTAGACTGGCAGAAAACATGAGAATGAGGAAGAAGATAAAGTCTGCCGCCTTATTTACTGTAGCACCTATATGGAAAAGCACCAATCAACACTGTAGATGAACAGGTGGAGTTGGATGTTTTTTGTACTCATAGACCAAACTTGAGCAAAGCAAACAAAGAACAACTCATACAAAATAAAGCTACATGCAAGTTTGGTCAATTTAAATTTGCGCAGGTAACATTACAACTAACTATAATGATGAAACCAATCCCAGCTGACATTGGGCAAGAGGCGGGGTACACCCTAGATAAATTCCTGTTTTACCACAAGGCTGACACAGAGGCCCCTGGGAAACATTGGATTTAAGCCTGGAGCCTTCTGGCCATTAGGCAACAGTAATAACCACTAATCTTTGACATTTCAAAACTGCTTCATATACATAACTTTTCAGCCATATTGCCCATATGGATCATGAATATTTCATTTGCTGGGTATCACAAAATTCCTCACAATGTGACACCATATGGTTGGTTCATTATTATTTTTAGCATTCATAGAATATTGCAGCACTGGCACAGGAATCCTCAGAATTGGTGACTTACATTATATGTGTTAGTTAATTCTGACACTGAACAATAAAGCAATTCCTACATCAGATTCACCCATCCATACACTGTGCCACAAAAGCTTAATTCAACATTAAGGGTAATAAAGGTAACCTCTACCTTTTCGATGAGGAAGACTGCTGTAGATAAAGAAAACTATAGACAAATGAAGGTATACTTGGCCCCTTAGTACCATGATTTATTAGCCGCAACTTCAGGAACAGATTGGACACTGAGGGCAACACGAAATACTTCCTCATACCAACAGTGAACTACAATGCCTTTTGGTCTTGTCAATGCAAAAACCAGAAATAATTAACTCAGACAATAATTGTCCTGCTACGTCTACTGCCTCCATTGTGATGGCTTTAAAAGTAAAACAGATACTTTAACAGCAAATACACAAAGTATGATCTGCTATATTTTTGTTAAACTTGCAAAACAAAACAATGACGAGCCTTGGCAGTGGTCCACTGGAAATTGTACCATCAGATGTTTTTTTTATTTCCATCTAGTCCGAAAGCTGGGAAATACCTTCTTCGTCAAACACACTGCAACACATCACATAAATATGATGTATGATGTCAATACTGTGCTGATGACTTATTCTACTGTTAATAGATTGCATTATCCAACCTGTATCCAATTCATCACAAGACTATGTGCTACAGATAAAACTTGTTTCAGAACAACAGATCTCTACAAAACCATGACCAAGATTCTCACGTAACACTATGACTATTTACCGTCATGAATGACGCTAATAGCAAAAGAAAAAGTCATGCTCTACAAAACAATTCACATACAAACAATTGTACTCACATTTATTATACCCGGATTGTACCAACAGAAATTCTTGCCATGTTTAACCACAGATGACAGGTGTTATTTTCTAACTCTTCAAGGCAACTCATACAACTAGAAATCGTAAATCTTAACAGAGCCATATGAAAGAATCTCACAGGACACAAGTGACAGGCTGCCACTAAATTCTCTGGGAGCTTCCAGTGATATTTTCATGGCATCATTATAAGCCACTATATGTCTCTATACTGTATACTTCTTATAACTGCACAAAAAATGTGCAGCATAAAGAGAAGAGCAAAAGGTTTCACAATAAGGAACATTTTACATTGTATTGTCCATGCATGTCTGTCAAATCTTCAGTAATAAAATGACCTATGTATTTAACAACAACAATCCTAAACCATATTAAGTCATATAGCTAAACATGCTCTAATTTACTGGCTGTGAATATAGAAATAACGCCTCTCCTGTTATCACACTTTTATACAATTTACAATCCTAATTAAATAACATCCATTGTCTATTTTAACAGATGGACAGTTCAGCGTTGCCTAGACTTGCCTAGACTAAAAACACAATAGGGACTTTGAAACACACAAAACAGCTTCTACTTCCAATGACAAACCAGTTTTTGGTATCGTCTCACTGGTCTTATGACTACCTCAGTAGCTTAGTGGTGTACTTTGTGTGGAGAGCTCATTAAAACAGATAAATGGAAATTGTAAATCAAGCACAAAGGTGTTTTGAACTGGCCACAATTCATTCAAATGATATGTTTTAATGAGCCCTGCAGTGGAAATCTTGAGATTTATGATTTACTTTTGAGATAAATATAGAATATGTCAAAGTTGCATGAAAAAACACAAGGCAGTCACAAACCTGCACTAATTCTGACCAATTCTCTAACTTCTGGAGATACTCAGACTTTATACCTATCAATCTGATTTTAAATTAAGCTGGTTTTATAATTGAACTAGAAAAAGGGTTTGGACTTACCTATAAATCACTGTCTAACAGGCTTCCCAGGAAAGGATTAGTGAGCTAGACTCAACCTTAGAGTTAGACTCCAACTGTAAACTTACAGTTAATCATAAAGTATGTTTAAAGCTAGATGCCCTTAGTATTATTTATTTCACTGATTATAAAAAACAAAAAATAAAAAAATAAAGATGTGTTTCACATGTGATGTTAAAATAGATGGTTTTACTAAATCCTTAAAACACATTTCTTCTTAACTTGCATTAGGGTACCTCAGCAGCTGCTATTGCTTTGTTATTTCTAACCTCTTTTTAATTTTGCTAATTTTATGAGCCCTTAGTGGTGTTGTATTTTGTACAGTGTGGTGAGACTCGGTTGTTTCCTTATCTTTATCAGTCTTGTAGGTTACGAGAAATGTGAGCCCTAAATGCATGGAAACTCTGTCACAAAGCAGGTTAAACGTGCAGTGACCTAGCAAAATTCATGTGTGGTTTCCATCACACGCCCTAAACCTCTATTTCCAACTCCACCCTCTAAAAATATCACTAATGATGTCAGAGATGTTTTGTCAATTTCTTTGGTTACTTGACTCTTCCCCCTGCTTTGTATAAATAGTGGCACAGAGTGAACAGGTGTCACATCAGAAGCAGTCGAACTGCAAACCACACCTGAGAATAAACTACACAAGGAACCAGGAGCTGCATACACTTTTCCTTCTGAACCAACTTTTACCCATCATTTGAACGGAAGCTAAGAAAATCTACAGGTAAGCTAAAACAACATTCAAGATCTTAATATCTATTATAAAAATCACTTGAAGAAGAATAGTATATGGTGTATATGGAATGGACAACAAGTTACTCTTCAAATCTAATCTGGGTTTATTATTCATTGGAGATCTTATTATTTATAGTTTAAAAATGACTATTATAGTAAGTAACTGATTATCTTAATTGCCCCAGGTCAGTCCTAGGATCGATAGAGGCTAAAATAAAACTGATCCCATGAAGATCCTTATTTATAACTACTGCCGTAATGCTTAACAGGGGGTCTTCTCTCTCTCTGCTCTCCTATGGAGTGGCCCTCCCACCCCTACTTTCTGCAAGGGATGAGCTACAATGTTGGCTAATCATATCCACAACACCACCTATATTCCACCAGGAATATAGACACTACATGCAATTTATCAAGCATCTACTGAATCCAAAGAAATGATCACCACCAGTTTGCCTCTAGTCAACTCGCTAAATTCCCAAGGGTGTTCCCTATCCTTTAGCTACATGTTGTGAAACAGTTTGATTTGATTTAATGCAACTGTTGTGTCTAATTAGCTTTTTAACGGTTCATAGTTACATAGTTAACAGAGTTCATAACAGCTAAATTATGTCAGACATGCTTAACTGTGTTAATGAAAATACTTCTACATTAAACTGTTGGTTTTACAGTATTACAGTTATTACAGAAAATTGTCACCTTGACAATATATTGTTTCATTATTTTACAAAAACAGGTATCGTGTTTCAAATGGAATATTATGGTACACCTAAAACCAAATGTAATGAAAAAGTTCTATGATTATGTTTCTTCTATATGGTTCATGTTTAGTAACATCATTTTCTCTAAACTAAAGCAATAGTAGCAATGTTTGTGAATGCACTGCTATGACAAACTGCTGGTTAATAGATAATGTCTTTAGTATGTCTAGTAAAATATTTCACCTTTAAATATTTTCCTTGAGCATATCTGATACAGTCTGTTTTACTCCATAAATAATTGCAGATGATGTGTTCCATTATATTATTTAAATGAATAATGTTATGATATTTACTCCAGGCATGGACACCAGACTGGTCCTCGCTGTCTTGTTTGTGGCAGGAAACATCACATTAGCCACCGTAACCGCTCAGAACGAAACAGTGTCAGCTAACACAACACAGTCAGCTAATTTCACAACACCTGCACCAGGAACCAACTTAACAGCCAACGTAACAGCTCCACCAGGGACCAACGTAACAGCTCCACCAGGGACCAACGTAACAGCTCCACCAGGGACCAACGTAACAGCTACACCAGGGACCAACGTAACAGCTACACCAGGGACCAACGTAACAGCTACACCAGGGACCAACACAACAGTGTCAACCTCTCCAGGAGTGTCTGTAACAGGAAACAACACGACATTGGCGACAACCCAAGCTCCACCACTGGAGTACAATGACACAGTGGAGTCTCTTAGTGTGAGCAATGCCAAAAACCTAGGAAGAGTGGAACAGAACAGAATAGAATAGAATGCAGTAAAGTCAAGTTTATTGATGGTGTTGTAATTTATCAAGGTGTGCACTATACTACCCACTTAACATTTATCGTTTTTTTTTTCTCCCTTGCAGACAAATATTTCTAGGACAGGCTGTAGGAGCCAACAGCTCTGCATGGCTCAGCCGTTAGACTGCGACCCTGCAACAGGATCATGTTACTTTCTTGCTGTCAAGCAGAAGAGTGGTCAAAACTTTGAGTTTGAGCTCGTAGGAGAAGCAGATGGCTACCTGGCTGCCACAGTGTCACCCAACATTGAACTGGTATGTCAAGTTCTATCACTTGGAAGTCTGCAGCTCAGCAGTTAGACCAGGTTGACTTTAGGCCAAAGCATTGGTAGTTAAATTCCACGATTTTCTAGTTTACCTGTCAAAGTGTCCTTGGTCAAGACACCAAACCCCAAGTTACAGCCCAGTTCCATCAGTGTATGAGTGTGTGAGTGATTGTGTGCACAAATAGGTGAATAGCCTAATGGTGTAAAAGCACTTTTGAGTGTAGATAACTGCTATACAACTATAAGATTATTAAACCCTTAACACCTTTTTTGTATTCATATGTGTAAACTGCTTATGGTTTGAAACCACAGGGAAATAATGCCTCAACCTACGTCTGTGCAAAGAAAAATGGAAAGGTTTTTTTCATCAGCACTGTCAATGAAAACGGCAAGCTGAAACAGAAGAAGGTGAGTTTTATTTACGTAGTAGCTGCAGTAAAACGGGATCAGGATACGTGTATTACATCTGTTGAAGCCCAGATATACTGCAGTCTGTCATGCTGTTTTATTCCTTTGTTGCATTTTTTTGATTAAAAAAAAAAAAAGTAAACTTAATGAATATAGACTTCTAAACAGCTGCATAACAGGCTCAAAATAGTCAGTTATCTGGCTAACAACAACAATAAAAAAAAACAACATTTACTTAAATGTAATTTTGTAGTAAAAACAGTGACTTCATAGGCTTAAGGGATAATCAGTATGTGCAATACTTCACACAGAACTTAATGCTCAAGAAATATCTAGGCAAAAATTAATTCAAACTATCACAAACTGCAGGTTATATAAATATTTCTTAGACCAGCAGTTCCCAACCCTGGTCTTCAAGGAACACTGCCCTGCTTGTTTTCTAACTTATCCCTTCCTTACCTACTGATTACCTGGATCAGGTGCATTCAGTCAGACAAAAGTGGGAAGGGCAGAGGTAGCTGGAAAACAAGCAGGGCAGTGTTCCTTGAGGACCAGAGTTGGGAACCACTGTGTTAGACCACTGAAAACTCACTGTCTTCTTTGCCAACCGTCTTTACTATCCAGCTGAATGTGAATTCAGTTAAAGGCAGGATCAATGGACTCAAAATTGAGTGTTCATTTGCTGCCACCCTACCAAGCCCTGTTACTAAAGCATCAACATCAACATCCATGTCAGTCGCAATCTCTACTGGGACCTACGACAGCAGTAAGCCAACATACTGTATATCATTTTTATTTTTAATATTAATATTTTTCAATGTAATAAAAACATGAATCTTTTTCTTTCTCTTGTTCTCTCAGGTACTGATGGTTTGGGAACCCCCAAAACCTTATTTCAGAGCGCAGTTGTGGAGCTCACAAATGTTAATGCGTCTGTCGCCAATGTAGCTAACACTACTAACACCACCACTCCTACACCTAATCATGCCATCACACTCCAGCAATCACTGACACAAGGTAATCAGAAGATATTATTTTGATGGATTCCTAAAACTACTGTATCTTGAATTTAAAAGAAGAGCAAAGGTTGTACAATGCCTAATAATTGTTTTTCTTTTCTGACATTCTTCCCTATAGCTCTGCTGATCACTATGGGTGTGCTCTGTCTGGCCATGCTATGACAAAACTGAAGCCCCAAGGAGTCAAGAGATAGGAAGCCATAACCTCCTTTTCGGATATATAGGCTACTCAATATAAACCTCTCACAAAAGGTCTACTATACATACTTGATTTATTTTTAGGATTACGTTGAATTGTTTATCAACTTACCTTAGCTGAAAACAGAAGCGTGATGAAGGGTCAACATTCTTACACAGCTTTCTGACTGCTTTCATACCTATTACATAATCAGAAAATAAGACAATTTATTTTAAGACTTTTTATGTAATCCAAATTACTTAACTGCAGACAAAAACATTGTATCTGCACTACGTATAAAGCTACATGTGCACTCATAACAGCCAAAACTTATTTTGCGTGTCACTATCCATTTACGCTAATTTTTTAGGTTTCTTGGGACACACAAAAGACAAGCAAAAAACTATTTTCTCCTTTCACTTCATGATGATGCCAATAAATGGTAGCGTGTTTTGCATTACGTTTTTCTAGGTGGTGTGAATGTACATACTGTTGATAACTCAATGCTTTTGCAATGAAGCCTTAATGGGCTGATATTTTTGTTGTGCAAGTACACATGCAAATGAACAGCTTGTTATAAAGGAGGCTATATACATATATATATATATATATATATATATATATATATATATATATATATAAATTATATGGCACCAGATATTAATGAACTGATTTTGCACATTGCATGATGTAAAAATTTATTTTCTATAGAATATTTTTAAATAAATATTTTACGAACGCTGATCTGATCTTCATGTGACTAAATCAATTGTCAGATTGTCAGAGTAATTAAATATTTATACATTTATTTGCTGCAAAGAAATTCAATGTTTACCATAGGTTCACCTGTGGCAGCTGGTTAATAATGAGTTAAATTTAAAAAAGTTCAAATAATGGCATATGTTGTCCTAATGCAACAAATAGAAACTGACATTAGTTAACTTATAATGCTCTACCTTACTGCAATTTACCTAACATTAAGTAACATGGGACACCTGTTAACTAACAGTTAGTTGACAATTTAGTCTCAAGGATAATTTTATGCATGAAAATATATTTGCCCTTTAACAGTAAAGAAATAAATTGCATTGCACTATCAATGTTAACCGTGGTAAGGTTAGCAGTAGCTAATGTTAAGATAAATTACACTATTGCAAAGGCAGCTGGCTTAACTTATTGCAGCTAATAAAAGTGTTGTCACTCTAGGCTCGGTTGTCTACAAACACAGTCCTGTGGCCTTCAAATGGCGCAGTTAGTTAACGTTACCTAGTGTTAATCTTGTTTTAGTCTGATAGCTAACATTAGTTAACCTGGAATCCGAAGTTAGCGTTGGAAAGATAACGTTACAGCTAGCTAACATAACCTATAGTAATCAACTCAGTAGCACCAGCAATGTTAAGTTCGATTTTAGAAATTTTAGCGGTAATAAGGAGTGAGTGAAACTGGAGTGTATGTAGTTGAGAGATAAAAACATTTCAGCTGGTTAAAGTTAACTAGCTAGCGTTAACTAAGTATCACCGGTCGTGCCGCCTTTTAAGTTACCTAAGCTAACGACTAGCTAGCTAGATAGCTAGCGTTAGCGTCGTCGTCGATTTCTCACGCTAAGTAACATGACTTTGAGAGAAAATCAGAAAGCAACCACGTTATTCAACAACACATATCGCTATTGCTTTTTACAGCACAAAAGTGGCTATAAATCTGAATAAAACACATTCCACGGGCTAGTAAAATAAAGAAAACGTTTCCTCTTACCAACTGACCAAGATGCTGTTTAGCC
The DNA here is from genome assembly GCF_900324485.2 of Mastacembelus armatus. NCBI lineage: Eukaryota > Metazoa > Chordata > Actinopteri > Synbranchiformes > Mastacembelidae > Mastacembelus > Mastacembelus armatus. The sequence goes on along the minus strand of NC_046650.1, from coordinate 9,552,078 downwards.
AAACAAAGATGGTCACCGGAAGTGACATAACAATATATGTCTTTTCATCATCCGCTCCGTCGTTACTCTTCGTCTATTTTCATTTCTAATATTGTTAATATAAACTAAAAACTCCGTCTTCGTTAAAAAATTTAATATGTACGTTCTCAGGACACACACAATACCGAGACATTTATATTGGGGTGTACTGTACTGTACAGTAGGGTAGTACTACTGAAAAAGTTAGGAAGCAACTGATGGATTTATTTTCCACTTTGTATGAAATCTGAAAGATTTTGATGATTTGTGGTCACTACTGGTCAAATAAAAAAATGACAACACAACAACCTACACTAGAACATAACTATGAATAATTATAAGTAATGAAGTCACAATTACCAGCAATGAACCCATCTATATCTAGACAGTTTCCCATCTAACTAGTTAAATAAATAAATGGGATTTCAGTGTAAAATCAAAAATTTGGCACAATTATGGTATCATTTAGGGTCAGTTGTGGCTACTTTTTGGCTGCAGACCGTATGCTCTGTTGCTCTGTTGTGACTCTGTTGCTTTGCCTATTAAATTTGCCATCCTTTAACCTGAGATTTGCCTCGAAGTGGACTTTAAGACTCTTTATGTGACATTTAAAGCTAGTTTGGTAGTACAAAATAGGTTTGCGGTTGGTTTTGGCCTACTCTTTGTTTGATTTTGGCAAATTTTGGCATGCCAAATTTGTGCCATTTGTGCCATACATCCACCCTGAGCTTCCTGTCAGAATATATAGACAGACACACACACACACACATGGATGTGCACAGGATAAGTGATATAAATAATGGGTGCATGGACAACATGAAGTAGCTGCTTTAAAATTGTTTAATAATTATCTAATTATAAAAGTTGAAATAAATGCAGGGACAAGGTTGAATTCAAAAAGCAGGTGTCCATCTGGGTGTCTTGCCCTTCATGCAAACATGAGTGACTGTAAATTTACATGTTCTCATGTGCTTGAACAAATTGACCAGTATGCAGCTGACTATCCTCAGAGAAAAACTACAGCTACAACTTGTAACCCTGTGTTTAGTTCCTGTGTATCAATCTTAATGTCATTTTATTCAAGACCGTTCTAACTTTGACTGTGGAATCGTGTACAAAGCCATGAGTGTAATTCAGTGTATTTGGACCCTTAGTGGTAAGATACAGCATCTTATATTATGCTTTATTTAATCTGTTTATTCTGGATTATTATTTGTATTAAATTATGATGTGTTAATTTATCTATCTAGTGTGTATTGTTTTTATAATGTACTTTAAAAAGTTTCCACTTTTCTTTTTATTTTGTTCTGTTTTTTGGCCATTTGGGGCAGGAAAAACATCAAAATAAGGTTTCATTACCAAATTCCAGACTCTTTAAATTGTAATTGGTAATCTGTTAGTATTTCCTTGACTACATTCACACCTAGCAGGTATAAAGTTACCATTTAAATGGAGTAGCGCTTATGACACCTTTATAAATATAAGTCCAGTATTCCCTCGATCTATTTATTCATGCTTTACTTAGCAGCAATGTTGACAAGAATGCTATTCCGGTCAAGTTTGAACCTTTTCTTTCATTTCAGGATTTCTGTTTAAAATTATTTGTTCAATAATTGAGTAATATTTACTGTGATTCATGAACATATTGTTATTGTTTATATCATTTGATAATGGAGACAAAGTCACGTACTTTTCTATCTCTAATGATGTTGTCCACTCTTATCAGTCATTTTCCTCATGCTGATATATGGAGCAATAGCAGGTAAACTGTATTTTTTATTCATAACATTCTATGGTTTATGCTGCGTAACTATTAATAATATATTTTTAATCAACAAGCAGATGTTCTCCAAAATGTGGCACTGAATAAAATTGCTGTCCAGTCTTCACAAAATGGCACCCTTGGTGATGCCAGAAAGGCAGTTGATGGGAACAGAGATGTGAGTTGTCTAAAAGCAGTCTGCACCCTTACCGTAGAAGAAGCTGATCCCTGGTGGAGGGTTGACCTGCAGGCTGTGTACAGAATTACTGGTATAATGATAACCCACAGAAATGAATATGTAGACATGTTAAATGGTGCAGAAATTTGGATTGGAAAATCAAGAGAACCCACAGAAAATGTCAGGTAAAATGGCTTGATGCAGACCAGTATAACAAATCTGTAGGAAGATGTTACTGTTCTCACCTTTTCTTTCTTTTTCCTTTCTTTTTTCCACACAGGTCTGCAGTCATCTCTAACATTCCTAATGGAGACACGGTTTACATTTCTTATAGCGTTATAGAGGGACGTTATGTCACTGTGCGTCTACCGGGAAGCAAGAAGGTCCTAAGTCTCTGTGAAGTTGAGGTGTTCCATTCAGACTATGGTATTAATACATTTCATACGATGTAGATATGTGTGGTACAGTAACTAAACTTTTCAGTCTGTAGCCTGAATTTTCAATTTTCTATTTGGGTTTCCAGCATATTCTCCCAATGTGGCACTGAAAGGGCATGCCACCCAGTCATCAACACTCTCTGCTTTTACGGATGCCTCCAAAGCCATTGATGGGAGACGGAACTCATTCTACAGCTCTGGGTTCTGTAGCCACACTGCCGAGAATGAGGCCGATCCCTGGTGGAGAGTGGACCTGCAACAAACATATACAGTCACAACAGTAAAAGTGACCAATAGAGGGGACTGCTGTGCTGAGAGACTGGGCGGAGCTGAGATCCGAATTGGAAACTCATTGGACAATAATGGGAATAACAACCCCAGGTGTGTTAATATGAATTCATAACATTCAGCATTTAATATGAAATGTATTAAAGTTATAAAAATAATATTTCATTAATCACATGTAGATTTCAGGTTTATTCATGGATCCCAAATAATACATACAACTGATGGATTCTTCCTGTAGTGCCACACCACATCACTGACATTTCGGATTCAATGAAATGCATCAACAACTATTCATGGATTGCCATGACATTTGGTTCAAACATGGTTCAGAATGAATTGTATTGTTGTTGGTGATCTTCTGATCTTTGCATTCAAAATGTCAATGTGTCCAGTACTTCAGTTTATAACCAAATGCATCCCTACCAGTCTCAGCTGCATTTTTGTGTCTACTTCTAATCACCAAACATTAGCATGCTGAGATGTTAAGAACTAAACATGATAAACTGTAGTCTACCTCTTACAGCCAGCATGCTGGGATTGCCATTGGCATCTGGGTGAATTACAGCTTTGTGAGTTTACACCTGAAATAAGATTAGCAGCAGGCAAAGGGTGATGACATTCATAGATTATGTTTAAAAAGCCTAATGTTGTTCCCTTCTGATGAGAAGCTCACAAGATAACCATAACCATTTTGCCACTCCTTCCACTGTCAGGTGTGCCTTCATCTCCCACATCAGAGCAGGTAAAACCAAAACGTTCCTCTGTGAGGGAGGCAACATGGAGGGTCGCTTTGTGAATGTGATTATCCCTGGAACTAGAAAGACTCTCACGCTGTGTGAAGTGGAGGTATATGTTGCCCCAGAAGGTACTGCTCTAACTCTCTGTCTTTGATTCATTAAAACACAAGTGTCTTATACTGACTCAGTCCTGTCCTCCCCACCCCCTTTTCACTACAGTGGAAATTCTGTCAAATGTGGCCTTAAAGAGCACAACAGCACAATCAACAACTTTTGACTATGTATATACGAAATCCTCTAATGGCGTTGATGGGTGTAAAAGTCCAAACTATCTTGATAGATCCTGTACCCACACTTCGGGACAACAAAATCCCTGGTGGAGGGTAGACTTATCAGCTGTGCATAAGATCAGTGCTGTCGCTGTCACTAACAGAAAGGACTGCTGTCCTGAAAGGCTCATTGGGGCAGAGATCCTGATTGGGGACTCACTATTGAACAATGGCAACACAAACCCTAGGTGAGGCATAATATGTACAGCTTAAATATTTTAATTACTTTATGAATTAAAGATGAATTACAAAACGTGTTATTTCTGATAATTTGTTTTTTTGCACAATTGCTAACTAAAATTAAGTTTGCATTTTCTCCCTGTCAGATGTGGTACTCTCACATCATTAGATGATAGACCAGTATACCTTGTACATTGTCCAAACATGGAAGGTCGCTACATCAGTGTATTCATCCCAGCATGGAGATATATGACAGTGTGTGAAGTAGAGGTGTATGCTTCTCTGGCAGGTATGGATAACTCTGTCTGTAGACAACCAAACCAAAAACCGATCAACTTGTCAATACTGGATTATTCCTGATCAGTGCACTAATCCTGTTAGATTCTAGGGTATGAGCATATGTTACTGTTTTTTGCTACAATGTTTAAAGCTAGACAAAGCAAAATGCATAAAGTAAGATTTTTATTGTTGCTTTTATGTTTTTTTTTTTTTTTTAATTTAAAGTTTACTACATAGACGCAAAATGATAATAAGCTATAATATATTCGGCTGCATGGGTGCTTACTCTGGCTTTCAATGTTCTGTTTTCATTTTGGAACCAAAACTCACCAGCAAACAAGACAAACCTGTTTCAAAATAATGCGTCAAACACAAATGAGAGCAGAAACTGAACAAAAATTCTCTCTCTCCAATGTCAGGAGTTGGCAGCACTCCTACTGCACCTCCTCCTCTGAGACCTTCACCTCCCACTGTGAGCATTCTGCTGAGTGACAGGAATGTGACAATAGTGGGAGAGAGGCTTTGCTGGTCTGATGCCTTGTTGTATTGTAGACGTCACCACTGGGACCTGCTTAGCCTTCAGAGCCAGGAAGAGCAGAGTCAGGTGGAACAGCTGCTGAGCCGCAACCCTTTCCCCCTCACAGACCATGTCTGGCTGGGGTTGCGCAGGTACTCTGCACTTCCATTGATGTGTTAGAGATTTTGTTGATGTTCTGATTCAGGGCAACCATGTAATTGAGCAGGTAGTTGCTTAGTCACACACAAGCACAGCTCAACATGACGAAATATAAATTAGCAGGTGTAGTTTTTCATTAATATAATGACCTTCTACAGTTACAGTATTGTGTAGTACAATAACACAATTCTAAAGCTCAGCAGAAGTTTTACATAAGATCCTTTAAAGGCACTGTGGTTCCATCTTTATGCTCTGAATACAATGATTTTTCAACAATGGCCAAACTAACACCAGAAACTGGATCATTCTGGCACAATGCAATTCCCACCTGACTATTTTCTTTAGGCAAAAAGCCTACCTTTTGCACAGAAACCATCTGTTAAACACATAAGTGCAATTTCAGCATACACACTGATAAAAGTCAAAGTTGCTGGACTAGACTACAAAGGCAGCTGCCCTACCCAGTTCTTTTTCTATTTAGTCCATATATTTTAGGATTTAAATTTTGTCAGGCAAGGCAGGTTTATTTGTTTAAGCACATTTTCATACACAAAGGCAATTCAAAGTGATTTACATACAGCAAGAAAGAAAACATACGAAGGCAAACAACATAAAAAGGACAGTTCAAAGGAAAGAAAGTAAACAATACATTTAATAAAAGTTAATAAAATATATAAAAATCCATACACATTTAACAACAAAATTCACAGGATAAGTAAAAGTGATATATTATTCAAAGGCAGCAGGAAAAACAACAGTCTTCAGCATAGATTTTAAAATACCAATGGTTTTCATTTTAATAATTGGTTCAAATCTTCAAGTCAGATGTTGTGTGTCTCTGCAGTTCCTCATTTGCATTGCTGCCATCCCAAGCTTGGATGCTTTGCTGATAACTCTAACCAAAGCCATGCAAATGACAAATTAACTGTGGCATTAGAATTGCAACAAGTTGGCAATTTGCTGACTTATCTAGTCGTACACAGCACTTTAGAAAATGTTTTAGTTCTGTCAAACATTTATTAGTTCCATGTTTCCAAAAGTATTTGCAGCATTTTAATGTTTTTCATACTACTACCCCGAATATCTTTGTGTTAGACTGACTTAAATATCTTTGAAGGTCGCCTTGAGTTTTCAGAACTTAAAGAACTTATGAACTTTTATAGACAAATTGGTTTTATCAAAGAAAGATAAGAGTAAGACAAAAACTGTTAGTTATAGCCTTAAATATATATCTTCATAAAGAAAAAGTTGAATTTAATCTGCATTTTTAGAAATATTGTTTTAGAGAAAACAGAAAACTGTTGCTATAAAGAGTGATTACACAGCATAGCCTAAAAGCACTGTACATTTCATGAACAGCAACATTTTGTTAAAGCTTTCAGAAATCTATTTGGCAGATACATAATGGGTGGGACGTGGTTCTGGATGTCTGGAGATTCAATGCAATTCACAAAATGGTCATACAACTCTGCACGTCAATACTACTCCAGCCCCTGTGGAGCCATGCTTGGTGGAGTGAGTTTCCTTTGGGAAGACCAGCCTTGTGAAGAACCCCTCAATTTCATCTGCCAGTCAGGTTGGGCATATGCTTCATTTGCTTTAATGCTTGTAAATATATATTGTACATTACTTCAGTTCTTTCACTTCCCTTGCCTCTGCCCCTCTAGATCCAATGACTGGTTCAGAAAGAGTACAGTACTACAGTACTTTCAACAATCAAGGTCTGTAACAAGGATGAATAATATATACTGTAATAACTACTTTAAACTTCTGTACTCCTTTTATGATATCAACTACAGCATAGATGGCCCTTCATGATGCCACAGTATGTTTTCGCACAGAGACTTTCCCACACAAAACACAATGATACTATTATTTTTGTGTCTTCTTTTAGGCCTACTGCATATTTTATTTCATTATCATTTCATCTTGCGTGACGTGTGAAAAAATGTAAAAGAGCAATGTAAATTCAAATATCAGTAGTGATGCTCATTACATTAAAGGTAGTTATATTTGCATTGAGACAACAGAAAATATTCTAGGGTTGTACATTTTTTTCTGTGATTCTTTGACTGAAATTCAAGTAAATAATTTCTGTTACTGTGCTAGTGTGTCAAAATATGCTATAATTTGCAAACAGTCACTGTATTAGAGGTACAAATTAAGCTCAATGGATGAATTGTTGAATTGAACATAGCTAATTATTAATAAACAAACTATAAACTATACACAATGGTATAATCTTTCCTTTCAATTAAATAGAATAATTTGAAAGTCCCAGACACAAAGAAATAAAATAATAGCAAGACAAAGGTATGCTTCTCTAGGGCGTTTTCACTAGGTGTGACAGTTTCTCATGACACATACTTTCAATGATGAGTGAACAATAAACCTATTATAACAGCATCCTGGGTAATGTAAACAGAGCTAGAGAAACAGATTGGACATGCCGACAGACAGTTGCTGGGTTGGATATTTGACTGGTTCTTCTTGTCCTTCTTGCCACATATCTTTGCTGGGTGACTTGAGTTGGGTGACTCACTACTTAGATCAAGATTATTCTACCACGACAAATGATAGAAATTTTAGTAGATGTCAAATGTGTTGAAATGCTTCTGAAAGCCATTATATCACTTTGCATTTGCAGCATCACATTTGATTCACCATCAGTTTGTCAATCAACATGTCCACATCTTTTTGTCACAATTCTTCATTGTTTTTCGATGAACTAAGAGAAATCATATAAAAATGATCATATAGATTGAACCTAAAAGCTAGAAATGAAAGTATATGTTCCTAAAAAGTATATAAGAAATGAAATGAAGAGGTAAATATCTTTCTTTACCTATTGTAGTAATATTTATTTATTTATTTCATAATTAACTGATATTGTAAGTGGCACGAACATTATAAACCACCTCATTTTACAGCAGTTAGTTTCCTCTTTTTTCATTATTGCAATATCACACATTCAACACAGGTAGGCGCTGCTGGACTATTATAATGCACTACAGTCCTTCACTTGCTTATGCATCCAGTGAGAAACTATTATGAGGAAATAGAGAACTAAAAGACATAAGAAATAGTGAGTCATAGTAACTCCAAGCAAGTGTGACCATGTTTATACATGGGGAAAAAGTAAGTCCTCTCTCACCGTGATATAAACATTTCTCCACTGCCGGTTTACTGAATTACAAGAACACATGGTTTTCATCAGTAGCACTGTAAATAACATTCAAAAGACAGACATTGTGTTACTTTGAAGGTGACTAATATTTTATCAAGAGAATTATATCTATAATGCAGAAGTGGCCAACTTCAGGAACCCATTTTAAAAGTTGTTTCCTGGATAAAATCAAAGTGGACTTATGTTCCCATGAAACCTGGCTAACACTTTCAATGCAAATCCCTTTAAAGGGCCATGCCACCAACTTTCTAAAGGAATAACTGTGTTCCTACTTGGTCTGTTTCAACAGGTGATGCCATCAGGCTTGTTTTATACTAAATTGCTAGTGTGGCCTTTTTTTTACTCTTCTTTCATGTCAGATGGGTGGGAAAGGAGCAGTTTTAGTGACCAAAGACAGATAGGTGTAACTATCTGTGACTCCAATTTGGCAAAGGTTTGCTTATGGTGATGGTTCTCTGCAGAAACAAGTTCATTTTGGCGAATATTATTAGAGTAATTTAAAATGACTGCACAAGCCAATTTTGTCAAATTAAATGGAATTATGAATAGACTTAATTATCACCCGGTGAGAATAAAGAACATGCAATTTCACCATTAGCCAAACAATAAAACAGAGGGTTTTTTTTTTTTTTTTGGTGCAATTACGCATGGGTGGGGTAACAGCTTGTCATTGTCTATTCATTTATGTTACTCTGGGAGGAAAAACGGAAAGTTTGAGTGCGGAGAGGGACTGTAGTGCTCTTGTTAGGTAAGAGGAGGCGAGGGGGGAGGATATGGGAGAGAAGAGGGAGGTGGGAGTGCGTGGGACTGCTGGGCAGACGGAGAGGGGAGGAAAAAAAACTGCAGCTTGGACATTCCCAGGCTGGGCTATATAGCGGTAAGTGTGCAGGGGAAGAGATCAGGGCTGTTTTTACACACTGAAATCATAAAAAAAGAAGAATTTGAAGGGAAGGAAATCATATAAACGAGGTAATGGAGGCTCTTTGATTATAAATCTTTGAATTATAAAGTTTTTTGCGGAAAATGTCGAGAGGAAGCGAATCCATGAAAGGAGCTGAGGACTATGTAGGAATTCCTGACTGAAGTCATGGTAAGTCCCCTTTTTGTAAGCTCCAGAGAAATCAAGTTTGTCTGAAAATACTGCGAATATTTGAATAAGAAAGAGACTTTGTTGTGGTTCAGGCTGTTGCCATCTATCACAAAACCTTTCATATCTTTTTCAGATACTTAAAATGCATATGAACTGGTTTTAATTTGAGTCCTGGGGAAGGCTGACATCAATGGTGTTTTTGTTTTTGACCTATGGCAAAATGACATTTTAAATTTGTCTTAGAAATATATTAGAATCTATTTTTAAGGTCTGCATATACTAAACAACCAGACTCCCACATGTACATTAACTCAAAACAGCATCACTGATATAGGTTATTCATTTGATTTGGGAAGAAGTTTAGTCAGCAGCTGCAACTCTCAGTTTAAAGCTTGTAAAGTTGTCAAATCCCAGTGGCAGCAAATTATAATGACAAGATTGAAGTTGTGTGACGTTGGTGATTTTTGTGGTTGGCTTGCAGAGGGAATTAGGGGCTTCACTAAAACGAAAGAGCTCTCTGTTGCATCTCTGGGGATTTTGTTTACCCTCCCCACCCACTTATGGTCTGATCAGTGACATACAGAGGCAGAGAGACAGGGAGATGGCAGACGCACACAGGCACACACAGAAGAGCGTAAATTAAAATCAGAAGGATATTAACAAACAAAAGATCTAGATCATATTCCCGCTTCTGTGTGTCGGACAGGGTGGAGCAGTTTGGCAGGGAGAGGGAGCGAAAAAGCAGAAGGAAAAGGAGAGTCGGAGTGGAATAAAAGAGGAGGGTAGAGTTACTTTTTATTTTAGGAGACTTGGACTGCAGGGACAGTGGTTTCAGTGATGCCGCATTTTCCACATTGGACCTGGGAGAAAAGGGGAGAAAGAGAAAAGGAAAACGAAGAAAAAGTAAGAAAGGGGGAACAAGAGATGGCATGGACGTCAGCAAGGGAAGAACATGTGCAGTTTAATCTTCCTCAGTACCCAGCTGGGAAAGTTTGGGACTGAAAACAGATGTGTGCACAAGAACTCATTTAGTCACAGCAAAATCCCAATTGTATAGAAATTCATCTATTTCTATCACACCAGGCTCTTTACTGGTAAATTTAACTCATCTGCGGAAACAGTATGAACAAACCTCAATCATCCAGTTCAATAATTAAACACACAGAGCAAAGGAGGTCTGTATGTTTACATCCATACTTGCTCAGGGATATATATGGCTGCTAACACATGCACACACACACGCACGCACGCACGCACACACACACACAGTTTCTTTGCCAAGAGTATGGCAGAGGGCATTTCCATTCCCTGTGCCTGGAGAGCTCTGATGTGAAGTACCAGTCCTTGAGTTGGTCCAGGGAACTGACTAATTAAAAAAAAAAAAAAAATCTGATGAAAATAATAGAAACAATTTCTGTGTTGGATTTAACCTGCTTAGAGTTTTAAGTTAGAAGGGACACTGGAACAACCCAGACAGAGTCAGGGATGTCAGGCTTTCTTCAATGGAGTTTCCTGTGATTGTCAAAAGACAGACAAATACTGAGCAGGCAGACCAAGGACAGCTACTTCTGCTTTTTTTTTTTTTTTTTTTTTGACTTCTTTATTGAGCATCCAAGCACTGTTCCGCTTGGTCCAATTTAGGGCTGCAGTGGGCTGGAGCCACCCACAGCTATCATTGGGCGAAAGGTGGGGTACGCCCTGGACAGATGACCAGTCTCTCACAGGGCTGACACATAGAGACAGACAGACACTCACATTCACACCTACAGGCAATTAACCTAAGACCAAACTGCATGTCTTTGGACTGTGGGAGGAAGTACCCAGGGAAGACCCACAAAGACATAGGGAGAACATGCAAACTCCACACAGAAAGGCCCTATCACTAACTATATTTCTTCTCAGCTCTATGGAGCATTTTACCATCCTTCAGTGCATTATTGTGGTTTTGAGGCTTACAGCTGTGGTGTTATGGCTTAGTCTCGATTTTCGCCACAGCAACCAGGTGTTTTCAGTAATTATGCTCTGATAAACTACCTACTTCAACCAGCAAACGGAAAAAACTAGTGACTAGTTGGGGAAAAAATAAACACCCCCTAGAAAAAAGAAAAAAAAAAAAGAGTAAATATAAAATTTGCCTGGTTGAAACACAAGCACAAGTGCAAATTGATGCTAAAACTGGCCTGTGTCTGCTGAATGTCTAAATAAGCAGCTAAGTTAACAAGTTTGCACTATCAACAGTTTGAGTTGATAATGACAAAAAAGTCACTTAATGAGGGTTTAATGGATAAATCCAGTTTACAACTTGGATTTCTATCACTTACTATGGGATTATATGTACTCTCCAGACTGACACAGCAGCATGTCTTCAAAATTGAATGGGACAAGAAAGGAAACACAAAAAAACAGATGATCATAAAGAAAGCCTAATGGGAGAAACACTTATTTTATGAATGGTAAAATCATTTCCCAAATTGTACATTGTTAACATCGCAGTTTATAGCCTGCCTGCTTGGTTAAACTTCAGTCTAGCATGCTTGACTTGTTTACATTCTGTCTGACTGTTTGACCCCTCATCTCTTGCCCCATTTGATCATTGCAGAAATGTTGCTGTAGTCCCAGATTTCAGTAGTTAATTTGGTAAGAACAGTGTGGTTATAAGTAAGAGAAATGATACTCCAAACTGGGCTACCTCAAAAGATGTCTCACACACAAGATTTAAAAAAGGAAATCAGTGTCAGGCCTCTTCATCCTCTTTTCTCTTTGTTCCTCTTTCGCTTTCCTGTCTCCTCTCTACACCTCCCCTCCTTTTCTGTTCCCTCTTTCTCTGTCAGCATCTTTCTCATTTTTTCCTCCTGATCTTGTCATATTCTATCACCCATCTATTTTCAAAGTTCCTTTCTGCTCTATCTCTCTTCCTCTCTTCTCTCTGTCCTTCATGTACTGTAAGGGTCTACATCTGGTTTCTATCACGGTTGCTGCTGCTCTTGTTTCCCATCGATCTCTCCCATTAGTCAGCCTCCTCCTTCTCTCTTTTCCTCTTTGTCCCTGAACCCTCACTCACTGTCTGATTCTCTCAATGTCTCTCTGTCTTTTTAGGATTTTTAGCAAATACACTTGCCATTTTCCCACATTCGCTATTTGATTTGTTCTCTCTCTCTTATTTTTTCCTGTAACTCTCCCCATCTCGATTTTTCTTTCTGTGCCAGGCATCTGTTTGGAAGACAACCTCTGCCTCTTCCGTTACAGTCCGCATAGAGGAGAGAAAGACAGGAAGTCTGACGCAAGAATGACATACCCTGGTTCTGTGTGTCCATATTTGACACAAACAGGAGGATGTACACTCATGCACAGTGTACTGATTGTCCTTACTGCCTCTCCACGTGTCACATTAACACACACTTTTCCGGTGACTTAATGCCCATGCACCATAAATAGCATTGGACAAAGTAAACCCATTGGTTTTGGTGTCCATATTGTAATTATACATACTCTGAAGAGTATGCAGGAGAAAGCTGTGGTACTCAGTCAACAGGCAAACAAACAAGAAATATTACATAATTAAATCCAGATAAATAAATTGTGATGCATTATTATAGCTTAAGATGAGACTTTACTGGTACCCAGTGAGGAAATTCACAAACAACCCAGAAAGTAATTAAAATATTTGACCACATGTCCACTGATACTGTTTTATGAAGATTTTCAGTGCATAGCTGTTTGATTCTCAACAACGACAACAACAAAGCCTGAAAATACTTCCCCTGCTTTTTCTTAGAATGATAATGTGACTTAAAAACACACTAAGGGGTCACTCAAATCAAGTCTATTAACTTCTTAATCAAGTATAAAACAGTCACATGCCACTTCCCTGTTGAAGGCCTAGAATAAACTGTCATGTTTCTTGCCAAGCTCCTAATGAGGATCTGTTCTTCATCATCTTACTAGTTTGGTTTTATTTGGTGATAATGCGTGCACAGCTAGTTTTCCAAGGGACGTTGGAGGCTGTGCAGTATGAATACAGAGTTTCTAGTCCAGATGCATCATATTACATGCATGCTTTTGTCTGCAACAATTTGCAATATCTGACTGAAGAATCCTAAGTAATTCACTTAGGAGTAAGTGAATTACACCTATAGCACTTTAAAAAGAAGGCACCAGATTTTACTTGAAAGGTTCCTTCTGTCTTAGAGTCTCAAGAGTAATCTAATTTACAAAAAAATCATCAGGGCTGCTTTGATTCAAGTGCACATATGCGTCTGTGTCTAATTGCATTAGATGCATTGGTACTATAATCTGTAGGCTAGACAGTTGTAAAGTTACACATGCATCAACTTGACCATCTATGCAGGCAACACACACAACAAACTGTGACTGTTTTGCTAAAAACACGGATTTTACTAGATATAAGCAACATTCATTTTATAGCATTGTGTGGTTTGGTGGAAAAGCAGCATCATTTTTTCCTCTCCCTATTAGACATCACACACGGTGCATTTGAGTGATTGTGCTTCCAGACTGAAATTCCATTCTTCGGATGTTAGTGGTATATCCTGTTGAAAGCTGCGTGCAAACACAAAGAGACTGAATATTGAGGGGCAAATGGGGGGGGGGGGGGGCGTGCTGGTTGCATACAGTACAATCACACATCCAAACCAAATATTGTTACAGGCTAGCTAGGTGGTGACTAAGTGTAGTTATTCTGCCGGTTTCAGGAAGAACAAAAGTGTGATTACTCTAAAAGGCATTAGAAACATACCAGTGTCGAGTGTCCAATCAGCAATACGCTTTAGTTTTTACTATAATTTAAGATTGTGTAAACTAAGCCTCGAAATGGTTTTTGTCAAAGAGGAAGTTCCTGCTGGCTTGCCTTGAAAACTCCTGAAACCCCCATTGTGCTTTTATTAGATTCAGTATCTTCTTTCAACGAGCCAGAAGGCCGTTTGAACCTCTTTTACAAGGACTGTGTTTTTTAGAGCATGCTCTCTGACAAACTGTTGTTTACTATCGTCCAAGGGAAGAGACACCTCCTCCTGCATGCATGATGTCTTTGCGCAAACTTTTATATGGCTGATTTAAAATCGCTTAGTGGATTATGCAGTGAAGATTTGTGCACTGTTTCAGCACAGCCTGTTTGATGTCATAATATATGTTGAGTATAACATCATATGATAGCATATGATCATCAGTTTAAACATCTAAATTATACAAATGTCCACCATTTAATGTAGACGTTGTCTTTAAATTTAATACTAAAGTGTGTATTTTTTTTAAATAAAGACAATATAATATAATAAGACATGTAGTTAAATGTAATGGGAGAAATTTGTGGAGTGGTTCCTTTGAGCTGTGCCATTTCTCCTTTATGCAATTTTTCAATGTAACAGGCAAAGTTTGGATTTGATTTTAGATAAATCACTGACATGGACAACTATGACTTTTAAAGTAGGCATTTTACGTGTGGTTTCTAAAGACAGTCTCTTGGCATTTTTTTGGACTAACATGTCCCTTGAGCTACCCTTCTTCTGGAAAAACTGAGCTGTGTTCAGCAACATTTATCTTACTGTTGTCATTCGTTTGGTTTTTTTTTTCATGTTGCCATATAAAGTAGCTCCCATCCAAAAAGTTTTGTTACTATGGAAAAATAAATTTGCATGATTTTGAGCCTGGTGCCACTTTGCTGTTCGTGCCATAGGGGTTGAAGTCACAGTAGAAAAATCTGCTTTGCAGGCAGGAGAGTAGATAAGGAACAGAACATCTTACATCTCGTGTGTGATCCTGAGCAACCTCAGCAGAGCAGGTCTCTACAGGGTTATACTGTAGAGCTAATGGGGATTTTGCATCTGCTTTGTTTACAAGTCTCAACCTATCGCTACTACAACTGCTTGTTCTCTTCTGTGCCTAACTTTTAATTTTTCCTCTCTCTCATCCAAACTTGGATAAAAAACATTTTCAGTTATGACCAGTTATTTGTTTCAGCTTTAGCTTGAGTAGAAGATTTGCTGAATTTATTTTGTTAGGGCTCTTCAGTTTAAATTGCATTTGAAAAAAACAAAACAAAACAAAAAACTAAGAAAAATAAAACTAGTTCGTCTCAAATACTTCTCAATACTCATTTTATCCTCTGCTGTGGCTCAACCCAAACCACTGTTGTATACAAAAACAAACCTGAAAAAAATATTTTCAAATACTGTTACTAGGTCTTCCTCTGAACCCCCCCCCCCCTCCCCCTCCCTCCTGCACCACCACCAGCTCATTCGCTCCTGGCTCATGCTCTCACTAGCAGCGCTTCTTTTTTCCGTACACTCTGTTCTCCCATTCTGGGTTTTCTCCCATGGCTTTTCTGTCCATCCCCACAGTTGTTGTAGGTATTCAGCACAATATGGTGTCTGTTGAAGAGAATCCAGATGTAATTGTTGTCAGATGACAATCGGAGAGTCAGACGGAGGTGAAATAAAAAAGTTGATTTTAAAACAATTTCAAATGAGGAAAATAGAGAGCAGAGAGTGGGGTGAAACTGAGAAAAGGAGGGAGAGAAGGAGATGAGAGGTTGGTGAGGAAATGTGAAGGGAGGGAGAGAGAAAGAGAGAAGTTGGAAAAGAGAGAAAAGTGTTGCAGGTTGTCATGCCAACAGTCTATGTAGAAAAATAAACACTAAGTGTTGCGTGCTCTGCTCTGTCACCCTCCACCTCACGGGCTGGCCCACTGTTAAGATGTGTGTGTGAATGTGCATGCAGCTGTGCATGCATGTACGGTGTGTGTGAGTGTGTTTTGAAGAATAGCACTAATTGCTGGACTCTGTTGTTCTGGGGGTTCTTACATTTTCTCTGCCTTGGAGGAAATGTTTAACACTCCCCAGACCATATAACAGGAAGTTGAAAGTGGAGTATGGGTGTATATATGTCTGTGTGTGTGTGTGTGTGTGTCAGCAGAAAGTAACACAAGCCTGCTGTTAAACACAAACACAGAGTTGATTCACCGTGCCGTTATGAATTAACCCTCTCTTGCCATCTTTGTCTTTCTCAGGGTTCAGAGGCAATGGAGGATTGTGTGCAGGGGGCGCTGTCGTCGCTTTATCCTCCTTTTGAGAGCACTGCACCACCCCTCCTCTCCCAGGTAGCTTTTACAGCAATTAACATGGGGATATAAATAATTCTGATTAAATGATAAAGGGGTGTTGGAGTATGTGGGGAAGGTGATGTTATGTGCAGATAAATTGGCTTTCCCCAGACATAAACTGCTGCTAGATGCCAACACAAACAAACTCTAACCTGCTGGGTAATTATAGTCACACATGCTTCCTCAAACTGTGAGCTTGATATGACTTGTTTCACCAAAACTGCAAACTATTTCTGCTTTTAAGTCATCACATTATTGGAAGAAAGTGCAGTCAATCTTCTGCCAATTACCAATGCATTGTGGGAATTCTTTATAGGCTCTAATATCTTCAAATTCAAAGTCATGGTGTGTTTTTTTGTAATTTTAGCTTCTTTTCTTAAAAGCCAGTGGACTAAAGGGCCTTTCAGCTAATACTTTTGGGCCATTGTGAGTTAGCATTTATATATATCTAATAATTGGTTTATTCCAAGTTGCCAATCTAATTTCGTGCTGTGGATAAAACTGCTTCATAAAGTAATGTAGATGTATCCTTGGCAAATTTCTTGTTTTAATTTCTAATTACATGGTGGTTGAGTCAAGATGATTCATCCCCTCTAGCGCAAATGAAACCTTTTCAAATTTCATTGGATACCCTCAAAAATGAGTTGAGGTCTAGCTGAAACAAAGGCTGCTCTGTAAGGTATACACCAGGCGGAAATATGACATTGTTTTGTTTTGTTTGCATAATTATCTAAGTATCTAATGCTCTCTATCTAACAGTATTTGCTCAAGTGTTTCCTGTCGCTTTTTGCACCCTACCCAGGTTTTTTCAGTCCTGGAGTCAACTTACCAACACGACAGTCTGCGGTACCTCCTGGACTACTTTGTTCCGGCCAAGCATCTCCTGCACAAACTCCAGCAGCATGCCTGTGTGAGTTACAAACTGCAAACACATATGAGAACACACACGTAGCTGTATAATCAGAAGCAGAATCATCTATCAACTGCAGAAAGGACAGTGTGATAAATCTGTCAGCTGTTAACCGTTTGATTTATTTGGTGAAAAGTGCGAGGTCACAAGCTACACAGTGAAGTTTGAAGCTACATCTGAAGTCATCTGAAACCAATCCAAGTCAAGTTTCTAAAAGACAAGTTCAAGTCATGTCAAGTCCCAACAACTTCTAAAGGCATGACTTCTTTCCAGGTTTTTTGTGGAAAGTTGATAGTTGACACAAGCCCAAATCCAGGTTTGAGTCTTAGCAGAGCATTACACCAGTCATATTCAAGCTAGGTAACCAGTCATAGTAAGGCTTCATGTGTGTTCATGTTAATTGAGACAAGTTTTAAGTCTTAAGTTCAAATCAAGAGTTAATTCTTCCTAAGGCTTTGATTGCTTTTGTATCTTTTGGGATAAAGCCCTAGTCAGTAGAGACAAATCCAAGTCAATTTTCAGTTCATGTCCTGGTGTCAAATCTTCAGTCTAGTATCACATTACATGGTGACATGAAGACTCCAAAGTTCAAGGCATGTATGATTTGACACGTGCATGACCCTGTGCAGTTACCGACTACACTGCAGAGGGTCGTGTCTGCTCTAACACACTAGCTGGCTGGTAAAATTAGTCACACTGGCTGGTGAAATTTGAGCTTTACAAGCTGCTGTTAAAAGATATGCTTTGGATGCTGCACAGACAGAGATGAGTTAAATAAAGCATAAATACAAGAGTCCTGGTTGTAATATTTTGACTCCCACATACACAAAAAAAAAAAAACGCATGGGTATAGTATGAAATTGGTCACAATGTGCAGACATACCATTTCCACATTGTGTCCTCACATCACTCTCTCACACTTTCTGCTTTGTAAACACAAAACAAGACATACAAATGAGGTGCAACATGTGATTATCTCAAAGCTCTAATGTTTAAACTGAACAACTTTTTTTCAATTTTATTTTACTTCTGGAAACACATACCAAGGTAAAGAATGCATGATGTTAAATACAAACATGGAGGCTAAGATCTTCTACAACTTTCCATGTACACTTCTTCTAGACTTACAGACACACATGCACAGGCATTGTGAGCAAACTCTGTTTTCATTGTTGCTGAGTGGAGCTGCCTGGGATGGGAGTTAGACCGTGAGTCATGACAATAATTCCTTCCATATGTGACTGTGTTGCTGCTGTGAGAGAAAAGAGAGAGTGAGCACCAGAGAAGCGGTGGGATAGAAGCAAAGAATGAACATGGCTTTCATTCACTGTGCCTGCATTCACGCATGTGTGTCTGAAAAAAGAGAAGATGCAGGAGGTTGCAGACTATAGTAGACTGACTGAGGAATTTTTCAGAAGTGGGAGGCGGGTAGAAGTAGCAAACACTGGGGCACATTGAGGGAGAAGGAGGCAAAGGGCGGAGGGTCAGAGAACACACAGAGTTACAGGATGTAAACTTTTTAAGAGAGGAAAAGTCAGACATGCTTTTTAAATGCTAATATCTACCCTCAATTACCTGATGTTTGCTTCGATGAAACTTGTCCTGGAATCTTGCTGTAAAGGAAGGAACCTGAAAAAAAAAGACTGGAATGGTCGATTAGGAATATAATTTCAACATGTCTTGTGAGTCTGGAGGGCACAGAGGTGGAGGGAGCAGTCTTGTGTCAGATGATTAAATGTGACTGGGAACAGAAAAGAGAAATTCTGGATGAGTCTTAAACCCCAAAGGATAAAAAGCGATATAGATCTGACACAGCATTGATTAAGGTGCGAATAGTGTTTAGATTAAGGAGTTTTCCCTAAACATATCAGTTGATTAATGGTGCATCAGATTCCACGAGAGGCCTACCCTCTTTCAGCGTAGTTCACTGAGTTCCCAAGTAAATGTTTCTTCAGAGTCATTGTGGGATTTTCTATATTTAAGCCTATGTTGTTTAGTGTCCCTGATTTACACTGACTTTCTCTCCATTTTATGTTTTCCCCTTATAAAACAATGGACTGCTTTAACAATTGCTGGATGTTGGTCATTTACATATGCCTGACTCACACTGGCTTTGTGCAGCTATCTAGACTCTTCTCACTGTGTCATGCTAACTAAGCAGTTTTAAGCTATAGAAAACACAGTGTGACTCTCATGTTTGTCATCTCTATGTGGCACTGTTGAGCTGGCCTGGTATCAGTTCTAGAAACTCGACACATCAAAATAACTAGACCAAGCACAACCATCCAGGCAGGCTCCAACTGGCTCACGTGGACTGCAGTTTATGAATGGGAGAGCAAGATTGTGCATGTGCATTAAATAGAGTTAGGTTTTGGCAGGAGAGAGCAATATAAAGAGCAGTGAGTGCAGTACACAACCTGGAGAGGTACAAAAGAGACTTGCTAGACAAGATTAAATCTAATGCAGATGTAATTTTTAATTTTTTTTTTTTTACATTGAATACACTCTCTGACTTTCTCTTTCCAATTGTTTTTGATATCTCAGTCTCAGTACCTGGGCTGCTTGTTCCTCCACTCTGGCTGGCCTCTGTGTCTAGGCGAGAAGGTGGTTGTCCAACTTTCCACCTTGGACTGGAGGCTCCTCCGCAGCAATGACTTCTACTTGCAGGTGGTGCCTTTCTCTACACGCTGCCCAAGGCTGGCCCTAAAATGTTTGGCCCCCGGGGGGCGCACTGTTCAAGAAATTTTGGTACCCGAGTCACAGCACCCTCTTGTGTTCACCACTGAGTGGCTGCACAGCATCAACAGAGAACGAGGCCACAAAAGAGAAGGTGAGGAAAGGACATCCTGTAGTGTACCATTCATACACTGTGTTCACTGTCAGTTGGTGTTTGTTGATGCAACAAATGAATGAATGCAGGAAAATTTGAACGATTTATTCTCTCTCATCTTTGCACAGTTGGAGGTGGACTTGACACCTGCCTGGTCAGTACATGTGATGGTGTGGTTCGACTTCCATGGAAAGAGGTTGTGTATCCAAAATTCATCCACGACCCCTCTGAAGAGCTAGGCTTGATGTCCAACCACGAGGGCTCCATATCCAACCGTCTCCCCAGTGAGGGGGGAAGCAGCCTTGGAGGCTGGGGTGGTTCATCCTCTGGAGAACTGGACTCTTGGTCATGGGATGAGGAGGAAGATGACAACATACCACCAGATGGCTTGGACTCAGAGTCTTCACTCTCTCGGCGAAGGCGCAGTGAAGATGGTCTTGGGCGGACAGCAAGGCACTCTCAGCTGGATGGAGACTATGTGGAACTGTTGGAGCCCAGAGGGGGTCCTGATGGAGGGGTTGACCCAAGGCAGAGGTATCTAGAAATGCATGGAATCTGTAAGACTAAAACTTTGCCTCTGTGCAGGAGAGGTAAGGCCATCAAACTCCGCAAAGGAAAAGCTTGGGGATATGGGAGAATGGAAAGGCCAGGAAGCTTTCGGGCAATTCTTGGTGCCAAAGGAAACTCTGTGACCCCCAAAGATGAAACGATACCCCCTCGGCCTTCACCAGGAGTCACTGAATCTGGCAGAGGGAGGCGGTCTTACTCCTCCTCTGTCCATGACTCTGATGAAGGAGATAAAACAAGCAGAGATGACTCTGAGGGTCTAGAAAATCAACTTTATTTTGGTGGCTCATTCAAAGAGAGGAGGCCAGGTGTGGGCAGAGAAAGAGATAGCAATGGCCTTTCACAGTCATGCAGAGATGACCACAGAAGCAAAGACTCTGAAAGTGGTGACAGTTTGGTCACAAATAACATTCATGACTTGGCGAACCACAAAGTTGGCCATATTATAGAGGGCCACTCGGATCATGGCTCCCATTCAGACTCGGTGTTTGAGGATACTGATAAGCCACTGAGCGGAGACAGTGATGCCACCACCCCAACATCAGATGTACCAGAGAGACCATTCACTGGAGTCTCAGAAAGTGAAGAGAATCCTAACAGTGGCTCTAAAGTAAAGAGTTCGTCTAACCCAAAGCTGGCAGAGGAAAGGGGTGAAAGAAAGACAGAAGACAGAGTGTGTCCCAGGGGAAAGGAAGTTAAAACTGCAGGATTCAGGGCACCAAGGTAAAGATTTATTTCTTATTTGTTACAGTTTTCTATAACTATTTGTTCACAAGGTACAGCATGTCTAAACTTAGAAACATATAGGCCTGAAGTGGCTGATATAAAGACACTTAAACACATTCTAACAAACATTATGTCTAAACAATATAATTATTAACTTTCTGTTGTACTTCATTAAGACCTTCCTGTGCTTTGTCTTTAGAAGGAAAAGGAAGGGAAAGGGGGCCAAAGGGAGGGCTAGGTCTGGTGGCCGTGCACA
The DNA here is from genome assembly GCF_900324485.2 of Mastacembelus armatus. NCBI lineage: Eukaryota > Metazoa > Chordata > Actinopteri > Synbranchiformes > Mastacembelidae > Mastacembelus > Mastacembelus armatus. Next base: position 9,530,512 of record NC_046650.1, on the reverse strand, counting down.
TCAAAAGGGCATGAAATCACAGGGTAAAACTCCACAACCAAGCACCACCAACACCTCTACTTCAACAACGCTCCCAATCACAGAGGAGAACCAGCTGGGGCAAACAGAACAGGCCTGTGAGCCTGATGGAGTGCCCACCAAAACAAATGAGGATACAAACATAGGCAGTGCAGGTCTGAAGGAAACTGAATGTGTTTGCATCAACATTAACATTTCTAAAATACCCCATTCAATAGTTTCTATAATGTTTGTATCTTTTGACAGAGACAGAAGTCCAATCTTTGCCTGTCTGTAATGGCCAATCAGGCACATCCTTAGTTAATTGTTCTAATGAGGATGCAGGATCAGGAGAGACACATCCTGACCAGCTAAACGGTATTACATCTAAAGATCCTCCCCTGCTTAGGGATCTGGACACAAAGCTAATCCAGTCAGGAAAGCTGAAGTTGACAGGCAAGTCTCTTCTAGGTTGTACTTTTTCCTATGTTAGTCAGCAGTCAACTCTTTTAGTATTGTAGGTGTTCGACCTTTGTCTTTGTTGTTGTCCAAAATACATACTTAGACTTGTAACTCTTTACCCCTTAGCATGATATTGTTCACACTTAACATAATATTGTATAAATAAAAATGACTACTATTACAAGGGTGTCAAAACTATACACACATGCAAGACACAAACACTGTTCATTCAGTGGGACTTAAACTCTCTAAGGATATCACTATCTCAGATACCTGTCATGGGTAAACATCCATAAATCCACTTTAAAATGATAGGAAAAGGGTATAAATATACACCATAGGTATTATATCTTAAAGAGTCTTGTTATAGTTTTAGCTTGTTCTTCTCTTGGCTTTCCCACTTAACTCAAGGCCTACTCTGATGTGTCCTAACCACAGGTACAGTGGACAGGTTGGGGCGCGCTCTGGTTGTGACAGAGACAGATGCATCAGAGGAGGGCTTCTGTGAGGAGGAGATGGCTCAGGTCCTGGCCTGCTACCACAGAATCACACAGTAATGCTATGTTCTGCGTTTGTTTTATTCTCTCCTTTAGGATAGATTGACTTGACTTGCTTTTTGCTGACTTTGCCAAATACAGCAGAAGGTGGGGTTAACAAAACGCAACATGTGCCAAAAAAACAAAACAAGAAAAACTGTAACAAGTCAATTACCACCCACTTGTTGCTCACAGCAGGTCTAAACAAAGGTTAGTTTGCAGGTTTGGGAATAAATGTGATCCTAACATGCAGAAGGCCAATTTATCCTATAAATAGTAGTAACGTGTAGCATTTTCTGAGAATGTCTAGATAATGCAGTGAAAAACTGCATTTTTTTAAACTTAGTTTGCTCCTATTCTAATCCCAAAATTACATCTCCCCCTCCACCCTCATAAGGCCTGCGGCCAAGGAAAAAGGTCTCACAGTGTTAATGGACAGCAGACGCTCTCCACCCTCCTCCCTTTGCCTCTCTGCGCTTAAATTGTTCCAGGTGAGACAGAAAGAAAAACAACATTTAGCCAAATTTGCTAACCTTGTGTGCTTTAATTTGCCCATAGATGCAATCAACTAGCTCAAGCACATGTGGTTCTGCGTGTGTTCCAGGTGCTGGTTCCTGGCAGTCTTGGATCTGTTCTGGTTTTGGTGGAAGAGCAGCAGGAGTCCACCTCCTTTAATCTGGAAGGACCAGAGGTGACCTCTGCAAATCTTATGTTTGCAGCTTATGTACAAGAACACACTGGTGTTTTGTTTGTTGGCGATTTTCTTTTAGCTCAATCAGTTTTATATCTTTTATTTGTCTAATCACGTCAAAGCCACAGCGGTAAAGCATGTGGAAAAACATTGCCCATAAAAGCACATATATAAAATGCAAAAAGGGCAAGAGGAAATAACATTTCATAAACCGTGCTTTGTTTCTGTCTCGTGTTAATCTTGATCAGTGTCAGATGTTCTCCAGCTCTTAGGTGGAGTACACTTTCATATTGTGCATGGATCTAAACAAACAGAATTTCCATACAATTGGTGCATCTTTTTGCACATAACTTCCATTTTACCACTAAATCAGCTCATTGCTGAGCATTGAACAGCAGAGATCTTTCTCCCATGAAGAATTCTTTTTCTGCCATGTGTTTTATATTTTAACCTGGCGGAGCTAAATCTTTGCATGTTAAAAGGAAATCCTACTCAAAAGATGTTAACCCAGAAAAAAAAAAAAAAAACAGCTGTTGGCTCTGCACCTTGCATTCCCTGGCCCATTCTCTTGTTTGGTAGTAATTGCTTTTATTCCCGCTGATACATTAACAAATGAAGATGACGCAAATGTAATAGAACACGCTTTGCTTTCTCAGTTCTTTCCCTTAAAGAAAGCTGAAAAATGACTGTCAGACACTTAGAAACAAGAACAAGCAATCAATGCAAAATATGGTTTTAAGTCCATGTTAAATTAAAAATGTAAGACTAAAGCACTTATTTCCTCTTGCCCTTTTGCATACAGAATGATGAAGATCACCCTCCTCATATTCTATGTTGAATATTTTTTAAAGATTAGCTAAAGATTCCTATATCTTTCTGACTTATCTCATTTCCTGCCCTTAATTTTTATTATCCTGGCCTGTCTAGATCCACACGGTGCGAGGAACAGGGGTGCTTCAGCAGTACATAGATAAGCAGCAGCTGCCCAAAGAGATGGATGGAGACTTCACCCACTGCCACTCAGACTGGTTGGCCTTCAGAATAGTGAGAATCTGCAGTTTAAAAAAAAAAAAAAAACAAGATGTACTATTTGTTTTTGTTTAGTTTTTTTTTTTATACTTAACCTCCTACATTGTACCCAGATTTTTCTGTATTACATGGCAGAGTGACAAATCCAGGGCAGCTAGTGCTCTAACCTGAGTGTGCATTAGACTGGTTGTAAGGAAATTGGGCAGAAAATTGTCACTTGAGGCATTTAAGATTGACTGATATCTACATCTTTGCTAAATTACACAGACTTATTTTTACTTTCATGTAGTACATTTATGCAGCCCAGTCCCTTTTGAGCATAACATTTCTGGTATCCAATGTAGAGTACATATGGCTCTCTGGAGAAGCTTTTAGCATATTGACTGTGGAATTGATTCCAGGGTTAGTTTTTTCTGTGAAGCTGGTTTTTGGTTGAGGGACTTTGAGTTCTTGGACTAGAAGATAAAAGCTAATTTCAAAACTTACAGAAACAAGCTGAGGTTAATGAGAAAATTTTATCTTTCTCTCAATAATTAAACTTAGTGCAGAATAAATACAGAGGAAACATAAAAAGTCTTAACACTCAACATTAGGTTACACAAAGAACTGATGACAGTCTAACACGCTGGTTTTGCTTCTTTTCTCATGGACTAGAAGGGGCAGAAAAGATTTCATGCAGTTTCATACTTGGACTTGTACTGTCTTTATTTATGTATGTGTTTTTCATTTATTTGATGTAAAAACTAATATTTCACTCTTACTTTTCCCCCCTAAAGAGTCTGGAGAGCCTGACAGAGCGTTGTGAGAGCGCCCTCTCACTGCTAGGAGAAGCACTGCAGTCTATGGAGACTGAGCCAATGCCAGACAATATCAAGGTACACCAAAGCTAACAGTGTGTTTGTTTCTCATTTACTACATTTCCAAGAACCAACATTAATAAGCATGTTGCTCTTTTTCAGGAAGTTCCTCTGAGCATTGACAAACACAGACAGCTCATGGCCAGCGTGCTGGCCGACAAACGCTTAACTGAACTGCAGCAGAGGGGTGGGGCCTGGCTGGCTGGACTGACTAATAGCACATCTGGTCTGGCACAGAAATCACCAGACTGCAGGTACAATGTTTAAACTCAAATTGTGGCAGAATTTGTGTGACTTTTACTGTCACTTTTCATTTTTTACTTCTAGCCCAAACTCACAAATATAAAGAAACAAATGAATATACGTGTATTTACTGTGAAGTCCTGCATGTAGCATAACATTGAAAACTGGCAATGTGTCTCCAAACAAGGAACTGATCAATAAACGAGATGAAGTGGAAGAATATATGTATATATATATATATATATACATATCTATTGGCAGATTTAGAGCTTCAGAACTCATTACTTACAGTTGCAGTATGTGGGTCTGATATACTTGGATAATAAAAGGCATAATAATAGGCTTCTTCTTGTTATGATGCTAATGAGTAAATATATTGTTGGATTATACATTAGGCCTTTTGAAGTTGTGCTGATTTAGAATAGGAAGCCATGGGACACAGAAAAGTTTTTAATTAGGCAAATACTCAGGCATGTAGAAACCAACTTACACAAGCAGGTTGATCCCAGGGGCATGAATTGGATCTGCCTGTCCTTGACTTCCCCAGTCTAGGTTTTGATTGAAGGCTTATTTTCTCAAAATGAATTATAGGTTAAAAATATTTCTCATCATAAACACACAGTTGTTTGTTTTTTTTTTTTTTTTAGAAAAATGAAAAGCAGCTGGCAGAGAACAGAAAGTTCAAATGAAATAGGGGACAAGGCTGTGCAGTGTTTGTTTGTGGCTGACTATAGCTTAAGATGATCTAAAGACTGTTGTGTTTGTGCTTGCTCTTCCTTCTCCAGTAATGAGTTAGGGTTCAGTCTGAATAATGAGGCCAAATACAATTATAGACAGGATTGATTTACTGTTGGTCTGCAGAGCTTCTTGTTTTCCATAAATACATCTATTCTACCAGCTGAACAGTCTGAGTTTTGTCTAGAACAAAAACAGAGAACATTTTTTTCTTTCAGTTATTACCTGGTAATCTTTGACTTTTGACCCTTAGGGCTGCTCTTGCTGCGACTTCTAAACTCTACGACAGTGTGGATGACGCCCTCCACAGACTTGTTCAGGTATCTAATCAGAGAGGTCGTGACCTGGAAGCTCTGGGACGGCTGGCGGGACTGGTGGACAAACTGGAAAAGGTGTGTGAGGAAGGAAGAGGCTATTTATCTTAACAGTGTTCAGTCTTCTCATGCAATTCAATAAAAGTCTTTATTGTACAGCATTACACTATGAGTTTGACTTGCTTTGAGTCCACCCACTCCCACTTGTCTACTGTTGACCAACAGGGACTGGTTGGAAACTCCCATATTTGCTGCTATTTAGTGGTGCCTTTCTGAACAATGTGTTTTATCTAAACCATGCTTCTCCTCTACTCCCTTGTCTTGCTCACACACACCACAACAAGGTGGACAGTATAGTGTTGAATTCCAGTATACTTTTCTGTTTCATATGAATTTCTTCATTCCTGTGCTGGGTTTCACTTTGCTCATCTGTCCTTTTGTCGCCTATGTACAGTAAAATGTGTTGTGTCCTCCTCTCACCCCTCACTCCCTCTGTGACTTTACTCCACAGTGTGACAAGGAGATTGCACAAGTCCAGTCACAGCTGGAAGACTACAAGGATCCTCCTCTCTCCCTCAGCAGACTTTCACTGAAACAGCAGAAGTTCAAAACTTTTAGAGAAACAGCCAATGTGAGTCTTCGATACATGTATATTTGCATTTTTTGACGCAGTATTCCTCAAAAACCTATATACAGCACAGAATTGCCTGCATGTGTGTACGTACATTTGTTTGCATGCGCACAAAAAACACAGTATAATAAATAGATTTCAGATTATATACTACATAAAACTCCTAATTGCTTTCAAGCAAGACTATTGTATTGTATGTAATGTTAAAAATCAAATAAGCAATAAACTATTGCTAAGCTCAATGCTGCTATGGGCTTTACAGATGTAGCCCTCTGGTGTAACAAAAAACTGATAAACAACACAAGCTGGTGATCGTTCTGGTTGGTGCAGACCAAAAACAGAGCCAAAAGAGAGTCAGTAATGGACCCTGATTTGCCATGTGGCCAGAAAGACAAAACCAAAATAAAGCTCATGCTGCTATAATATATAATATATAACTGCTGGATGTTTAAATAAGATCTGTTTGCTATCAAGTTCCCTATATTAACTTTAAATGATGCCAGAGTTAACAGCTTATCTCTGCTTCCCTCCAGTGGTGAAAAAATAAAATACTGCTGGTTTAAATCTTGCACAAGGTGTGATGGTAATAGAGAAGACTTAAAACACTTTAGGGTATTTCCAGGCAAAGACTTTACAGGGAATCTTCCTGAATCCTTTAGGAACTGCACAGCGAGACCCTGTCAGTACTCAGTGATTTGGAGGGCTGGTGTGAGCTGGACTGGGCAGGCCTGACTGACGTCCAGATCCGACTCCCTCCTGTCAGGGAGAAGCTGAGAGACATGTCTCATTGTCTGTCTGATTGCTGGACCACCCTGGATAACACACAAAGGCTGCTGTCCACACTGACTGAGGTAGAAGAAGCCATCAAGAGGTTATGACCATGCATTAATACTTTAAAATCTTCCAAAGGACAAACTGCAATCATGTTTTTTTCTCTGTCTTGCGCAGGCCACCCAGTGGTGCGATGCAGTCTCCTCCACCTCCTCCTCCCCCTCTTCTACCACCTGCCCTCTGGCTTCCCTCCCTCCCATCCCCCCGTCCCGTTTCCAGGACGCTCGATCTTTAGCCATAGAGCTTGGTGGTGGGGCACTCCTGGATCTCTGGACCCAGACAGTGGAGCGCTACCAGCGTACTGTAGCACAGGTCAAACCCCGCTTCCTCCAGTCTGACAGGACCCAGAATCAAGGCCAAGGAAAGTCCAAGACACCTTCAGCTAGCAGCCTGTGGGACCTGATGGGTCCAGAGGGAGAGGGCGACTGGGGGCTGGGTGCAGGAGAAGGAGGGCTGCAGTCCTGGGGATCACTGGCCTCGCTGTTCAGACCGCAAACCTGCTCCACACTGAAAATAGGAGAGGATAAAGGGAATAAAAAAGAGGGAGCAGGAGGAGGAAGTGGAGGAGGAGCTGGGGGAGCTGGAGGTGGGAAGTTTTTGCAGAACCTCTTAAATCCTGGAAAGAAAAGTGTGAGTTGGTGCTTTGTTTTGTATTGAATACTAAAATACCTCACCTATTTTCATCAACTCATCTTTTCATAGGAGAAACAACATGTGCTTATAGTTTCTTTCAGCTCATTCTTTTGCTTTTCTAGCCATGAACTTCACTGTTCTGATTTTAATCTGTCTAGTCTAATGTCATGTTTATATCCATCTTCTTTCAGCCCACAGAGGCCCCACTCCCACCTAAGCCACCCAGAAAGCGCCACCCAAGCTTTGACCTCCAGGCCCTTCTGGCACCCCGCAGAGGCACGGCGACCCCGAAAGCTGCTGAGTCTCCGGTGGTCGGGGCGAGCCGGAACTCCCCCATGTCCTGGCTTGGGAGGCGGGCGGTAGCTGACCCTGTTGTCACTACAAGCATGGCTACAGCTATCCCTGGATGGGGCGGAGGAGGAGCTGGAGGGGTGCTGATCCGAGGAGTGGAGGTCAGCAGCAAGGAGGTTGTTGATCACACAGGGTCACCACGGCAACACGTGCTCCTGAGTAGGACCGAGAGGGAGACGGGTACAGACCGAACAGGTTCAACTGCTCAGAGGTGGGTTTGTGTCTTTTTTTTTTTTTCTTTTCATTTTTGTTAAAATGCGATCTTTGTGAGTATTTTACTGTGGGAGAAATTGAGTTGGAGAAGGTTGAGGGTTGGCTTAGAGCTCCAAAACAAAACCAACATTATAAATTTCACCAGGAGAAAGCCAAGCCGAGATGTGAGAAGTGATTCATCCTTTTTGGAATAATTAAGTAAACTTAAGTCTGTTTTATCAGTCGGCGTGCAATCTTAGATACTTTCATTATCACTAACCATCTGATCTCTGTCCATTGCTTACAGCTATCTTCACACCCACGTCCCCTCTTATTTCACCATTTGTTTCTCTTCTGCCAACACACTCATCTATTTTCATTTACTTGCTCTCCTCATTATCTCTTTGTTTCTCCCATTCTTCCCATCCATCTCGCAGTAAGCTGTACCTGCTCTGGTGTAGGATGCTGAGCTCAGAGAGGCAGTATGTGGCTGTGTTGAAGGGTGTAGAAGAGACATATCTCCCCTTACTGGAGCTCTCAGACACCCCAGCCTCCATCAGGGGGAAGGCAGATGCCCTCTTCCCTAACTGGGCCAGCCTCTGCACTTTTCACTCGCAGAACCTACTTCCTGCTATGGAGGGCGCCCTCGTGCAGAGCTTATTGCAACAGGACTGCTTCAGCAAATATGTAAGTTCAGGAATTTGGGGTCAACAGTAAAGGAAAAATATAATTATGTTGTTTTATCATACGTTTTGACTACTGAGATCACAGCACAGTCTTTCTGGCTTGTTACATAAAAATCAGTGGCTACCTGCCATAATTCATCACAGGTTTTGATATGTTGAGGCGTGAGCTGTTCAGTTTAAATGAGTAAACTTTTAACATAGCATGGTCTTTGTGCCCATTCATAAAGCCAGAGAAATCACAAGAAATATTTTTTCCCTCTACTCCTGTCATGTTGTTTCATTTGTATTTCTTATTCCCACACAGCGGGAGCAGTTTCTGCAGTATTCCCACTACATCAAGACTAAACCAGAGCTGGACTCTCCGCTGGTGACACAGGCTGCCGATTTCTTTAAGGTACGAATCATAATGGAGCTGCTGCCTAATTAAATTCTTGACTCTCCAAAACTTCAACTTGTTGTGCCCACAGAGATTCCAGTTTCAGTCTTAACAGGTTTTCCCTAATGTGTCTTTGTGCTGTTCTACTGTCACCTTCTTCCAGTAAATATAATTTCAATTAGGGAAATGTGCCCAGCTTTCTCATTGATTATCACACATTCCTAAAAATAGACACATAATAAGGGGATTTAGGGTCATAAAATTTTTATTTGGTTATTTTGTTTTTGAAAAATCTGTTAAGCCACACTAAAGAACACCATTATGAGTAATTTAAAAGCACATCACAAGCACAAACCAATTAAAGTTGCTTTATTCAACGGTGGCTGCAATTAAAAATGAGCTGTATACAGTAAAGCTAATTACATGTTTAATGTACACTAGAAAAGCCAATTAAAGGCGGATTATGGAGAAAGTAATTTGAGCTCACAGGCTATAATGAACTAAAACTGATACATCAACAGCATTGTGAGATTACTAAGAGGACTTTGTAGAGATCACAGTGCTCAAGATCACTCAGGCTACATTCAAGTTATGAGTTGTCACATCAAGAAGCATTTGTGTGACACCACCAGCAGGAGGCAGCGTGAGCTCATGGCACATCCGGCAGCAGCTTTAAAACAGCTTGAACACATTGTGGGTTATGGTTGCAAGAAGCTTTACAGTTATCGTGATGGTGATAGACATGAAAGTGGTGTTCAGGCGAAATGATGATAATGGTAATCACTTTGGTTATGGTGGTGATGATTGTTATGACAGTGAATACAGGAAAACCACATATGGCTACTGTCAGTGGAAACACAGGAGAGAAGAAAGATCAAAATGTCATTATGCTTGTACTATATTTGAACTTTTCTACTAGAAACTGCAAAATCAAGCTTCGCCGTGCAAAATATAATGACCAAAACAATAATTATACTGAGGACTAGGACTAGATTAAGCAAAAAAAAAAAAGCACGTAAACAAGGAATATCAGTAGATTCTTGTTATAAAAGTCAACCTAAATGGCTGTAATAACCATTAATGAACAGTTGTACAGCTCTCTATATAGAACTATATAGGTTTCCCATATTAGACACAAATTAGTGAATATGTATTTAGTTCAGATGTGACATTTTTACTTCTGTTCACACAGATGTGACAGATCAACCAGGCAAAATAGGCAACTTAGGAAATCAGCAGCGATTTTACTTGATATGAATAATGCAAACATATGCGTAACTCAGATGCCAAAACAAAATTTAATTGCAATAATAGCATCATCTGTGAGGTGATTAACCAATTGAGTATGCCGAAATCAACTATCAACAGCAACCAGTTAATAAACTATTCAAGGATGTGAGCAATCATTAATCCAAGCAAAGAAAAACTGATCAAAAATGAATCATATCAAGAATTTGTTAATACCTGAATTCAAATCAGACCCAAGGAAAATGCCACTAAATCTCACTACATCAGCTAGAAATGCAATGTCAAATCCATTAGTAAGAAACATCACATTCAGCGTCTATCACCAAAATCCACTGGAATTACACGTTCAGATCGTCACCAAGTAAACAGACCATTCATCAAGCATACTAACACAGTATGCTCATTAGCAGATCCAAAGCATTTCTCAAATAAGAGATAAGCAACTGAAGGATGTGAGTAACCATCAAACTAAGCATGAAATTATCTACAGTTTAAGGGTGGAACTCAAGCTTTATATCTGATAATAAAGAGATTTAAGTCATTCCTTTTCTCAGAGTGTCTAATTTCACCTTTCTTTCCCTGCCAGTCCTGAGACAAGCACGTCTAAAGTTTCCTCTCCCTGCACCTCCCCTCCTCTCTCTCCACCCTACTGCAGTCTAAACTCCCTGCAGCTTCCCCCCTTTCCCCTCTGTCCTTCCCTCACTGTCTTCAGGCTCCCATTCAAAGACTGGAGCAGTACTGCGAGGCCCTGGTGGAGCTGGGAGGACTAAACCCCACCTCTGACTCCGCCCTCTCAATCCTGAGACACGCCCAGCGGCACGGCGAGGACCTCCGGGCCAGTGACCTCATCGTTGGATGCCCGGTGAGAATGCCTGTCCCAGTTAATGACTCTGCAACTGCAAATCAAGTCCCACTTTCTTTTCTTAGAGAGAGAAAAAAACATTCATCCTGATGAGGCCAGAGTGATGGAAGAGATGGAATTGTAGCAGTTTTAAGAAAGAGGGACTGTATGGCTACTTATTTAAATATGAAATATGTTTAAAATGTACTTATATTGAATTAATTTAACTCCAACTGCATAATCAAAACTTAATTTGCATTTTTTCCAATTGTTTTTACTCCTGGAAGACATCATGAGGTTTAGTGCAATATGGCCAAGGTTACTCTGGGCTACAGTGCTCAGCGTTTTCTTGGATTAGGAAAAAAAGGAACTTTGGAGTGTGTGTGGACATAAAACCTGAGTGGAAATACCATCAATGTAAGCAGTGCTGCTTCTTAGAATCCTGATATTTTTTTAATGAGAGTCTCAATAAGGTTTTTATTTAATCTTACTCAGAACACATACAGAGGGAAGTAGCAAAAAAAAAAAAAAAAGGAAAGGAAAAGGAAGCAGGAGGGAAGATCATGTTTTCTTAGATAAAAGGCACACTATTGCAAGCAACATGGAATTTGGAAAACAGCCTTAACCTCTATTAAAGTCAGAAAACACTATGTGCACTTGCCCCATATTGTGCTCCTCTGACACAGCAGTATCACTCAGAGCTGGTCGTGACAAACATTCAACTCCCACGCACACACACACACACACACACACACACACCTCTCCCCCCTTTCTCGAGCAACGGGAGAGATTATGGCAGCACAAACACTCCCATTGAGCTACTTTAAATCACACTGCAACAGCTCTCCAAGTAAAATGCCTGTAAGTGCAGGTGTGTGTGTGTGTGTTGGTGGTTGTGGGTGTTCATAATGTGTGTGAAGCATCACTTATATGATGACCCACACATCGTTAGAGTTACAAAAATAAAGTTTTGCCGGTCAATGGTAGCAGTTCTTTTAATTTTAATGTCAGAGTGGTTATGGTTGAGAAAGCCTGATGTATTGTCTATGTTGCTCTGTTTGCTGAGTGTCTCTGTGTCTTGTAGGTCCTAAAGGGGCATTACATAATGTTTGTCTTTTATCAACCTCTATCTCCCTCTGGTAGGAGTCACAGCAGCATCACAAAGTCTGAACCCTGTAATTGACATGAACAATAAAATCTATTTTTTTTTACAAAAGGCATGAGTCAGCTGGCCAATTAGAGCGAACATCTAACAGAAGGAAGCATCCTTGGAAAGAGGGAATATGTCATGAGGAAAGCACTGTATAATAATACTCCTTTGTCCTTTTATTTGTTGAATGGAGAATAAAGCTTTTCAGTCTTTTGTGGTTGAAATGTCTCCAAACACCAAAGAAAATCTGAGTAGGTGAACGAGGGAGGGCTTGAATTTTTGTGTCGACATTCCTATAGTGACTGTCCGGCTGTACATTTCTGTGCTATGGGAGAAGCAAAATTGTGTTTATGGCTGTTCAGAATGTTTTTGTCGTTTTTACAACAATTCAAGAAATCTGCAAAAGGTCTGATATTGTAACAGTTTGCTTTTCCAGTACAGGCTTTTAGAGTTTCTTACTTTTTTAAGACACTTAATAAACCTAATGAAACAGAATTGAAAACAAATGAACTTACTTCAACCCACTGGCAAAAACAACATGATCTTAACTAAATTCAAGGCTAAATGGCCCCTTAAAATTGAAATTAAGATGGTATCTTTTGCACATGAAGGCCTCAGGCTCAGGCCTCAGGCCAAGATAAGTGCATCCTAATTTGTGCATGTGTGTATATTTGTGTAACGTGTGGTTTCAGATCCCTGTGGCAGAACGTGGCGAGCTGGTGCGGCAGGGCGAGCTGACGGTGTGCGGGGGAGCACGGAGGAAGCGGGTGGGTGTGAGGAATGTTTTCCTCTACCAGTACGTTGTCATCTTCACCAAACAGAAGAGCCCCAGTCCGGGACGCACCACCTACAGCTACAAACACAGCATCAAGGTATGCAGCCCTCACACTCACATACTCTAATCTTTTCTGTCGATTTTCATTATCTCTCCCTCATTCAAGTGCTCTGTGCTTGAGGAGTTTCAGAAAATGACCTTCTGCACTGATTCAGTAGGAAGAAAACATAGACTGAGTCTGACATTGTTACTTTGCTGATTGTATGAGAAATGCCAATGACACGATGGTCCAACTAAAATGTAAAAATATTTATACATTCCACATTTTTGTGTTACTTTTCATTTCTTTCAGTTCATTCTGCTCTCTCTCTATTCCACTAGATTTGTTAATGGGAACATCTCCATCCTCTTTTCTCTGCAGACAGGTGAGATGGGTCTGACTCAGAGTGTTGGTGAGGATGGAATGAAGTTCGAGATCTGGGTCCGTCAGGCTCCTCGGACCAAAGACTGCGTCACACTACAAGCACAGGACAGGGAGGACAGGGAGGCCTGGACTCATGACATTGCCCATCTGCTGTGGACACATGCTATCAACAACACAGGTGACCTTTGACCCCAGAGGCCTCGACTTTAGACTCATTCTCTAAAATCCACAAAAACTGTTTACAAGTGTTTATATTATAAAAGCTAGTTGTATGCATCTTTAAGAGTATTACTGCAAATACATTCCCTCACAATCACTAAACTCACCACTGTGAACTAGACAGTGCCATGAGTCAACTGTGGAAAAATTGTAATACTTTACAACATATTTTTGTAACTATTAGTATTTTCTTAATTTTGCATCTTAGTAAGTTTTTTGATACAATCCCAGCATGCACTGGTTGCACACCTTCAGCAAGTGGACAAATTTTTGTTCATTTGTTTTATGCCGATTTTCCCAGGCACAAGGAGCTGCTGGCTATCACGTCATATTCATCGCCTGGTATCTATAAACCATGCAGTGCATTATATGTATAGTTCACTTCCTATAGTTGGCTTGCAGCAGACATATAAGAGATAGACCAAGTTCATAACTACTCTTAGATCTGTGTTATTCCCCTGAAAAAGTAAAAATATCCAGTTATGTACTGTAGTATGTTTTACATAAATATATCTTGCAGCTGCCGGTGTACAGAGTATGTGGTTTCTGTAAAAACATTTTGTAAACTGTATTTTTAAAATCATCCTTCTGATCTCCTCCCAGAGTTGTGTCTGAAGGAGTCACTCTGTATGGGAATTTCCAGTAAGCTGCTGCTGGACGCCACAGGAACTCAAGGCTCAGAGCTGGACTCCATCTGCAGCCTCAATGACCGAGGTAAGCGCAACAAGGACCACATGTGTAACCCCATTAATGTACAGTATGTCAAGAACGCCTCAGGTACTAGGAGCAGTAGAGTTAAGGGAGCCTGCACAGGAAGATAAATATTTTCGTGGATGTTTTGAAAGGGAAATGCTTTTTGTGGGAAATTATTTTCAAAGTTAAAAACACCAGTTTGCATCACTGGACCTAAAACCACACTGATATCTAGAAGTATATGACTAAAATTGAAAATTGAACACAAAGAAAGGTTATGTTTGGAAAAAAGTGGGTAATCATAAAACAATTCAGTCTTTAAAGTTAAAACCCTGCACTTTGACCTCTCACAGATACAGATACAGTGAGGCTAAAGCATTTTCCTGTTCAACCTGTGGTCTCAGGAAGCCCATCGGTTTGACTGTAGGCGGCGAGATTACTGGATTGTTCAAATTTGCTTTCTGAGCAGAAAGTAATGTGTCCCTGAGATTACAGAAAGAAAACAAAACAGGTCTTGAGTGTATCTCCCCATGTGACAAGGTAATAACGTGGTACATGTTTTCTTTTTTCAATCTCATGCCCCCAAGCTAGTTTATGAATTTTTGATATTTGCCTCACACTGAGAATTTTTGAAGAGCTGTGACATGCCTGCAGAGAATATGCGGCGCAGTCTAAAAGCTTGACTATGGAAACACATTTTACTTCTGCTATGATCAAATCACAGCCCCACCAATGTGTCTCCCTTAAACTTTGGTTTCGTCTGGATTTCTCTATTGGATCCATAAATAAACACAAGGAAAAAAATAAATACAAGGAATTTCATCCTAGAACACTAGTACGCTGTTTAAACATGATCTGATCGGTCGCTAGCTGCTAGCATTTTGGCCACGTACTAATGCATAAAGCAGTATTTATAGAGATTTTTTTTTTTTCTCTGAAAATGAAACTGCTAAGAACAGTGAGATATGAACCAAAACAATAAAGCCATAAAATCAAAACAATGAGCAGAAAGACACTAAAATGCTGAGGGGAGCTGCAGAGTTGGATCATTTTCTGGTGTGTTTGTTAGCACGAGTTAATCTTTCACATTCTGCATACTGATTAAATTAGCTGTTAATATAAGAAACATAGGCGCTGCTTTAACAATATTATACGAAGGTCTTCAGCCAGAATGCCCAGCCCTATTCCTGTAGAAAACTGGCTGACAGGTTAAATACTTTCTGAATAAGTAAAACAGAGCTTGATTACAGAAATAGAGTAAGAGACACTAAAACAGCAATCACTATCTTCCTTTTACTTAATGCTTAGAGGAACATGAGTGCTCTTCTCCACCTACACTTACACAGTCAACAACAGGTTCACAGCAGTTCCCTGCTGAATACAGTGAGTACAGTTGTAAATCTACCTGAAAAATGCAGGAAATTACTGAGATAGAACCAGAGAGGCAGGCTGAGGGAAAGTTATGATCTTTGTCACATACGGTGTCTTTATGGACACTATAAAATAATGTAACAAGACTAAGGTTCCCCTTTAAGAAGAGAGGTCCATCCACACATTAAAAACATAAACAGCCAATCTGAAATACAATTCCACAGATTCCAGACACACCATCCAGTCTCCAAAGGCCGCCGCTGCCCTAGAGCCAAAGTGATTTCCCATTCATAGTTCAGTGTAATGCACATACTGCTCACCAGGTGTCTCATTGAGTGCAGCAACTCAGGATTTCAATGCATGAATTGTCCTCCGGGACAGAACACGGTGTTAGAAATTCATTGAACAGGATGAGGAAAAATGCCTTCTCACTCCGACTCCTCTCTCTTTGTCTCTCCCATACCCTGTCTGCCTCCATTTTTAAATTCAAGAAAACATTATGATCCAGTGATTTTTACATTATAAAAATGCCTACATGCCACACTAATGTAAATGGAAAACAATCCAGGCATATAAATCATGCGTGAATACCGGATTGTATTTTGGAATTGTTATTCTACTACCTGCCTTGCAGTGAAGTGAGGGAAGGATGCATGTTTTATGTATGTCTAACACCTGCTGGATATATTTTGATGCTTTCTGTTAACCTATTACCACCCACTCTCTCTCTCTCATATATACACACTCACACACACACACACACACACGCACTCTCTCTCTCACACACACACACACACACTCTGTTTCTCTCTCAGTCCACAGTAGCTGCTCTGACTCTTCCTCTGTCGGCAGTCAGAAGGAGGGGGGATCCCCGGCGTGTGGGAGGGAGCCCAGGAGAAGCTCCGGATCAACAGGTTACTCACAGGTGGGTTCAAAATACACTCCCATATCATGCAATCCAGTGACTCTGAAGAAAATCTTTTTTTTTTTTTTTTTTAATATTTGCAAAAATTACTCAACACTTCTCCATGGTTAAATATAGATTAGAAATGTGAAGAATGTGAAGTGAGGAGAGAAGAAACTGTAGAAAAAGAGTGAAAATAATGAGGGAGAGAAACAGAACTGCATTTTTCAGTGTGGTCACATAGTTACGCAATAAAATCTAATTTCAAACATCTATGCTAAACTGATGTTTTTTCAAGTATTTTCTCAAGAATCTCCATGATTTTATTTCTTTTAGTAAGATGTATTGAAAATCCAATTTTGGGTTTATATACAATATCTACGTGCAGAGTCTTCTATTAAGTATTTCTCTATTTTATACAAAAGATAAGAAGTATCTTGTTTCTGGGTAATATTTGGTGGAAAAGGCCCACGTTTGCTAAAAATGTACACACTGCATCAGAAGAAAATGTATGTAACCTATGTCTGAGGTTACTATGGTGAAAGTGATGGTTTCATTTAGGTGATTTATATACAAAACGTTTCTCAAACAGTTAAATCATCTCTGTATGTTAGTGAAGACAAGAGTGCATGCATCTTCTTATGTGGCTGTAAGGAAACAGCAATGCCAGCCTGCCATCTCCAAGGTAGTGTTTAAATGAATTTGCTCTGTGCACACATATACACAAACCCACACAGACACACACACACACACACACATTCTCTCAATCTCGTTATCTAGCAAACAGAATATGACAGATTGGCAAACAGACTGCGCTGGGAACAGATTGACAGACAGACGGACACATGCAGCCCAAACAGTGTAGGGCAAACACACAGACAGCGATATGCACATATTCAGCAACAGAGGGAGGATTGCCACTTGTGCACACGTACGTGCACACGCGCGCACTTCTGCACAGTATTTAAAATGTCACTGTTTCTGTTTTTTTTTTCTCTCTCCTCCTCAGAGTCAGTCTCCCTCTACAGCTGTGTAACTGTCATCTCAATAAGAGTAAGTTACTCTGTTTATTAGGTTTCTTTCTCTGTTGTTGCTTTCTTTGCATCTGCTGTTCGTATCACTACAGCTCTGCATCATTGCCTTTCTAATTTTACACTTTTTACTGATTCCTTACTTTAGCTATTCAAAGAAATCACAAGGGTATTGTGGAGCTTGCTTAAGATTTTTCTTCTAGATTTCTGTAAATGCAATAAAATTCAGTTAATATAATTTTATTTTGGTTTCTTCTTCAGAAACTGGACCCTGGACTTTTTAAAGGTTTAAACATCTCATCAAGTCAGACTGGATTTCAGGGAGCAAGAGAGAGAGACCCCTTTGGACTTTATTTGAACTTCTCCCACATACTTGCTCTCCTTCCCCCTTTCACCTCCCTACAACAAATAAAAAGCCAGCAGATTATTAGGCGGAGCAGCACTCCACTGCTTTCCCCCATTTTAAACCTCCCACTTCTGATATGAAAAAAAAAAAAAAAAAAAAAAAGCATCCAAAAAGGATCAAAACTGCCCAGTTTAAAGCATGACAAGCACCAGCGGGGCTCTCTGCACTCCGCCATTTTGGATCTGCCAGTCTCAGTTGCTGGCAGAGTCATTGACACCAAAGGCACTTCAGCCACACAGTGCGGCCATTGTCTGCCCTGCGGCTCCCCACTAGGCCAAACCACTTGGTCTGAACCACTGACTGCCTGGCTGGCTGACTGTACGCATCACATGCTCCAGCATCTGATAATAAACAGGAAGTAATATGCAGGGCGTAAATCCACCGTAGGATTGCAGATTCAGAATGTATTGTGTACTTTGTCATTTTCATAACGCTGAATGAAATACTGTAGGCCTGTTTTTTTGTCCTGCCTGTGAAGAAATGCAGAGCAGAGGCTAGGTGCGATTGCATCTATGTAAATGAGGAAGGGGTGGGATGAGCATGCACGCACACTCAAATACACACACACACACACACACACACACAATGTCCCTCAACACATGCAGTCATTCTTATTGTTATAAGACAGTGGAGCACTGTTTACATTTCACATGCTCACACACACTCACTGAGGCCATTTTACAGCCTGGTACAGTGGCTAAAGCAACGGCATCTAACTACATAGGCTACACTAAGCGTTGCCTTGATGATGAACAGGAATGTCTTTATCATACCCGACTATTATCCGACATTCTGTTAATGTGTTTGTTTAAGCTAATGGTAGTGTTTTTATTTACAGTGGTAAGGATTTAAAGGCAAAACGGTATTTAGTCTAAGTGGAACTTATGTCAGCAACATGAGCTTCTTGGTGCCTTAAAGATGTTCTTCAGTGTACTGATGAGAACTGTTAATGAATTTAATGTTAAACCTTTTAATATAAGGTGCCATATTCCGTATGCCTAAGGTATAAAATGGGTGTTTGTGCAATGTCGATATGTGTACAATGAACTTTTATTTCTATTGTCAGCTTTCTTGATTGGAAGCTTCTCTCCATAAAATGGAGAATGGTTGATCTGTTTGATGTTATATAGTCCGGATTTACTGGTTTTGTGCTTGCGGCCAGAACCCATTAACTGCACCTGATGTTTCTTAAAGAGGTAATTTAATCAAATCTGTTTTCTAGGTTGTTTTTCCAAAGAAAACCTAGAAAGCCCTAAAATATTTTCCTTTGGTTGTTTATGAATTTTGTGTTTCCAAGATTGTTTCACATGGCACAGTTGTAATGTTTGGAGAGGGGAGGGGGGAGGGGGAGGGATTACTTAGCTCTAAATTTTCAAGGAATGGTTTCCACTTTCATGTGCAAGAGGAGAAGACTGACACTCTCATGACTGTATGGCAAATATGAAGCTAAAGCAAACAGGCAGAGGCTTAACTTAGCACCAGGAGTGGGAACAGGAAAACTGGTCGCCTGGCTCTGACCAAAGATAACAAAAACCACCTACCAGCACCTCTAACGCTCTCCAATTAACACTTTAGGCCTTGTTTGTTAGTCTGGACAAACATTTCATGGTATGATTATCTTGGCCAGGGTTCACATTATTGGCGATTAGCTCAATCATAGCTGAAAAAAAAAACCCCCACACATTTTAAGGGCTGAGATGTGTTATTAAGGTTAATTTGGTGCTGCCTTTGTTAGTTCCACATTTTTTGAAAGACACTTATTTCTTGTTGAGAGTTACACATGAGAGTGCTATCAGTCTTCCCATCCGACTGTGAGGAAAAAGGTGACTGAGCAAATTTGTGAAACCATTCCTTTCAGATACTGTGCATCAAAACTAACAGAACAAGAGATAAAAATTACTTCCACCTTTGTAGAACAGCAACCTACCCTCTAATTCTCTGTCAGACTTACTGGAGATCCTACACACATCGCCTTAATAGTGAATGACAAGGAAACAAAGGACAAATTCATAAGATATTCAGAACTGGTCACTTATGTTACAGAACAAAGGTTTTGATATTTCATACAATGAGTAGTTCAGATGTTCTGACAGCAAGCATACAGTCGGTAAAACCAATCAACATCCAGTCACCGGTTTTATTGGATAAGGTGTATTAAAACAATACCGCGCTTAAGGTACAATATGAAAGCCAGCAGCAGCGGGAGGTCAAGCTCATATCTGCAGACAGGAGCAGCACTTTGTCGCTGTTATCAGATTCAGCACGTTTCATATCTGCATCCAAATTCAAAAATTGTAAATGGCTATTGAGCTTTTTCTGAATCGATATCTAATTTGTTGGCTTGGAGAAGCCCCGTACACTTCATAGCCTTTAGCTGTTTGGTACATTGCGTTATATTGGAAGCAATGTAATGAACACCATCTTTCATTCTTATTGCAGTATAGATTGTCATATGCAGAATCCCTCACTTTCTTATGCCATTACGAGGCAGTATTAATGTATATAAACTTTTCTCTTGCTCTTTTTCTATGACAACTCTGCCTGATGTTTACATTTTTGGGAAGGAATTTTGAAATTGCATGTTATGCCTATTTGATAATTGTTTTTATATATATCTGTGTTGAATTAAAACTGAATGGAAGTTCCAGACCTCTCAGAGGGGATTTAACCGGGGGGTTGTGGTGGTGTTAGGGGTTATGCTTGATCGCCGTAGCAGGTCTAACCTCAAAATGAGGCCTGTAACCTCGTAACCTCGAAACTTGCTGTAATGAGTGGGGTCTCTTCTCTGAAAGCCAGCTGTGCTGCTGCTTCCACAAGGCCTCGCAAAGAAAAAACCAGAGTGATTAGATAACTACAGTGCAGCGCCATATCACATACTTTCTGGGATCAAATTCTCAAAAGGAGGGGAGGGCAGTTCGAGAGCACGAGTGTGTGTGTCCATCTGTGCATGTGAGGGGACATAGAGAGAGGAATGAGAGATAAAGGCTGAGCAGGGAGAGGGGGAGCAACAGGAAGGGGCAAAACTGAGGGAGAGAGAAAGGGAGCGACAGAGGAGAAGGACAGGAGACAGTAGGTGGGAATGATGGGAAATGAGCGAGGGCGAAGGGGCAGACAGACAGAGAGGCACAGTCAAGGGGGAGAGCAGGAGCACGAGGGGGAGAGGAGGCAGGGGAAAAGGAGAGGAAGAATGGAGAGGGGGGCTTATAGAAAGAGGGAGACACAAAGTAGAGTTAGAACTTTTTTTTTTCTTCCAGTGGAGAGAACTAAGAGAGGGCTGAGAGAGCTGCAGAAAGGATGAAGGAGAGAGAGCGAGCGGGGTAAAAGGGGGGATGTTGACAAAGCAGCGAGACTGTGGCGAACAAAGAGAACGTGAAGAGAATGAGTCGGGGGAAACATCAAAGGGATTTTTCAGGCCTGGTTACCGGGACAACAGACATTTGCATGCGATTAGCTTTTTACATCATATTAAGAAGGGTTAGGGTGAGGGAGGGAGGAGGGGAGAGGGTGATGGAGAGAGGGAGGCAGGGAACTATAGATCATACACACACACACACACACACACACACCCTCACACACTGTATGAGACAGTGTGAGGCAAAAAAAAGAAGGAAAAAGAGGGACGTTGGTCATCTCACGCGGATAAACTGACTTATAAGCATCCAGCCAAGCGTTTCTTTTGTAAATGAGAGTACATGTTGGGGGGAGATAGAGTAATATGCCAGTGCAGACATTTTGGAGAAGGGAGGTCAAGGAAGGCAGGGTGTATTTTTTGTATTTTCTGCTTTGAATACAAGTTTGACACCAAAGCACTGAGGAATCTGCCACCAAAATGACCCTTTAAACAAACCCATGAACACAGATTTCAGGTTAACAGCATGATTTGTGCATATTTTATTCTAACACCGTTTAGGCAAATTCCTTTATAAGCTTTTTTCACTTTATTAAACTAGAATTTTTTTTTTTTTTCCCTTTTAGGAGCTGAACATACACGATAACCCAGACTAACAAATAAATCTGATAAAACAGAAAAGGATACAAAGAGAGAAAATTAGCAGTAATGTCAGATAAATCAAACAGCATTATGTAGAATATAAAAACATAAAAAAAAATGTTCAGATGAACTAAAGGAGGATGTGTAAGTAAGCCATTGCATCAAATTATTTCATGAATATTTTTCATGTATGTTTGTACATGAATTCCTAGTTGCACAGACTATCTAGACACATAAATGTAAACATATAAGTATCGGCATATATTTACCTTCCAACAAAGATTTACATATACAGTACACCATGTTTGCACACATGCAGTGCATAAATCAATCAAAAAAAATGCACCTCACACAACCTTCCCTGCAATCATAAAAGCCATTAAACATGTTTCTATGGGCACACACCCTCCGGCGTTTTACACATGTAATATTATCCTGCCATATCTCTCCTCCACCTCCCTCCCTCCCTCCTTCGGTCCTGTCTCTCCATCAATCCATGTCCCTTTCTTTCCCCTCCCTCTTTCCTCTCCATCTCCATCTCCATCCCTTACTCACTCTCCCCTCCTATCTATCCATCTTCCTCCCTCCCTCTTAATCTCCACCTCTCCCTCCTCGTATCTCTCCTCCCCCATTTTTTCTTATGTTCCCTCATTCTTTTTTTTTTCTTTTTTCTTTCTCTCTGGCCTGCTCTGCTCTTTCTGTCTTTCTCTGAGTATGTGTGATGCTTCAGTGCCCTCAGTATTGTGGCTGCATTGTGCCAGTAGGCGTCGCCGCGACAGCCGTTGTCACGGCAGCATTGTGATGGGGGGGTGAGAGGTGATGGTGTGTGTGTGTGTGTGTGTGTGTGTGTGTGGTGGGGGGGAGTGTATTACAGTATCAATACCCTGACACTGCGACAAAAAGGACAGCAGCCGTAGCCACATATCACTCCACCTCTGCACTCCTTCTCCTCCTCCTCCTCCGTCGTCTCCTTCCTCCCTCTTCCTCCTTGCGGCCCCCCCCCCCATTTCCACCTCCTCCTCCCTCCGAATCAATTCCTCCTCCCCTCCTCTCAATTGATTTCCCACCATATCTCACTGAATATGTACATATTGATCCCCTCCTCCTCCTCCTCCTCACCTCAGCTCCATCCCCTCACTCTTTTCTTTCTCTCCTTCTCTTGTTTTTACTCAGACTATCTATCAGATTTCACCCCCTCCATCTATGCCCCCTCCCCAACCCCCTCGCCCCTTATCTCACTCCATCTCTTGCTCCCTTTCTCTCTTACTCACTCACTTTCGCTCATCTTTCATTTCATCTCCCCTATTCTTTCCCTCTCTCTGTGCCATCTCTTCTGCCCCCCTCACTCCTCTCTCCATCACACCTCCTTTCCCCATCTCCCTCCCTCATGGCTGTTTTTTTTTTTTGTTGTTTTTTTTTTGTGTTTTGTGTGTGTGTGTGTATGTCTCACTCACTCTCTGCATATTAATTGGTGAATTTCTGCTGCAGCAGAGAAAACAATCAAAGCGTCAGGGGCGGGTGACGATGCCATTGTGGCAGCCGCAAACACGTACACATATGTACCGTGAGCATACACACAAACACAAACAGGCAGGGGAAACACACACACACACACACACACACACACACACACACACATACACACACAGAGTACAGTTGCAGAGACACAGCAACAGACAGAGCATGCATACATATATGCACTTGTATAGACATATATGCTGCTGATATACAAAATGTGCTCACACACACTCACACACACACACACACTGATATACTATGTACACACACTGAGACAAGCATGCCCTGCACATATGCCACAGACTTAGTCAGTCACTCTCAGATACACAATAGCAGGCTTACAATGGCTGATCCAGGAGATATGTTCTGCGTCAGCAAAGACATATTTGAATTTCCAGCGAACATTTACCTTCACACAGTATGTGAGCACATCACATTTAAATGTTAATACCAAGGCCTTTCGCTGAAAAACATTTAGTCTAACAATTAACTGATACTTCTTCTATACAAGCACGGCAAGGAAAAGAAAATACACAGAGGTCGAGATTACATTTAAATACTGTTTGTACTGAATCTCCATTACTGAAATAAACACAATCAAAGTATTTAAAAGATAGAAAATGAGGTCAACAAAATAAAGAGAGAACCATTTCTGTCCTCATCACTAAAGAGGCCATTCTACTGGATTTCGGTTGTTGTACCTTACTCTCTAATGCTTTTTGATAAAGGTTGAGAGGTGGTGGAAGAGGTGCGTGGGCTTTTCCACTCCACAGGCATCCTGGCCTACGTGCTGCAGATTTGACTCTCTGCTTTTCGTTGTTGTCTTTTGCCCTCATACTGTACACTCACTCACACATGCAAGCTACTTACATTGAAAATGAAATCCAAAAACGATTTGGAAGAAAAGTAAAATCTGGGTGTAACTCAGCACTTGAGACTTTAAAATGCTGGAGCCGATGGAGCTGATAAGGCCGGTGGCTAAAAGTCTAATGAAAATATTTTCAGTAAATCAAGAGCCAATTTGTTTAAATAACTTCATCTAGAGAAAGGATAATAGCATACAACTCTGTTTTCAAGGCTTACAGCAACTTACACAACAAGTCTGAGGATCCTGAAACCCAGGGTGAATCCAGACATTCACTCTCAAAGGTGTAAAATAGCTTTTTTACTGAAGGGCCAGTCCTAAGTTGCTGGAAAACATCCTTCCTGTTCCAGCTTTGGCAATATAGGCACATTATTTACAGTTGAGCATTTTCACGCCCACAGATATACTGCAGTTTTAAAGTGTAACTGCTGAGAGAAGGTGCTGGACACCAATTTCAGGTTTCACCTTCGGTGAAAATTTAATCAGTGTGAATATATTAACACTGAATGCACTGACAGCCAATGGGAAGAGGTTCTCTCATAGTTTTGAACTAACTGAGAATTATGACCCATCTCTCTAGTTCTTTCACCCACTTTTAATTTATTGTTTTTGTTCTAAAGCCCCCTCCAGTCGAAAACGTGTTTTACTTATTGTTACATCACTTGGATGTTTGACCTTCATTGTGCAGAATGATGCATGTGCAGAGTTTGACACTCGAGGGCCGTTTTCATGTTCAACCGCTGGAGCGGGAAAGTTTTTCTGTGCTCAACTTAAACTGGAGTTTAGGATTTGTAGGCACAAGCCTGATTTTACGCCAGTCTGAATGTGTGAGCAGGCACATCTTTGCAAACACATTAGCCACGTTAACTTTATTTAGGCAACAATATGTCAGCGATCTGCGTCTGATTGTTCAGCTAAAATTGATTTAATGTTGTTTGAAAGCAGATAGGGGCAGACTGCAAACTGCCTTCCAGGCATGACAGGACAAATAGGATGACGCAGGGAATTATTTATGCAAATGATGTTGGTTCTGGTGCATAGGTTTGAGGAGATGTGCACCTGCTACGACTAATCCAATAGCAACTGAAAAAAGCAGGCCCAGCCATATAGGAAAGTGTGTATCACAAGATTGGACCAATATAAAATAATGCAAATACTTTTAACAGTGAAGATTTAATAAGTTTTGCTAGAAATACTGCACCTGGGTGGCACACTTTGAATAAGTCCAATGTTGACTGCATGTATTTTTACAAACCAATAATGTACTTTTACTGTGCCTTTCCCACTGCTGCTATTTCTTCAAAAGGGACCCTCCTGGAAACCTCTTGACGGACTGCTTTGTGCCCCTGACCTTATGTTGAGAACCACACATCCAAATATGTGCACTTTTAACTTCCAATCCTCAGTGTGGCCATGTGCTTCCGGGGTGGCTCACCACAACGTTTGGCTTACCTCTCGCCCCTGTCACCACTTTTTACACACTTCATTTGGTGTGAAACTTTTTTCTTCTTCCAAGCCCTCCCCCCCTCCATCCCTTAACTCTGCCCCTAAAAAATGCCTCTCTAAACTGTCAGCTACCCAGCCACCCCAGATGCCATATTTAGGATACAAATGTGAAGAGATGACAGCGTTGTAAAATGGTGCCTGTGCTGAGATTATAATTAACATTTCCAACCTACATCACTCTCCCTCCCACTTCTCCTCTGCTTCTCTCTATTCACTCACTCCTGTACAATAAATGGGAAAAAATGCAAGAAGAAAGGAGAGAAAGGGAGAAAGAAAAGAAAGGGAGATGGAGGAGAAGGAGGAGGAGAGAGCGAGAGAGAGAGAGAGAGAGAGAGAGGGAGAAAAGAGGTTGACCAAACGGAGGGAGGAGGGAGGGGGAAACGGCGTATGCTTGTATACAACCCTGATTTCCATTTTTTTCCCAACTCGTAATGTATTTAATTCAAGTGAAACGTAATCATGACGTGTCGTGTCATTAATCTCCTCGCCGCCTCTCCCGTAAGTACACTGAGTCTTTACTTTCAACATATATCCTATATCTTCATTTATCTACTTAGATTTTTTTATTCTACCACTATGTTTACATAGACACTTTTATGCGTGGTGGCACGAAACACCGGTGACGAAACATTTCCAAAATTGTTGTA
The DNA here is from genome assembly GCF_900324485.2 of Mastacembelus armatus. Taxonomy (NCBI): domain Eukaryota; kingdom Metazoa; phylum Chordata; class Actinopteri; order Synbranchiformes; family Mastacembelidae; genus Mastacembelus; species Mastacembelus armatus. The sequence goes on along the minus strand of NC_046650.1, from coordinate 9,504,359 downwards.
TTTATCGCGACTGTTGTCCTTCTTCTTCCACGAGCAACACACGGGATAATGGCCAATATAGTTGTTGTTGTTGTTGTGTCTTATTTCTCAGGTCACTTTGCGTTTTGCTTTTTTTTTTTTTTTTTCCGGATTTATGTGCAGTTTGGATTTGTACGCGTGTGCGCGCTTGCATGTGAGTGACTGGCACGAAGCATGTATGTATGTATGTTATGTATGTAACCGCGCGCTCCGTACCCACTTTACGTGTGTGTCACGTATGTAAGCCGGTGGATGTGCGCCCGTGGACCGACGTGCATGTAGCCTCCGAGTCCTTTTCCAGCCGTGACGTGACAAAAAAAAAGAAAGAAAGAAAGAAAGAAGGAAAGAAGAAGCGGAGAAATGCACTGTTCTCCACCCGGAGAGAAAATAAATAAATCCGAAAAATCCCCAGCGTGATGTTTAAATAAGTGGCTTCGATGAGTCAACTCGAAATTAAACGCGACTTTAAAATGGTTGCAAGTGCACGAAAAGTGACTCGGAGTGGTTTAAAATGTATTTTCTTTTAATCCCCGTAACTTTAACCAAGTTCTCTTGGCTCGTATTCGCGCGATGAAAGCAGTTTTGAAATTCGGCAGCGTTATGACCTCTCCTCCTTTATCTCCCTTTAACCTCTCGGTAAAACGGCGTCTGACAGAAAAAAAAAAAAAAAGTAGCTTTCACAAAAAGAGGTACAAGTTCTCGGTGCGTAACGGAGGATTTCGATAAGCTGCAGACATGTTGTCCGGGCGTAAAAGTGGATTTTTGCGTGTTATCAAGTTGATTTAAAAGGGTAATTTATTGGAAGATGTCATTAGCTTGACTAATTCTTTTGTTGGGCACAGATTAGGCATTGTGTTGTGCATTGTTTTCCAGATTAGCACCGTCACTCTCATCTGGGATGTGCGCAAAAAACGCATCCACAGGCTGTAATAGTGATTTATAGCCGTTTTACTTTTGCCCACCTTTTACTACAATGTTTACTACAACCCGTTTAGTTGTCCTAACATCACCTTCGGTGTCTACAAGCTCTGAAAGTAGCATAGCAAGTGTGGCATGCAGCGTTGAAGCCGTGTGTGTGTCTCTGTGTGTGTGTGTGTGTGCGCGAAACGCGTGTTGCCAAAATTGTATTGTGTAAAGATAAGTTACCGCTTTTTCATTCCTCGTTTAACAATGTGCGTTTTTTTTTCTCCTTTTGGACACGATGTCGCTTTTTTGTGACTGACTGGCAGAGGATTCGAGATGAAATCCATGATGGCACTTTTTTTTTTTTCCTCCTCCCGTCCTCTCCCTGCTCGCTCACTCGTCTTTTCCCCTCCCTTAATCTTTTGTATAGAAAATTTAAGAACAAAATGGAGCAGGGGAGAGAGCGATAGATAGGCTGACATGACACACACAAGCCACCCCCGACTTCTCCAAACTACATCCCACTCTTTATCGTTTTTCATCGCATTTTTTCGGCAGCGGGACTGTGTGTGGACATCATGCGCGGGCAGGGTTAATCTGATTTTAGTGGCGGAGTTTATTAGTGCATTGTTTGTTGATGGTTATTTATTTCATTAATGTGCCTCTAATTGAGATGGCCGCGAGAGAGAAGAGGGGAAAGAGCGACTGAAAATGGTTGCACGTTATTGACGCACATCATAGGGGCGAGGAGGAAATTCCTCTTGAGATAAGGCGCAGACGTGTCATCTGGGTTGACCAAAGACACTCCCGTCGCCTTTTCTATATCCAGTGGAATATGTTTAGGGATCCTGAAATGCCCTATTTTTAAATCCACCCGAAATGTCACACTTTGTAGAGCATGTGCATAGTGGAAGTAGGTTGACATTGCTGGCTTGTCCTACAATCAGGAATGTTGTAGAGGGTCCTTAACTCAGTTTACTTCATCTTTTTTTTTTTAAATTCCATTTATCATTTTTACACCTAGAGTCTGAAGTACAGAGATACAGGGACCTAAACTACACATTATCCTTAAAAAAATCCACATGCAGGTTGAAAGCAGATACAATCTGTGAGAGATAAGGAAAACCTTCTGCACACTGTTGTCAAAATGAATGTTTTTCTTCTGCTTCTTGCCCACTACAGTGACTTTTACTAACCTACTAATGTTGACCAAAGCTTCTAAATCTTGTCTTTGTCCAGACTTTGCCACAAACTATAGAGACGAGCGCTTTTACATATTGTCTCCTAGTCAACAGTAGTCACTAAAGTATCACCTATCTGTTGGAAAAGTATTCTACAGGCTGCACTTTTAGATACAAGATGATGATTTTATATTACAAATACACACCAGAGACCTACAAAACACTCTACCAATGTTAAAAGGGGTCTAATGGTTTTGCTTTATTCAGACCTCTCTCTCTCTCTGCTTGTTGTGTTCAAGTAGGATTCTCCTCCTCCTCCGCCACCATCAACACTGCCTCCTCCCCATCTTTGTACATGTTGTACTGTATTCGAGGGGGCACATACACCCCATCCAGGTGGCTCTTGGGGAAGAGATTGTATGTGAGGGAGAAAGAGACAGAGGGAGAGAGTAAAAGGAAGAGGAGTGTAGCACCAATCAAGGCTTCTGATTGATATAATTGGGTCATTAGTGCGCTGCGGGAGAGGCACCTGCTTGCCCTCAGTTAGGGAGAATCTACTGCATTGTGACATTTTGAGACTGTTGAGAGTTCTGCTGGCTGCTCGGGATTAGTGTGTATTTAGAGCATTAAGGTCTTACTTAAATAGTACACCACGTTTTTAGACCAGCTTCAAACTTGGACAGGTAGTTAACTTTCCTTTCTGTACCTTTGCCGCCGACTAACAGATCATAACTTTGGGAAGCTAAGGAGGGCAAAGCAGGTCACGGCACCAGCAGGAAGTCCCGCTGTGATTTAAAACGCCAGGCCAAACAAAACATGGAGCTTCAGTTGTCTGATCATCAAGAGATGGCGAGCCTAAGGGTTAGTTAGAGAGGCCGGAGGCATTAAGATGTCAGTATGCTACAACAGGAGTGGTTGTCAGGTGTTCAAACAGTGTCGGAAAACTTCTTCCCCCAAAATTTTTCCCATGTTGGAATCGGCGGGAGGCTGCAACTGACGATTTCATCAACTTCACAAAACAGACAATTGGACATCAGTGCTCACTTTACACAACAATTACCCATGTCTACACAGACAAGGAAATATGGCAGCTTTGAACATTTATAAAGCTTTTTTAATGAACAACCGAGTGCAGCATTAAAATGTCTTATGGGAAGGTCTGTCGGAAAGATCATGTGCAAACCTCTAAGCCCTTTTAGATGTCTTATATATGTGATACACAAGGAGGTCACAGTCTCGGGTTAGTATCCCTGGAGCTTGTGGGTAGTCTGTGTCTTGCTCAAGGACACTCCAGAGGAGAGGCTGTTGCTGATGAAACAGTCTGAAATCTTTCTTATGGATCAGAGTGTTCATTATTTGATTGACAGTTTTAGCATCAGTTTAGATATTTGATTAGAAATTAAATCATCAGGAAGGTGTTTGTTTCACCCGCATGATTGATCCATTTCTTTGTTTCTTTTCTCTAAGCCCCTGCAGGTGATGTTCACCATGCACCGATAAGCCTTTTAGGAAGAACACATCCAGTGATTTGCTTATGACATTTGCATGCTCCACAGCAATTCTTCTTTTATAGCTTCAGTCTTGTAATCCCGAATCAGGCAAGTCTCTCAATGCTTCCACTCGGTGGTTTAGACACAACATGGCCTGTATGACTTGGAGCGTGAGCCTTGTTTCTCTGCCGAGATGCTGTGATGTTTCCAACGTTCAGATCTGGCACCGCCGCGTCGCTCCCAGTTCGGCGCTCCGCAACTGTGGGGAAGTGTGGGCTCGTGTTCTCTGCTGGAGGAGGAATTCATTCAGAAAAAGCACGAGTAGCAGCTTGAGAAGAGATGGAGATGTAGAGGAGAAGAAATGGAGCGGTAAGGTTAGATGGGAAGACACAAAGATACCAGTGGGGCAGGACATTTTTTTCTTTCACTTTTTTGCTGAATTTTGCAGGTGGCCTCTGCAGATCTAGCATAATATGAAAGAGCTGAGGACAGATTGGGGCCAGGGCTGAACTTCTTTATCTATCCCACAAAATGTAAATGAAAAAGGTCAGCCATATGTCACTGTTGCCATTTAATGGAGATTTCCCAACAGCAGTATGAATGTCTGTAGTCACAGTTATAATGCAGACCTTGAACCATTTATTACGTTCCCTTCTCAGAGCAAAATGATACACAAAAGTTTTTTTGTATGAGGGAGTTGCATTTTTGCAGTAGGTGTTGGAGACACAGTGGAGAGTTTTCACCGTATCGGTGCTGGAGCTGAGGACGAAGGGAGAGGGAAAGCGCAACTCAAAGTTGGAACGAAGCGCGGAGTGAATCAGGGGGTTCAGGGAAAGGTGAAGTAAAGGAAATGAATACCGTCTGTGGGGAAGTTCGCCACGTGACCATGTGATAAAAACCACAGGGCCAAATTATACTGTACCACACACAGTGTGGACTCTCTTCTCTTTCTCCCGTCATTGCTCATCTTCTATTTCATACAATTTTTTTTTTTTTTTTGGTCAGCCACTCATACACCCACTTTTCTCCAAAGGACACCTCAGGCTCAGGTAATGCATCAGAAATAACTATACACTTGTAAGGAGTCACTGAAGTACACACACACAACTCCCGGACACGCACTTTCATTTAGCCAAAATAGCAATGCCTATTTTTAGTAGCATGGAGGAGATGTGCAACAAACGCATACATACATGCACAGACAGCAAACACAAAGGTAGTTGTAGCACACCTTTAGTGTTGTTTCAGGGCAGAGGTCACAAAATAGATTGAAGATGTAATAACATGATCAACAAGCTATGAAAGCAGCAAAACTCTGCATTACTTAAATTGATGCTTATTTTTTTCCAGCTTTCTCAAAACTTTGATTTTTTTTTTTAAATACTGCAGGCCTAACCATAAAATGACAAAAATGGAACCCTCTAAGTAGAACAAGTCACACTGTCAAGAGCACGTAAGACATAATTACACACACTGACACTGAGGCTTTGCAAGGCAATAAAGGGTAACAAGCCAAATAAGTTATGAGCCTGTGCCAGTGGATATACAGAGACCACCTTAGTATACAGCCACATATTTACACTCATATCATTAAAGTAAATCTGAGCAGATATTGTACTTCCTGCCCACACACTGTTAAAAACACTAAGTGAAAGGAGTTCACACCCTCACATTTACAATTATGACGTGTAGGCATGTACAGACCTGCACTACCTTTCTTCACAATAACAGTGTACTATTGGGTCCATATTTACACAATGACTTCAAACCCCCCTCAAATTAAACCTGCCTGAACATATTGTGCTCCAACTCCCTTGGCAATTGACGCTATGTATGACTCAGCAACCGCCACCCCTTCCCCTATACACCTTGTGCCATAAGTGTGGGAGGAGTAATCAGTATTTAAACAATTTTTGGGTGGTAAACGAGGAAGTTGGCATATTGACCTCTGTCATAAAAACTAATTTCCAGTTAAGGTAATTCAGTGCTTGAAATCAGTTATCATAGCGCCCACAATGTTGCACCGCAATTACGGTAATGACAACATCATGGCAATGCTTAACACAACGATACGGTTTTAAGCTATCATTACTGTGTGAATTGCAATCTTGTAACATCGCTGTGCACACTGAAAATTTCAGGGTCTGGTAAGGGTTGGGGGGGGGGGGGGGGTGGATCAGCAAATGTGCAGAAAAAACCAGTTCCATGCATTTTTCTCTTCATACTTTTGACTGACTGTATGATTTAGTTGGATCACATTTGCACCTGACATTAAAAATGGATTTTCATAATGCACTTTCTTTCTACATCCCTTGCAAAACAACGCCAGCATCACCTCTTCATACAGTATCATTTAAAACCCGTTTAGTTGACTGGTTTTTCCCTGTGTTTGTTGGTTCATTTACACCAGGGTTTATGTGCTTCTCCTCCTCCTAATTTCTGTCCCTCATCCCCCCCCCCCCCTTCCAGAGCCGTTCCCTGCATCCTTTGCTCACCTTATCTCCCTCTCTTCATCTATCCTAATTTTATTGGCGTGGCAAGGCCAATAGTTGGCGACAGCCACCGTCACGGTAGAACAATGCATTGTGATGGTGATATTCATATGATAATTCCATCAGACTTAACACTGCTGCAGATACATGTAAATCTATTTTTTCCTTTCTGTAATGATCTCTGTCTGTGTGGATGAATGTTTCTTTATGTTGACTTTTTAAATCATCTTCAAATCTGTTGTTCTTTCTTCATGTTAAAGCCCAGCTACCATGATTTCTCCTTTTCTGTTTTTCTCCCCACTTCCCCTCAACACCATGTTGGCAATCACATTAAATCATTTTCATTCACATAGCTTCTGACAACATGTTTTTCTTAACACTGCCCAGTTTGTAACTGCACTGTATGTTTCCCTCTGTCTCTCCCTTTCTTTCTCTCTGTCTGCCTCCTTTCTCATTTTTGCTCTTCGCCATGTTGGCAGGGCCCAATCTACCAGCTGATATCAGCATTCCCTGGCACTCTGCCAACTGGCAACACTGCAGGAGAGAAAGAAAGAGAGAGGGAGAGAATGAAAGAAAATTAGTGAATAATAGACGGAGGGAGGGAGCAAAGCATGAGAGGGGGATGGGAGGAGTATGAATCAGGGAGAGAAAGAAAGACAGAAGGGAAAGGAAGACAGGGAGAGAAAGAACAATAATGGTGGATTAAGAAAGGACTCTGAGTGTGTGTCTGTGGTTGTGTGTGAGTGTGTGAGTTTATGTGATTGATATGGTGTGATATCCCTGTGAGTCATAGCTGAGCTGAAATGTCAACTGGCTACATGAGAATCTCTTTGTCATCCAGCCTCAGTGACACACACACACACACACACACACACACACAGACACACAGACACACAAATCCAAGTGATCATATAAACACATATGTGACTATACGAGCACGTGAGCACGAATACGAGCAGCACACCTGCAAACACAGATGTTCCATTGTTTTGCCACAATGATTGATGACCTTTTGTTTTGTTGTGGGCGCCTCTGCTGCTTCCCAACTCCAGCAAATGATGGGCAAAAATGGCCGATGTACAACAATCCAGTCTAACTGATGTAAACTGCTGTGCACTCAAAATGTTTGGGTGTGTGAGCCTGCTTGCCAAAATGTTTGTGTTCAATATGCTGTATATCACACTTTACATTTTAGCTGACTCTGTTATCTGGGGTGATGGTTGCAGTACAGTAAACACCACAGAAGAATAAGCTTACATTTTTGCATTGCTTGAACAACTAACCATGACTAAGCACTGTATGGGTCAAAGCCACCACACCCAGGCAGTAGATTTAAGAAACATTGCTCTGCATAAGTGCATGTCTGCTCTATGTATGTGTGTGTGTGTGTGTGTGTGTGTGTACGGTCCTGATTTAAGTAAAAAGCTGCTACTGTGTACAGGAAGGGCGGGTGGGGAAGTCAAAACATTGCGCGCCCATCCTGTTTGGGACAGTCCATGTCCTGTGGTGGTGCCCTTAACTCCTAAACACACACTGACACACAAGCAGACACACACTGATGCACATTCACACTCCGACTAATCATCCCATATGTGCTAACAGTATGCTGGAGTGCATTGTGAGCACATGCAGGAGGCATAACAGGTGTACACCTGTTACACATCCAAGCACATACATACTCCTACATAGGCGAAGACCAAATGAAGGAATTTCCTGATACTTAACATTTACATGCATTTAAACATGCATTAAATGCATTAAAAACCATTCACCCAACAGGACTAAACTGAGTGTGCATCTGATTCTCAGGATTTTTTTAGATATATGGTAGAATACATTCAGTTTCAGTGCAAACTGCTTTATATCCTTTCGAAAGGATTGTCATCACTTTTGTCATCATGCAATCATATTTTTTTTTCTTCCAGAAAACAAAAGGAGGAGGCTGCCACAGAAGTGTGTCCCCCATCAGCCGAGACACTAAAGAATGGCATAACATCACACACACTGCTGGTAATTTTCTACTGTTCTCATATACACTTACATCTACAGTGCACATCCATTCATATGCCAACATACAAACCTCTTAAGCAAACTAATATCATTTTATTATATATGTGTTTTGGCCGTTTCCACTGGTCAAGGTCATTTTACGGTTGAAGATAATTATGCTCAACATGTAAATTTAACCTTTCCTCCAAAGTCCTAAACTACTGATCCTCCGAAGTCATAATCTGTGTGTGTCTCTCTCTCTCTGTTTTGTTCTTATAGAGGATGGATTCTCCACCAGAATGTGTGTTGTCTCTTTCTCGTGAGCAGCCCCAGTCTCCCCAGACACTGCCATCTCTGGACCATAGCCCCCAGGCCTCTTCTCCTCACACGCACCTTTCTCTACCTGACAGCCCTGTTATCCTACCTATTCACAGCCCAGAATCTTCTCCTCAGAGCCAGGACACTTTACCTTATTTCCCCCTCTCTCCCTTCCCCCTACATGTGGAGAACAGCAACAATCACCAGGATGCCGATGAAGAGGATGATGAAGAAGGGCTGGAAGGCGTTCCTTCATCCCCAACTCCAGCAGTGGCTTTGTTCCCAGGAGGAGGGGGACAAGAAGTTGGATGCAGCCCTTGTTTGGACACCTCTCCACCAGCCACACCATCAGCACCACTTGTTGGGTTTGGAGCCCTGGAACTGGCCCTCTCTTCGGGGCAGAGTGGAAACTGCAATGATGAGCTAGACTTGCAGCTATTCCAGAAAGATACTGTTACCAGGGTGATACCCGGAGTGGGTGGGGCCTCTTCAGGACCCACACTCAGGTTTCCCTGTCATGTATGCGGGAAGAGATTCAGATTCCAAAGTATTTTGTCTCTTCATGCCCGAGCTCACAGTCTGGACCGAGACCGCCGAGCTTCAGCCCTCTATCGAACTGGACTACCGTCAGCACCCCTAAAGCAGCATCTCAAACAGAACCACAAAGATATAATCCATAATCACAGAAGTCACACAAGCCAGCGTTTACTGCCAGGGACTCTCATACAGCATCTCACAGAAGAAGATGATGCTGATGGTGAGATTAAAGGTCCAGATGATGGCCTACAGATTGACCAGAGCCCACACTTTTTACTTGATGACAGCACACCACTGACCCCTCCACTTACAGAGGATCCCGTGTCTGTGACCTCTCCCTATTCCTCTAACACTGGGGAATGTGTGTCTACTTCCACATCTATGTTTCGCTGCCATGCCTGCAAAGGAAAATTCCGCACGGCTTCAGAGTTGGCACGTCATGTTCGCATTCTCCACAACCCTTATAAATGTACTCTTTGTCCTTTTTCTGCCAGCCAAGAAGAAAGCCTGGCAACCCACTTGCAGGAGTGCCACCCCTCCCCTGAGGTGTCTGCTTTGCAACCAACCTTCAATTCCAGGCCAATCATTGCCACCCCTGACACTCCTGTGCCCACTCCAACCCATACTCCAGCACCAACCCCAAGTACTCCACAGATGATTTCAGCTGCTACAGGGGCTACGTCCTCTTCACTGCCTGCATTTCGCTGTGATACTTGTGGACAGCGGTTTACCCAGTCTTGGTTCCTAAAAGGACACATGCGAAAGCACAAGGATTCCTTGGACCATAAATGCCAGGTATGTGGTCGAGGCTTCAAGGAGCCTTGGTTCCTCAAAAACCACATGAAAGTACATCTTAACAAGCTTGGGCTGAAGGCTGGGCTGGGAGCACTTGGGGGACCAGGCGGTGCTGAGCAGCAGGCCAAAGGCTCTGCAAGTAACCAGTCTCTTAATGCTCTCTACTCTAGCCTCCTCCTGGCCCAGCGAGGAGGTGGTAGAGGTGGACAAGGGAGATCAGAGAGGGATAGTGGAAACCAAATGGGGATGAGCTCAAGCAAGTCTGCCATCCTGGGCTACCTGGGGTTGCCCAGTGATGGCAGCGGAGCCAGCTGCATGGAGAGACTTCAAGCAGTAGCTCAGGTTGCAGAGATGGGAAATGGGGGTGGTGGTGGCACTGGTGGCTCTGGAGGAGGGGACTCAGGAAGAGGAGGGGGAACAACTAGAAGCACAGGTGAACCTACAGCAACTTTATCTGAAGGTGGGGACCAGGCAACCTGGTGGCAGCTGGTGGCTCGCAGTCTGGCAGTTGCTCAGCAGCAGCAGAGAGCCCACCAGCGTGGCCAGCAGCAAGTCCAACGTGGCCCAGGACGGAACTCTGTGATCGCAGACGCTGACCAAGTCAGGGCCTACCTTGGGGGCCTAGATGCAAGAGAGGAGTCTGGAGGAGCAGGAGGGCCATGGGAATGCCCAGACTGTGGAAAGCTATTCCGCAGTCTGCAGCAGGTGGTGGTTCATGCTCGTGTTCACACTCAGAGGAACCAGAAAGTAGGTGGTGGCGAAGAGGATGGAAGTGGTAACTGTAGAGGAGCGGGGCAAGGAAGAGGCAGCAGTGACGTGAGACAGGAATCTCAACTAACCAGTGATGGATCCCAACAAACAGGAGAAGCGAGACAGGAATCAAAACTGCACAGTGGTGGAGCACAACAAGCCGGAGCAGCTACCAGGTTTCACTCTGTCATCTCAAGCTTCAAAGGTACAATCACATCTGCTTTTTTCTATTTTGTCGTTTGAGTTGTGGTTGTTTGCTCACATGTAATAGTGTTATTATCACAAGAGCATACTATTTTCATACTGCTTTTCTGATGTGATAGAAACTCTCATGGGGCCTTACACACCAGCTGTTATCTTTCTATTTTTTTCACCTTTTTCTCCACTTGCAGGAGAAAATGGCTTGACAGCAGTCTCCTCCATACCTTCACTTCCCACCAGGGAGCGAGTGCGTGGTAGAGGGATAAAGGATTGCCCCTACTGTGGTAAAGCTTTCCGCTCCTCACACCATCTCAAAGTGCACCTGAGAGTTCACACAGGTGAGAAACTGCTGTGAGTTTAACAAACCACATTTACTTTCTTAACCTTTACAATTCCCTGGAAAGGTTTCATTGAGCATCCTCGCTTTTGCAGCACTACCTTTTTTCTTTTTCACACATTCACCCCAGGGAGCTGGCCAGCACTAATCATAGCCCTCCACTGCAGGCCACTGAGCAGCTCCACTGGAGTAACTCCTGCTTAAATGCCTTGCTCAAGGGTATATTAACAGTTAGTTTTAGGAAGGGGTGTGGGTGAGATCAAGACACTCCAGGGAAATTTTAGTAAAATGCTCATTTCGCTCACTGGAGTAACCTCAACCTCAAGAAGGAAACAAAAATATATTTGTTTCCACAGTCATAGTACTCCTTTTTCTGTAACTTAATTTGCCAAAATCTAAATTGTGCAAAATAAAAACTTATTTGGTATAGGATTTTTGAGAACATATATAAAAGAATATGTTTACAGATTTACTTTTTTCTGTCAGTGTCTATCATTTTTCTTAAATTTAGAAATAAAAGCCCAACACACTTTCTAACAAACTAACAGTTTTCCAAGACAATGACTAAAAGACCTCATTCTGGATTTCTGGTGACAAGTGAGTAGGACTTAAATGAAAATTGTGAACACTCACAGCAGTCATTCACGTTCTTAATTAATGATCCATATTCATAAGACTTTATCAGCATGAGTCATTGTCATTTTTTATTATTTGCCTTCGCTTGATGTATTTGATCGAAATTAAGACCTCGCTTCAATTTTTGAGATGCCATGAATCCTCAGCAAATGGTAACTGGAGCTCATTCAAGCCTTTCTAGAAAGACCCAAAACACATTCAATGAAATCTATTTAGTATTGCCATCATCTACAGCTGACAGGACCTATCACATCACAGCTATATTATTCATCAAATTATAATAATCCTCTTTTAATATTACTGTCCTCTTGAGAATATAATTTCACATCAAGAGTTTTATCCCATCGTTTTTTTTCTTTTTTGCTACAGCAATAAAGTCAGATATGCCTACATGTGCCTCTCTGTTCATAAGCCAAGCTATGTTCCTCTTGTGTGATCAGTTCTTTTGTTTGTATGAATAAGATTATTGGCGCTTTTCATACACAGTACATATCCTGCTGGTGATGTGCCTCCAGCATGATGTCCCCTCCTCTTTATCTTTCCCAGCAGTGTAATTTATAATCAGTGATGGAATACTGCCATCTCCCTTTAAAATGTATAACTACATTTCCCACTCTACACTGCCCAAAGGATCATATATGTAAATTGCAAAATCTAGCAGTAATATTACTGCTGGCCTTTTTGAAATAAGTACTGTAGCGTTTTTGTCAATCTATTTCGCAGACAGCCATGGTTTTCATTTCTGTATGGCATAAGAACCAATCAGCAGTCCCTTGAGACCTGGCCTTTAAATTTCAACTGAGGACTTTCATTGTTTCACATGACAGCCTGATTTTTCTGACTTTTCCACTTATTTGGTAATATTCATTGAGAGGTGCTACTTGTGTCCAAAGCCATTTTTAAAATCTACATTTATTAACCTATTTTCTCTAGGTGAGAGACCCTATAAATGTCCCCACTGTGACTATGCGGGTACCCAGTCAGGCTCACTGAAGTACCACCTCCAGCGGCACCACAGGGAGCAACGCAATGCCTCATCATCCTCTTCCAATTCCTCCTCTACAGGTCTCGCCTCTACTATCAACAGTATGAGCTCTGGAACCTCTGGGCTTGTCAAGCACCGCCGGTCCCAACACAACCACTACCCAGTCAATCAAGGCACAAATGATACCCCGTCCTCTCGGACCAGCCAGCAGTCCTGGCTGCTGGGGCTTCCAGACCATCGGGAACATCGAAAGGCCTTGGCGGCTCTAAGGGATGTCGACTTGGAAACCCAATACAGGTATTTGTCTGGGGTGATGGGAGCCCTTTATCAAGGTGGAATGGAAGGAGGCTGGATTAGGGAATCCCCCCTACCAAAGGCCCCTAAAGTGTCCCGGCGTAAGCCCCTTACTACCAGCCGAATGATTCAGTCATCAAATGACAAAGAAGGGACTGCACCTTCAATCCAAGAGGGTGGCTTTGAACCGCTGGATCTCTCTCGTCGTCCTTCCCCTGGCCTAGGGGGCATGGAAGAAGATGGTCTCCTAAGTATAGGGGAAGGAGCTGCTGTCAGTGGCGATAGTTCACTGGGGGTCAAACTAAGCCAGTGTTTGTTCTGCCCATTCCGCACGTCATCAGCAGAACTGATGGCCATGCATCTCCAGGTAAACCACACCAGTAAGTCTAAGCGCAAAAGAAGCTCTTTGACTACCTTGAATGATGACGCAGCCCCAAAGGCCACCAGAACAGATCAATCAGAGCTTGATTCCATGGGGATATGGAGGCACGTGAGCGAGGCTGAGTCCCAGGCACCCCTGAAGGAGTGGTCCTCAACCCAGGCCAAGACTCTCAATGGGCTTTCTGAGCATAAAACTGAACATCTGGATGATGTTGCTGACCACCCAGACTCCAGTGTGGCCTCAGTATCCAAGAATGTAAGAGTGCCGCTTAAGAGAAAAATGGAGGAGGAGGAAGAAGAGCAGGAAGAGGAGATGGAAGAGAACAGCAGTCTGGAGGATTCACAGGACCATGATCTGAGGATGTCCCTCACTCTTTCGCCAGCCATGAGTTCAAACCACATGGTAAGAGAGAAAGAAAGAGTGTTAACAGATTAAAATGATTTTAGATGACACTATTGAAATTGGAGAGCTTTGTTCAATGTTTTCAATTATGTTTGCCACAGAACTGAAGAATGAGCTGGAAGCTTTGCAGAGAGAAAAGGCATTTAGGGTTAAATGATTTGCTCCTTAATACTTAAGAAAAATGTGAGTCTTGAAAACTGATGCTTCAGCAGGTTTTGAGAAAAATCACAGCTGTTATATTCCCACCAAAATGATTTGTCTTCTTCAGACAGTGTGGTCCACCACAAAACACGGTAAACTGCCAGTAAAACGAGTATGGATGCCTTTTTTTCAGGATTTTTAGCCTACACACCAAGATGGATGATTTTTGAGATGATCTCCTATTTGATACATGAAAAAAAAAAAAAGCTCTATGTCAGATCCTGCATCATTCCAGAGTCATGGATTTATTCCCCAATACAATGAACCGTATATCCCAGACTCCTATAATGACCAAGTTGAAGCCAGCTGTGACAAGACGCTCTCCTGACTGATCATTAAACAGTTTGGAACCATAAGCTCTAAGTTCCTCCTCAACCTACACAGACAAGAAAAACAGAGTTTATTCTAGGACAGTTTCAAAGCTGTGAACCTCAGCTAAACTATGTGGTATTATTTTAAGGCATGAGGCGACTGTTGCAGGCCATGTACTTTCTCTCAACTGTATATCACTGCCTTGTTTGTCTGAAAAGTGTTTCTAGACAATTGTTCTAAAGAAAAACAAAGTTTTTTTTTTTTTCATTTTCAATTAGTGCCTGTTTATATGTGTTTTAAAGAGAGTCTCTGGTATTTCTGCGCATTAAGGTTCTGTTTCATTTTATCTTGAATATACAGGTTAACACACTTTAAGTGCAGTATGTTTGTTAAAAGTGGGTCTAGGGTGTTGTGAATAGTTAAGTTGTAAAAGAGATACTACATTGTGACGTATTCTCCTTGACACAGACGGCAGCTGTTTGTGCTTCAGCTTTCAAAAGAAAACAAAAAAAGCAAGTGATAAACACAATGTATAATGTGATGGAAGAGGTCAAAGAGGTCACAGTTCAAAAATTCAGTGTTTACTGTGGTGCTGAACGTGCGTTGCAGTTGTTGCAGTTACCAAGGCAACTCAAGGTCACCCTAGATGTGTGGAAAAGAACAAAACAGAGCGGGAGCCTGTTTGAGGGCAGCAGGGACGTCTCTCGAGCCCCCGAACACAATCAACTGACACAGTCTTCTAAAGAGACTGAGACTTAGCAACTGTGTCAAACACAAACAATTTCATTTTTTTCTCCATAGGAGAGAAGACTCAAGGTAGAGAACGAAAAAGAAAGCAGTATCCCTGCCAAACAGGACTAAAGCTGAGAACTGTACTCATAGGGTATGGTGTCTTTTTTTTTTTTTTTTTTAGATGAGTAGATTCCCTCTCTTCTTTTTTTTTTTATAAGAAAAGAAAGACAATGGTAGGAGTAATTATTAAAACACTAACAAATGCATAGACATCCCAGTAGAATATGTGTAGCTTTTGTAAAGACAAGAAAAAAAACAGACTTTTGTTTATTTTCATTTCAAGATGCTTACAGAAAAAGGTTATCAATATAGGTAATATTGATTATAATGTTTGTGAGCTAAGACTAGTTGGAATGTCTATACAGAGCACTGTGCAAGGTTTGAGTTCCCAAAGTAGTTGTTTTTATTTTGGATTTTATCGATAGACCAAACGTTTATTCTATGGAAGTTGTCACTTTCTGTTGTCATTTAAAAATGTGTAAAGCTGTGGTTTCGTTAGATTTACCCCAAAATCAATCAGTGTATCACGTATCCAACCACTGAACTGGTTGTTAAAGAAAGTTCAAAATCAAAATACATCATTTTTGTGAATACATAAATACAGAGACTGCTATAAATTAAAAAAAAAAAAATCTCATGATAAATTCTTGTGGTTTTAAGGTAGGGTTACAAAAAAATATGAATGTGTGACAGTAATATCCCCTTACACTGGTTAACAACCATTATTTATCTAGTTTGACTACTTCTTGATGGGGTATTCTATGATTGCAACCACACCTTAATGTGCATTAATGTGTTTAAGTTCTTTTTCTTAGAGCACCTTATGAGTTTTGTAGTGAAAGTCCCTTAGTGGTGTCTCCTTAACAACTACTGTCAATGCCACCGTGCCTTCTGTTTCAAGCACTTCCTGGTGTATTTTGTAAAACTCACCAAAAGCACTTAGCCTACATCTACACTCTCCCTTTCCTCCCTCTCCTGCCCCTCCACTCCTCCTCTTCTTCTTCTCCTTCATCATCTCAGTCCATTTTCCTAATCTTTTTCTCATTTCCCCTGTCCGCTCTTTCTGGTGAGCAGCTGTTTTCGTACCAGATTTCTCTCCTACAGTTCAGGCCTGTTCGGCCTTAAACGAGGTCACTAGGCCTCATTACAATCTAGCCTGGCTAGACCCATAAAAGAATGGACTACCTAACCTTTAAACAAGTAAGAAAATCATTAGAAATGTAGTGCTAGGCTACTTTTGATCTCAATACTAGCCCTTGGTAAACCAAAGCCCAAGTCTAAGACTAATTAATCTTGTATTTAATCTTATGACGTGCCAAAACATGTCCAATGTGACACTAAAGCATGTATCAACTTCAGAATAATTCTCCTCCCCTGTCCTTTATCTTTTCTCATACTTTATATCTTCAACCCCTCCTCCCTCATGCTTGCTCTTGCTCCATGTTCCATACTTGTCCGGAAACTATCTCTATAGCACCACTTGAAGGTGACGTGTACTATCTGGTATTGAGGCCTTTATTAGATTTTTATTTCAGTTTGTGTGGTGTTTGTTCAATGCCGTTGAGATGGAAAATGCTCTTCTTATAATGATAATTATTATTGTTTTGGCATTATGGTTAAAAAAAAAAATCAACAAAAAATAAGAGAAATGTGTTGTTGAATGTTGTACAGATAGCACTAGAAGATGTTGTGTTTTTTTTTTAAAGAGAGCACAAACCTGAGTGATGGTCCCTTCTACTCCTTTCGCTGACAAATGGGAATAAAACGGCCTACCAATCATTATAGATGTGATGACAGATTTCCAAAATAAACCTTTTGTCTAAGCGGTGTTCATCCTCGGAGGCTTGAATGTAAAAAGCAGCCTCTAAATCAAACGTCAATCCACTTTTTTTGCACAGCAAGATAAAGGATCAGTAGAAGCTTGTCTAAAACAAGGTGCAATACAGATAGACAGTTGATCTATCTAAACAATCTGTTACATAATAATATAATCAAAAAGTTGCTAATTTCACATGAAAAAGTGAGGTTGTATCAGACTTGTTTTGGTCGGCCACCAACCACAGTAGAAAACTATGAAAACTAGTTTCTTATTGAAAAGAGTTTCAAACTATTATGTAATTATCATCATTTGGTGTATTCCTGTGAAAGCTTTTAGGATAAAATCTGTGTCAAAGGTGTAGTTCCCCGTTTCTGAGAGGACCTTCCCACTGAGACATCCATTAACCGAGCAAAACGAGGGTGAGCTCACGTTTTTAAAAGTCATGAAAATACAGAAAAAAAGGCATCTTTGAGGTTTGCTCCACTCTGAGCTAAGTGGGAAAAATTCTAAAAATGAGCCACAAAAATAGCTATCTGTTCACATTCACACGTGCTGTCAACTGCATGCGATGTGGCACCCTTGTGATTTTTCAAACATACCCCAAATATGGCACCTTATCTCCTGATTGTGAATCAGAATATTTCACCAAAGGGATACGATTAGTTTAATGGTAAACAGACAAGCTGATCCTACACACAGAAGTAATAAGTAATCACTGAAGATGTAGGTTTTCATAAAAACAACAAAACGTCGTGAGGTGAGGGGTCCATCCTGGGTTTGGGCTCTTGTGTAGCTGACTGCCATTGCAGTGAGGGAAAACTGATCTAACATAGTAGTGACTAATATGACTTTGTGGACAGATAAAAAAATAAAAAATAAAATAAAACCCATTAGAAATAAATAAACACAAAGAAAATAACACCGTCTCTCTCGTTCATGTCTCTCAGCAGCAGATGACACTTGTGCCATCAATCCTTAACATGTATTTATCTCTTTAACTGTAAGAACTTGTTTATGATGGACTACAATCCAGACTGAGATGAACTGCTTCAAACTACAGTGCCTAGTTAATGGGGAGCTGAAGTGACTGCAGGGAAAGGGAGCCTTCTTGTGGCTTTGAGCAGAATTGCAGGAATGTTGTACATTTTAAGGGCCTCCCCCTTTCCCTCCCCCTCCAGCCTGATCTTCGTTTCTGCACAAAGGTCATAGAAATAGTTTAACAGTGTCAAAGATGGAAAAGTTTTGTGACATGCAGTGTGAGGACGTTACAGCTGAGTTTAATATTAGAAATGTACATTTCTGCATATTAAGTGCTATTTCATTAGCATTCTGCAGCAGTGGTTTACATCCTTTTTTGGACTAACTGTGACCCAAAGGGAGATTTCCTTGCTAAAGAAATACACTTAAGATATTTTTGAGATCAGTTGATAAATAATTGTTCACGCAGAACAGGCACAAATCTGAGAAAATAATAATTTTAGCAAAGATAATTTTATTTCTCCCTCCAGTGAATCATCTTGTGTGACCACCAGATCTGTCTTTAGATCCTGTGTGGGTGTCCCGTCCCCTCATGGCTGGGAGTCAGAGTTCGACAATATAAAACCAGTTTGGGCATTGACAGGATTATGTTTGATAGTGTGAATCTTAGTTTCATGTGAAGATCCTTTGGCATATCTAGCGGGCAAGTGGCAAAGGGTATTGCAATCATAATAATAAAAAAAAAGTGTGTAACTGACTGATTAGAAAAGATCTATGATTTTATCATTTCTGATGTTCCTTTAGGCTGAGAAGAAATTGTGTGCATGACTGTGCAGTAACTTGGGTAATGTTCCAACTAATACTGCAGCTTAAATCGGTTTCATCTATGCCACATGAATTTTCAGCAACAGTTTAGAAAGTACAGATGCTTAAACCCTTAATTTGAAGTGGCTGCAGTTAACAGAGGATCTGGTTTAGGGGCTGACCTGTTTGGACCCTGGGTTTAGACCCTGATGGCCCAGTTGGTAACCCTACATATTCCTTCCACCACAGCTATTCCTCCTCACTGCAGTTCAGTGGGAATGTTGTGAGCTGCAACGACCATTTAAATAATGTGGTTGTCATCGGGCATCAACTAATTATTTCCCAATTATCTGTACCTGGAGAGGGTTTACAGCACTCTAGAGGTCCCAAACCAGAAGCAGTTTGGAATTTCATTGTCAGGTTTCATATATGACTAAACGGCGCCCTCCAGTGGACACACTCATCACAGGAATGATGGGAAACCAACTCCTACTCTCACATTCACGAGGTCATTTTAAACCCAAATTACAAAAATCACACAGTGACACACAATAGCACTACTTTATATGTAAATGAAAGGTATCTTGATTTTGGTTTCCAATCCCAAGAAATACACCTAACATGACCAAAGTCAAAAAAAAAAAAAAAAAGGCTTGCAGAAAACCGGGTATCAGCGATGTGCCCTTCAAAATAAAACAGAGAGCACCTTCAAAATAAGAGTAACTAATATGAAGACAAGGAAGCTCGTGGATGAAAGATTCTGAGCTCACACTTTAAATAAGCTACAATACAGGCATTTAATAAATACACACTAAACATCATCAATTAATACCATTCTGTGAACGCAAGAGTTAAACGCCGCAGGCTTACTCTTCTTATTATATACCTATTAGCCTACATCCCTGTAATAGGGCAATAGTCTGCTCCCTGGTGTACTGAGTGGGCGAGAGAGAGAGAGAGAGAGAGAGAGAGAGAGAGAGAGAGAGAGAGAGAGAGAGAGATCTTGCTGTCCACAGAGCGCACCGGTACAGACATTAAAGCTTCCTTCCATCATCTCCACCGGAGGAAAACTGAGCGTCACTTCACTCTGTCAGTCTACTGGTCACTCGGTGTCACTCGGAGCCTCCCGCAGGCGAGAAGACTGTTTTGTCATCTCCTACAGCCTGTCCTAGACACACTGCAGCACTCCTCTACGGTTTGGCTTCGGTTCTGACAAGAGCTGAAGGCAGAGAGAAGACTGAAGTCCACTTCTGCTGCAGAACTCCCCATAGGCGCACGGTTCCAACATGAGCGAGGTGAGTGCTTGTTCGTGTTGAAAAGCATAAAACGTGACCGATGTAAAGGTTAGTTCAGGTTTACAAGAATCGGTGCAGGCTGTAAGTGCAGTTCTTTCAGTTATTTCACGCGCTTTTCCCCAATGAGCGCTAATTTTCTCTCCATCACGTAAAAACCCCGCGTTAATATCACGCACCTGTACGGCATACACCAAGTCATTTAATGCGCAAGTAATTAAACCTGTTATTTCCCTCTCCATAACCTCTCCGCCCACTCACTCCTCACCATCATTCCCCCAAAAATCCGCAACCAAGGTTCGTTTAAAAATCAGAACACAATGTTTTAGCGCAGCGCTCTGGCTTGGCTGTGGTCCCATGTCTGACAGCAACACTGCAATGAGATGTGAGCAGCAGCAGTGACACCAGCGCGCATCGCCAGTGGGCACTATGAACATCTGCTGGATCATGAGAGTTCCCCAAAGTGGGGTGTG
This sequence comes from Mastacembelus armatus, assembly GCF_900324485.2. NCBI lineage: Eukaryota > Metazoa > Chordata > Actinopteri > Synbranchiformes > Mastacembelidae > Mastacembelus > Mastacembelus armatus. Next base: position 9,483,978 of record NC_046650.1, on the reverse strand, counting down.
GGGACCTCCAGGGGAGCTCGTGGGTGTTCTTAGACTGACTGGCCATTTATTCATCTGATAAGGGGCTTGTGGGTATCCATGAACATGCTGGAGATAAGAACTTGTTTTCCCTGCAGTTAGAAAGGAAAGCTTACTTTACATAAATGATGCATCATATAAAGTACCTCATTTCCTGCAGAACCACTGCATGGATCATTCTCAAACCTGCTGCATATGCAACATTTTCATCCTTGCATAGTAAAGTAGATTTTTTTATGATGGAAATGGGGTTTTGATGCTGCAGGCATTTGCGCTAATGGAGCACGAGGGTGTTGTATAGTTGAAGCATACTAATATTTATGGACGCTTCACTGACCACTGACAGTAAAGCAAAATTTCATGTTTAGTTTTATATTTACCTATAATGTAGGTTTGCATATCACTGAACCCATCGATTTTACTGCTGAGGTACTTTACAGTGAAGAGCAGAAGTACTTACACTCTCCAAACGCTGCTTCAGGATACTTAGAGTATAATCCTTAAAGTTTAACCTGCAGGTTGACCCCAGAGTAGCTGTACAACGGAAAAGAAAAGGGGTTATGGCTGTTTGTAAGAACCTTTAATATTCAGTATTCTTCAGACCTCCTGGTAACAAGACATGACTTCTAATTGGCCCTAGAATGAAAATGATAATCAGGCAGATAAAAAGGAAGCTGCTCTGTAACCTACAACCTCAAACATTATGTCTTGCGAGCAGGTGCGGTGGCGGCCACTCAATCGATCAGTTCCACATTGATAAAAATGTCATGGAGGTCCTTGTGGAGTGATTATTTTCACTATTAAGTCACAGCAGCAGAGAACATTGCCCCTAAGGGACTGTTCGTTCTCCATATTCTGTGTTTCTATGGTCCTCACCATTCTCTTTCCAGTTGTGGGCTGAAGGGAGGTGTCACCGTCTTTTGATATGTAGCAGATCAAGGCACTACTGCACATGGGGGAAATGAAATGTAAACACAGAATCATAGGTAGAACATAACTAGAAATGGCTGAGTTTTGGATGCCTGGTTTCCCTGTGTCTGTGCAAAAATTCCTTTCTTACTTAAAAACATCAAATCTAAAGATCAGAGGAAATATCGCTTCCTGAGTTCCTGTGTTCTTCTATTATAATGTTTCTCTAAATTAAATCTAAAATCATCAGTCAATTAATCAATTACTGCAGGTACAAATGGTAGAAAAAAATTCTTATGTTAATATTTTGCACAAATGACCTCTATTAAACTCTCCTGTCCCAGTGAGAATAAACTATTATTTTGAAAAGTGAGAGAAACTTCATCATATGCAGAACATCTATATCCTACACATGCAACACATTTTAGCTGCTCACTCTTAAGGCAATGTACCAATGTACCCATGCCATCCTACTTCCCAGTGCACATTATTTGGACATATAAAAGTTGAACCTACAGCCTCATGTATTAGACTGTAGATATGCCACAATTGCAGTGAATGGGGTATTTACAAATTTAGATAATTTAGACATATAAGTGTCTAGAGATGCATGAACGTCTACATGATGAGCCTCAGTGTTTAACAACCTATAATGACATTTACTAACGTATTAATTATTGCAACAAAACCCCACAACAGAATATCTTAATATGCACTTCCTCTTGTTTTAATTTGCGGAAGAAGATTGAGCTCATGTGTCATAACCCTACAGTCTATGAGGCAGCTACACACAGTTCCGCTGAAGTAATGGCGATGAGCTATCAAACTGCACCTTCCCTCTGCTTTGACAGACTGTCTCCTCCAGCTGAAATCTTGTCACCCGCTGCCTCATTTCCTCCTCTTTCTTTTCACGAGCCGCTATTCATCCCCCTCCCTTTCTGCCTTTGCATTTTTCCCTCTAAAGGCTTGACTGTATTCTCCTTAGCAACAGCGAGAGGACTCAGGCGGGGTATTAACACTCGCACACGCACATCCGGGAGTTAACATCTGCACAGCATGAGGCAGAGAAGTCAAAAAGAGAAGGGGAGGGAGGAAATTTGTTAAAGGGGGGCTGATGCTTTTAATTTGTAGGAATATGAATGGACCTTGCAGTGATAGAAATGAGTTTGGAGATGTTATGTAAGTCATGTTTTGGCAGTGGCTCCACTTTTGACAGCTGTTTGGTGGATTTTTCTTTTATCCCTACTCCTGCTCAAAAACAGGACGGCATTAGGAAAAAAATAAGAAGTCTGGGGAGTCATTTTTTAATACTTTCAAAATAAGACCAGTAATCCAAAAGTGTCTTCACGTACAGCAGAGCGTGTGCACGCATACACACACGAGAGAGAAAGGTAGCTTGCTCATTATGCTGGTAATTAACACTTAACTGGCATTTCCCCCGTCACAAAAGCCTACACTGTTCCCAACAAGCTGGCAGGGGATAATTACCAGGGTCTGATGTGGCTCAGAGGCCAATCTGGAACTACTGAAGTAACACTGAGAAAGCAACAATCCCTGTTTCTCCTTGTTAGTCTGACTCTTTCCCTCTGTCAGTCTCTTCTCTCCTTTTTACTTTCCTCCTTTTCTTCCTCTTTCTCCACCTCCTGCCACATGTCTTCGCTCCACCTGAGAATAGGGTAAAGCATCTGGCATGTCTGGAAATCACTGGCTTTCCTTTACTCCTTTCATGGAAGTATAATCTTTTTATTTCTGTCTATAAATACATTTCTGCTGAGCTTTTAGAGGCTTTCTGCTGCCTCTCTATGCCTTACCCCTCCAACATCTAGTGCACCACTAAGCCCTGTGTGTGTGTTAAGAAATGTACTGTGTGTGTTTTCAAAGAATACAACACAGAGTTGTGCAGAGTCAAGCACAAGATGAGAAAAGGGCACCAGCACAGGGTGTGTTTGTCTATTAAAGGAAACCTAAGTGTGTGCTGTCAGTGTCTGGGTTGTTGCACCTGCTTTTTTAGCCACAGTTTTTATATATTGCACCATCACTATTGTCCCCTCCTTTGGCATTCAATCATCTGCTTCCATTTCCCAAAGGGGCAAGGCAGCGAGTGTTTATCTGCTATCAAACGATGAAATGTTATTACGGGAGTGTTTGATGCCATGGATGAAAGCTTTGAATATCAATTTTAGATTACTAAAGATGTGTCTAAGCTATTGGAGCACTTACTTTCTCCTTCTTACCTGCTGCATTTACACATATACAATAATACAATAATATAATATAATAATGAAATAGTTAAAATTAATCTTGGAAAATAGGCCCTTGGATATAACATTCATGCTCTACAATCACTGGATCTTTAGTGCAACTGTTTTGTCTATAAATATTTCAGATTAAACCAAAGATACTCATGACTGGCCAAATGTTCTAAACCATGATCTCAGACAGGTCACCAAACCTTATCCCCATCTACCCCCAGGAATCACAAATATTTCTGCATCGCTTCCGTACCACACAGACCCACACCCACTGACTTATATAAAGCCATTAACCGGCATTGTGCTATTTTTAGTGGGCAGGTACAGCGTGTTTCAGCATGAAGAGATTGTTATGGCTTGAGAACAGGGGCTGAGGGGAGCTGAGCTGCAGAATTTAACAGATGGAGGAATGGGTTGGTGATTTTAAAAATGAAAGTGGTCACTAATTGAAAGGAAACCCATGGCTGGATAAACAAGATGCCTAAATGCACCAAAACTAAGGCTTTTACTTTTTTTTTAAATATAATGTTAGTATGTCACAATACTGATCACATTTTCTTCATGCACATGTTGAGATAGGTAGATTATACATTACTTAAGTGTACCTATGGCTCAATAGAAGTTAAGCTCTTAAATTGGAGGTTCTCTAGCTAAGGATTAAAAGGCACATTTAATAATAATCTTGTGAACTTTGTGTCCATTTTAGTTTGTTCTCTTTGCTAGACTAGATCTTATCAGAGTCCATTACAGCTCTAATTCTGATTATATTAAAGCCTAAAGTTCACCCCACAGCCCCTCAGAGTCCATTAGAGTCTGCAATTAGTCTCTAAAAGCAGCAGTCTGAATAAGCAGAACTCCTGGCTGCATGGAGCCTCAGCTTAAAAACCTGGTCCACTCATCCACAGGACAGTCAGTACATATTTCTACACACTCAGCACCAACGCACATCTGGCTGCCCAGCCAAACTCAGGCTGTTAGCCGAATGTCCACAGAAGAGGGATGGAGACTGGAGGTGGATGGAGAGGGCGAAAGCAGAGTAGATGAGATGGAAACGACCACTGGGTGGGTGTAAAATGGAAGGGTAGAGTGCAGATGAGGACAGAAGAGATGAAAAGAGAAGAGAAAAGAGTCCACCCAGGCTAAAAACACTGACTGCTTATGAAAACTATAACGATAAAAACAGCCCCCAAGTGGCATATGTTATGTAAGAGAAGAGGAGAAAAGAGGCAAAGATACAGGAAACGGATGGTTGAAGACAAAGAAAGTCCCAGCCAGGGATCTTGTATTCCACACTGGATCTCATCATCTCATTTATTGTCCTGTTAATGCTGCACATGGAGACAGTTGTTACATGGAGGCATTCCTCTAAGTCATTACAAAGTTTTACTCTCAATTATCAACTGGCTGCTTTCAGTAGATGTAACGTCAAAGTGACTTTTACTTTCTGACTTTTTGTGAGAGAAAATAAATTGTAATGATGCTGCAGCACATTTTCACACATTGCTAAAGAGGATAAAACATTGTTTTACATACAGCACTTGTAGTATCTAAGCTTCAAGCCTCTGGATGGATGTTTATTGGTGATCACACTGTCAACTTCTGTAGTGCTCAGACTGACCTGAGATTAAAATGAAAATATAAAATTAAAATTGACGCCATGGGGGGCATTTTTAGGATAACTCAGGTGAAACCAGAAAAAATACGTTCTTACTACAAACACTTTGACTTAATTTGTTGGCAGAGATTCTTTGGAAAGTTGTACAATTTACCTTTTTTCTTAACATTTTAAAGACTAAACAATTAATAATTTTCTCATGAAAATAATCAAGAGGTTAATCCATATGGAAAGCTGTTCGTAGCAGCCCCAAAGCCAAAAGATGAATCACTGTCTGTAAAATAATGACCAGAAATGCTCCCTGAAAAATAAATAAATAAATAAAACTCTAAACCAATGAGTCCGGGCTCTACATCAGAAAATAACAGTGAGCTGATTTGAATTTTAATCATCTCTGACAACTGTAGGACTTTACATAAGTAATTTGATATTTATTAGATTTATCCCTGAAGATTTGGCTTTGAGATCAGGGAAGATGGACCAGCTGGGAAACGGATAAAGAAATGTGACAGAAGTGAGACGTAAACAGCTTGGTAAGCTGTAGCTATTTCCCCCAAAGGAAAACCTTGTTGTAAATGAAGTGTGGGTGAGAGGGTGTGAGAGTTTGGCGAGGGGGGGGGGACGAAGCTACATGTGTTTCTCGCTTCTGTATGTGTGTGTGTTCGTCCATCTGGACTCCATACGTACGCCAGCCAAGTCTTTTCTGAATAGATCGTGTACGGTCCAATCTTTATCACACTCTAAACTTTCTTTTTTTTCCCCTTTTGATTACCCTCTTGCGACAATACATGTCTCTTTCTCGATATCTTGCCTCCCTCTCTCTCTCGTACTCTCTCTATCACCTTCAGTGGCTCCCCAGGGCGGCCTGCTAAATGCTGCAATCTGTCTCTGTCTTCCATCCTCACCCTCCCTCCCTCCCTCCCTCTTTTCCTCAGCCTTTCTGCGAGACTCTCTGCTCATGAATCACAGCCCTAACTACTATATGTAAAAGAGGGAAATCCCTCACTAGAGACCCAAAAATGGAGATGGGGTGATAAAGACATATCTCAAGTGGGGGCAGAAGTTTGGGCCAACTAGTCATTTGTGATTAAGAGGGAGGGAGTGGAAACAATAAGAGAAGGGACAAAAGGATGGAGAGATGATCTGAGAATCATTGTATGGGGATATTAGAGTGAGAGGTTGAGTTTCAATTTCATTTTTTAGCCAAACTGGAAAGTTAATTTGCAACACCATTAGAAACAGACAAAAAAAAGTGCAGAATTAGAAGCTATTAAGGTTGCTCTACTTCACAACAAGGCAATTATTTTCTTACAAGAAGTTGCAGTGTTATTTTCAAGGAGACTGATGTCCTTCCTTGCAGTCATTTGCAGTTTATTTCAGAATTAATTTCAGAGGAGAGGACTTTAGGTCAAGTCTTTCTCAGTTTCCAATGAGGATGTTAAACTTTTCACTTTTCCTCTGCAATTATGTCTCTTTTTCTGTCAATATCCCATTTTTTCCTTTATCATCTCTCACTTTCTTAGTTTAAGTGTCTCAGAAATGTCCCCATTTTAATCCTCTTACTGACTATGACTTACATTTTCATCTGTCATGCTGTCCCATCCCTCTGCATCGGAGATGCCCGCTGACCCTTTTTTTCAACCATTAACCTGATGTCACCAGCTGCACACAGATGGACACTGTTCTGAATAAAAGCCTTTACTGACACTAAAAGAAGCAGGGAATTAGAGATGCTTAGAAGGAGATGAGGATAAGAATGTATTCTGACAGGTGTCATGTCAAGCTTTAATTTTGTGCCACAGAATCAGGTTTTAATCATTTTTCCTGCTGTATGACAAAACAAATATATAATGGAAAAAAGGCACAGATGTGCGTCCTCAAACACTGTCCCTTACTTTGTCAGGTTGCATCTTTTTCCTCTGCATTTTTCCTCAAACCTTTGCCTTTTAGCTTTTATGTTCATGTTTGCCAAGGCCAAATGTCCCTCCCTCCTTCCCTCCCTCCCTCAGCTTATCAAACATGCTGAGAGTGGATCCTGTCTAGGTTAAAGTCTGTTTTAATGCCTCCTTCACTCAGAGCTTCTCCACTTTTCACTGTGTGATGTGTGCTAATGCTGAACATTCAGCCTCTCTCTCTTTCTCTCTCGCTGCAGTGTTTCTCCCCCTTGCTGCAGCCAGCCTTGCTCATATCTCTGCAGTCTCTCTTTCTACCTAATCACATCTCACCATTTCTTGTTTTGTTCTTTGCTGTCTTTTGCCTTTATGTTTCACCATTTCTGCAGCATTGCCACATTACAAAAGCTTATAAGTCTCTTTCTCCTGCTCTGTCTCTCAAATAGGGTGAATCTTCTCTGGAAGACATGTGATGCATTGCTCTTTAAATTACAATCATCTTAGTAAATTAAACCTCAAAGCTGTATTTGTGGTGTATATAGCTTTAAATGGGATTATGACATTAAGAAGTGGTGTCATCTTTATAAATTGGCAGTTATGTAGTAGGCTACTAATGTCTAAGTAAACATTTCTTTTAATAACCTTCAAATTATGATGTAATGTGTTTTAAAGTTTAACAAGAGGGGGAAAAAAGCCGTCACAGGTTACTCCTCTGGTTCACTGCTTTCAGTCTGAGACGACATTCAAATTGTACATCCAGGCCTATCCAGGGCAGACAATAACATTCACGGTAGATGGTAAATACCCAAAAGACCATCTATTAAAGGCCTATTACAAAATCAACACTGAATGTCCACCTTCTACCACTTGTTAAGGGACTTCAAATAAAAGTCTGAGGTCTTATGACCTAAAAAACTACTCTTCTGTTGATGTTTTGGTTAAAAAAGTAGCCAGTCATTCAGCCCCACTGTCAAACACACTCATAGCTGCTGTGTTTGTTTTCTTTCTGTATCTACCTCTGCCTCCTTGCCTGTCATTTGAATTTCGTCTCTGCTCCTTTGGCCTTGCTCTCTCTCTCTCTCTCTCTCTTTATGTCATCACACCCAGTCTCTCTCGCTCTCACCTACAAGACACATACTGTATACACTCACAGTCACTGAACATTAGTCTCCTTCCCTGTCTGGCTTTGAACGTGAGATCGGGATTGGCTGTTGACCCCCATGGGTGTCTTTTTGCACATGCGCACACAGATACAATCACACACATCATGTGGAAAACACCCACACAGATCAGCACATCAGCACATCAGCACACTCATGCATGCTTGCAGACCTAGGTACACACACACACACACGCGCACACACACACACACACACGCACACACACACACACATGCAGAGCAATGATGATGAGTTATTGGCAGGGCTGGAGTGACAGGCCCTTCTTCACCAACTCCTCCATGCTTTGTTGGAGATTGTGTTATGTATGGGTCATTTGCTACATGGATCATAAAGTGCAATAAAGACCGAGTTAAGCAGGGATAGGCGGTTATACACACACTTACACGCACATGAATATGCATAGAAACACACATTTGCACATGCCCTCTTTTTTTTTCTCCCCCTGCTGTCTGACACTATATTGCATAATTACAAAATCTCTCTGGATCTCCCTCCTCCTCTCTGTCGGTTTACCTCACTCGCTCGCCTGTATCATTGACTCACATGTCTGCAGGAGTAACACTCACAGGGTGGTGGCAGAATGGCAAGAAAAGCTTAAGGACAGAGGGAGAAACTTAAAAAAAAGAGAGAGAGAAACAAGAAGGAGCTCAGGAAGAGAAGCTGTTAGAAGTATGACAGCTAATGAGGGTTCAACAGGGGAAGTGAGTGTAGGGTAGAAGAAAAACTGTGAAAGGGGGAAAAAAAGGACTGTTTTAATGAGGGTTTGCATCTTCTACTCCAAAAACATTACATACTAAGCAACATAAAGTAATTCCTTTTTTGGTCTCATCACAAGAAACTCACATAGTATAACACAGCAAAAAAAAAAAAAACTAGCTATATTGAGCCTATTAACCAAGTTAAACAAAACAATCACACACAACTAGTTCAATTCTAGTTAATTTTACTCACAGGAGAAAAAAAGAGAAATATAAAATTGTTTTGCAGGAAAATTACATCTACGAGGGTGGTTAAGCCATTAAGACCAAAACAACCAGCTAAAATAAGCTAAAATGCTAGATGATAATTTTAACTGTTCCTGTTACACATTTGATCCAATGTTGATAGAAAATACGGATCAGTGTGGCTTTAAAAAGCTCAGTAAGCGGGAAAACAAATTTGATTTCAGTGGGACAAAAAAACAGAGAGATGGTAGATAATAAAATTAGATCACTTGGCATCGGGAGTTAGAGATGTTAGCTGTAGTTCAGCCCTGCTTTGTGTTGTCTTCTTCTCAGATTTGACACATGACAAGGGGAATCCAGTTTATGCAAAACACCATACAATCTTCTGTTTTTTTATTCAGTGTGCCAGGAAATGATTCTGAGCAAAATATGATACTATCAGGATGTACTGTTTGGCACAGTACTGCACATAACACAGACAGACGAACTCAGTGTATGTGGGCGCCTCGGTAGTTATTAATAAAATTAGACACTTGGACTATTTCATTATGACTGAACACGCTGCAACTTGGCAATCATAAAGTTGCATGATTGTGTGTATCTTACACTACATAAAATACTTTAATACGGTTAAGTGACAATATAATGTTGTTTCTCTGCAGCTGGCATCCACTAACTCTGCTAACAGCAGCCAGACGACTGCAGCTGACAATAAAGGTATGTCTGATTCTTTATACCTGACTATAGAAAATGGCTTTCTGGGGAAACTTTGGTCATGTGCAATAAGATTTCCATCCAGATTGAAGCACAAACAAAATTTAAAGACTGTATTTTGCATTTCATCTTGTTTGTGCAAAAAAAGTTTGCTAAGGGTTGTTTTTTATGATTAATACATTAAGTAAATTAAGGCTGCAGAGAGTGGCATTTGCTGCTAAAGTAGAAACACAAATACATCAGTGGAAGCAGAAACATCAGTAAATCTACTGGCAAAAGTGTTTAAAAGGCATATGTGCCTTCCACAACCATTTTTCTGTCTGCCTCTGGGTTTTTTCTGACTGTGCTCCCTCTTTGATCATCCACAACACAAAAATCTTGACACTGTTTTATGGAGGTCAGTCTACCGATTTTCCATGAGCTGAGCAACTGAGACGATGCCCCATTTTGGCACGAAACACCAGTGTGCCAGCCAAGAAAAGTTGGCTGCAGCTTAACTTTTGTGCAGCACTCATTGCTCATGAATAACCAGTTCCAGCACTGAAGAATTTCCCATCCATCAATGCAACACCAGGCTTGGATCAGCCAGTGGTGAGGCTGCTCGTCATATACGAATACACAATTTCTATCCCCCTCTCCACCTTTTTGTGTTTTCCTAGCCCTTCCAGAAAATCCCTAAGGCAGAGTTCACCTACTGTAATGGCTGTGTTACCCAGCAGCTTACATACAAGCACTGAGACAACATACAGTGGAGATGTAGGCAGCCTAGGGCTATAAATAGTGGTCTGATTCATACGCTTGTCTGTCTGACATACATGTACAGCAGGTGAAGGTACATAAACGTGTATATTCACACACTGTATTTATTCTATTCGTTTTTTTAAGCCTTTTTATCAAATGTCATTTTATTTTTTATATCATTTTGGCAGGATGTTTTACTATTTGTTCATTTAACTCTTATTTTTAAATGTTCTTAAATGTTGTTGTTGAATCCCTGGGTGGATTTTTAGTTGGGAGAACATTTTATGTACAAAAATAACTGGAATAAAACCATTTAATTTCAGTGAAACTACTAACTGCTTTCAAACTCTAAACAGCCACTGACTGGACTTTTTTTATTTTTTTATTTTCTGAAAGAGGAAATGAGCTGTTACTCAGAAGTGAAAAATAATGGTGACATCTTTGGTTTCAGAACACCCACAGATGTTCTTTGGCCTTTTATAAGAACACAATTTCCACAGATTTGTTCATCTGCATTGTGTGCTGTTTGTTCATCCACACAGCTCTTTGCAGGAGTTACTGCGTAATAGTCCGTCACACAGCGTGGTTTTAAAGCACTATCCAAAACTGACTTGTTACTGTCAGTTAGGCACATTTATAGTCTGTAGCTTCTATCACCTCTATGTTTTTGTCTTTGTAATTTTTCTTTTCTCAATCAGAAATGGGATCTTTTGAATAGACTTGAATGGTTCCAAACTGCTCAAATGTTTTGTGCAATGACAGGCTCTTTATTTCTGGGTCTTAGTCTGAAATCAGTCCCCTATTCACTGTAGAGGATTTATTTTTTCCTCTACCTTTGACAATCTACCAGTTTAGACAAGACAAAAACTGACTGGAATCCTGGTAATGCACTGAAATATTGACAGAATGACTGACACATAATAGCTGCTCTTGTTGTGTATTAACCTCCACCCTTTGCCCTCCGCCACCTCCAGAGAAGGCATCGGCGGCGAAGCCCCAGGAACAGGAGGAGATCGACATTGACCTGGAGGCGCCAGAAACGGAGAAGGCAGCGCTCGCCATCCAGAACCAGTTCAGACGTTTCCAGAAGAAAAAGAAGTAGAGTGATTGACTGATTAAAAGAGAAAATGAAATCAGAAAAAAAAATTTAAAAGGACAAAAACAAACAAACAAAAAAAAAAAAACACCTTTCCTCAGATGTACAGAAATACATTAAATGATTAAGATGAGTGATTATTTGGGGGTGGGGGGCATAGTTCAGGTTTTATTGTTATATTATGCAAAGTGTCATGAAACGCCTTTCTGCATGAGTGAGACTGATATATTGCAGCTGAAAGAAGCAAGAAAGAGAGGAAGATGAGACAAGAGGTGGAGATTTGGAACTTATAATCTAGCATGAACAAATAATGTAACCTGTCGTCACCACATTAATCTTGGCACATGTCCCTACATATCACCTGTGTCCCTCGGTGCTCCCAAACCTGACACCTCGATCCCCTCCGTCCTCGCACGCAGACTGCACGTGAGCACACAGAGGTTCTGCTTCAAACCACATGAACAGCTCTCTCTGCTGACTGACAGAACAAGCACACGTCCTTCAACAGGAACGCACAAAAACAACACGAGCACACTCTCTACTTTCCAGGATCTTTTCTTTCCGCCTCTTTTACTGTCACAGGCTTTCTTTCACTCTCTGTCTCTCTCTGTATGGAAGAAAATGAGACCGAGTAGATGTCTCAGGTGTAAAACCACCTCAGCATGGCCTCCTATGTAGGCCAGATATTGTATCGCCTCTGCCAGTCTGATCTCACAGGTGACAAAGGTGGTGGTCATGGAAACTGGCTGCTAACTTGCGCAGTCAGGGGTAATTTGCTGCAGACAAGATCAATACGTGGTGGAAACCAGGCATGCTGCATGCTCACTTGTTAAGGCCTCTCACACACATTATGGTCAGTCACTGATGCATTCGTGAGCATAAAGCGTTTGCGTTTACGGCGTTTAGATCTTGTAATGCTCCCTCAGTGACACCTGATGCTGTTTAATATCAATGAGCAGTGGAAATTCATTCAAATATTCATACCTACCAATTTAAAAACATCCATTCAGGCAGCTTTAAATTAACTATGTGTTATTAGATCTGAAGATGTTGCCCTGGTGCCAGTGTCCCTGTCCTTGATATCCCAAGGACAAGAAGTAATAATAAATAATTCTCACAGTTTCAATTTGATTAAATTAACAATGGCTGTGGTTTGGCACAGTTTGTGAAGGCTGGTAATGTAATATAATACTTTAATATATCTCATTTGTAAACAGATTTTTTTTGTGCCAGGCAACTATCTTGTAAGACTTAAATCTTGATTGGTAAAACCAAAATGGTTTAAACTGTGCAAATAATGCCTTAATATATGACATCGAGTTAGTTAGCCCTAAAGTTTAAAGGTATAATGAGAAATTTAATGCAAAATGTATTTTCATTCGGATATAACCCTGTTTGGCTTCCAATAAATTTGTGACCTTGGAAACAGTTTTGAGATAAATAAATGAATAAACAAGCAAACAAACTCAAGGTCCACCTACTAATTTCCTTTTAACTGCATCTCATGCTGTTCCTCAGATCAGGGAATATGCTCAGTTGTCATGGAGATTGAAATGACAACCGATCCATTTCCATGACAACTGAGCAAACACCATCTCCTTTAGGAAGTCTGAGATGTGACTGAAAGCTCTGGAAAAGCTAGTAAATGGATCTTGCGTAAAGATTTTTCTGTAAAATTATTTTCCTTTGCTATGGCCTCTGTACCTTTCCACTTTTCTTACCCAACCAAGAACAGTTTTGGACTCCAGCAGGGCAGAAACCAGGTCAAAAGCCTCTGATACAGAAGGTAATTTGCCCACCTATACAAGAGGCGTCATAATGCTGTACACATTTACAACACTTAAACTGTCTCTGGCTGAGAGCCCTCAACCTTGCTTGGTGTTGGGTTTCTCAGTGCCCTGGGTGGAAACTCAAACCTCCACATCCTTAAATAAACACTTGCTAATGATTCTGAGCAGATGCCAGTCATGAACCTGAGCCCTGTCACCTTTAGACCAGACAGACGCTGCAGCTGATGGATGGAGACAGAAAGAAAGATAAAAAAACCCATCATTCTTGATTTCAGACTGAAACTTTGCAGCAGTAAATATGAGAGCACACTGTACAGCTGAAGGATTCATACTATATACAAATCCTGACAATAGCTATAACACTCACTCCCACAAATACTCCTGCTTCACCCATGTGCCCACCCCTCTCCAGCCTCAATGTATGTAGCACACTGATCTGCTTCTAAAAAGCCACTTACTCTCTACTGCTTTAATAATAATCTCACTAATTACTCAAATTATTATTGGAATGTAACCTCTTTTCTATTTCGAGGACACGAAGCGGTTGCAAAAAAAAGCTGAAGCAGCTCAAGCCAGGCATCATCGCCGCTCGCTGTTCGCTGTCACACCCCCGCTGTTTCCTTATTTCTCGTGGAGTGACATCACCTGAGTTTGATATCAAACCCTCTTTTATCCCCTAACTGGATTTGACATGGTTTTCAAATAATTACCTGACATATATTCAGTAATACGGATTTAGGTGGATTTGCTTTAGCGTTTGGCATTTTGAATAAACACTAATTCTTAAAAAACGTTAAATCTGTGTGGGTTGATCCAGTGTAGATACGTTTATGGTTGAGCTCAAAAGGATTGAAAAATTAGGAATACAGCACAGTTGAGCTTACTGGACACCAGTGAGATTCAACCTCCTTCATGTACAAGGTACAGTGCATGAAAGTTTATCCAGAAAATACTCACGTAGATTCTGAATTTCATACAATTTGTCCAGTTAATCTGACAAATGCATTAACTATATATTCAACAGTGATCGCTGATGATGTATAGTACTGTATATAAAGAGGGAAGATCTTGAATCATCACAGTAAGACTTGTTCAGGAGCCAGATGTGTTGTAATTGAAAACAGCGTCTCTGTCTGGAGGCTGTAAATAGCTACCTGTCACAACCTAACGAAGCTTAATGTTGCTTGGCAACAGACACAACTCAAGACAGTAACGTCAACCCAGTCATTTCAATGTGAAGCGTGATTTGTGATAAGCCTTGTGGATTTGAGGCGGTAAGAGATCATTGAGGTGAAAGGTCACAGAGCGTCTGCAGCTGTATGTCTTATGCAGCAGCACTTTTCTCTTTTACTTGTAGCTGCTAAGAATTAGTGTAAGGCAAAAGGATCACATGTCACTTTTGCCCTATGGCTGAGTGAAATGTGAAAGAAGAGAAAAGACTGAAATTCAGCTTCAAATGGAAATTTAAAGGCATCAAAGTCACAGATCTCACTGGTCAGTTTGCATGTAGTCAAATCTTAAATACATAAATTCTCCTAATCCTGTTCTTGTCCAATAAGCAACTCTTTACAATTTATCACAGGACAGATGCTGCCCCTTTTCCAGCAAACTGTTCAAAGTGAAATGTTTTAGGTTAGATTTGTCAAGGTAGCATACTCCATCCTAATTTATATTTTGTCCAATATATAAGCATAACTTTTGGCTGAGTTTTAGACATTTAAGCTCTTCCCAGTAATACAAATAGGGACACTGGGCTTTATTTCTGCCACTTTCTTTGTCAGTGCTATGTATTTCTGCTTTGTAAGCCTGACCTCATTGTACTTTCCCTGAAGGCAACCAAATGCGGGGTTCGGCGAGCACAGCATGCTTGCTGTGAATAAGGGGAAAGGATGATGAATGGAGAAAAGCTACATATAGTTTGTCCAAGATGGCTTAAGTAAAGTCCCTACATCCTCCTCACAAAACCTCCTGACGTCACGGCAGACAAGAGCTTGGCAAAGAACGGCCAGGGCTGTTGGACGAACCATTTAAACACTACAGTGTCTGTACAGTCTTGCCCCAAATCCATGCTTGCTAACTTAATATTCTCCTCCGCTTTTATATGTTTATCTACACCTGGTTCTTATTATGCTTGACAAGAATATTATGTACTTGACAGTGAAAAGTAATTGGCGTGGTATAATAGCGGTGGATATTTGGGCACAGCTTTAAAGCCTAGAAATGACATCAAAGCCATACTTTAGAGAACAAAAACGTGTATATACAGAAGATCTTGTACATCCCTTCTTTATGTTGTCTGCAGTGTTTTAAAGCAACAGTCAAGAAACCCTGAAGACGATGAAATCAAGTGCATGCCACTAGAATGACCATATTATATAAAACACGTTTTATGTTAAACATCTTTTTTCACAATTAGGACAAGAAAGCGTGTAAAACTGAACTTTAGGTTTAGCTATAGATGATCGGACGCTCACAGTATTGAGCTGAGGTGGGGGTTTACCCTTCACAGCATGGCCAATCGGTGACCACTGTCCTTTCAGGGAGGCATCTGCCAATCAGGAAGCTCTACAGGGCCCCATCTCATGACCCACAAACCTTCTTATTGCCTCATCACCTCTTCTACCATAATGATTGATGCTTTATTACTAGTTCACTGAATTCTCTTTATATGATTTCACATGGTTACTTGCATTGTTGTGAACCTCTCCGACTTGTCTTGTTGTGTTTTTGATGTGAATGCATGTGAAAATCCATATTTGTATGTTTTAGACTCTGAATTCCCTCTATGTATTCTGACATTTCAATCTAAGGTGCGTTGGATTTTAAGAAATGGTGGCTGAGGTGAGAATGCACAAGAACACTATTTGTATTGTGTTTTCTGCACTAAATAAAATTTGCTGCATATTGCTTTGAACTGTTATCAATTTTGCTTTTGTCAATGTTGTTAGTTATTTGTTCTTCACGTTGCTCAGTCTACCCAGACTGACAATCAGGCTACACTGTACATTTTACCACCAGACACCAACCATTTCTGATGAATCAGTCTCCAAGTGGGACGTCCAGAATAATTCCAATTGCTTTAAGAAGCTCTTTCTGACCTGGACCCTTCAGGGGATACTAGTATTGCTTTGAGGCCCCCTGTAGGAGCTGGTTTCAATCTGGTCCCCCTCTGGGTGCTGTTCCAGTTCAAACAGGCTTGTGGGTGACACTAGAGAACATGCGTACTTCATTACAGTGCTGGAATGTAGGAATTTGGAGCACTCAATTATACTCTGGGTAAATAGGACACTGTGTCTTTGCATATCCCCTTGACACAAATGCGTTTTCATATTGTATGCCAATAAGGGTCAGAGAGGTCTGGAATGTTTCAGCTGTCCCATTCAAAAATAGATTTGTCTCTCTTAAAGTGAAATAAAATAAATTTTTAAAATCGAACATTTGAAGACCACTGGTGGAACACAACTAAGTACATTTTCTCAAGTACTGTAAAATCTTGAAGTACTTGGGGATTAGAGGTTGAGTTTTGTGATTCTTATAATTGTACTCCACAATGTGGATCTGACAGCTGTATTTGTAGTCATTTTTCACATTCAGATTAATATCACAAAATGTAATAAATAATAAAAAAAATTAGGCCAAATTATTGTATAATAGGACTAGATTATTAATCCCCAGAGGAAATTCACAAACTACTCATCAGTATTTAAAATGATTAAAAATTCAATTCACAAACATCACAGGGCTAAAATAAAACAGAAGCCCATGTTACTCTACAGCATTTATGGTCACTATGTTCTGTACAGTGCACGTTACGTAAAGAAATAGTGTAGAAAGTCAGAGATCATCCTACTTTGTTTATAGAGCTAAGAAAAGAGGGGAAAACTCACAGCCATGTGTGCTTAAGCGTTGTTGTAGTTGTAACATCAAGATAACTTGACTAAACCGTGTTTTATAGACCCTGAATAAACATTTCCAAATGATCTTGAAATCTGTCTTCATATATGTTTGGAAAGGTTGCTTGGACAAAGAATAATGAAAAGGAAACAATTTTCCAATAGCTGGGCTCAGCCTACCTTCTTTGACCTTGGATCTCATCACTGAGCTTGAACAAAAGAAAATCCTGCAGCTTTGTGTTCAGTAGTTTTGTCTTTGGAGTCCATGATAAGCACAGCGATGGAATTTCACATGTGTCTTGAGCTTCAACATCTTCAACCTCAAAACGTCTTATGTAATCACATGATGAGGAGGCATGTTGTGTGCATTTTGTCTTTCCCTGGGTCTTTATGAAGACATATGCAGCGAATATTTCAAACTGCAGAACATAAGACAAGACAAGATCAGATCACATGGCATCAGATGAAATCACATCTGTGGGGGGAGGAAATAATGTTCCTGTCAACTGAAGCCCTTGTGTTTGGCTGCTTAAGCTGTTCAAGAGGAATATGGTTGCAAGAAAATCCCACATTGGCTCAAAGAAAAAAAAAAAAAAAAAAAAAATCTACATTTTCATGTCTCAATTGCATTTGAAAAACATGAGTCATTACAGAAACAAAAGCCCTGAGATGCATGAAAAGGTATTACCTGATACGGGTGTGATACACATATTACAGTGAAAGAAATCATGGGAGGACACAGAGATTCACTCCCCCAATCCACACACACACACACACACACACACTAACACAGAAAGAGAGAGCAAATATACAGCAACAAGCTCGAGTGTAAGGATAGAGCAGCTCACAAAGTAAGTGCTGCATGTGAATGAAGCACTGCAGTGTTGTAGCTTTTTATAATCTGCATATGCCTGGGTGGTCGATGCCACAGGGAATAATAGGAAATTTATAAAAAAAAACAAACAAACAAAAAAAAACTGTTCCATGATTGTTCGACTGTAAATCAAAGCATTTCAGAAGCAGTGTATTTTGGGTTTTTATTAACCACTTGGATGGTTTTGGCTTCCTCCACATTTGTTTCGCATTTACACAGCTGCATATATTCTCTCTTGTACGCAGTGACAGTTCCTATAAAGCAGAGACTGCTGAGGTCGATGGAAAACCGGGAGCTGGGAAAATTCTCCTCTGCACAAGAGATGATTCATTTTAACATTTAAACAAGCAGTGAATGCTATTTCTGGAACAAAGGTAAAAGGGGACAACAAATGTAAAGCCCATATTCTGTGTCTTATTTTAGTGTCTATTGGATAAAACAATGAAAAGAAGATAGATCAACAATATGACATTAACATGCTTAATGTTTAGACAGTACAATATTTAAAATGCTGATCAGTGCTATCTAAAATGCAAATGAGCTTAAATTTCTGACCTGATGATGGGACTAGACGTATTTATATAAAATACATTGTCATTTTCAAAATCCAAGCAAATCGTTCAGTAAAAGCAACATACAGTTTTTACTGTTTTCCCCAGTTTCCAGTGCTTTTCTAAGCAATACCAAGCAGCTAGTTACAGTGCATCTGACACAGCCCTAACTCCTTTTAAACTTGCTGTGTTTAATGAATTTGTCTGTTTCAGATACAATGGTGGATACATTAATTTAACCATTAACATAATCAGATTTGTGGCTTCATAGTTTTTCAGAGACAGAAGCTGCTAAAAGAGGAAGGTGCAACTTGAGCAACTGAAGGTCTGACTGCAGTGAATTCATGTGTTAATTTCATGACGCTCTACTAATTCAGCGTGAATGAGTTGATTATTAAGTGCATGATTTTCATTCAGCATGAGCTAATGAAGCAATTGGTGGCTGGATCAGTTGTTAATGGCACTGGTGGTGATGCAATTATGTCACTGATTAAAAAATAAGCTGTTCGAAAACACTCATTTGGAACAATCAATTATTCAGTCTGTGCCAATACTCTTACATAACAACGGAGAGGCCGGGTTCGTTAAATGTTCAGAAATGTTCCAAAACGCTTTGTGAGCAGCAGCCATGGACACCAGCTCAGCTTCAGTGTCCTTGAACAAGTCAGTGTCAGCTCCTGAGCGCCTGATTCCACTTCCTCTGGGGAAAAAAAAAAAAAAAAAAATCCCCCAGATGGGATCAATAAGAAGATCTCACTGTGTTATTAAAAGTGCTAATGGCAACACAACTGCCTGTTTACCAGATCTAGAGATGACACATGATCAGACTGAGGAGGCGTCGTCTGAGCTGTGGGTTTTATTCTCTTGTTGCTGGGGCAAAGCGAGGTTATCAGTAACATAGAGTGTGACACAATCCACACTGACCATTAATAATGTGGACTGGCTCTACCATATACCCTCTGAGGAGGCGGGTTCCCTGATACCCTCTCTGTGAAATCAGAGAGCATTTCGAGGAAGACAGAAGATGACACAATACATGAGGTGGAGAGGGAGGGTGGGCACAGAATAAGCAACATGCTGAGAAGTGAGATTAAAAATTATATGGAGATCCGGCTTAGTGGTTTTCTGTGTGTGCTTTAGGGGACTGAGGACAATGCAGCAGAGAGCCAAGATGATGAGTGGGTTACCTCACACTGCAGACGTGTTTGTTTGCAAACAGGGGTTTTCCACACTCTTCAAATTATGACCCGAAAGAGAGAGAGATGGAGGTGCAACATGAGGGAGTTTAGAGTGAGATGCATGGAGGAAAAGGAGCCCTCCCTTCAAGATAGGAAAAACACATTGCAGTGTAGCTTCTGCTAAGTGCTGGATTGCAGGGAAAAAGAAAAAAAAAAAAAAACAGGAAGCAGTGGAGAGAATAATAGAGGGAGAGACAGCAAAAGAGAATGAGATACTTTCTATTTATAAAGCTGAAAGAGAATATTTGGATAGCTTTGTGGAAAATAAAAGAGCAAAAAACAAAAGGGGAGTAAAAGTAAAAGACGGGCAGATGGTTGAAAAAGACGAAAAGATGGATGGGTACAAAAAGGAGCTGCCAGAGGACAGAGAGAGAAAGAGAGGATTGACAAAGGAAGAAAGAGACGAGGAGGAGGAGTAAATTTATCTTGGTTGCGACCGGGAGAGAAAGCAGAATCTCCCACTCCAAAAAACTGTAGCTCTGTAACATCCTGCGACAGACACAGTCACTGCAGTGGGTTTGCTGTAGGGCTGCACTGATTAGAGCTGCATGGTTGCCTGCCCACTTGCACTTACAGGGAAATAATCACATGCTAAAGCAAAAATTATGGTTGAGAGTGTGCAGGTACAGCACAAACATCTATAAGTGCACTAGCCCCTGTCATAGAAGACAGTTCAGACACCTAGAAAAGTATTAGACATCCTCCAAGAAAGAAATGGTCAAAAGGCTAATCCTAGTAACAACACAAGCACAGACACATTCTCCATGGAACCAGGGGAAAATGAAGATGTTAATGTTGCAACAGATAAATAAAGATGCAGTGGCATTTGCAGGAAATGAGGTGGATCAATATCACTCCATAGACCAGGACAAGTGGCCACTCGCAACAAAATTAGTAATGTCTTACTGACATACAGTAAAAGCTGTCAATACTTGGCAATACAAAGAAATCAATGTTTTTGAGGCTGGGCTGCATGTGAGGGTCATAAAATCAAAAATAGTAGAGAAGCAATGGAAGAAGATAAAGTACAATTAGATGAACTTTATTTCAAATTGGACTACTGGATGTTATCTGATTGTAAAGTATCAGACATTATTGGTTTTACAGCATTTGAGTGCAGCATCTTTCTCCCTGACACTGATCACCTTTGGAAATTTGTTGTGTCAATAAGCTGAGAATTTGAATCCACACTAACTGTACATGCAGGCCTATACATTAACTGCTGCATAGGGTAAAATGCACAAATGACAGTGTCTAATCGCAGATGCTGCCAACCCAAGACTGCCCACTACTGGTTGAGAGAAAGTATTGCAGTGTGAGATATTTAAAACTTCTGTCTGCACTAAACAAACACTAAAAACATCTACACTGGAATGAAACAACCTCAGTACCTAGGAAAGTAAAAACCCTAACAAACAATATTCAAAAGCATCAAGAGAAGGAAGAAAATGTGTTACAGGTTCACATACATATATAAATGAGAACATACACTAACCAGAGATAAGATCTGAACAAATAAACCCAGTAAAAAGAAGTAAAAGACATTTCTCGACTGTCATATATGAACAGACAACCAACAGACACACAGGAACGTCAACCTTCACATTCTCTACAGGGCGGTTGCATCTACAGCACAATATTAATAAACATGGCTATTGCTTTGAAGTTGAGGGAAGTGCTTGTTCTGAGGCCTAGTTTCTTGCACTTACATCAGATTAATATAGGACAGTTCAGACACTTCTGTGTTCAGCTATTTTAGGATATTATCAATGCAGACTTTTCTATTGCTCTGTAAAACAACATGTCAAACTCAAACTGATAGAAAAACCACATGACACAGCACATAGGCTGCATTTATACATGAATACATTCATATAAAACCCCATTTAAAAAACTTGGAATCTAGACCTCAAGACTATATTGGTCATTTGTGATAATATGTATGATTACAGAACAGTTTTATGTTACAACAAAGAGCATTTAGTAAGGTGTCCTACCTGCTTGCTTGTGGCCATCTTGTTTCTCCACAGGCTGATTCAAACATCCATTGAGAACTTTGATCCCAGTGTAAAAAAGTCCATTGATTAATCCACCTTATGTATGTGAAAACCAAAGGCACAATGACTAATATAATATAATATAAAGTAACAGATGTTGCTGAATTTCAGTTTCAGCCTTAATCTGACAAACTTTTTTTTCATTCTTCACCGTTGACCTTAATGGCAGCCACAGACAACAGAAACTTTAAGGTGGCTGCTGCAGCGCCCCCTACTGTACTGGAGTGTGTCACTTTCATTTATCACTAAAGTTTGGTGGTCACATTATGGACAAGATGAAGGTTGGATAAATGTCTTTTTTATGGCTTTATAGCTAGTAATACATATATTAAATATAGCTGTTTTGACTATCTTATTATTTCAAACATTAAATTAAAAAGACGGAAAACAGAAAGCATTTTTCTGTGTTCAAAACTTCACCAAACTAACTGTGATCAGACCAGGAGTAATAAAAGCAAACAGAACGTCAGAGTATTATGTACATATATGTGCTCCAGCTGCTGTAACCATAACAAGGCCACAGCTAATCCCCTCTCCCTCTAAACCTAGGTTTGTTTACATATACTTCCAAAAAAAAAAAAAGCATTTCTGGTCAAAGACCTTCCTTTTAGGTCGATCATGGAACATGCTAAAATGTAGACAACTTTGGTCAATCATTGCAAAGTGTTTTTCCAGTGCAGCTACAGCAAAGGTTCAGGGAAAACCTGTTCAAATGAAACACAGTCTTTAGTCTGAACTGAGAGCGTGATAACAATTTGGGTGTGTCGCACTGAGAGTGGGAGGGCCGCTTTCATAAAAAGTACCTGAGCACCTATAGGTGTGTGACTCTGAGCAGTAGCAAACCTAACAAGTACATGAAGTGAAGGACAGCACTGGTTCACATCAGAGGAAACCATGCAGAGTAAGTTCTACTTTATTTTAAACCTCCTTATCAGTAAGGGCCCTTATTTTGTTTATATGACAGGTTATATATAGTTTGTTTTTTAAGCGCTCTTGCTTGCCCCATAAATACAATAAAAGAATCGCAAACACATTTCTGCACTGAAATATTAGAAAAAACCTCGTTCATAAATGAGAAGCATATATTTCTTCGATTGGATGGAAGTGATCAATAGTTAAGAATTGTTATTTAGCTGACCTAATGTCTTCAAAGTATGCCACCCTGGGTGATATGTTTAAATCCTTTCTCATTCAGCTCTCAGCTCCCTGTTACACAACAGAAATAACATATAATCAACATTAACGTCAGCAAACAATCACAAAAAGTAAGTGTGTGTGAGAAATATTTCTAAATAATTACCCTACAGGATAAAAACCAACAGCAGTTTGTTGTAGCACAGTAAGTGTCCAGTATTTTCCATTGAACCTGAAACAGGTGCTTTAAAGTGGAAGGTCCTGAATTTCTGCATTCCTTAGATGGTTTCTCACCCACTGCTGAGCAGAGTGGCACTTTTTAAAAACACTCGTGCGTCATGTGAAAAGGCTTTACGGTCTCTGCTGCTGAATATTTGAAAACTCTGAGAAGGAAAAAGCTGTTTTCTGATCCCAGAATGGTTCTCCTGTTACTAAAACTGCTTTATCTACTTCTCTTGATCATTGTGTGAAAATGTGAATTCAAAAATGCATAAAGGGACTTAAACTAATAATCTTATAGTGCAATTTTTATTTGTTTTAGTACTTCAGATAGAAACTGAGCATATTAAATAAATAATCTAAAATACATAATAAATAAAGTGCATTATTATTTTATATGTTTTAGCCACTGGGCATCGGTTCTTCTCATGTTTCCTCAGCCCAGTATGGGTTAATCAACACAGCATTTAAGCATATTTGTAGGGCATGCTGGTCATTTGGGTTCATTTAAGAAACACCATGTCACCATTGTGGTTAATTGATTTTCATGCACTATTAAAAAACAAAACAAGCTGAATTGTGCACACCAAAAACAACTTACATGTCAACATGTCAATCTTAGTGAAATATTCATTATTCAAATGTTGCACGGGATCCTGAAATCCATTCTGCAGCATAATTGTGAAGGTGTGAAAGACCCTCTTGACATGCTGGAGGCCAAACAAGTCCTGCAGTCTATTAGATATGAGGTATTTTGTATATCTAACGGCATACCAGACGTGTGCACCTAACCTATCACATCTCTCTGTCTTTACCTGCCTTCCCTCTTTCTTCCAGGCATGACCTCTCCAAGAGGCCGGGTCCTCTCAGAGGAGCAGTTCAGCTGCTCCATCTGTCTGGAGGTGTTCGTAGAGCCTGTTTCCACACCCTGTGGCCACAGCTTCTGCAAGGCCTGCCTTCAGGGGTACTGGAACCACAGTAAGAGGTTCTCCTGCCCCATGTGCAAGAAGACCTACTCCAAAAAGCCTGAGATGAGTGTCAACAGAGTCCTGGCTGAAATCTCCTCCCAGTTCCAGGGACTGGTAATGGCTGGAGGGACTGGTGAGGGTGGAGTGGCTGAAGCTGCCACTTTAAGGGGATCCACACTAAATCTCAGTCCAGCTGCTGGCCACAGTGGCTCTCTAGGGCGGGATACTGGGGAGTTTGCCCGAGCTGGAGAGGTTCCCTGTGATGCCTGTCTTGGGAGGAAGTTGAAGGCTCTCAAGTCTTGTGTTAACTGTCCCGGATCTTTCTGTGAGACCCACCTCAGACATCATAAAAAGGTCAGCTTCCAAGGTCAAACAGCCTGACTGAACTCATGATCTAGAGTTTACCTCACAGCCAAATCCTGTTCATGGGTCCCAAACACAGTTCTGTTTTTCTTCCTACATGTGCACATTCAAATTCATGTCTTTCTCTCCTTTCTGCAGGTAAAGGCTTTGGCATCTCATCGTCTGATTGAACCCACCTTACACCTTGAAGAGAAGATCTGTAAGAAACATGAGCGTCTTCTGGAGGTCTACTGCCGCAGCGACCACACCTGCATCTGCACAACCTGTGCTGAGACCACACATAAATCCCATGATCTTGTTTCTATTGACCATGAGTGGAAGAGGAAAATGGTGAGCTATGGCCATTCAAAATAAGAAATAAAACAATGCTTATGAGTAGTAGAAAAGCATGTGGTAGGATAAGAAAAGCATGAGATTCAATGGTGGCACATACAACACCACAAACTAGTTTGTATTTTGAAAGTATTCTAAAGAGAGGTTGGTTTGATTTGTAATGATATAAATATATATCAATATTATTTTCAGTAATCTACAACCTGGTCTTTGTTTTCCAGAGTAATCTTGGAAAGAAGAGATCGGAGCTAAAACATTTGATCAAGGAGCGAGCCAAGAAACTGGAAGAGATCAAACAATCCATAAAGGTCATCAAGGTAAGATTACTCAAGGTTTAATGGATAAAGGAGAACAGCTATTAACACAGCTCTGTGTGTGTGTGTGTGTGTGTGTGTGTGGGGATGTTATCACAGCTCAAACAATCTGGAAGACAACAAAACAGCATGTTTGAACATTTTGATATCAATTTTTAATTCTTTGGAATATCAGACGTGCAAGTATTGGCAAGCAGTGACATCTCTCAAACTAATACTGTGTTGAAAATAAGTTTATAATTTATCTCATTAAGAACATAAGCTTTACATCAGCTTTAACGTACAAACTATGCAGCTACAAATTGATTATCTTCTGATAAAGTAAGTCAGTATTTTGCACCAAAGTGCCATGTACAGTAGCTGACTTTAAATTAGCTATAACATCTTTTGAAGTCTGAGTTCGACAAGCAGTCTGCTGGTCTTACTGTCTTCCTGTACTCTATGTTAAATATTTGCCCGGTCTAATCTAATGTAGTGCTTCTCATGCAGTGAAGCGAAAATGCTTTATTTGCACATTAAGTAGCTCTCTGATTCAGGCAGGGCTAATAAAACGTGAGCAGGCTGTTGTTTAAGAGCACTCTGACAGGCCACACAGTTGCTGTTGCTATGATCTTTCAGATAATCCTGTCTCCTGCCTGTCTGCTGATTTACTTTGTCAGAGAATCTAAAAAAAAAAAACATTTGCGCAGGAGCCTACGTTGCGAAGACTGGTTTTCTTCTTCGTACACAGACTCACATTTGAGGTCATCAAACCGGTGTGACCAGTGTTAATGTTTACCTTTATTTTTCCACACCCTGTTTTTACATCACTGTACAAGTGCCTGAGGGCTCATGTTTGCATGTCACTGTGACTTGGAGAGAAAGACACTGACGCATCAACAGATTATTTTAGGTCCTGGAGCAGAAAAACACACCAGAATAAGAGAATTAACTGTATATATTCATATATTTAAAACACAAATACACTTAACTTTTGTATAATTATGTTGGGGCATTTAAAAAGAATTTGAGATTGAAGAAAAATGGTGTTTGCCTGCACTCGGCTGGGGGAGGACGTAACCTGTTAATCCAGTTGTACAAGCAGCAGACAGACAGTGAGCTACTCAAGAGAGATTGGACCAAAAAAGATTCCTGAAACCACAGGATTTAATAGGCTGTTTTGTTAGCAGCTATTTGGTTTTAATGATTTTATATGAGGCCTAATCCTGCCTGGCACTAGCTGAGGCAGAAAAGAGAAATAGAACCAATGTAGGCATTTTATAATTTTAAATTTAAATTTGATCATTTTTCTTTAGATACAGCCAAAACGTTGATAATCTGGAAATTAGTTTTTTAAAGTGCACTAGACAAAAAACATGTAAAAATTGAAGCAGTAGAGACTAAAGTATCTTGATTTTAACTGTAATCTGTTTTAATTTCCACTCAACTAATCTTGGTGTTGATGGCCTTATGATGTATACACATATATCCACCTTAACCTCTGCCCCTTGTGGACTCCTCTGCAGGCCAGTGCACAGAAGGAGCTGGAGGAGAGCTGGCAGGTGTATGCTGATCTGCAGCGTCTGGTGGAGCAGAGTCAGGCGGAGCTGGTGGAGTTGATTGCCTCACGGCAGCGTGAGGCAGAGCATCACGCTCAGGAACTGGCTCGAGGTTTGGAGAATGAACTCAGCCAGCTGAGGAGGAGGAGCAATGAGCTGGAGGCCTACGCAGAGACCCAAGACAGAGTGGTTCTCCTTCAGGTAATACGCTCTGCCAGGTGACATAACAAAACCAGCGGCAGACATTTCGGAGGGCTAACTTGTGGCTGCATATTTTAAAAATACCTGTCAAAACTATACACAGTATTTAGACATAACTGTACAGCCAATTATGCACTGGATGTCCATGGTTGCACCAGCTGTAGCTGCTGCTGTAGGAGAGTCGTGACATAACATCAAAGTCTCTATGAGCAGAACCAGCTGTTGTGGAAGTTTCCCCTTGTGCATTTATCCTGCGCTGTTGATGTTGATTCTCTTCCACATGAAAGATCTCTTTGAAGTTTCTGATTATAAATTATTATTTTAACTAAGATAAGGGGAAGTAAACACATTAAGCCCCAATTTCTCAAACAGAGACAAATACACTCAGTGTCTTTTTTCAGTACACTTCTTATATAAATTTCTCCATTTAAAGTGACAACATTTGATATATGCATTACTAGATTTAGATTTACAGAGTGTCAGAAAATGTCTAAATCTGGTACTATTAAGAGTGTTTAGCCTCTAAATAAGTAAAAGCAGTTTAGTGCTGAACACAGTCCGATTTTTTAAGATCTGCTCACTTCTCCATCAGCCTCATTCTTAGTGTGCTCTTTTTGCTGCAAACACTTATTTCCCCTGAGGGATCATTAAATTTTTATTTCATCTTACCCCGTGTAACCTTCCTCTTCTATTTGTAGAATCTGGCAGCGATGCCACCCTCACCGGAGCCCACTGACTGGTCGACGGTCAGCATCAACACTGATCTCTACCTGGGAACCATCAGTTCGTCTGTCAGCTGCCTGATGGACAAGTTCCAGGAGGAGCTCAAGAGGCTGTATGGGAGAGGTACACAGGCAAAGCTATATTTACAACAAAAACAACAAAACAGTTAGTTATAAGAGATATGCCAGTGAATCTGTTATAAACACAAATGTGATATGCTACAAAGATAACAGGGCGTCATACACTATGGCTGGACAAAATAACAGAAACACCTTGCAGTAATGTATTCGCATTCAGCAATACTGCAAAGTTTGTGTTTGTAAATGCTGGTGAAACAGATTATAGTATTAAAATATAATCATAGGTCGATAGTATTTATTACACGTTTTCTAAATTTTTAGCAACTTTTGGTGTCAATTGAAAATCTCTCATGCCCAACTGTGCTGGGAGTCTCTGTGGATTATCCCTGTCCTGTCTGATGCCAACCACACTTCCGGTGCAAAATCCAAATCAGCACTTTGAAATAGAAAAGTGACTCAGCATTGCACCATACTCCCACATTCACACACACACAAGATGGTTGAACAGATGGAGGTTGTGTTGATGCCACATTTCATTCAGTTGCAGTGAATCAGTGCAGTGGGGACAGAGTGATGACTGACTGAAGGCAGCACATGTCTTGCACATTTACAGCTCTTGGATTAGATCTGGATGTTTACCACCCACACGTGTTATCTGCTTTGACTTTGACTCTGTAGCTGCTGACTGTGTCTTTCTGTTTCTCCCTCTCAGAGCTCCGGAAGGTGCAGAACTATTCCAGTGAGTAACACTTTAAATTGTCAACCTGGTGATATCAGTAGTTTGCACTTGTGGTTTGTTTGGGGCAGGAAGCCAGGGGGTGGAAAACAAGACCAGGAGTTTCTGGCAGAGCAAAATAAGCTTTAATATGTAAAGTTCTCCTAGTTGTCCACAAGATGGTGCCACTTCTTCACAAAGACATGAGAGATGAAGTCGGGGCAGACATTTAAGAGTGTTGAGGTCACTGTCACAACTTTGAACACAACTACTCAACTCAAGCTCTACAGTACATTTCTGGTGTATCTGTACTTGAGTGTCTTTGATTTATACTTCTTTAAACTTCTTTTTCACTGTATTTCAGAGGGAAACTTTGTACTTTCACTGGATTTGATTATGGCTGTGAACAGTTACTGTGATTTTATATAAAAAAAACAATATTCATTTATAAAATATAAGGGATAAGCGTAGTTTACTGCCTCGTAAATCCACACAGGCGTTTGACCTTTCTGTCATGATAAAAACTCTGTTCTGTCCTGTTCAGGTGAGGTGATTTTGGACCCCACCACAGCCCAGAAGAACCTGGTTGTATCTGATGACGGCCGCCAGGTGAGGTACGAAGACCGTAAGACCTCCCACTCTGAAGGTCCAAGGCGCTTCAGCCCCGCCCTCTTTGTCCTGGCCCGAGAGGGTCTCAGCTATGGGCGACACTACTGGGAGGTGGACGTGGGACGCAAGATGGCCTGGACGCTTGGCATTGCCCGTGCCTCAGCCCAGCGCAAGGGGGAGATCCAGCTGAGTCCTGAGGGGGGATATTGGTGCCTGTGGCTCAAGAACGGGGAGGTGAAGGCTCTGGCATCGTCCCGTCTGCCACTAATGTTGTCTTCCCAACCCAGTAAAGTTGGAATCTTCCTGGATTATGAAGGAGGCCAGATTTCATTCTATGACGTGAAGGCACGTGTGCATCTCCACACCTTCATCGATACTTTTAATGATAGTCTCTACCCAATCTTCAGCCCCTGTCTTAACCAGGATGGGAAGAACGCTTCTCCTCTCATCATAACCCCTGTAAAACACACATGAGACAGTCAGTCCACATCATCTTTTATAAAACATCTTCAGGACAAAAATGCATAGATAGTGTTGGTGCAAAAAAAGACATTTTGTGCATTTTGAGCCCCAATTTTATCCCATATTTGGTCTTAAAATATGAAAATCATCTCCAGAATAACTTTATGGATGTTTTCTTTCCAAAGCACTCTACCTCCGACAACCTCCAAAGTGATGAAACTAAAACTAAAATTGGGCTCGATACAGATCCTACACATACCACAAACCATTCTGTTACCTGACTGACATAGTACAGACAAATATATTTATAGATTCATTACTAACCAATAATTCTTTCATATATATACTCAAATTGTATAAAAAAATCAACTAGAAGAATGTTTTGGTGTGAAGATCTTAAATGAATTATTCCAAAGGCCAAATTTTAATCTGTACTTCCTAATTTGTGCAGCCCTGGTTTAATTGGCTGTGTCATTGATTGATGCTGTACGTCTTGCACTTTTCTTACTGTGTAAGTCTTTAACTCTAATTGCAAAGATTTTACAGATTGAAACAATGAAGATAGATCTAAATGTAATGAGATATTGGTGCACAAATGGCAGGTTGTAGCTTGCAAGAACTATTTTTAAAACTTAAAGTGGGCCAAGGAAGAAGCATTAAACTACACTATACTGTATTTTTGTATGAATAATGAAGTGATTGCATTTGTACAGTGTTTCATAATGTGTTCAATAAAGATGATCAGAGAGATGTGCATTGGTGAATGGACGTGTTTTTCAGGTAATAAGGGGAGATTTTTCTTTTAGCTTGTTCTCATTGAAAAGCATCCAGCTCCGAGGCTTTTGTTATCGTCTTTAAAGCTGCATTAATCAATATTTCTGTATGAACAATGGATATTTAATGTGATATACCCTGGAGTGGTTTGGATTTCTTTCGTTTTTAGTTCATTTGGATATTATTAAATAAGACTAACAATGAACGCAGAAATCAGATTCTCCCAAGTGTTAAAATCACAGCTCCTGCTGCTTTTAGGGCCACGACTAGAGCATAAATTTGTATCTGGGGCAAAAGGAGAGGGAGGGGCGGAACGGGGTATTATTTTGGGGCTGAGGTGTGTGTGGTGTGGGGGAGTTGGAGGTGACAGTGGTTATAGCCTGTCTCATATGTCAGTGCAAAGAGGAGTCGCGAGGCAGCTGCTCTCTGGTGAGTGCCCCCATGTCTCTGCTTTTCCTGTTAGTCTTCACTCTCTGCTGTGTTTAAATTTCTCTGCTGTCACGTCTGCTTTTCTGTGCACTAGTATATACCTCCTATGGGAGTGCTCTCATTGATGTACATGTTGAATTGTTTAAAAAAAAACTGTATTTGACTGCAGAGCTGAAAATTTGTTTTTGTTGCATTCATCTTAAGACAGATTTAAAAAGATGTTATGATCAAGCAAGTTTGTGTTTTCGTAAAAAAAAAAAAAAAGACCTATATTCTTGTTACAACATGAAAGCACTCCAAGACAGGTCATGAACTACATTAATATTTTTGGAAAGATGTTAATCCAGTCTGCCATGAATACCTAGGCCTCAAGCAGAGAGCTGCCTGTGTTAAGAGTCAAAGACTTTTAGCTCCACATGCACCCAGTCTACTACTGTAGCTAATGAAACAAGCCTGATATATTAAAGTTTATGTAAAGATGCAAATGTTTTGTTAAAAAGAAAATATGTTGAGTTAAATATTTAAGGTGATAGAAAGAAGAACGACATTTAATAAGCTGACATTAACTTTTCAAAAAAATATATACTGAAATTGCAATTGATTGGTTGGTAAGTATTAAGACATGACTGTGAACCCTTAAGGTATTTCAAATCATTTAAAAACAATGTTGTTTTTACACAGTTTGTCCAGAAGGGGGAACTAAAACATTTGTTTCTCCTCTGTGAAAGCTCTGGCTCATTATCCGGATCTAAAGGGAATATTGTCAAAATTCTTTCTTATGTTATATAATTATACAAAACAATAGGAGTTCAATATATTAACTATATTATGATTAATATAGACTGATGTAACTTCAGCTGACAGAACCTATAATACAATTATTGGCTGGGATTTGTAATGGGAAATGAGGCCTGTCATCCTTTTGCTTAGTAGACTTGCTTGCAAATGACCCTAAATAACCTCATGCCATCTAACCCTAGTGACCTCAATATCACAGCAGGTTTGATGCCCCTTTCAAAGACTGGTAGCTTGTGCTGAAAATGACCCTGCCTCTCCGCCGTGTAGGAATGGCCACAACTGGGAACCTTTCTGAAGAGCAGGTGCACTGCTCCATCTGTCTCGACGTCTTCACCAACCCCGTATCTATCCCCTGCGGACACAACTTCTGCCAGAGCTGCATCCTGGGATACTGGAAAACCAGCCTTTTGTATCAGTGTCCCATGTGTAAGAAATCCTTCCACAAAAAACCTGATATCAGTGTTAACACCGTGCTGAGGGAAATTGCAGAGCAGTTCAAGGAGATTAGGGTTAGAGGTGGGGAAGGGAAGGTGAGCAAAGAGGAGATAAAGGGGAGAGAAAAGAAGGGAATAATGGAAAGAAGGAAACCAGAGGACGAGGAGAGACTTTTGGAGAAAGATCAGAAGCAGCATCTTATGGAGGAGCTGAAAGAGAAACAAGAGGAGAGGAGAAAGAAGGAGGGAATGAAGGAGAAACCAGCAGAGAGGATGCCAGGACAAGAGGATTTACCACCATTAATACCTCCAGTAAGCCCCCAAAGCTCTCTTCCGCCATCACCAGTGTTCAAGGTGTCCTCAGCTCAAGGTGCACCACCACTTCTTCCCAAAGCAGCATCACCTCAAATGCCTGCTTCTCCCTCTCCTCAATTCTTACCCTCACCTCCTTCCTCTTCCCTCTCTTCGCCCCCCTGGGAGGAGGTGCTGTGTGACGTTTGCCTCGGGGAAGGCAGGCCGAAAGCAGTCAAATCCTGCCTTGT